>NC_090265.1:658933163-659624413 GCF_040414725.1 Anabrus simplex
AACAGGAGTAGAGCTCAGTGGCGTATACTGAGAGCTACCAAGGCTATCAGTGAAGCCCAAACCGCAAATGCGAGCGATGGGAATCTAAAGCACATTATATTGTAAGCATCTGACACATTGTTCCATTTGCAAACCTTGAAAGCAATGAGAAAACACGTCGCACATATTTCTGAGAACAAGGCTTCGGAGAGTGATATTGCAGCCCAGACTCTCGTCCCTTCCCATCGACTCGCGTCACGCGGCTTGCTGCTGTCTGCCTACAGGCGCGGGGACCGGCGGAGGATAGCTGTGCTAGGCTTCGGTCCGTCCGATCGCCACTGCTATCACCATGCGTTACTCATCGTATATACTTCCTCACCTCATCCTTCCGTCTTAAATATATAGACAACGGAGTGCTGGTATTTCACTCCCGTTTACTTCTACATCCTTGTAGGAAGACACTGCAGGGCTGCTGTTATAGGAGTAATATAGTTTTCTTTTTATTGGTAGATTTGTTAAAATGAAACGAAATCTTTCAGGTTTAGTGTTCTCTTTTGTTGGTTGGAATCGAACCCGTGATCATGGGTCGGACATCACCACTGATCTTCCGAGGAAGATAATTAACCATTGAACGATGGGTAAGACCGCTGTAAAATTCAACATTGTTATTTAACGATAATAATAATAACAATAATAATAATAATAATAATAATAATAATAATAATAATGGTGCATGGAATCTACATAGGCTTGGTGGTGACCTAATAAGGATAAAATGAATGGCGACGACGTCTTAAACACACAGTTCCCAAGCCAGGGAAATTAACAGTATGAGGGGATTGATTCTGAAAATTGAACCGGGGCCGTCGGACCAAAGGCAAGCATTCTATCCATTTAGCCTCAAAGCTGGACTTCAATTTGCTAAACCTTAGGCTACCAACTCGATTGGTCAGGTGTTGAGTATTGGCGGTGGCAGAGGCCAGGGCAATAGCTTGTGAAGCAGCCTTGACAACACAGTGGGCAGCTCCGTTGGCTGTTGGCTGCAGCTCAAAATGCTTAAGGCTTGATGTTCCCTAAACCAACTATCGAAAAGGGGTAGTAAGTCTAGTGGTAGCCCACGTCTTGATAACAGCATACGCCACTGGTAGAGCTGATAGAATCGATCCACCCCTCCCATAAACACATTGTAGTCTTTGATGGCCTCAGGACATTCTACTACTTCTTTGTTACCTTCCTTATTTGTGCGCCTAACTATTCATTATTACTGGTACACTGAAAGCCGTTGGTGCTCCCCACTGACATATTATTGAAACTTCTTTCATCTTCAGCTTCACTGTCCCCGCCAACTTCCGAATCAATAGCTTGATCCACAGTGATCTCTTGCAAAGCATCTCCCACAAACTTAGCAAGGGAGTCCCCTCCCATTGTAGAGTTCCGTTTCCAAGAGCTCATGGTATATTGTACGATATATGAAATCTAAACACTATTTTTTTTTTGCTAGGGGCTTTACGTCGCACCGACACAGATAGGTCTTATGGCGACGATGGGATAGGAAAGGCCTAGGAGTTGGAAGGAAGCGGCCGTGGCCTTAAGTAAGGTACAGCCCCAGCATTTGCCTGGTGTGAAAATGGGAAACCACGGAAAACCATTTTCAGGGCTGCCGATAGTGGGATTCGAACCTACTATCTCCCGGATGCAAGCTCACAGCCGCGCGCCTCTACGCGCACGGCCAACTCGCCCGGTCCTATTATTATTATTATTATTATTATTATTATTATTATTATTATTATTATTATTATTATTATTATTATTATTAGGCTATTTCACTGGAAAAGTTTGTTTCAAAACATAATTTGTTACAATTCTTCATAACTATCCAGAACCAATTGCTACAGCTATCCAATCGTCGCCATTAGACCTATCTGTGTCGGTACGACGTAAAGCAACATTAAAAAATACACCATCACCTCACACCGTTAAGCGCAGGTCAGCCATGGATGTCAAAGATAAAGACCTTTCACTACGCCTCTACCGCGGCCACTTGAATCGGTAGATGGGTGCAATACATGAAATCGTTGCTTCTGAAGTTTAACGTTTCATCTAACGATGTAGAGATCAGCATTCTTAGTGAAAAGGAAGTCTACGGTGAAAGCAGCTCCAGAGGAAGGAAGGGCCCTTAAGTTCTCACAAGGTATGAGTATCGCAATCTTCCAGCAGCTCTCCTCGGCCTGTTTAATGCTACGACATTCTCAGTGAAGACCGGGAAGAGGAATGTCACGTTACAAAATGTCCTTTCTCGCGTCCTCAACGAGTTGAGGGTTTGGATAGCAAGCCACTTCGAATTCCACGATGTAATGATGGATTGGTGTAGCTAAGAACTGACATCTCTACTAGACAAATCTACGTGGTTGTGATGCCGCTTTCGCAACCCGTCTAGGAATTAATTTCCCAATATTCTCATGAGAATAGAAAACCACAGAAAGCGATTGTTATATGGAATGAAGGGTGAAATTTAACCCGGGTCTTACAAGAGAAAGCTTTAAAATGTCGGTTTACGAGAGAATTACACATATTACATAGACTAAAATGTTAGCAATACCTGGGTGTTTGATAAGCTACGAAAATTCCACAGTTCTAGCCCTTCAGGCAAGCAACTCAATGTTGAAAAGATCCTACGGATATCAGCTACGAATTTTAGGTTAATAAAATACTGTATTCTATAATAAATTATGAGAATATATTCTTTATTTATCCCTAAAAATTACAATTACCGAGCTCGATAGCTGCAGTCGCTTAAGTGTGGCCAGTGTCCAGTACTCGGGAGATAGTGGTTTCGAACCCCACTGTCGGCAGCCCTGAAGATGGTTTTCCGTGGTTTCCCATTTTCACACCAGGCAAATGCTGGGGCTGTGCCTTAATTAAGGACACGGCCGCTTCCTTCCCACTCCTAGCCCCTTCCTGTCCCATCGTCGCCATAAGACCTATCTGTGTCGGTGCGACGTAAAGCAATTTGATAAAAAATTACAATTCATTCCTTAATCATCGTTATCCGGTCGATTAGATTAGCAGTTTGCCTTTTACTACCACTACGAGCGCTAATGTGAATAAATACAGTGTTTCACTTCAGCAACACTACGAGCGCTAAAATGAGACAATGCAGACTTTCACTTAATCCGTTATAACAACGATCGGTACCGACATTTTCAAAAATCAAAAAATGCTTGAGGGTGTGGAACCAAGGAATTATGTAAATATGTTAATTTGCCTAGGATTTGAATAAAAAAGAAGCCGAGTAAATAAACAAGTGATTTTAGGATGCTTTTTCGGAACTGCATTTAGGCCGAAAGTGATTTTCGAAATTTCATTTTTTTTTTAGTCTGATAGTTCTATCTAAGGCTCAAAATTTGAAATCTTTCTGAGCCTTTTAGCCCTTCAACTTTCGGAAAAATTGAGGAAATTGCTTAGTTGTACATTTTTCGCAGTATGGGGATTCCTACTGTGTCTGGTAAGAAATATTTTCAACATTATAACAGACTTATTGCTATCTATAAAAAGACGGAAGCTTGAACATTTCGGACACGTGATAAACAGGATCATACTAGTGGTGATGTAAAGAACTTTATGGCTTAAGAACCCATGGGACTGGTATCAGAAGATCTCAGAAAAACTTTTCCAGGCGACAATATCCAGAGCTATAATTTCTTGTACAGTGGAACCTTGGATTGTGAGCATAATTCGTTCCGGCAACATGCTCGTAATCCAAATCACTCGTATATCAAAGCAAATTTTCCCATAAGAAACTATTGAAACTTGGATGATTCGTCTACAACACAAGCCCTCAAAAACATTTATTCGCATAACATTTCTAAAACAAAATATAACGTAAAACAATTAAACTGCACTTTACCTTACAATAGAATCATTGTTGGTGTGAGGGAATTTCAGTTGAAGTGAGAGATTCCATTGACTTTTCCTCCTCCTCATCCTTGGACGAGATCTCCATAACCTCCTCCTGTTGTAGACGTAGATTTGTTATAAAATCTCGCGATATCAGCGACTCGCATACCTCGTTCGTGTTTTTCGATCATTTCCTTCTTAAATTCCATTGTAATCATCTCCTTCGTCCGACCAAATTCCTTTTTAGCTTTCTTTTCGTTCACAGGGCCCATCGTTGCGGAACAGTTATATCACTAATGACAGAAACAAAACATGTACACTCGTACGGTGTCGACTATGCGAGCGAGGCACGCCAACTGAAGTCCATCGCGGGAAATGATTACACACACTTTCCCAGGAAAGAGAGTGGCAGGGGGAGGAGAAAACAAAGGCACAGGGGAGGTGGAAACGTACGTACACGTGACGCTCGTATTACGAAACCTCACTCGCTTATCAAGTTACAATTTATTTAAAATGTTTTCTCGTCTTGCAAAACACTCGTAGACCAAGTTACTCGCAATCCGAGGTTCCTCTGTATATATTTCATTTTATTACCTTTTATATAATTTCTAGCCTGGTTCAGCCCTTATAAGGTAGATCGTTCGAGGAGGGTGAACGGCATCTGCCGTGTGCAATAAGATGCGTGTTATTGTAGTGGAGGACAATGTTGTGTGTGGTGTGAGTTGCAGGGATGTTGGGGACAGCACAAACAATCAGTCCCCGATCCAAGGGGATGAACCATTTAAAATTAAAATGATGCTCGCCAAGGTTCGATGGAAGATAGTACACGAAGAGGAAGACACAATTGATTGATATCCACAACAAGATTGGAAGGACATGGATCTGATGTGACTGACGGATGCTGATGATACAGAAAACTACTGAGTGCAACAAACTGAAATAGTCAGTACACACGGACCCCCTGTGGATGGGGACGATAGAATAACACCCACGGTATCTCCTCATAAGAGGCGACTAAAAGGATAACCAGGGGCTCTGCACTTGGGAGCGTGGGTTGGCGACCACCACCAAGAGTTTCATTTACTTGTGCCAGGCTGTTGACTTTCATCTATTCTATCTAACCTCCCTTGGTCAATTGTTGTTCTTTTCCAATTCCGGCGGTATCAGAGCGTTCGAGGCTTAGGGATTTTTTTCATTTTCACGCCCTTCATGGCCTTTGTCCTTCTTTGTCCGATACCTTCTTTTTTCGATTTTTCCATGTTTTCTCTCTGATTAGTGTTAATAGAGAATAGATGCCCAGCTGTACTTCTACTTAAAACAACATTCACTACCACCACCACTCAGTACACACGGAAACTTTCCGTTTTGTTCACGTGTTGCACAACCGCAGAGTAGCGACGAGGAATAATGAGAAAATGTGAAGATTCTCCGAAATATTGTCGATCACAACTTTGTCTCTAGTCCAGTTTCTTGGATGATTGGACAGCGTAGTGGCCTTCGCTTCATACTGACCCAGGTTCTATTCCAAGCCGGGATGAGGATTTTAGCCGCATTTTGTTACTTCTCCTTACTTGGGGACTGGGTGTTTCTGATCGTCTTAACACTCATCTTCGCTTACGTACAATGTATCACTTGCTTTCCCATTTTCACACCAAGCAAGTTTTGGGGCTGTACCTTAATTAAAGCCAAGGCCGCTTCCTTTCCACTCCTAGCCTTTTCCTATCCCATCGTTGCCATGAAACCTATCTGTTTTTTTTTTTGTTTTTTTAAGGCGTGTGGCGAGGCCTGGTGCAAGACTTTCGAGTTGACGCCGTATAGGTGACCGGTGTGTCTGTGATGATGGGGCTTGGGCAGTATGTTGATGGGTCACCATTCAATACTACCACACTGTAAACATTAAATAACTGTGTCAGCCATATCACTACAGAATACAGAACTCTTGGCTACACACATACATACATACATACATTCATACATACATACATACATACATAAATACATACAGAAAGTGGCCAATAATCTATTTCAGCACATAAACTAATAAACCACGAAACGAATAATTTAAACATATTTTCAAAAACTTATTTACACTCAAATACACATATAAGAAGGCCGAGTGAGGAGCGCCAATGGGTGCACCGGCATCGGTACCTCGCATACCAGCTATCTCTCCGGAGATAGGTGGCTCATACGGATAACGCGGGGCAATTCATTAATTTATTGATCTTACTTCTACTCGTAATATTACTCCCGAATTCTTAAATGATGTTTTTAATTTCTCATATCACACACCCATACTACACCGAGTTATTACCCTCATTCCAAGTGTACCACCTTCTATTCAATCAAATGTATTATCCACATAATATTTGTCCTTTATTTCTAAAAAGTCTGTGAAACCCTCAAAACCCTGCGCCGTAACAATAGTGACAGCCTACCGCTATTTTTTTCTAATTGCTTGGTGTTTAAAGAGTTGAACATCTAGGTCATTGCCCTTTTTTCTGTTAGCTTATGCATCAGTTTATCGTATAGTACGGTTGGTACACCAAATAAAGTTGCACGTTTGATTGGAAAGTGCAACGTTCTGTGGACGTGGATGATGCCAAGAAGTAAGTTTCCATATAGGGAACCATTTGAAAATCCATGTATAATACCAAAATGGCGGCCATTAAAGATGGCGCCATTAGCGGTCGTATTGGCGCACAAAATCCTTTTGTATCTAAGCTCCTAATGGTCGGGTTTCAATTTTCTTTTGTTTGACACTTCTTGTCCCCATACATTTATCGCTGTACCTTAAGGGTTATGCACAACTGTCACAAAAAGTTAGGTATTATGTTTTTGTAATTTGATGATTTGTGCACTTCTATTAAATTTGTTTTGATTCCATTATAAAGGTTTGCTCATTTTAAACACTTAACCTTCTTTGTTTCATATTGAACAGTTTTGAAACTTAATGAAAATGGCTTCAAAGTGTCTGCAGCTGCCAAGAAAACAAAGCAAAGTGGTACAAAAAGTGTGCTCATAACTTTAATAAAACAAAATTTGACAGGGCAAACAAACGCAAACGTTCCTCGTCTTTTATTTCAATTTCCTTTACGTCGCACAGACACAGATAGGTCTTATGGCGACGATGGGACAGTAACGGCCTGGGAATGGGAAGAAAGCGGCCGTGGCCTTAATTAAGGTACAAACCCAGCATTTGCCTGGTGTAAAAATGGGGAAACCACCATTTTCAGGGCTACCGACAGTGGGGTTAGAACCCACTATATCCCGAATGCGAGCTCACAGCTGCGCGCCCCTAACCGCACGGCCAACTCGCCCGGTTTCCTCGTCCTTGCCCTGTACGTCATCTGAAGACAGTCTACAGACTCCACCAGAACCAAATTGGATAAAAGCAAGGTCTGGGGACCGTACAACATAATACGGGGGCGAATCAGAAAGTAAGTTACACTTTCAAATTATGGCCATTTGCCTACACATAGGCAACACAGTTATGACAACATACCCTGCACAATGCAAGTTCACTTTTCCACATAGTGCCCAAGAGACTGTAAATATTTCTCGCATTGATCAACCAACTTTTCTATTCCGGGTGCGTAGAAATCACCTCGAGCGCTATGTAACCACCTGGAGACAGCCGCTTTCACCTCCTCATCGTATCAGAATCGTCGTCCACCGAGATCCATTTTTAACTTACCAAACACATGATAATCGCATAGCGCTAAGTCTGGACTGCTTGGAGGATGTCGCCATACCTTCCTCTTGAATCACTGCAGCAGTTCGGACGTTTGGCGGGCCGTGTGAGGAGTTGCGTTATCGTGCAACAAAATCACACTGGCGCTCAATTTACCCCACCGCTTTTCTTTAATTGTCTTACGCAACCAGTTCGACGTTTGAAAATACGAAGCCGAATTGACTGTCATGCCCTTTGGGATACATTCCACGTGCAACACACCCTCCATATCAAAGAACACTGTCGTCATTATATTTCCTGGTGAAGGTTGGACGTTAGCATCTTTTCGTGCTGGTGATGTGGTGTGCACCCATTCCATGGATTTTCTCTTTCTTTCGGAGGTTAAGATGAGGACCCACGTTTCATCCCCCTGTGATGATTCGCCGCGGAAACTCGTTGCCCTCCACAGAATACCGTTGCAAAAATGCCAGTGACGATTGGAAACGTTGACCCTTGTAAACATCAGTGAGCAGGCGTGGGCCCATCTTTGAAACAGTTTACAAAATTCAAGGTGCTAGTGAACAATGGAGAACACACTGCCATACGAAATGTTCAGCATGCTAGCGATTTCCTGCATTGTTATGCGCCGATTCTCTCTAATGATCCCATCCACACAGTCAATATTTGCAACGGTACTGGATGTTACGAGCCTACCTTCGCGATATTCGTCCGTGAGATCCGTGCGCCCGGTGCAAATTGCTTACACCATTTTAAAATACCTGGGCGAAAAATTATCACGGTCACCATATACAGCAGTGATTTCACGATGGATGTCCGTGTAATTGAGCCGTTTAGCCCATAGAAATTTGATCGTTGCATGCACCTCCAATTAGGAGTGAACACCCAGTTGACGTGCCATTGACCCTAGCCCGCTCTGCACACATAACACGACGAGATACCACACCAGCCTTCCTATCGGACGTGTCAGTAGTTACTGTATCTTGCTCCATATTGGCCGCGGTCACGACACACAGCGTGCCCTCGTGGCGATCTAGTGTAACGAACTTTTTGACTCGCCCTCGTATACTAAAATGGAGGATGAAATATGTTTTATATGCAATGAGAAGGGGATTATTCGGAAACCATTGTATAATTTTGCTTCTCTACAAGACGATAAAGTTAAGAGATATGCCTAAATTACCAATAACATAGAATTTAAAGCGTTCCTCGAGAGTAGCAATTTAGTTCCCAAAGAAGCAAAGTACAACTCGAAGTGCTGTACAAAAAGAAAAGAAAAGAAAGTAAAAGAAGAAGAGGTCAGCTCTATCTGCGAAAGTATGGCCTCTGCTTCCATTGCACGCTTCATGGGAGAGAAAATCCAGGCCTCTGACTCTGGAAACACTGAGAATGCATTCCGTATGTCTCATATTAAATATTTTTACAAAAACAGGCTTGCAAATCATCTGAGTGTGGGAAGTAAAGACCTTCCAAATACACATACTACCCGCTTACGCGAGAGAATTCTCGATCACTTCCCACAACTCAAAGCTCAACATTCAGGCAGAGATTTCTTTCTGTACCGAAACCATGGTAATATTTTTCAAAATATTAATTCTATAAACCTTGATGGTGATGATGCTGTAGCATGTGGAAGGTTCATTAAACAAATTATAAAGGTAATATCCCAGGAAGAAAAAACTTTTGATGGTCACCTGAATGATGGCTCTAGTGTGTTATTTACTCCATGGTTACACTTCAGCGGAGAACACAACGAGCAACCCAGCCTGCTTTGACTACCAGCCAATTAATAGTTTTCAACTATAGTGAAAGCATTCCAAAAGGCAACATTGGTCGCCACAAGAAAAGTCATTAACTTCCTGTTCCATTATACCTTGACCGGTCTGTACTTGGGAAAACACGAAATAAGACAATAATTGAAGGCATGCGTAAAAGAGGCCTCTAAATATCACCGAACAGAATTAGGAGGATATCAGCAAGTCTTGCTTACTTGAATATTCTCAGAGCTCAAGAAGACGGTGTAATTTGCCCCTCAAACTTCCTTCATGATCTTTTCGTGATTGGTGCGTACGAAAACATTGATCAAAAATACAGCAGCACGGCTTCAGAATCATCATTCTACGGAACCTCAATTTCTATCTTTCAAATTTCCGCCAAAGGAGATGTCATTGAACCACCGGAAATTGTCACAAGCATTTCTTGTATTGATCACAGCAGCAGAAAAGTGCCAGTACTTCCAGATGGCTGTAACTTTGCCAAATGCAAATGAAACCACCTCCTTCGAAAATGTCAATTTTAGAATTTGGATCTGAGTGGAAAATGGAACAGGAACGGCTAGATCACATTCGTACTGACAGAAACGATGTTAAAAAGCTTATTTTTACTTCAAAAAGTCGCAATTTACAAAGTCTGACCCCAAACAAAAGAGGCACTAAGGCAGCTTTGCCTTCATTCAGCATACCAGGAAGGACAAGCTTGGGGTCGAGCGTGCTCATTGTTGGACAACATTCCAGAGCCAGAGGGTGGGAATGGACCATGGTTGCTGGGGAGTGGACGATGGTCTGGTCGTCTCTTCCTCCTGTTATGGCAGCCTGCAGAGAATTGGTTAAGCGTAATTGCTACGGATGGCGTACAAGATGCTCCAAGATAGTTCAAGGTTCCATGCACGCTACTTTGTACGAACTGCACTGGGGGACGAAAATGCAGCAATAAAAACAATGTGTTTAATTGATTATTTTTAAATACGTTTCACAATTTCAAGATCATATTGTTTTGTTCATCAACTGTCATAATATAATAATTATTTTTTCCAGGGTTGAACTGAAAGATGAAGATAATTGCTTCGATAAACAGTCATGTGAGCTGTACAGAAGCAGTTAATTTACAGGAATATTATGTAATACCCACCCCACCCCCCACCCCCCCCCCCCCACCCTTTCTTTACTGTTTTGTTCCTCATTCTTTCCGTCAACAGTTGGTCACGCTACTGCTGCATGTGGACTGTAGGGTTACACCTATATATCTGAAGGTGCTAATTTTACGAAGGCACGCATTATTATATGATATGTGTTCTGCTTCCTTTAGTTTACCTCCTTACTTAAACACAACTACATTCATGTTCATAAAAACCAGAACACCTTCAAAGACTACAGATATAAAAGTTCATATTCACAGGGCATGTGCATTTGTATGTTCTGAAAAAATTATTAGCATTTGAACCATGTCGGCCCCAAGGTTCAACGTCCACATCGATATCTCGGCGCACCACCACCGACTGCTAAAATGTGCCTGCGGCTCCCGTTGTCGCTATAAACCGATGGTAATGCATCAGTGTGACATGAGCAGACGTTCAGGATGCCTCGCAGACATATGCGAGAACCGTACTGTGAGATGCGTGAATTTGAAAGAGGGGGCATTATTGGCACGGGAGAACGTGATGCATCCATTCGGGAAATTGCTGCTCGTGTGAGACGAAGTGTGTCGGCAGTGCAACGGCTGTGTTCAGAATGGTTCACAGAAGGCCGTAGAACACGACGAGATGGGTCTGGTCGCACCACACAGATCACCTACCCCCCTCCCCCGAGAAATTTGACACCTCACCCGATTGGCATTGCAGGACAGATCTGCCTCCTCCTCGGCTCTGGCGCAAAGTGGAACAGTGTAACATACCATACACTATCAGGAGTGACAGTCCGTCCCCGTTTGTTATGGTGTGGGTTACCGGTGCGTCGTCCACTTCTCCGCCTACCTTTGACTAGTATGCATAAACATGCTAGACTGCAGTGGTGTATGGAACGGCGTCGCTGGGGACAGGAATGCCAGCAGATAGTGTTTTCGGACAAATCCGGGTTCTGTTTGTTTGAAAATGATGGGCGCATTTTGGTTCGCCGCAGACAGGGGGAGAGGCATCACATTGATTACATTTGCACGAGACATACAGCGCCAACTCAACGCCTTATGATGTGGGTTGCTATTGGGTACAACAAAAAATTCCAGTTGGTGTGTGTCCAGGGTACTGTGACCATTTTGAACGACGTGAATGACATCCTGCGATCCGTAGCCATACCCTTTCTGCACGACACCCCAGACGCCATATTTCAGCAGGACAATGCGCGACCACATGTTGCTCCACGAACACGTGCCTTCTTGCTGTAACAGGATGTCAGACTGTTACCCTGGACCGCCTGATCACCGGACTTGTCACCAATGGAAAATGTGTGGAATTTGGTGAAACGACGGATGTGGCGCTGTGACCCAATGCCAACCATCAAGGATGAACTGCGGAACCGGGTGAATGCAGCATGGATGGCCATACCCCAGGACGTCATTCGCGCCTTATACGCGTCGATGTCATTAGGCATGGAACAAGTTATCAGTGCCTACTAGGCAACAGGATACGTGCTGAATCTAGGTGACTGAAATGCTAATCGTTTCTGCAGAACATACTAGTGAACATGCCCTGTGAATATGAACTTCTTGTCTCTAGGCTTTCAAGGTGTTCTGTTTTTTATGAATATGAGTGTAGTTCTGCCTTCTCATTAATTTTCATTTCATTGCTGTTTACCCAATCACTAGCAAGTTCATCGCACGTTGCGGCTCGATTATGTCTTCAGTCGCAAATGCCATGCCATCAGCATAAAAGTACATTTCTGTGTCGGTCTTTTCCTTTAGAAATCACGAAAGCTGTGCGCGCTAAATTCAGGACTCCTCCATAATGTAAGAGGAAAACATTTTCATTGAAATGTTCTTTGTTTGCATTAACTTACCTCAGACCATATCACGCTACCAGCTGGTGTTTAAACAGTCTCTGCTATTACTGTTAAGAAATCAATTAACACTGAATAATACCAGTGGACTGTATATACTGCCCAGTATTGATACTGCCAAATACTACATAGTGTACGTTAGTCAAAAGAGCAGCATGCTAATGAAATGCTCATTCAAACTCCGCAATTAACAGGAGTAACATTGGATGTGTTTTTTCAAATGTTAATTAACATATAACATCCCATAGTGAACTTGTTCTGTGCACAACACAGGTGAGCGAGTACATGTACTGGCATTGTGCCCTATGAAGAGAACTACTGATGAAAGGGATAAAATACATTTGACCCGGCTGTAGTGTAAGAATGATCGCCAGAAGAGGTAGAGTAGTACCATGTAACGTCAGTCTAATTTATTAATACAAGCCATCCATTCCAATCAGTGGTGACCACTTCTTATAAGCTAATGAGTTGTAGCTCACAAATAATTTGTATTCAGCTCACTTTTGATGTACAACACTTCTGTAGATTGTAAACCGTGCTCGGGCCCCTTATCATTATATAATAATAATAATAATAATAATAATAATAATAATAATAATAATAATAATAATAATAATAATAATAATAACCTATTTAACAATTTGTTCACCGAAAATTGAAGGAATTGAAAAACCATTAAAATTCCAGTCCACCTCTGTGATGTAGTGGTTAGTGTGATTAGCTTCTACCACCGAAGGCCCGGGTTCGATTCCCGACTCTGCCACGAAATTTAAGAAGTGGTACAATGATTGGAACGGAGTCCATTCAGCTTCAGGAGGTCAACTGGGAAAAGGTCGTGGGGAGGTTCGATTCGCACCTCAGCCATCCTTGAAGTGATTTTCCGTGGTTTCACACTTGTCCAGGAACATTCCTGGAGGTACCTAATTAAGGCAACGGCCGCTTCCTTCCCTCTTTCTTGTCCATCCCTTCCAATCTTCCCATCCCCCAACAAGGTCGCTGTTCAGCATGGCAGGTGAGAGCGCCTGGACGAGATACTGGTCTTCCTCCCCAGTTTTATCCCCGACCCAAAGTCTAACGCTCCAGTACACTGCCCTTGAGATGGTAGAGGTGGGATCCCTCTTTAAGTCCGAGGGAAAAACCAACCCTGGAAGGTAAACGGATTAAGGCGACACTCCGGAGACAAAAATATATTTTTACTTAATGCATGGATTTCACGAAATTTTGTGGGAATGTCACTTACATAAAAGTAGAAATATCATGAACATTTCTTTCATATACAATTAATAGTTTTTCCAAAATATTCTTTTTGAAATTTTTCATTCCAGTTTTTCTTGTTTAATTAACATGCTAATGTAAATTCTTAATTAGGCAGATAAAACTTCTTTTAAAAGCAGTACGTATCAATTTTTCTGTACATTATTTATATAACTTAAGGTGATATATCGTACTAAAGTTTGTGTAATGTTTACGTTCTAAAATTTTGGACTTTAAAAATCCTATTACTTAAAAAAAATCTGCAATCCGAAATTCCATACGCAGGTTTCTTAATATAGCTGTGATACATACACCATACAAATTTTGTTACATTTGGCAGAATATTATGGGAGAAAAATGGGATTTCAATGTAAAATTACAATTGGCAAACAATGCATTATTACAGTGATAAATTGTTTGAATTCAGCCGAATAATTTCGTGACAAGAAAGAAACTCAATCCCTTTAATTTCAGTCACAAAAAATTCACCAAAATGACCAAAATGTCGATTTTTATCTCCGGAGTGTCGTCTTAGGAAAGAAAAATTTAAATTTAAATTTAAATTCTAAACTATATCACCCGTTGTAAAACCGAGCAAGTGGCCGCGTGGCTAGGCTTACGTAGCTCTCAGCTTTAATTAGGGATATAATGAGTTCGAACCCGACTGTCGGCAGCCCTGAAGATGGTTTTCCGTGGCTTCCCATTTTCACACCAGGCAAATGCTGGGGGCTGTACCAACTTCCAGTTCTTTCTAATTCCTTCGTCCCCATAAAACCCAGGAAACATTCCCCATGAATTGTAAACTGATTTGGTGCACATTTCAGTCAAGATGGTTAAAAATGTTGGCAGTTAGATTATGTGAACACGGCAGTTTAAATAATATTAATTTGAATCCGTGTTAGTGTAGATTAAAGAACTGTATTTACACATGTATATCATATATCATTTATATCATTACTGTATAGTGATCATTTCAAATTATCAACTGTATGTAGACACCGTAATACAAAGGATTAGTCGTCGATCAAAATGTTATATGCAGATTGTTTTACAACTGTTAGTCTTAGCCGTCCACAAAACCTTAGAAATAATTGTACCATGTATAATACTTGTCTCATTTAGCAAAATGGAAAACAGATACGTAGGGTTTACTTTGAAACACAATCACTTTCGACTGAATTCAGATTGACGTTTAGAGATCCCTTGCTGTTGTTAGTAACGACGCTGACACAATTCAACACAAAACCCGCTTTCGTAAATCCTACTGTAGCGAGCTTGACTTGCTCTTCGTCCTCCTCTGTCAAGCCGCTAGAATGGTGAACAAAACCTTTGCGTTATATAGGAAAATATATTCTATACAGAGTCTAGAAAATCGCGAATGATAATAAAAAGCAAATAGAAGGGATTATAGTGCTATGTTTTGGATGTGGAAGACACAAAGCCATTCCCTTTCAATCTCAAAATAAATGCTGTTTTTTTTCTTAAGTTAACTACTTCCCTCACATTCAGAGTACTTTCAGAGTCATCGGTTATATTTACCAATAAATAGACGGATTCGATAAGTTAAGCCTCCAGATGGGATTCACTGTATCCAACCTGTAGCTATTTCACAGGCCAGACCAAACTGTAGCTTCCACAAAAATCTCGGTCTCATTTATGACTGGGGCAGAATGCAAGCTGCTGAGGTTTGGGTAGTGCTCACTAATAGCTTTTTAGAACTCGGCTATTGCGTCTGAATGATATGAAAGGTTTTACTTATCGGGCCAATCGTGCTGGAGTTGCACTTTTTGGCCCAGTGAGGTTTTACAGTTTTACAACCGCATAAACCGCTGGGATAGGTAACATTGTCTGGCCATCCATCTATACCTTACATCATTTCCTGTACGGTTGCTATGGTTATACTTCCGTCACTCATTTTGTCGCATCACGTTACACAAATTTTCGGATGACCGCCCCCCCCCCCCAACCATAAGACATATTTATATTTTTTAAATGCGCATCTTGAAGGAGACATGCCAGGGGGACTTCACTGGGCACAGACACAGGCAGAGAATGTGGTGTGTGTGTGTGTGTCTGTGTGTGTGTGTGTGTGTGTGTGTGTGTGTGTGTGTGTGTGTGTGTGTGTGTGTGTGTGTGTGTGTGTGTGTGTGTGTGTGTGTGTGTGTGTGTGTGTGTGTGTGTGTTCAGTCCTTAGCCCTCAGGCTGGTTGGAACCTCAACAGCTCCGCCACCAGATTTCATAGATGGCTTAGGCATCACTGAAGAGGCCTACTAGGGAAATGAAGAGTGAGGTAGTTTCCCGTTGCTTTCCTCACCGAGCCAGAAGTTGCTGTTACATATCAGTCTGCCAAGTCCACTGAAATGCATGCATCAACCGAACCTATGAGCCACATTTTCATACCATTCATAGCAGGGACTGGCTGCATAAGAAATGACATTAGCAGCATCGCTCATACCTCAGTCACTTTCACATTGTCAAATTCAAGGATAAAACTGAGACACGTCAATGAAAGTAACAAGATTGCTCTAGCCTATATCAAAAGACATAGTGCACTGTAATCACTAGGCCCCACCAGCAAAGGCATAGCACAGGATGTATCGTCGTTGTCGCTGTAACTCGATCCGAGTAAATATAACTTCTTCTTGCATACATTGACCAGTTCAACTCAGTTTATGGATGTGTTTACGATGACCAAACAGACCAATCCTGGCATAAAACATACGCCCACACAAATCACACTGAATGGATGCAGGAGGGCGGGGTTGTAATTGACGGAGTGTTCTTGCTTGTCGCTTGGCCTCTTGATGTCTGCAGCGTTCTCTTTCAAACAAGTGGACAGCGGGGGATGTAGTGTTCCACCACAGTGAACGGTAAACAGCACATACTTCCCATGTCTGTATATTTATACCAGGTGTCTTCATGATGTGTTTCAGCTGGTCCTTAAAACGCTTAAGAGGGTCTCCATGAAGTCTACTGCCGGAGTAAAGTTCACCATAAAAAATTTGGCGGGGAAGCCAGGTATCACCCATGCGGTGAACATGGCCTAACCATCTCAGTTGATGAGCGATGATTGTTGCCTTACTGCTATTTAGCTGCGACTTGTCGAGAACTGCAGTGTTGGTCATATAGTCTTCCCACTTAATATTCAAATTGTATCTCATTTTCTGTTCGTGAAAGCGCTCAAGTGTTTGATACCACGGCGATAGAGAGTCCAAGTTTCACAGCCATACAGCAGCGTGGAAATGACAAATAGCTTTGTACACCATGGGTTTGATATGAAGTTTTAAGTCGTTATTCATTAAGACTCTGTGCATTAACAGTCTGAATGATGCATGATCAGCCCCAATTCTTTTATCAACGTCTTGTTTGCAAGTACACCGTTCAGACAAGATGCTTCCAAGATGTGAAAAATGATCAACATGTTCCAGTGTTGTGTCTAGGATGGAGATACTGAACTCAGGAAGAGTTAATCCTGGGGCAGTTTGTGCAAGTACCTTCGTTTTTTTTCGCATTAGTGGCAAGACCAAAGCGATCACATGCAGTTTTAAAGGAGCTGACTGATTGTTGTAGTTCTGCAGGTGTTCGAGCAGGAGCACAGTATGTATACACAGAAAACATCAAACCGTTGTACCGCGTCAAATATTAATTGCAGCGTAACAAACAGTTGCAAGATGCAATTAATACAATGGTCGACAAACCGTAGCACGGAGAATGGCGACGATATGGGCGGGCATGGAGGTGTACAGACTTCGGATGTTTTCCAGAGGAAGATCCTGTCACAGCTGGCACACGACACCGTCCATTGCTTCTCATAATGTTCATATGACATTCCAAAAAAGGAGGCAGAGCAAAACGAAGCGACAAAATAATTTATAGAGGTGAGGCAGTACATAAAGTGAGACATGTCAAATATCTACGAATTAGGGTACATAACAGACCAGCGGAGTACGTCAAGGAAAGAGCGGTCGCTGCAATCCGTGCTACGAATGGTATCTGTCATATCAGATTGCTCTCTCTAGACAGAGCGATTGAAAAGACCGATCTACAATGACAGGAAGCAGTAATGGCTACATTCCTAAAAAGAGTGCTAGGTATCTCTAATATAACTCCATCCAAGCTTGCAAAGGAGCCGTTTTTATAATTGAGGAAATAAGATTGGATTTTCTGCTTCCTTCCACAGCAGCGTACGAAATCTTTATACGGGAAAGGGCAGAGAAAAGGAATGATTTCTATCGCACTAGTGCGTTCATTAACCGCTGATAGACTCAGCCTAATCAAGGTTTAAGATACGTTGTAACACGGTTGGAAGTTCATGCCTTCCACCACAAAATGTGCTCCACAAGTATCTTTCACGAGCTCGACAACACTTGTGTGCAGATTGTGTTATAGACAGTGTACAAGATATCATATCCTATAGTGCAAAGCAATGACGAGATCCATCACTGGAATAACCATTGAAAACAGTATTTAAATGTAAATATTTTGTAACTATGGATACTAATGCGCAATAAATATTTATATATCTTCTGCAGTTTCCACTAGCCGAAATTATCGTCCAGTCCAGTCCCAAACGTTCCCTACAGACAAGAGGTCTGGAAACTTTCCTGGCCAAGGAACGAAGGTAGCATCAGGAAGGCAGGCCAGAGATATCCGCGCTGTACGAAGCCGGGCATTATCGTCCTGGGAAAATGACGTTGTAGAGTTGCACTAGGAAAGGAAACTCATACGACCGTAGAATTTACTGGACGCATCACCCTGCGGTCGGGGTTTCTTGAATTAAAACCACCGGGAGCGAGAATCGTAGGAAATTACAACCCACACCAAGACAGCGCTCGATGGGGCGGTGTGACTCTGCAGTGAAGCATGGATCAGTGCGCTGGCAAGAATGTTTTGGTACTCGAATTCAGAGGTCGTCTGTATACAGACATAGCTGTATTTCGTCGCTGAACACCATTCGTCGCCAGTCCGTAAAGTGACAACCAGAAGTTCAAACGGGCTCGAAGATGCTCACGTCGTAACGGTCGTAATGATCTTCGCTTATAGGTCCTGTTCTTCTTCCCAGCAATGATGGTGTAGCGACTCACATGGGTAGGCCTACTTACAGTCTGTGTACGATGAAGAGTTTCTCCTTCCTGGTGGTCGACTCATATGTATACTCTCGTATTCCCATTGCGTCCAACACCGACGCACAGTGTAGTCAGAATGGTTCAAGTGGCGAGCAATGTGCTGAACGTCCAATCTGCCTCTCTTAGACCAACAATGCGATCTCTTTCAAACTAATCTAGTTAGTCAGGTGCTCCTCGATACATAGACAATTGGTGCGAAAATTGGTCAGAGATTTTCGAAACAAAAATGTCAACAAGAGAGATCAACCGTCAACAATTAAAGGGGGAAAACGGCTAAACGGGTAGCCTCATTTTACCCAACCCTAAAAGAAGCACAAGTGCTGTGTGCAGTGACAGGTACAAGAAAGTAAAGATGCAAGAAGGTAATTATTTTTAAGTTATTGTTTCTACGTCCCACTACCTACTTTTTGACGGATTTTGGAGACGTCTAGGTGCCGAAACTTTGTTCCGCAGGAGTTCTTTTACCTGTAAGTAAATCTACCGACACGAGGCTGATGAATTTGAGCACCTTCAAACACCACCAGACTGAGCCAGGATCGAACTTGCAACGTTGGAGTCGGAACCCCAGCGCCTCAACCATCTGAGCGGTGGTAGAAGGGAAGCAGTGTATATGTACAACACCTGGACCAGAAAGCCTGAACTACATATTGGTTTTTGTTTTGAAAAGTAGCCTACCACACAGAATTTTTTTTTTTTTTTTTTTTTTTTTTTGCTATTTGTTTCACGTCGCACCGACACAGATAGGTCTTATGGCGACGATGGGATAGGAAAGGCCTAGGAAGTGGAAGGAAGCTGCCGTGGCCTTAATTAAAGTACAGCCCCGGCATTTGCCTGGTGTGAAAAGGGGAAAACATGGAAAACCATCTTCAGGGCTGCCGACAGTGGGGCTCGAACCCACTATCTCCCGATTACTGGATACTGGCCGCACTTAAGCGACTGCAGCTATCGAGCTCGGTGCTACTTGTTTAACGTCGCACTAATACGTTCAAGCTTTTCGACGACGAAGGATGGGAATGTGCTAGGATTGTGAAGATAGAGGCAGTGATGCTAATTAAGGTACAGCTCTAGTATTTGCCTGGTGTCAAAATGGGAAGCCGCAGAAAACCTTCAGCAGGGCAACCAAACTGTGGGATTCGAACCCATATACAAATACAAATATGAAATGTTATTCTTCTTGTTTCCGAATTTGGCCGCTTATGGACCGCATTGAACTTAAGGCTTCTTCTTCTTCTTCTTCTTCTTCTCCCGGAACCCCTTCATCCTTTCACTTCTGATCTTCCTTTCTTTCTCAGATATGACCAGTTTGGGTCTACATTTTGGTGGTATCTCCTGGAATGTTTTGATGCTGTCCACTCGGCTTCTAAATTCTTTTCTGTTGTGAATCATATCTATTGTAAGTCCACTTTCTATTGCATCCCTTTTTACCTCTTCTACCCACTTCGTCGAAGCTTTCAGTCCACTGAAGTACTTGAATATTTTCTTAGTTAGTCGTTTCTCATCCATTCTTTCTAGATGCCCATAGAATTTTAGCCTTCGCTTTCGCATGGTGAAATGTTATTATTTATTTATTTATTTATTTATTTATTTATTTATTTATTTATTTATTTATTTATTTATTTATTTATTTATTTATTTATTTATTTATTTATTTATTTATTTATTTATTTATTCACCACCCATGGTTAGTTTTTCCTCGGACTCAGAGTGGGATACCACCTCTACCACCTGAAGAGCAGTGGGTTGAAGCGTGAGACATTTGCTCGAGGATACTACTGGGAAGGAGGGTCAGTACCTCGCTCAGGCGACTTCACCTGCTATACAGAAGAGTCCTTGTCGGAGATGGGAAGACTGGAAGGGACAGGCATGGGAAGAGGGAAGGAAGTGGCCGTGGCCTTAAGTTAGGTACCATCCCGGCATTTACGTGGAGGAGAAGTGGTAAACCACGGAAAACTGCTTCGACGATGACTTAGATGGGAATAGAACCCCATCACTTAGTCAGTTGACCTCCGGAGGCTGAGTTAACCCCATTCAAGTCCTTATACCACGTTTCAAATATATTGGCAGAGCCAGGAATCGAACCCAGCCTCCGGGGATGACAGCTAATCACAAAGGCGGACAATATGAAATGTATAAATTGACGCTTGAACTAACCTGTCCGTTGCCTATACAGTGTGTGTCTACAGTATATATATATAAAGTAGAACATCTGTCTGTGTTTGCCTGTACCTTATGCAAATCCATACCGTTCCACCTATTTGAACCAAATTGTGTATACTTAACGTTTAGGACCCTGCGGGTAACCCCATCTACAATAAATTTTAACATCCCTCTCCATTCCCTACATTTAGGCCCTTTGGCACATTAACATAGGCTAATATAGGCGAAATATTCAATTTGCAGTACAAGGACGAGACAAACCTTATTTTGAGCCTCATGACGTGTAGAACAAAACTCAGTTAGGCCCTACGGGCCCCAAAAACCATGTCTTAAGGGCCTAAAACCAATCTTTTGGAGATATTGACATCACGCTTACCCACTCTAGAAAATTGATGAAGAAATGACCAGCAGTAACCATGGCAACGTCAACTCAAGGATTCTGCAGAAAGTATACAGGCCTGGTGTTCGAAGTAGGCACGTGCGTAAATGTAGGCTAAGCAAAGGAGAGATTCTGCTACACATATGACTGTCTCTGAAAAAAGCACTTTGGGTTGAACCACCCTTAGGAGTTGTGGTTAGTAGGTGTGGGATATATAAAAATAATCGAAAATAGTTTGAAACCATAGGTTTCGGGGTCACTGAGATGAACAGTGACACTTCACATGTCGTTTAAGTCCAAGTTCACTCCCCATCGGCCTGGGTGTGAGAAGGGCTGAAAAAAAGTCTAAAATGGCCCAGTTAATGGATTTATGTGTGTGCACCCTCTGAGCGGGAGTGGAAATGGGATGAAAAAAAGTAATATAAAACGACCAATATTAAAGTAGAATCCATAGTTTTCGGCGTCGCTTAGATGAATAGTGACACTCCAGGTGTCGTTTAAGTCCTAGTTCACCAGCATTCGCACGGGGGTGAGAAGGGGTGAAAGAGAAAATATCACAAAATGGCCAAGATTATGGGTTAATGTATGTGCCAGCGAAGCTTTCGAACAAACAAACAAACAAACAAACAAACACACAAACAAACAAAAAATGACTATAGGGGCAGGACTCCTCCAACATCGTGACACTTTGGATGCCGTTTAAGTCATATTTCAGGTCCAGTCGAAATGGAGGTTGAGAAGGGGTGGAAAAAATAATATCCAAAATGTCCTAGACTATGGATGTGTGTGTTATATTCCAGCATAGCTCTCAACTAAAATTGGTGCACACATGACTTACTATACTATATGGAAAAAAATCACGTGGGGTAAGACACCCCTAGCACCGCTGGCGGAGGGGAAGACGCTAAAAAATAATCGAAAACGACGAATATTACTGCCGAATCCATAGATTTCGGGGTCGGTTAGATAAATACTCAGGATGCCTTTAAGTTGAAAGTCAAACTCCATCACAGTTCTCAACCAAACTCGGTACGGATATGAGTTACTATCCCGAAAAGACACCGTAAGGGTAAGACACGCCTAGGGGAAGAGGTGGCATGTAAAATAATCGAAAACAGCCGACATTAGTGTCGAATCCATAGTTTCTGGGGTCACTGAGATGAATAGTGGCACTCCGGATGTCGTTTAAGTCCAAGTTCAGCACTCCTCGGTATGGTGATTCAGAAGGGATGATAAGGAAAATGTCCAAATTCAACGAGATTATAGGTTGTTACACAGTTTTCGGTGTCGATCGGCTGATTGATGACAGTCACGGTGACATTTGGAATCGTGTACACTATATCTATAACTCGACGCGTAAATACATTTCGTTATAACTTATTTTTAATATTTGCATGAAATTATCCGGGCTGCCACAAGGAAATACTTTAAGGCGAAACAAAATAAGCTAGAACGTACAATTATACATATAACAATATTTCTAAATTTACAAATTTATAAAAGTATTCATAATCAATCAACGTCACAACTAAGAAAACTTAAAAAAAAAGGTAAAAGGTGTCAAAATTATAGATGTACGTATGTATAACACTTTCCAGAATAGTCCTCAACTAAACTGCGTACAAATACGAATTACTGTCTCGAAGAGATACTGGAGGAGTAAAACACCTTCTAGCAAATCTAGGGGAGGGAATGACGTACAAGAATAATCGAAAACGACCGATATTAGCATCGAATCCATAGTTTCCGCGTTCGTTGAGTTGCATTGTGGCACTCTGGATGCCGTTTAAGTACCAGTTCAGCCGCGTAGGCGTGGCGAAAAGTGGTGATGAAGAGAATGTCGAAACTTATCGAGATTAGTTTGATTAACGAGATACAAAATAATCTATAAGATTCGAAATTAAACACATAACAATAACTTCTAAACTACAAAATAGTTTTTAATAAGTCAACATCACAATAACGAAATCTACAAATATTCTCTCCACACATCATTAACAGGTAATAAAATACCTAAAAGTAAACAATCAATAAAATGTCTGGGCAGCGCCGGGTAGTATAGCTAGTTAACTATTAAAAAGCAGACCATTTCATTGTTGATCAACCTTCAAGTGAAAATGAATCGGTCTGTAACAATTCAAATACTCACCGTTTCATAGGAAAAGTGTACCGGATGACACAAGCAAAACATTTAGCAACAAAGGGTAAAATTTTGCAGTTTCCTTGTTCAACCAGTTCAAAAATGCTTCAGCCAAGCAACTCAATGTTGAAACCATCTCAGAGATATGAGCTACAGATTTTAGGTAAATGAAATATAATAAAGCATGAGAATATATTTATTCATCCCTAAAAATTCCAACCCTTTTTCTTAAGCATCGTTATCCGCTCGATTAGATTAGCAGTTTACCTTCTTCTACCGCTACGGGCGCTAATGTGAGTCAATGCATTGTTTCACTTAAGCACCACTACGAGCGCTAATGAGAGTCAATGCAGGGTTTCACTTAAGCACCACTACGAGCGCTAATGTGAGTCAATGCATTGTTTCACTTAAGCACCACTACGAGCGCTAGTGTGAGCCAATGCAGGGTTTCACTTAAGCACCACTGCGAGCGCTAGTGTGAGCCAATGCAGGGTTTCACTTAAGCACCTCTACGAGCGCTAATGTGAGTCAGTGCATTGTTTCACTTAAGCACCACTACGAGCGCTAATGTGAGCCAATGCAGGGTTTCACTTAAGCACCACTACGAGCGCTAATGTGAGTCAATGCATTGTTTCACTTAAGCACCACTACGAGCGCTAATGTGAGCCAATGCAGGGTTTCACTTAAGCACCACTACGAGCGCTAATGTGAGTCAATGCATTGTTTCACTTAAGCACCACTACGAGCGCTAATGTGAGCCAATGTAGGGTTTCACTTAAGCACCTCTACGAGCGCTAATGTGAGCCAATGCAGGGTTTCACTGAAGTACCACTACAAGCGCTAATGTGAGTCAATGCATTGTTTCACTTAAGCACCACTACAAGCGCTAATGTGAGTCAATGCATTGTTTCACTTAAGCACCACTACGAGCGCTAATGTGAGCCAATGCAGGGTTTCACTTAAGCACCACTACGAGCGCTAATGTGAGTCAATGCATTGTTTCACTTAAGCACCACTACGAGCGCTAATGTGAGTCAATGCATTGTTTCACTTAAGCACCACTACGAGCGCTAATGTGAGCCAATGTAGGGTTTCACTTAAGCACCTCTACGAGCGCTAATGTGACCCAATGCAGGGTTTCACTTAAGTACCACTACAAGCGCTAATGTGAGTCAATGCATTGTTTCACTTAAGCACCACTACAAGCGCTAATGTGAGTCAATGCATTGTTTCACTTAAGCACCACTACGAGCGCTAATGTGAGTCAATGCACTGTTTCACTTAAGCACCACTACAAGCGCTAATGTGAGCCAATGCAGGGTTTCACTTAAGCACCACTACGAGCGCTAATGTGAGTCAATGCATTGTTTCACTTAAGCACCACTACGAGCGCTAATGGGAGCTAATGCAGGGTTTCACTTAAGCACCACTACGATCGCTAATGTGAGTCAATGCATTGTTTCACTTAAGCGCCTCTACGAGCGCTAATGGGAGCTAATGCAGGGTTTCACTTAAGCACCACTACAAGCGCTAATGTGAGTCAATGCATTGTTTCACTTAAGCACTACTACGAGCGCTAATGTGAGCCTGTTTCACTTAAGCACCACTACGAGCGGTAATGTGAGCCAATGCATTGTTTCACTTAAGCCCTTATAACTACATTCGGTGAGGAAATTTTTCAAAAAGTCAAGAATATCCTGAGGGTATTTGACCAAGAAATACATTACAGAAAGAACTATGTAAATAAGTTGACTTGCCTAGGATTTGATAAAAAAAGGAAACGAGTAAAAAAAAGAAATTTTAGGATGTTTTCCGGAACTGCATTTAGGCGGGAAGTGATTTTCGAAATTTGATTTTAAGTTTAATAGAGCTATCCAAGATTGACAATTTGAAACATTTCCTGCCCCTTTATCTCTTCAACTTCCGACACGTATTCGGGAGATAGTAGGTTCGAACCCCACTGTCGGCAGCCCTGAAAATGGTTTTCCTTGGTTTTCCATTTTCACACCAGGCAAATGCTGGGGCTGTATCTTAATTAAGGGCACGGCCGCTTCCTTCCCACTCCTAACCCTTTCCTGTCCCATTGTCTCCATAAGACGTATCTGTGTCGGTGTGATGTAAAGCAACTAGCAAAAAAATACTTACGATACAATTGAGGAAATTGCTTAATTTTACGTTTTCTCGTAGTATGGTGAACCCTACTTAGCTAAGAAATGTTTTCAATATTAAAACCTTCGTTTGTAAGCCTCAATACTGCGTACATGACATTAGGAATGACATTAGGAATGCGTGGAATGACATTAGTAGACGAATAGGTTTGAATGGCGTTTATAAAAGTAGGAAAGATCACGATATGAAGATAAAGTTGGAATTCAAGAGGACAAACTGGGGCAAATATTCATTTATAGGAAGGGGAGTTAGGGATTGGAATAACTTACCAAGGGAGATGTTCAATAAATTTCCAATTTCTTTGAAATCATTTAGGAAAAGGCTAGGAAAGCAACAGATAGGGAATCTGCCACCTGGGCGACTGCCCTAAATGCAGATCGGTATTGATTGATTGTACATTGGTTGTACGGCTGTTGACAAGTTCATACGTGATTGTTGTCTTTAAGGTCGTTCTGCTATTCTTATCTAGTGAATGAAATTAGCATTGTTGGTGACCAATTGTTACACCGAAGAGGTGGTGCAGACCACCGAACACATCACTTCTCCTGCCTTTAGCCGAGAGCAGCTCGGCATATTGATGATTTCCGTCTCGCTCGGCCTACGTGCTAAATTAATGGCGTACTCTCGATCATTTCAATGGCTCTCAATTATTGGACAATTATACTGAAATAATAACAGTAATGTTGGTAGGCACTTTAGAGCAGACATTGGGCAGGTGGAAGATCACGTCGTCAGATTAATAGTAACCATGTGGGTGAGTCGAGCTCAATTGCGGTTTAGACAAACTCAAATGCAGTTGCCAGAATGTAAGGGAAAGGATTTTACACTACCAAAAAAAACATTACAGCGGTAATAAGCTATTACCTTCAGTATATTATCGAATGTCTTGCAAATGAAAAAATATTGTGTTTTTTAACATCGTACAGCAGTACGCGAAATATCCGGTCACCAGGTCGCCATTGGCGGCGAAGAAATTGAAACAGGCGACCAAATTTTAAAATTTATAAAATATTATCTCTTCTTTCCTTCTTTATTTCTTTCCTTCTTACTTTCTTTTTTTCTTTCTTAATCTGTTTACCCTCCGGGGTTGGTTTTTCCCCCGGACTCAGGGAGGGATCCCATCTCAAGGGCAGTTTCTGCAGCGTGAGTCTTTGTGTCGGAGAATACAAGTGGGGAGGAGGACCAGTACTTCACTCAGGCGGTCTCACCTGCTATGCTGAACAGGGGCCTTGTAGGGGGTGGGAAGATTTAAACGGATAGGCAAGGAAGCGGCCGTGCCCTTAAGTTAGGTACAATCCCGACATTTGCCTGGAGGAGAAGTGGGAAATCACGGAAAAGTACTTCGAGGGTGGCTGAGTTCGGAATAGAATCCCCCTCTACTCAGTTGGCCTTCCGAGCCTGAGTGGAACCCGTTCCAGCTATCGTGACACTTTTCAAATTTCGTGCCAGAGTCGGGAATAAAACCCGGGCCTCAGGAGATGACAGTTAATTACACTAACCACTACACCACAGAGGCGGGCAGTGATTTCTTATCCTTTTAAATATTTGGTACTGTATTCCAAAATTAGAAATGCCTCTGTCTCGAAAATGTATAAATTCTTTAACGTTTTGTTCGATTTTCGTGAATTTAATGTTAAATCGACAGTTATCGTAGGTGGTTTACGCTATTTTGTCTTATATACCATCACAATTAAGTGACTGCGATGGCGAAAAGAAACTACTGTAATTTTCTATCGAAATATATTAACAATGACGTTAGTAGTCACTGCCACTAGATTGTGAAATTTCCTCCCTGCTAACATAACAAATTTGCGTTCTCGTAGGAGATTTAAGGTGGATAGCCGAAATCACTTGCTTAATGCTTCTACCTGACTTGTTTGATGAGGGAAGTGTGAATGAGTGCGTGAATGAGCATATTTTCATAAAAATTAGAAATGTATATGTTGGTCACAGGTTTTTACTCTATCTCCTTCTTTTATTGTTACTATTGTTAATTTTATAATTATCATTATCTTCATTTATATTGCCATGCTGTACATTCTACAATTAGTGATATCATTACTATCTCCATATTTGAAATTAGTACTACAACGTTATTTTTAATGATTTATTGTAATATTTTTAAATGTAAAGTGTGCGAGAGGACCTTGAGCTCTAACTTCGCTAAGAATAAAGGCGACTCACTCACTCACTCACTCACCGGACTATATTCCAGGGTAAACGTAAGCTATTCCAAAACAAAGTGATAATAAATAGACATGTACAGGTATTCAAGTCTGTTTGTCTTCTGTTCTGTGAAAAGAAAATATGAAGACGTAAAAAGGATTTATTCAGCATATATATTTACCATACAAACATGAAGTGGTAAAAACTGTTTCTTTTTCCTTTCAAAGTATAGTTTTTATCAGCATATCATTAATACGTAGCTATACATTAATTTGTTTTAATATTTTCCTGTGTAGAAGAAACTATAATAGGGATGAAATAATATTTTGTAACTTCGATTATATTCGTGAGAAATAAACTTAGTACCGGTCAAAGTATTTAAAGTGGCTACTGAATTTCCACTTAGAATTTCATGTCTTGTCTGGCAGCAAACAACACAAAATGTAAATATATTAACAATACGATGTCTGCCTCTGTTAGTAGTGGTTAGCATGAGTAGCTGCCACCCCCGGAGGCCCCGGTTCGATTCCAGGCTCTGCCACAAAATTTGAAAAGTGCTACGAGGACTGTAATGGGGTCCACTCAGCCTCGGGAGGTCAACTGGGTAGAGACGGGTTCGATTCCCACCTCATCCATCCTCGAAGTGGTTTTCCGTGGTTTACCACTTCTCCTCCAGGCAAATGCCGGGCTGGTTCCTAACTTAAGGGCGCGGCCGCTTTCTTCCCTGTTCCTTCCAACCTTCCCATCCCCCACAAGGCCCCTGCTCAGCATAGCAGGTGGGGCCGCCTTGGCGATGTACTGGTCCTCCTCCCCAGTTGTATTCCCAGACCCAAAGTCTCACGCTCCAGTACACTGCCCTTGAGGCGGTAGAGGTGGGATCTCTCGCTGTGTCCGAGGAAAAATCCAATCCTGGGGGTAAACAGATTAAGAAAGAACAATACGATAATAATAATCGTGTAAAAGGGATATGCATTCTAAGGGCTGGCTGGAAATGTCGTTCAAGTTGTTGAACTAGCAACTGTTAATGATTATACAACCATTAGCTCTGTCTTTATGTAATGGCTTTGATGATTACGGTGTCGCATGCAAATTTTTACCACACTGTACGTAATCACCTGGATGGCGTACAGGCTCCACACCATCAAGTTCTTATTGACCATGAAATTTTGAACAGATGTGTGAGTTCATTCTTGGTGTTCTCTAATGAATTACCTGTGTTGTAAGTTTACCGAGAGAGTGGCTGCGCGGTTTGAGTTACGTAGCTGTCAACTTGCATTCAGGAGGTAGTAGGTTCGAAAGCCATTGTCGATAGCCTTGAAACTGGTTTTTCGTAATTTCCCATTTTCACACTAGGAAAATGCTGGGGCTGTACCTTAACTAAGGCTGTGGTCGCTTCCTGCCCACTTCTTGCTCTTACCTATCCCATGGCCGCCATAAGACCTACCTGTGTCGGTGAGACGTAACCTGTTTCGTGTGCTCCAGAGATATTTTACTCACTAAAGTAGAGCATAAAGGGTGATACTGACTTTTATCTTTATAAATCTACTTACAGTACTTTGGCTGGATCTACGCCGTGACGTGCGCAGAGAGAACAAGATCGCTAAGCACTTTTTTTTTTTTTGCTAGGGGCTTTACGTCGCACCGACACAGATAGGTCTTATGGCGACGATGGGATAGGAAAGGCCTAGGAGTTGGAAGGAAGCGGCCGTGGCCTTAATTAAGGTACAGCCCCAGCATTTGCCTGGTGTGAAAATGGGAAACCACGGAAAACAATTTTCAGGGCTGCCGATAGTGGGATTCGAACCTACTATCTCCCGGATGCAAGCTCACAGCCGAGCGCCTCTACACCATGGGGCTAGCTAAGTGAATTGCTTAATATAAATTATTCTAGTAACGTGTCTACCTAGCGGAGTAGCCACCGATGTTAACGCGCTACGGCTATGGAGCCAAGCTCTACATTCGGGAGACGGCGTGGCTTCAAACGCCAGCGGTGACTGTCCTGATTGGTTTTCTGTTGTTTCCCAATTTCACTTCCAGGTAAATGCCGGGACAGTTCCTATTTACATACAACAGCTGATATCTTTCACCTCTTTACCCAGTTTTCATTTCAATTTAATTTGCTTTTCAACCGAGGTTGGCGTCAGGAATGGCATCCGGCCGTAAAAACATGCCAAATAAGTTTATCCAACCTCATTCCCGAATCGGAATCAAGAAACGGGACAAACAGCTAGTAAAATGCATGCTTTCTTTCTTCCTTCTTCCACTGCTTTTCCTAAACCCTGCTGGCCTCGTAGGTGCGAACTATTTCATATATGTGAAGGAGGCCCAGTTTTACAGACGGATTCCCTCCCTGTTGTTACTTATTTAACGGCGCACTAACACACCGAAGATTGCGAAGGTACTGGCCGTGGCCTTAATTAAGGTATGAAAACGAGAAACGACGGAAAATCATCTTCAGGGCTGCCGACGGTGGGATTCGAACCCACCATGTTCAAAATGCAAGTACATAGCTGCGCGACCCTAACTACACGGCCAACTCGCTCGGTGAGGCCCTTCCTGTCGCCAATCTTATTGTGTGTGTCTGTTATGGTTGGTAGTGTGATGAGTAACCCCGGATTCTTACGTAATTACATATTATTAACTTTGTATAGTAACGCTTTTCTTTTCTTTTTTTCATTTTCAGGCCATGAGGGCGACAGTAAATTAGCTACAACAACAAAATGTGTAAAAATATACCGTGATTTACAGTGCCGTGGTTGTGAAGGTGTCAATTCTTTATGGTCTGACACTCCCTCGGGGGAGCCTGTTAACTCCTAGAGGGCGCGTCCCTAGGTGGTGGATAGGGGAACCAAAGAATTTAGTAGGGCTGGATGAAACACCCAATACAACCCGCGGACCAACAGGCAGCCCAGTTCCTGAGGGCTTTAAAATACTGGGACACCCTCTCTCCAAGGGTCACAAATATGGAGGGCCCAAGCCCAGGGTATGGGTGAAGAACCCAACGGCATCAGTGGCGGAGAGAATGGACTTCGGTGCAGTATCGGTGGCGGAAGAGGAAAACTTGTAGCGTCTATACTCCAGTAGAGTATAAAATGCCTTTGGGAGTGGCGACCCCATCCCAATAATATCCTCTACATTACATGGCACTAGTAAATCAGCCTCGGAAAAGGTTAGGGCGTCCCCTGCAGGAGACGTAAAAGTTGTCAGGGAACTATGAGAAATGGGCGAACAGTAACCAACATTAAGACAGGAATAGTAAATCTTATGACCCTGACAGGAAGGGCGGATGAAGTAGTTGACTTCGCGGAGAAGGAGAAGATGGAAATGATGGGGTTGATTGAAGTGAAATGGAAAGGTAATGAAAGGAAGAAATTGAGGAAAGGAAACACATTATACTGGAGTGGTGGCCAAGAGACAATACACGGAGTGAGACTAATCATTTCCAAGCAATTGCAGGAGTATTTTGAAGTGTTAGAATGTGAGAGTGGCAGAATAATGAAGATTAGACTAAAGATGCAGAATGAAGTGATGGACTTTATACAAATGCATACACCACAGACGGAAAACAGGGACGAAGATATTGAAGGATTCTTGGAGAATGTAGAAAGAGAAATTTCAGGTGTGGGAGTGGTTATTATGGGAGGTCCGAATTCACAGGTCGGAAGCGAGAGACAAGGAAAGGAAGAATTCATTGGACCATATAGAAATGGGAAAAAATCGTGAAGGATAGGAACTAGTGTACTTCTGTGAAAGGAATGAACTGATAGAGGAGAATACATGGTTTCGAAAGAAAAACAGCAGGAAAATTACGAGATACGAATGGGGTGACGGAAGAACAAAATCAGTAATTGACTACTTTTTGGTGGAAAGGACAAATCGCAGGAATTTGATGGCTATGACAGCTTTTCCAGGAGAATCATTTGATGGGAGCCATAGAGTTGTAGTGGCAAAATTATGGTTGGAATAATGGGAAAATTAAAAGAGATAAGAGAAAGTAAAATGAAAGTATTGAAATTGAAAGATAAAAATGTACAGGAAGATTTTCAGAAGAGATTAAGCAACAAATCCCAGTTACTGAAGTGGAAAATATAGAAGAGGAGTGGGTAAATTTTAAAAAGGCATTTGTTAGTGCAGAAAAGAGTGTTTGTGGCAGGACATCTACAAGAGTGGAAGAAACGGAGATACAGTGGTGGAATAAGGAAGTGAAGAAAGTGGTGAAAGAAAAGAAGACAGCCTGGCGAGAATGGATCCGAGATCTAACAGAAGCAAAATGAAGTATCTCAACAGCAAACGGAGATGTAAGAAGGTGGTAGGAGAAAAAAGAAGAAGAGCTGGGAAGAACGTACACTAAAAATGGAAGTGAACGTAAGTGGAAGTAAAAGGATGCTGTGTGAACTTATAAAAAGAGGACAGAAAGAGTTATCACAAATCTAGTGAAAAAGGAAGATGGTGAATTGTTAACACATTCAGAAGAGATAAAGAGAAGATGGAAGGAGTATTTTGATAAGCTATTGAGTGCGAACAACTGTACAGGTTATATAGAATCAATAGTGTGAGAATTCAACAACAGATCAAATAACAATGCTGGAGGTGGAGTTAGGGGTACAAAAATATTAAGATGGGAAAAAGCAACAGGGATGGGTGAAATCAGTGTAGAAATTCTAAAGGCTGCTGGAGCTGTTGGTATGCAATTATTATACCGACTACTAAGTGTATCTGGAAACACAAATATGTAGCTGAAGACTGGAATAAAGGATAATAATGCCAGTGTTTAAGAAAGGGGACAGGGAAGTTCGTGGTAACTATAGAGGAATTACACTTATATCGCAGGTAGTTAAAGTTCTGGAAAGGATATTAGAAAGTAGAATGAGAAGAAAGATTGCAGGAGAGTTACAAGAGGAACAATATGGCTTCAAGAGTGGAAGATCTACAGCGGACCCAATCTTTAGCATGAGACAGCTGATGGATAAAACTGGGAATATTGAAAAGATCTGGTCATGACTTTCATAGATATAGAAAAGTCATATGATAGTGTCCCCAAAGGGAAGGTTTGGGAAACCATGGTTGAAAAGAGATTTGGAAGATAAATATTAGAAATGGTGCAAGCAATGAACAACTGTGTTAGCAGGATACTGACCCCAGTGGTAAAGACAGAATGGTTTAGGAATAAGACTGGACTGAGACAGGGGAGTGTGCTGTCACCTATTTTTTTTATTGTGGTCATGGACGAAATTGTAAAGAAAACAAAGGAAGCCTATGGAGATAACGAGATGAAGATACTGCTATTTGCAGATGATGTAATCTGGGGGGAAAACAGCAAAGAATTGCAACAACTAGATGTACTGAACGAAAAAAAATTGAGAAGTATGGCATGACAAATCAGTACAGATAAAAATAAGCCTATGGTGATGTCGAGAGGGGAAAGGCAAGGAAAGGGAACTGTGAAAATTGGAAGTCAGAGTCTGGAAATTATGGACAGCTTTAAATACCTAGGGTGGACATGGAGATTAGCAGGAGGGTACAGCAGGCAATGCATTCGACCAAAGTGTAAGAAAACTTGTTTGGAGCAAAGAAGTACCAAGGAAAAGTAAAGAGGTAATGAACAAACTGTACTGTGTACCCACACTGACTTAAGCAGCTGAGACTTGGACTTTGACTAGCAGGCAGGAGAGTAGAATTCAAGCCAGTGTGATGAAATTCCTAAGAAGTACGATAGTAATGACAAGGAAAGATGTTAGGAAGGAAGTTAGGATAGGAAAGCTAAATGAGAGAATTGAAAAGAATAAACTAAGGTGGTTTCGACATGTAAAGAGGATGGAGGAGAATGAAATTCCGAGACAGAAGCTGGAGGCAAAGTGCGAGGGCAAGAAGGCAAGAGGAAGACCTAGAATAAGGTGGACTGGATCACTGAAGAGCGGCATAAGAAGACGAAATTTAGACTGGGATATGATCATGGAAGAAATGGTGGAAGGAAAGAGGAAGATAGAGAAGTGTCATGAACCGGCAAGAGCTGGATAAGGGGAAATGATGATGATGATGACTGTGGTTCGAGTCCCGTTGGTCGAAAGAAGTTTTACCATCATAATGTTGGCCGGTGGGGTAGGAGAAATGGTGATATACGATTCATAATCACTAGACTACGTATCAGAAGCTGGATTCAATCCAAATCTTCTTTGCATTGTTCATATGGAGTGAGGGCATATAAAGCTGTTGATGGTGCTATTCGACTATCATATATCACGTCATTCATTTCATCTCATTAACTCTTCTGATGAGGTTCGCGTCACGAAGGGCATCCGGTCGTAAAAACTCGCTACGAAGATTCATCTCATTTCATACCCCACCCTGTAGAGAAACGGGACAAGAGTCGGATATAGCCTACACTACGTGGTTTTCATTGCATAACTTTTTTTAATTTTTGAAGTACTTTGATGATGTCTTTAACTTGATCATTTAATATGTGAATGTACTTATGGTCCAAGTTAATAACAGTAGAATGTGTAAATTATCTTAGAAAACAACAATAACATTGTCGTACAATATGGATGTGCACCACACCCAGCAGCAATATTAACGAAGCGTAACAGCACAGGAAACTGTGAAACAAACTGCAAACGCCGCCCTCTGCCAAGGGGCAGAAAAGGGGTACTGTGGCCGATATACAAAACGTAACTAAGGAACAATGGTCAGCAACTACTTGGAATAAAACTCAAAGTAACTTGATCTACATTTAATGATTACATTTAAATGAGTAAACTTTACAACAAATATAATTAAATAAACACAACCAATTAAAGTTTAGATTGAAGAAATCCATAGCACTATTTGATGAAAAATATAATAAGCAACTGATAAATAAAAAATCACTTACTCTCTATGCAAATCCTAATTTTCTAAAATACTTAAATAATTCATAATAAATTGTCTTAATTTTAAAGAAAAAATTTCTTCAGATTACATTGAACACATACCGAGCTCGATAGCTGCAGTTGCTTAAGTGCGGCCAGTATCCAGTATTCTGGACATAGTAGGTTCGAACCCCACTGTCGGCAGCCCTGAGAATGGTTTTCCGTGGTTTCCCATTTTCACACCAGGCAAATGCTGGGACTGTATCTTAATTAAGGCCACGGCTGCTTCCTTCCCACTCCTAGCCCTTTCCTGTCCTATCGTCGCCGTAAGACCTATCTGTGTCGGTGCGACGTAAAACAACTAGCAAAAAAAAAAGATTGAACACACACTCTAAAATTAGTAAATAGAAACTTAAATTTTACTAGCGCATAGTGAAAATTCTGACACAAATAGTGAGTTTCATAACTGTTTAAGAAAAATTAGGGTAACCTGTCAGAAACTTTTCTTTTCACATTCGCTTTTTTTATTTCAGCACACTGGAACATCATCGCACATTTTAAATAAATCCCGGAATCATGATTCATTTAAGTCATGTTACACTTACTGCCGCTAGGTAACATTCATTTCACAGTGGCACTGTTATCAACCTACTGATAGTTCAAGCTCAGCGTAATTGTGTTCTCTTAATGCAGTCCACAGTAGAGTATAGGAATAAGTAACCGCTACAATTAGTCTAATTAATGTTCATGCCAGCTATAATAGAAAATGCTACAGAGGAAATCAAAACAATTGTATTGGTTCATATCTTAACCATAAGTCATCACAAAAGGAATACACGAACATGTTTGTAAATTTAGTACATATTGAATTACATATTTCACACTCTGATAGCACATAACAATCAGGCTCTGTCGATGGGTTGTGTGTATATGAAGAGGTGCGTACTGAAACAAAAACTAACACTCAGTACTCCAGTTGCGGCTAAAATCCCCGACCCAGCCAGGAATTGAACTGGGAACCCTCAGAACCGAAAGCGGTGACGCTGACATTCAGCCAAAGAGGTGGACAAGTAGAGAGATAAAATACATAACATTAAACTAGCAACTAATAAAATACTAAAATTTGACGAACCCTACTTTTCAAGTTAATATTTACTCGTTCCGCTGCAGAATCCCGTGCACGTCTGTGATGTAATGTTTGTATCAGCTTCCGTACGCAGTGTACATTGATCTGCTTCATAGGTAGTAGAGGGAAGTCTGTACATGTTGACTCTGTGAGGTGGTGAGAGCTAATAGCCGTGTAGTGGTGGAGGTGTAGCTCATTGCTCATTCCCCTCGACATGAGCAAGAGAAGGGGAGGATGATAACCTCTAATAACACACAGCCGAGTGTGTACTGAATACAAAGAGCTCTTTGCTTCTTCACGGCAAAAATCTTCTTCCAAGTAAAATGCTTTAATAAAAAGATGTCTTCTTTCGACGTGACTTTTGCAATCGGAGCATGTTATTAACTTTAGCTACAGTCTACGTGCACCATATGGATAATCTGCATTACTTTGGTGTCTGTACAATCAACCGGCCCATATACTTAACATCAGTAGTAGTCACATCAGAATACATGAACTGTATGAAGCTTAGGATATCGTAATCAACACCAGGTGAACTTAGCGAGCCTGAACTCTGCCGGTTTTGGTGACTACACTGGTGTGTGTGAATGTGTGTGTTTGTAATTAATCGTCTTTGATCCTATGGACTGAGACTTCACTGAAAGCTACGCTTTTCTGTGACCATCCAAGAGATGGGTGGAAAAACTCCATAAATCAAGAAATAACAACAGGATTTATATATGTGTCTAACAAACTACAATTTATTTTATTTATTTATTTTAATTATTTATTTAATTTATAAAACTATATAATTAAGTACCAGTATGGTACCATTATTTTTACATAAAGTGAACAGATGTACGAATATTAGCTACAGCATAACAGTAATAATAAACAACAACAACAATGATTAAAAATAATTATCTGATAATTGAGGAGTATCTGTTCAAAAGGTGCTATTTTCACATCATTTTTTGTTAGCATTTCGTCCACGCGCAATGCAGTAGTTGCATTCTATCGAATGCCGTGAGCAATCCAGACCATAAAAATGTAATTATTTAAAAGTAGTACCATACCGGACTATGAGTACGTTCCATGTGTACTTTATTATACGCTCCCTTGCGATTTTCTACACTTTTCTTAGGGTGAAAATAGCACCTTTTGAGCAGACACTCCTCAATTAGCAATTAAAGAAAAAAGTAAAGAAATAAAAATTTACAAAGAGACAAAACAAAATTAAATTAAAGAAATTGAAACAATAATGATTTTCGGTTTACGTTACCAGAACATGTAAACATCAACAGACTTATCATATTTCATTTATGCAGTCATGCGTAATTTTTCCTCGTGCTGTCAATTTTTTTGAAAACATCTTAATTTAAAATTATAATTTATAAAAAAAGTTACCGCAAAGTAGAATGCATTACAGTTCATTACCAGTCTGTTAAATTGTTTACACATTCTTATAACAGATTGAATGTTTATGTAGAAATTACAAGGAAGCAATGCACTATAGAGGTCATTGCAAGCGTAAGTTAACGTGTTAATGTATAACTAAATGTATTGAAGAAACTGTCGGTTATCAATCACTCAGTTGACAGATTTATATAAGAATTTATGTTGGTCTATAACTCTGCGATTTGTTTATGACATGCAATCTTGTAGTTTTTCATAATACGAATGCCGTATAAATTTATTTTGTATTTTCACTATTTTATTTGCTAACTATTTTATTCTACGGCTTTTGCTACTGTCTTATGGAAAATGTTCATGTGAAAATTATAATGTGGAGCATTTTTAATTGTTAATTTTACTATACCTTTAGGACACCTACTGTAAATTGATATCGAGCAATGCTTCCTTATTCATCATTTACTAAACAAAATATTCAACCGTACAAATGATGTATTAAAAGTTACTAATAGATTAATTAAGTATATTAAACACACTGTGTACATATATGATTTAAAAGGGAAATTCACTCTCAATACAAGGTTTAATCTTTTGCATAATGCGAAAGGGTAGTCTGGATAAGCAAAAATCTGGATAATCGAATTCAAAATGTTGACGTTAATAAAATAAAAATGCAATAGGTATAGTGAATATCAGACTGACTTTAGAAAATGGAGGTGATGCGCAGAACAGATATTCAAATTCATGATCTCTAAGAAGCCAGTGCACCATGGTAATATTTGTTGACTTCAAGAAGGCGTTCGACTCAATTGACCGACCTACTATAATCAAGGCCCTAGAGGAGGTAGCGGTTGACAGGGAAACCAGAAGAAGAATTAAACAAACCCTAACGGACACCATCTCGAAAGTCGAGTTCTTCAGAGAAATCTTTGGTCCCTTTGAAATAAAGACAAGAGTCGGGCAAGGAGACGGTCTATCACTGATACCCTTTAACATCGTTCTGAAGAAAATCATGAGAACGTGGGGGAAAGGTTTGGAAGTGGAAAAAATAAAGGCAAAACACATTGGGAGGAAAGGTCAGAACCTGAATGTGAAATGTTTAGCTTTTGCTGATTACCTTGCCATCTAAGCCAATAACCGAGAATATCGTCGTAACCGTCAATCCGATTTCGATAAAACGAAATTTCGTTTGGAAGCCTATAGAGGGTCCCTAATATAAACACAGACTGAACATACGGTGTTTGTACTCAGCGCTACGGCAGCTGCAGTGTGGGAGGCGCGCGCATAGTTCTTGACCTTGCAAGCAGCCTGCGCGTGTTCGACCTGGCAAGCATGAGTCTCCAGTCTGAATCTCAGCTGTTGACAAGTTATGTGGTTTTGCGCGCATATTTTTATTTAAGCGGCGTGTTTTGACGACGGGACAAAGAAGACAATATTCAATAAAATTATAACTAAATAATTGTTTGGCAACAAGCACGTAGCAAAACAAGCAAAGATCAATAATTCTCTTACACGAGGGAATGGAATGTCATTACATCTGATATATTTTAGAAGACGATTCATACACTTTAATGAGTGACTACCATTGAGGCGTTATCCCTTATTGAGCAGTGCTAATCCAATATTATCAGCTGCTTTGAAATTTAATATTAATCCAGACACCAAACTCTCATTTAAATTTAGAGGGATTTTGAATATAATGTGCACTGTTCAACTGCTTGGAAGCAAACGAGCGACTGTTGCTGTCCACGAAGTACAGCTAACTAGTAAGACTGCGCATGCGGGGGCTAACCCCTTCCACTTCCCCTATCGTGTCACCTGCTCAGCGCTCTCACGGCTCAGGTGGTCTTGAATTTTTCTTTAAGATAATTTAGAGTCACTTTAACCCTAAGGTCTTATCGTGACTTCTAACTCTAGAATTTACATTAAATTACAGTAGGGTGAAGAATGAAAAATATATAAAAGTGGTATTTTAAACTGAACAGTTAAATTTTTGAATACAGACCAGTGTCTTTGAAAAACTTGATAGTTTGTTTGCACAGTGAAGGAGATGAGTGTGTCCCCTTAATATCCTTAGGTATACCGTGGTACTGGCGCCATTTGTCATACAGTGAACAGTCTGTTATGATGTGCTTCACAGTCAACACACTATTGCATGTTGTACAGATGGGAGGCAGTTTCTTCTCAAGGAGGTAGCTGTGACTTATCTTGGAGTGGCCAATCCGTATTCCAGTTATTAGGACTTGATCTTGCCTTTGAAGATTGTGAAGATAGTGTTGTACTGTAGATTCCGTTGTTACTTCGTGGAGTTTGCTGTTCGAAGTTTGAAGCCATTTTATCTTCCACTGTTGGTATAATTTTGTTTTAGCATAGGCAATAATGTCAGTGTGAGGGGTAGCAATTGTTAGATCGCCTAGCGGGAGGTAAGTAGCGTCTTTAGCTGCTTGATCAGCAGATTCATTGCCTCGAATACCTCTATGAGAGGGTATCCACACAAGGATGACTTGTTTGCCTTCTTTCATGATGTTGTTAAAGAACAGTTGTATTTCTTGTACAAGGATGTGTTTCGATGATGGACTTTCTATTGCGTTTAATGCACTTTTTGAATCAGAAAAATGATGGAGTTATTACAGGTGCTGGTTTTCAAAATATATAGCATAGCCTGCTTTATTGCGTACAGCTCATTAGAGAAGACTGTATAGTAGTCAGGCAATGGGTATAGCATGGTACGTTCAGGATATATAATCCCACGTCCATTTCTTTCCTCACATTTTGATCCATCAGTATAGATTGCAGTGTGCCTTGGGTATTTATTAGAAATTTCAAGAAATAATTGATGGTAGTGAGATCTGTCAGTTTCATCTTTGACACTGTAATTTATTTCAAAGTTAATTTTTGGAAGGGTAATAGTCCATGGTGGGACATTAAGAGAGTTGTCTGTGAGGAATATTGGAGGGATATTTAAATTTAGTTCTTCAAGAAACTTGGCTATTCTGACATTGAAAGGCTGTGGTATGATCCTGACTTAATGAGTGTACCTTGATGCTTGTTAGGAAAAGCATACAACTTAATTCTTGATTCACTCATAGTTGCTAACTTGAGCGCGTAAGTCAAACTTAGTTGTCTACGTCTAATTGTGAGTGGTGGTTCATTTGCTTCTATCTGAGTGCTGGCTACTGGACTGGTACGGAAGGCTCCTAGATCAATTCGAAGAGCTGAGGACTGGATGGAATCAAGAATTTTGAGTGAAGACATTCTTGCAGAATTGTATACAATGCTGCCATACTCTAATTTAGCCCTAATAATGGCTTTGCACGTGTTCATTAGCACTTGGTAGTCTGCCCCCCAGTTCTTTGCTGCCAGGATCTTCATTATGTTCAGCCTTCGCAAGCAATCATCTTTAAGGTTTTTCAGGTGAGGTATCCAACTTAACGTAGTGTCGAATAAAACTCCTAAGATTTTCATAGTTGTTACTGTTTCAATTTTGTGATTGTCCATGTACAGCTCAGGGTCTTGTACAGTATGTTTACATTTGGAGAAGAGTATGCATTTGGTTTTAGTTTTGGAAAAACTTGAACCCTGTAACTTTAGCCCATTTTTGGATATTATCAATTGATTCTTGAAGTAACTGTTGAGTAGTTAATTTATTTATTCCTGCACATAGTATAGTCAAATCATTGGCAAAAAGGCAAGCCTTTACTGGTAGGTGAATGTTGGAGACAATGCCATTTATTGCAACGAGGAATAATGTGACACTGATGACTGATCCTTGGGGAACTCCATTGTCAATGGTTACTTCATGTGAAAGAGTTCCATTTGTCCTGACTTGAATTCGGCGATCTTTAAGGAAATTATAAATGAAGTGAAGCATGTTCCCTGAAATATTATGTTTCATCAGTGTTTCCATTAGATAGTCTTTCCACACCATGTCATATGCCTTCTCAATGTCTAAACTAACAGCTATGAGGCGCTGATTATTTAGGAAAGCTTCTCGGATTTCTGATTCTAACATATCAGAGTATCTGTTGTTGAACGTGCTTGACGAAAACCATTTTGTGCATCACTAAAAAAGTGTATATGTTCCAAATACCAGCGTAATCACTTGTTAACAATTTTCTCCAGTAGCTTACACATTGTATTTGTCAAGGCGATGGGACGATAATTATCTGGGATCAAAATGTCCTTTCCTGGTTTGAGTATAGGCACTACAATAGCACAACGCGATTGATCTGGAAATAGTTTGGAACTCCATATATAGTTGAAAATAGCAAGTAGAAAATTGAGTGCACTATGTGGAAGCTGTTTTAAAAATTCATATGGAATGGTGTCTGGGCCAGGACTAGATCTGCCGCATTTGTTGAGTTCTGTAACCATTTCTTGTAACTGTAAAGTATCATTATAAGCATAGTTCGGTGTAGGTACAGTTTCACTTAAGTCTATTGGATCTCGAGTTGTTTTCATGCGAAGAAATTCAGGTTCATAATTGTTATCGCTAGAGATTTTTGAAAATGATTTAGCCAGTTGATCAGCTATTTGTTGAGGTTCATTCACAATTGACCCAGCGACTGGATCTCTTAGAGAGGTAATACAGAATTTATTCTATTTGCCACTTATCCTTTGGATTTTATTCCACATAACTTTTTGTAAAGTTTGGCAGGTTAAGGAGGAGACGAATGTTAACCAGGAGGTTTTCTTACTTTATTTTATTTTATTTCGTGCTATTTCTCGGTGTTTTTGAAAATTGATTTTATTCTCAGGCGTAGGATTTCTTTTGTATAGGTAGTAAGCACGGTTTTTATTTCTGATAGCCTCTTTACAGGAGTCATTCCACCAGGGAACCGTTTTCTTGAAGGGCATAGGAGTTGTTTTGGGGATGCTCTGGTCAGCAGATTTAATTATTACTTCAGTGAAGTCTTGAACAATATCATTGATGTGCTTAGAAGGAAATTTGGAGTTAGATCATTTAAATAGTTATTTACAATCTTTCTAAATGATTGCCAATTTGCCTTATTTAAATTCCATTTACAGTATTGGAGTTTTGATGTGTTGTCTGGAGAACTTTGATCATCATTAATTATGATGGGGAAGTGGTCACTTCCTTGTAGAGTTGAATAAATGGACCAGTTAAATAGTGCAGCTATGTCTGGCGTACATATAGTTAAATCTATGCTACTGTATGTTCCGTGTGCTATCAAAACGAGTTGGAGCAGTTGAGTTCAATAATACTAGAGTAAATTCATCTAGTATCTTCTCTATTTCTTTCCCCCCTTGCATCAGTATTGCGACTACCCCATAAACTGTTGTGGCTATTAAAATCACCCATCAAAATGAGGGGTTTGGGGAGTTGGTGTATTAGGTTTCTTAAATCATCAGCGTGAGATGTACTATTCGTAGGAAAATAAACATTACATACACATATAGCTTGTGGTAGGTATAATAAAACTGCGACTGCTTCTAAATCAGTAGTTAAAGGAACCTCTTGATGGTGTAAATTATATTTAACATAGGTGGCTACGCCTCCACTTGCTTGATTTGGATTAATTCGGTTTTTATAATGCATGTTGAACTGTCTTAAATGGGAAACATAGTTGTCTCTAAAGTTAGTTTCTTGTAGACAGACAACTGAAGGCTGATGTTTATTTAGTAGAAGTTGTAAATACTCTCGCTGTGACCGAAAACAGTTGAGGTTCCATTGAAGTAATGATATAGTCATAAGAATGACAAACATGTGTAGTGGGAATTTTATCATCATTATGTGAGGGAAGTAGAGTCATCGCTGGAGTAATCTGGAACTAAACTGTTAATTGCTTCACCTCAGTTTTCACTGCTATCCTTAAGCAGTTTCTTGACTATTCGAGTACTCCTGTTCTTAATGGATTTTTCAGTGTAGTATGGATATAGTTTTTGAAGGGCTTGGGCTAAACCCTCTAGATCTTGGGTGTAATTGGAAGCTATTGCTGCAATGTCATTAACTCCAATACTGTTTTCAAAAAAAGGATTGGAGTTGTAAGTAACTGATGGGAAAGGACTGAGGGTTGGCTTCTAGAACTTGCTTAATTGGCTTAAGCATATCACTAATAGTTGAGCTTTCTTTTTCTGTCTTTGGTTTCTTGTAAGTTTGTTTTGTCTTGTGTTTCCCTGTCTGTCCACTTGTCTTAGGTTCAGTTGTTAGGGGAGGTTCCTTAAAATCAAGGTCTTTTCTGCCTGTAGTTTCATTGCTAGATAGTGATATTGGTCTCTTCGATCCAGCAAGATGAACACATGAGGGGTTTTGAGGGCATTCCAAATGAGAGGTTAGAGTCGTTTCGACTGAGGGTAAAGGCCCACAGTTTTGATTTTGAGAACACTGAAGAGATGTAGATGTAGCAGTTGTCTGAACAGTAGTTTGTGAGGGAGTGCAGATAATATTTTCTTGACAGTTTGTTTTAATTTGTTGTGTATCCTCTACTAGTTGGGGAAGTTCTGTTAGATTGATTCTGCCACGAGAATGACTGTTTTGATTTAATGAGGGGCCTTCATTTATTATTTCATCATTATCAGGACAGTTTCTAGCTAAGTGCCCCTCAGTTTTACAAAGAAAGCAGGTGGGTGTGTCAGAGGATAAATAAATCCAGTAATTGGTAACCTCATATTCGATTTGGAGTGAGTCTGGAAGTTTGTTAAAGTCTTCATTTTGAATATAAATCTGTCTCCGAAAACTGAGAATGTGAGAAAATCGGGGGATTGTTATACCAGCTCTAATAGGTGATATCTTTGACATTGGTTTAATGCCGAGTTTGAGAAATTCTTCTTCAATAACAATATTAGGAATCACAGGGCAAACATTGGATAGAATAACTCGTTTGTTTTTAGTTAGGATAGGTCTTATTTCCAAGGAGACATTATTTATGAGAATCTTAGGATGTTTTGAAATTAATTCTTCAACACACTTTTGACTTGCAAGGAAGATACATATTCTTCCATTAGATATCCGTGAGACAAATCGGATGTTACTAGCGCTAGTGACTTTTCCAATTGCTAGTATATAATCTCGGATACTAATACCATCGCAAGATTCAATAACAATAGCTTGATCTTTGGTAGGGTAGGATTGCATTGCTGCAGAGTAACTTAACCTTGGATTGTTAGGAGATTGATTAAGTGTGTTAGGAACAGTAATAGAGGTTGTCATGAGGTTACCTGGTTCACCGGTACGGGTGGGAATTATGCTTTCTTTATTCTGTCGATTCATGAGGTTACTTCAGACTTGCTGATTTTCATTATTTAGATTCACTGAGTTAGAAAAAACTTGCCGACCTTCATCAACAGAGGCGGCCATTATCGGTTAGCTAACAAGATGAGGTTATAGGTATGAGATTGACCCTTTAATGAACACTAATCTTCACAACGCAGATTTAAAACCACACTCACTACAAAAGTACTTAGCAGCTTCACTCTGGTGCTTCAGACGGTAAATTTTAGCTTAGAATGACCGATTATTCAATAGTTCCAAGCGACAATATTACACGCGAACATCATGTAAGTCACTGCCATCTTGACTCCGTGGTCTTGAATTGTTGGTGAGTGTATTGGCCAATGACAATGCCACATTTTTCTTTAATAATTTAAAAATATACGGCAAGAATTTTTTATGCTTTTAAAGACACTCTGCAAATCTACAGGCCAAGGGTTTTCGTCAGAATGCTTTATGATGTCAGTCGGTTCAGCGGTTCTCTCAAAATCGATGTAACTAAAATCAGCCCAGTGTTTTAAATATTCCGGTAAGATTCATGTTTGTCCTATAATATGTAACACTGTACTACATCTACGACAAAAATAAAGGTAAAAGTAAAGAGAAAATGGTTGATAATTTAATCTGTGGAATATATATAAATATTAAGTACAATATTTAGTGTACTAATATACAAATATGTTAAGAAGGATAATTTAATGTATTGATTAAATGAATTGCAATAAACGAATGCTCTCTCCCCAGTTTTAGGTGATTCGTAACTAGAGGATGGGAGTATTCTATTCTACTTTAAACACCGTTATCAATCCGCTTTTCATTTGAACACACATTAACTCTCCACTTTTATAATTTGACCCTATTTCATAGCTTCTTAAAGGACGCCACTCTGCTGTAAACACCAAAATTGAAGGAGGCCTACCTAATAAACAGGGAATAAGAAAAATATGACATTTCAGGACAGTGGAAGATAGTCCAAAAAGGTATAGGCCTAGTTCAAGAAGCATTTTATTGAAGTAGATTATTTCTAACTTTTATGGTGTATAAAATAATTAAAATTGATCAGTCAGTAAGTTGACCTACCCTATAAAAGAACATAAGTCGTTTTTGCTGAAAGTGCAGAGTTCCAGTTGCCTCCTCCATAACTGAAAAGAATCAGATAATAATAATTCAGCTTCGCTAATCGGCCAACTAGGGACCACGATAAACCTCACTTTACATTCTGGTATTTGTTCGTTTTTCGCTTGATCCACATCGTCTTCATTAGCTCACTGTGTTTAGCAAACTACACGTTAAATGATAGAAAGAAACAGTGTCTGCTCACCCTTGACAGAAGTCCAGCACGAAGTTTACAAGTAAAATGGACACGGTCCAGCCGTGTACAGAGTTCCAGCTCCCACTGTCTTTAACAAGGTTATACCACAACTGACCTGCCGAATGAACGACACAAGGCCATATATATATATATATATATATATGCCAGCGGGGTAGATCGAGAACATACTATAGGCGTGACGTCAGAGTGGATGCGCCATGCAGGCGAGCAGTGACAGCAGTAGTACAAGCAGCCGGAAAGCCGACAGTTCGTAACAGCAGACGGAGAAAAGAGCACCAATTCGAAGGGGAGAATTTTTTTTTACGTAAGGTAAGCACAAACAGCTCGCAACAGTTCATAATATTTATTTTATGACGTTTTACAGAGCGAGTGGCTGTTCGGTTTATGTCACGTAGCTGTTAGCTTGTATACAGTTGATAGTGGGTTCAAGCCCTACTCTCGGCAGGCCTGAAGATGGTTTTCCGTGCTTTCCCATTTTCATACCAGGCTGTATTCTAATTAAGGCCACGATCGCTTTCTTACCACTTTTAGCCCTTTCTTATTCCATCGTCACCAGAAGAACTTTTTGCGTCAGTGCAACGTAAAGCAAACTGTAAAAGAAAACTTTATAATATTTATTCTTTTAAATCAATGTTAAATAAAATTGTCACCGTTCCAAAATTCTCATTCACGAGTTCCTTTCCCCTATTACTTCTGTTTTCACGTGTACCTACCACGGCAATTCTCTTGGGTAGCGGCCCTTTAACTTCTTTATGCACATGTATGGAGCTCTGAATTGCACTGTTTACGGTAATGTTGACACGATGTATTGAACTGCTATATTCTCATGTTGCACGCTTCTCGGCACTCTGCGCGCTTATGTACTGTCAGTTCTGACTACTTTGATATCTTGTTGTCTAGTATCCCGATCAAGGGCACTCTCCTAAAAACAAATCTCAATTACAACGCTATTTCTAGCAAGTTGATAGTAAGCAAAGACACTATTAAGTACAAAGAGCGTTACAGAACCAATAAAAAATAGGACTAAATCCTTCCACCGGACAATTATATGCAGGTGTCTCCAAGATGTAAATATCGTAAAGATTTAAAAATAACTATGGGAAGGATTAAAAGTAGAACACAGAATTATAAAATATGAAGCAGAGTAAAACAAGGCTAGTAAACTGTGATAGTACATATATCACACCCTCGCACTATGTGTAGAAGTGAGAAATATTATTGTCAGTGTTCGATTTATTATTATTATTATTATTATTATTATTATTATTATTATTATTATTATTATTATTATTATTATTACGGAGTTATCCGTGGAAGGCAGAGGTGAAAGAAGGTGCGGGCTGGAATGGGTCTAACTACAAGGCCAAAAGATGAATTTAAAGTTTCAATAAAGGTTATATTTTCAAAATATCAAAACTTAACAAGATTTAACAAAGAGCTTTAGACTTCAAAAAAACCCAGCGAGTCAAACAATAACCAAATATCCGGTCCAAGACAAAGAAAACAATTTTCCACTAGGTGAAATAACAATGAAAGGCAGGTACAAGAATATACGTAAATGATTTAGGGAATAATATAACATCAAAAATAAGATTGTATGCAGATGACATAATTGTTTATAGGGATATAAATACTACTGAGAATTGTTCAGAATTACAAACGGACCTTGAGAGTATCCAACAATGGGTTGAGGATAATAATATGAAGGTCAATGGAGGCAAATCAACTGTTACAACATTTACAAACAGGAGTTTTAAAACTGAATTTGAATATACTTTGGATGAGGTAGTTATCCCAAAAGATGGCAAGTGCAAATTCTTAGGTCTGAGATTTGAAAGTAATTTGCACTGGAAGGGTCATGTGGATGACATTGTTGGGAAAGCATACAGATCGTTACATGTCATAATGAGGCTACTTAAAGGATGCAACAAAGAATTAAAAGAGAAAAGTTACTTAAGTGTGGTTCGTCCATTATTGGAATATGCAAACAGTCTTTGGGATCCTCACCAAGAATACCTAATAAAAGAAATAGATAGTGTGCAGAGGAAAGCAGCAAGATTTGTAACAGGGGATTTCAGGAGGAAGAGTAGTGTATCAGAAATGTTAAAGGAACTAGGGTGGGAAAATGTAAGTAAGAGAAGGGAGAAAACTAGACTTATAGGATTATATAGAGCCTATACAGGAGAAGCAGAATGGGGAGATATCCGTGAGAGGCTTCAGTTGGAAAATAATTATATCGGCAGGACTGACCACAAATATAAAATTAGAAGGAATTTTAGCAGAAGCGATTGGGGTAAATTTTTATTCATTGGGAAGGGTGTAAGGAGTGGAACAGTTTATCAGGGGTAGTGTTTGATCCTTTTCCAAAATCTGTATAGATATTCAAGAAGAGAATAAACAGCAACAGAGAAAATAAATGAAATGTTAGAGGGCATTATACCAGTACAGGTTAATGTAAATAAAAAATGTGTGTGAATAAATTAATTCCATCCCCTGGTGTAAGGAGTTTGGACAGCCAAAGTAGGGGAATGCCTGTAGGGGTGAAGTACAGTGGGGACTTCGAGGGCCCTGGGACCGCTACGGTAGCTGTGAAGGCCCTTCAGGAACTCTGAAAAGTGGTGGCAAAAGGGGCTCTGGTTAAGACGCAGCAGGTCGTTATGCTACTTAGGTTCCAGAATGGGTAAAAAAAAGTAAATAAATGCAATATAAATTTTAATCTTATACCAGTTGTATAGTATCATTTGAAGTCATTCCATATACTGTACATCAGTTGACTATATTTGTAAGTAGTACAGGAGATATTATAAGTAGAATTTGCTAAACAACACAAATTTATTAAGGATGAGCTGTGTGTTTAATAGAAAAAACTGTTAGCGTAAATTGCATAATATTGTATTATAGGAAAATTTTCTTCTCTTGTTAATTTAATATTTAGTGCTTGACAATAATGTATTTTAGTGTACCATTTGCCACCGAGGTAGACATCTCATTTGCAAATAAAGAGATTCTGATTTTGATTTTGAGATACGTTTCGTCCATCGAGAGTCGATCATCCGTCGTATATGACCGTAGAAGCAAACCCTGCCTTTACGCATTGTGTCCGTGATAATAATAATAATAATAATAATAATAATTTACTTTTGTTCCGCCATACTGGACTACATTTTGTGCTATGATAAATGCGTCCATTAATCTGGTATTATATAGTCAAAATGTTTGCATACAACATTAAAATTTATTACCTTATTTTACACCCCAATAATATGAGGCCTGCTGCCATTTCTTGATGGATACAGTACTTTCGTATCCATCTCTTGGCACAGGCCAGAGTAATGTGTAGCTTCCACCGAATTCCCAGTCTCATCCATGGCTGTGACAATATGGAAGCTGCTGGGGTGCTGAGTAATGACATTCAGAGCACGACTAGTGCATGAGAGTTATGAAAGGTGTTGCTCATATGGTCAGTCGTGCTGCAGTAGCACTTTTTGACCCAGTGAGGAAAGCAATGGCAAACTACCTCACTCCTCGTCTTGCCTAGTACGCCTCATTTTGGTGTTGCCCTTGGTTTTTGCGGTTTCCTTATAACCGCATAACCTTTGGTGGTGCTATTTGAGGATCCAACCAGCCTCTGGGCTGATGACCTAACAGACAATATCAGTTGCACAAATAAGCCAATACTGAATATTTTCATTGAATCTCACTTAAACCAAATCTGTATGTGATAGCCGTAAATAGCTTGCGGACTGACAGCCACCTACAGTGAAGTTAGGCAGTAGATATAACATATTGGATTCTGGATTGCCGGCAGCTGCATTTTACCTACTGTACTTTGAAACTTCCAACGTCCTCTTTGAATCAGTGTGTTGGAACGATCACAACGAAACAGGTAAGATCACGCAAGAAGGTAATAAGTGGCACCACATGAACCCGAGAATTCCTTCATACCCCGAAGTCTGTATATTGATTTAATCAAACATCAATAGTAACTGAGGGTAAAAACAATGTGTTGAAGATCCTTAAAGAATAATAATGAGGATGAGCAATAATTAGAATAACAGTAAGAATTCTAATAAAGTACTAGTAAATGAAATAGGTATCGACACAAGGTAACAAGGAAGGTAGGGCAACCCGCCCTCAAACTTTTATTGGCTACAGTACACAATTACACACAAAATTGAAGAAGAAAGCCCCGATTGGCCGAAAATTAATTACAGAAATTCCTGATTGGCTACATTCAAAACAGGCGGAAAGAAAGGATTAATATTGCCAACCCACAAATGACAGAACAAAATTTAGCAAAGGCAAAACTTATGAATACAAAATTTTTCCAAGAAGGTTCATTCCTTCACACCAGAGTGCATTATCATACTTTTTGGGTAGAGACATCTGTTAGAGAATGTCCACACTTCTTGATCAATGAAAAACAAGAGCAAATCAAAAACACTCAGTGACATCTTCTGATAAACCGTAGAGTCGATTCAGTTGTTAAAGTTCAGGGTTTCTCCAAGTAGAAAGGTACTTTAAGGCGGAGAATTCAAATGTGCGGCGTAGAGGTGTACCAACGGGTACAATTATTATTATTATTATTATTATTATTATTATTATTATTATTATTATTATTATTATTATTATTATTATTTCATTTGTATATTTTGTCATTTATATTTGTAAGCTGGGAGATATCCACATATGTAGGTATGAGTAATTTGTTTTGTACTGGGAAAACATTGCTATATTGGACTCTGGTAATTTGGATGACTCATGAGGTCATCCCAGTCTGATGAGTTTAGCTTGTTGTTGTACTAGGAAAGTTCTATGACTCATGTAAAACAGCAGGGAGTTTGTTTATGTCTTGGGACCCAGAAGTAGTTCAGGGCATGGTCTTGACAAGAGGATCTATAATGACTGGTTGGCAAGGACCAATCCAGACGTATCATGTGAGAGGAAGGGGAATGCCGAAGTCTTTATATACTTCGACATCACAGCAGAAAGGGACTAGTAGAACCACAACAGACACTCGGTACGGAGAAGAAGGAGTGCTGACGCTGTACGAGAAAGAAGTATTGCGGACAGAGTGTACAGGAAGGAAGTAGTGCTGATACACGGTACTGGAGTGACACGGCTACAATGAACTGGACTTCAAACGTTCGTGGAACGTACTCTTGTTATGTTCGTGGAAAGTGGCTGATCGACAAATTGTGGAGTGTTTACGCATTAAGTATTGTAGCACTTGTGGCGGCTTGGCATTATATGTTGGTGATAGCTATCTCAGACTTTCCATAACTTATGTTCAGGATCGACAAGCGTGGGTTACTCAAATGTGTATATCTTTACAACAAGTGTTTAAGTCTGTGAACACAGTGTTACGTGGTACAGTATCTGCGTAATGTTATAACTGCCGATTATGAGAATCGACAAGTCGTATTGATACAGAGACAGTGAAGGGTATTTATCTACATATATATGTACATTGTTCATCGGACTATCTACAAATGGTAGCTTAGTTCTCTCTTTCGTTTTCCCACTGTTTTCATTATTGTTGTTGTTGTAAATATGGAGTCGTCCAGCAATCTTTTGTGTATATGTATAATTTTGTGTGTTGATGAGGTGCTCATGCACGGATTTTGTTGAGAATATAGTTAGCTATTTTAGAATCAGTGGAGTTATTGATGAACCTAGGTGCAGTTCCTACCTATTTAGTCGTTTTCAGAAGGTTAGGTAAGGCCTGAAGAAGATGTACCAGTACGCAGCATTATGTACACACCCTGGGATATAAAGTTTATCATGCTCTATCTAAATTCGAGGGATCCATTCTGGTGAACTCTGGCGCCCATACTACGGACATTTCGATTAAATATTTTTATTAATTTAATTTATTTCAAGTATTTTATGAAGTTTTTGAGTAATGTCATTTATTTACATATTTATATATTATTCATGATTTTGTTTATTAGTATACATCAAATTGTTACAAAACACAAAATACAACATAATTTAGGAAATATGGAAGTGAAAACTATTTACGAAATGTGAGGTGGATGCCGTGCTGTCTACGATATACACTGACTGACAGAGCAAATGCAACACCAAGAAGGAGTGGTCAGAACTTTATGCCAATTGCAGGGTAGACTGACGTCACTGAGGTATGCTCATGATGTGAAATGCGCCGCTGTGCTGCGCACGTAGCGAACGATAAATGGGACACGGCGTTGGCGAATGGCCCACTTCGTACCGTGATTTCTCAGCCGACAGTCATTGTAGAACGTGTTGTCGTGTGCCACAGGACACGTGTATAGCTAAGAATGCCAGGCCGCCGTCAACGGAGGCATTTCCAGCAGACAGACGACTTTACGAGGGGTATGGTGATCGGGCTGAGAAGGGCAGGTTGGTCGCTTCGTCAAATCGCAGCCGATACCCATAGGGATGTGTCCACGGTGCAGCGCCTGTGGCGAAGATGGTTGGCGCAGGGACATGTGGCACGTGCGAGGGGTCCAGGCGCAGCCCGAGTGACATCAGCACGCGAGGATCGGCGCATCCGCCGCTAAGCGGTGGCAGCCCCGCACGCCACGTCAACCGCCATTCTTCAGCATGTGCAAGACACCCTGGCTGTTCCAATATCGACCAGAACAATTTCCCGTCGATTGGTTGAAGGAGGCCTGCACTCCCGGCGTTCGCTCAGAAGACTACCATTGACTCCATAGCATAGACGTGCACGCCTGGCATGGTGCCGGGCTAGAGCGACTTGGATGAGGGAATGGCGGAACGTCGTGTTCTCCAATGAGTCACGCTTCTGTTCTGTCAGTGATAGTCACCGCAGACGAGTGTGGCGTCGGCGTGGAGAAAGGTCAAATCCGGCAGTAACTGTGGAGCGCCCTACCGCTAGACAACGCGGCATCATGGTTTGGGGCGCTATTGGGTATGATTCCACGTCACCTCTAGTGCGTATTCAAGGCACGTTAAATGCCCACCGCTACGTGCAGCATGTGCTGCGGCCGGTGGCACTCCCGTACCTTCAGGGGCTGCCCGATGCTCTGTTTCAGCAGGATAATGCCCGCCCACACACTGCTCGCATCTCCCAACAGGCTCTACGAGGTGTACAGATGCTTCCGTGGCCAGCGTACTCTCCGGATCTCTCACCAATCGAACACGTGTGGGATCTCATTGGACGCTGTTTGCAAACTCTGCCCCAGCCTCGTACGGACGACCAACTGTGGCAAATGGTTGACAGAGAATGGAGAACCATCCCTCAGGACACCATCCGCACTCTTATTGACTCTGTACCTCGACGTGTTTCTGCGTGCATCGCCGCTCGCGGTGGTCCTACATAGTAGTGGTGTGACGCCGGTTCTGATCCACTTTGGGGTGGGGGGTGGGCGGGGGGCGTGGTCTGTGCTCTGATTGGTTGGGGGGTGGGGGTGTGGGCGTGGCCTGTGCTCTGATTGGTGGGTGGGTGGGGGCGGGGCTTTGCTCTGATTGGTGGGTGGGGGCGGGGCTTTGCTCTGATTGGTGGAGGTGGGGGAGGGTGGGTGTGTTGGTCTGTCTCTGTGGGGGGAGGTGAGCGTGCGTGCGCGCGCGCGTGCAGGGTGTTGGGGGCGGGGTGTGGCCTCCACCCCCTTGGCGGAGGGGGGTTACGTTTCCCCCCTTTGTGCAGCTGTGTGTGGCAGTTGCGCGCTCCCCTCCCGCTGAGTCAGCCTCGTTCCCCTCCCCTCGCTCCCCCAGCTGAGTCAGCCTCGTTCCCCCCTGCTTCCTTTGTTCTTTTGTGCAGCTGTGTGTGGCAGGTGCGCTCTCCCACTGAGTTGGTTTGCACGTGCGCTCTCCCGCTGAGCCAGCCTCCTTTGTCTCCTATTTTTAAACATGCATGCACGTGCGCCCTCCCGCTGAGTTGGTTTGCACGTGCGCTCTCCTGCTGCGATGAGTTTAGTATATATATAGCCAACATTCGTTTGTGGAAACGTATTCGCTGGTTCTGCGACCTTGCTTGTGTACATCAGTGATCTATTACATATATCCTTGATTGCTGCTCGCGCTGTTCGGGATTGACCAGAGATTTGATTCACACCTAATCTTTTGGTAAGTTTTTTCTCTCTGTTTCTTTGTAACGCAATGTAGTAAGTTATAACTTGATGGAATAGAGAGGATAATATTAGGACTTCTTTTTTTTTTGTTTCAGAGTGTGATTTAACTGTTTGTCATCAAGTAATGGACTTGTTGAAGAAACTTTCTACTTTATCCAAATCAAGAGGAAGCGAGTATAGACCGCTAGATCAATTAGCGGTCAATGAAGTTTACAATGTACTCTCGTACCGAGCTGTTAAAACTCGGTACGGGAGGCGAATTGTTGCAGATATTTTAGAAAAATCTGGTGACGAAGAGGTGGCAACATCAGTATTTTTACCAGCTCAGTACCAAGAACTAACCGATAACGACGTGGAGGAATTAAATCAAACGGGATTGAAGCTTATATATAAAGGCAAAATAAATTCACGTAACGAGGTAGATTTTGTTAAATAGAAACTTTAAAATGTTTGCTTTAATATTCTAACATTGTTCATGTGTGTATAGGGGGAAGGGTAGTCTGCTGAGGAGGAGAAGGCGCTAGAATCTTCCCTACCTATGTTTTATCTACCATAGTTTTTTAGCTGTGTTTATATGTGTGCCTAAGCTGTTTTTTGTTTACATGTGTGTCTAAAATATGAAATATAAGCATATAAGTGTAAGACAGAGAGAAGGAATCGAACAGTTAGTTATAGTTTCTTCATGTCTTGAGGGTTGTAAGGCAGAAGAAGAAGAAGAAGACTGTTGGTTAAACAATATTACACCCTTAACGTTTACTGTATACACATCAGATTCTTCGAAAGAATACTATCAAGAGCACAGGAAAAATGTTGATGAGTGTGTGTTACGTGTGATATTACAGACTCCAGGGTTGGATAAAAATGCTCATGTTTTAATAATTTCTGGTTATAACTACAAAACTCTAAGGTTTGAATCGAATGTGATAGTGTTTACTGATATGTACAGTAAGATATATCAACAGCATTTGTTATGCAGTCTTCAAGATGAGTGTGATTCCGAACTAATTCACTGTTCTTGTGACGTTATACATTCCCCGTATTCGTGGATTCAAAAACAGTTATTGAACTACAATACGGATGTACATACTGTGTACAGCAACTGTCATTACTGTCTATTTAAAGTAAAGAAATTATGTCAAATGTATTAATGTTTATTGATATGTACAGTAAGGTATATCATTAGCATTTGTTATGAAGTCTTGAGAACAAGTGTGATTTGAAACTAATTCCTTGTTCTAGTAGCATTATACATTCCTTCCACAATGGTGGATTCATGCGGAAGTACATAACTGTTATTGCTGTTTTTTTATTAAAAATAGAGAAATTAGGTAAACAATGATGGAACCAAAACGTTTGAGGTTGTCAGAAGAACTTTCCTTTTCTTTGGATAATGTAACAAACAATCATAAATTTGAAGAATTTTTAAGTGACACATACACCTCCGTAGAGAGTATGTTAGAACAATGTGGTTTGGACAGAGGGTTGAATGTGTCTGTAGACGTTATTCCATCAACTCATCTTTCAATCTATGAACCCACGTTAATTGAAAATACAAATGAATTGAATACATATTGGGTAAATCTAGTTGACAGTCTAAAGAATTGTATACAAAACAATTGTTTAAGCAAAGTAACTGTAAGAGTAGAAAAATGTTGTATGGCTTGGACATTACTAGAAACTAGTTACAGGACGCGTATGTTTACAGGGTCAATTAGAAATAGTTGTGAGTTGAAGGATCCTAAATTGTTTTTGGAAAGGTGTTACATATGGTTTAAAAAGTATGTGCAAAAAGCGTTAGAAAGTAGTGCGCTTAAAGTAAACACATCATTGATATCTGAACACATATTGCCTAGTTCGGATCAGACAACTAAACTTCACACCAACACCAAAAATCATATTATTACTATTACAACAGATTTACGAGACTGGTATGAAGAAAATGTTGTGCAAGAGACCTTAACCAAATTGAGTCGCTATCCAGAGAGAGATTCTGGGTGGGCTCTTAAGTCGCTGTTAGAACTGCGAATAAACATAAATTCATATGTAGGATTTCATGCGGGTCACCATTTGAAATTACCTAAAGCCATACGGGATAAGAAAGCTGTTGTTAATGTACAATGCAACGATGATGACTGTTTTGCATGGTCAATTGTAGCTGCTCTTAACCCAGCAAGAACGCATACCGAGCGTCGATCATCATATCCACACTATAGAAGTGTTTTAAACTTAGAAGGAATTTCATTTCCTATGGAAATGCAAAAGTTGTCTAAATTTGAAAACCAAAACGATATATCAGTGAATGTGTATGGAGTAATGTATGAAAATGGAAAGTGGATGTATGCAGGACAAGATAGCAATCAACCGTTTACAATTGTACCTATTTACATTACAAAGAAATTAGAGGGTTCTGCAAGGAAGCATGTAAACCTATTGCTGCTCCAAACGGAACAAGATAACGTTGTATACCATTTTTCGTGGATCAAATCTCTATCTCGGTTGGTGTCTTCAACAGTTAACAAACATAATCATAAGATCTATGTGTGTGAACGCTGTTTATCATACTTTGGTACACAACCCAGACTAGATAACCACATGGTTACATGCAGTCAATTTAATCCTGTAAAGTTGGAAATGCCGAAAGAGCATGAAAAAATAATCAAGTTCATTCATTATAAACATAAAGAAATAGTTCCTTTTACTATTTATGCTGACATCGAATGCGTTTTGAACCCGATTGACACAGCTATGCCAAACAATGAAACTTCCTATACAGCTCCCTTGAATTATCACAGAGCGCACAGTATCGCTTACTATTTGCATTGTTCTTACAATGAAACATACAGTAGATTTAATTTATATCGCGGAGACGATTGTTGCGAATGGTTTGTTAGAGAATTATCTAGTATTGTTCAAGATATAGCACATTATTATGCTCAAGTAGTTCCGATAGAGGAACTTAATAGAGATCAGGAAGAAGAATATTTAGGAGCAACTACTTGTCATATTTGCGAAAAAGAGTTTGTCGCAACAGATGTTAAAGTTAAAGATCATGACCACTTAACTGGAAAATTTCGTTGTGCTAGTCACCAGTGTTGTAATCTACAGTACACCTTACCGAATTACATACCAGTCTTTTTTCATAATTTGAGTGGATACGATAGTCATTTTATTATCAAACAATTGTGTGAGAAGATTGTAGAGGTAGAGGAGAATGATGATAATGCGAGTGAGGTATTTAATCCAGGAAGGGTAACATTAATACCTACTAATACAGAACGCTATAAGTCGTTTACTAAAGTTGTTCCTGTTGTTGATAGTAAAGCTTTCAGGTCGCTGCAATTACGATTTCTTGATTCATTCAACTTCTTAGGCAGTTCATTAGAGAAATGTGCTTTGTACATGAACAATGATGCTAAACATATCATGCGGAAATATTTTCCAGATGCTGTTCATTTCGAATTGATGTGTCAAAAAGGTGTTTTTCCTTACGAATATGTAAAGGAAATAAGCGTATTAGATGAAAGACGTTTACCACCAAAAGATATGTTTGGTAGTTTGCTTACTGGTAGTTCTATTTCTGAGATAGAATATGAACGAGCACAACGTGTATGGAAAACTTTTAATTGTGTTACTTTGGGTGACTATTCAGATTTGTATTTGAAAACTGATGTGCTACTTTTAGCAGATATTTTTGAAAACTTTAGAAAGGTGTGCAGAGAGACTTATGGGTTGGATCCTGCTCATTATTTTACTGCTCCTGGTTTAGCTTGGAGTTCGCTTCTAAAGACAACAAAAGTTCACATAGAACTCATCACCGATGTGGATATGATGCAATTTGTAGAAAGAGGTATTCGAGGAGGAGTAGTATATTGTGCTCATAGGTATGTTGAAGCTAACAATAAATACATGAGCGATTACAACCCAGAAATACCCGACTCTTATTTACTGTACTTGGATGTAAATAACCTATATGGGTGGGCTATGATGCAGTATCTCCCAGTAGGCAATTTTTCTTGGGTAGAAAATGTAGATGAATTTGATGTGCTAAATGTAGATGATGAATCTGAAATAGGTTATATTTTAGAAGTGGATTTATTATATCCTCGAGAAATACATGATTGGCATAACGATTTTCCACTTTCTCCTGAAATGAGGAAATCTCCTGCACAAAAGGCTCTTCCTAAACTTATGACAACACTACATAATAAACATCGGTATGTGTTGCATTATCGAAACTTGAAACAACGTTTAAAGTATGGTTTGCAATGTTTAAAAATTTACAGAATACTACAATTTAATCAAGCTCCTTGGATGAAACCTTACATTGAATTGAATACAGAAAAACGTAAGCAAAGCACAAACGATCTTGATAAAAACTTTTTCAAGTTAATGAATAATTCCGTTTTTGGTCGCACACTAATGAATGTGAGAAAGTTTAGGGATGTTAAATTGACAACACGTTGGGATGGACCTTTTGGTGCTGGGCGTTTAATAGCGCAACCTACCTTTAAGAAACGAGTCATTTTTGATGAATCGTGTGCAGCTATTGAAATGGAAAGGGTGATAGTCAAGAGCGATAAACCAATGTTTGTAGGAATGACGATATTAGACTTATCTAAAACAAAGGTAGTTGATTTTCATTATGCGTACATGAAGCAAAAGTATCCAAAGGAGGGAGACCTTACATTAGTGTATACTGATACAGATAGCCTTATTTATCATATAAAAACTAAGGATGTTTACGCAGATATAAAGGAAGATATTGCTGAATGGTTTGATACAGGAGACTATTCAGAGGATAATCCTTACAGAATTCCTAGAATGAATAGACGTGAAATAGGCTACATGAAGGATGAATTGTCAGGTGTGTTGTTTTGTAAATTTATTGGACTTAGAGCAAAAATGTATGCTATAAAAACAGAAAAGAAAACTGTAACAAAAGCCAAAGGTGTAAAATCTACAGCGAATTTGACAATAGATGATTATGAGGAGTGTTTCAGAGAAAATAAGCATATGATGAAAAATCAGTATTCTATACAATCAAATCTTCATCATGTGTTTACTGTGTGTCAAAACAAAGTAGTTTTAACACCAGATGATGATAAACGATACATCCAATCAGATGGTATTTCAACTTTAGCGTGGGGTCATTACCGCATTGATGGTGATAGTAAAGAAGTATAAGAAGTATGATGTTTCATGTACTAATTAAAATGTATGTACAGGAACTAATAAATTATTTGTGTACCTATTTGATTGTTATTAAAGTATAAATGAAGTGATTATATATGTAATTAAATGTAAAAGAGCTAGTTTGTAAAAATAAAAATAATAAATTTATATATATTGCTTGTTTTTATTTTAACAATAAGGAAGGTGGTGAAATAAATAATACACAAAAGAGGTTATATGATATTTATTTAATCAAGACACATATACAAAAAATGTGTATATAAACATAATTACACCATCTTTTTTATTATTTATTCCTTTGGACAGCAAGGACTATTATAATACATCTCCTTCACCTTTTTTGTTTACACATACGACAGTCCTTCTTCATACTGGGAGTACCATCTATTTGAGTAGTAGCGTTTGGATCATTGTTGAAGTAATGTTCATAACAATATTCATATTCAGGATGTTTTTCCTTGAATTCATCTGGCAGTATGTTCCAAAGAAAAGGAAGTTGATGATCAGCAAGCGAAATCAGAATCTCATCAGGCATATAACACCAGTCCAGAGTGTTGAATGATTTAAGTCCACTATGACGATATTTGTTTATAGAAGCACTCACCATACGCATAACATTACTCTCTTTAGAGAGCCAATCATGCATGTGTTTATTATGCCATAACGCACATTTCTGTTTTTCTTCTTGATGTAGTTCACACGGAAAGTATTCATCATCACTGGTTTCTTCTGCTGTCAAGGCTGCTTTCGAACATCCGTACATTGACAAATCAGCAACAGGTTTAGAAAAAACAGTTTTAAACTCTTCACCCAATCCGTTCACCACAACGAAACATTTGTTTTGTAAGTCTTTTAAAAAAATTTTTAACTTATCTTGTTTGTCGAATTTAATTAAAGCTGCACAACTAAAGTCAGCATCCTTGGTGTATTCACAGAAAGCACATTCAACTCGCCCATTATCCAAAGGTTTCAGATCGATGAGAACTAGTGGAGACTGTTCCATGATGAAAGAGAAGTACACGCACATGGAGTGAAGGTTTCCTCTTATCCCACATCTCTTTTATAGTAACTCCATCAATAAACACTTTATAGATGGCGACACGAGCGCGGTGAAGGAAGCATTGATTTATGACGACACCACGCTATTGTTCAGTCATACCTATTTTTAAGTTCTAGTATAGTATGTTCCATAATAACAGAGAAGTATGCAAGCATGGTGAGTGTTTCTTCTCAAGTCTACATCTGTTTTATAGTAACTTCTCCGCTAAGTGGTTTATAAGCCACAATTCGGTCATGAAGAAGAAGTGCGTAAAGAGATGTATTCGCAGGAATGTCGGTGTTGGTTTCAAATTCTACACGAATGTCGACTGGAGATGAGCGAATAGAGTCATTTTGGTGAGAACAATCGATAATAATCAAAGGCGCCAATGTTTTAAACTCTAGTCTACCAAGCATAGGTCCAACGATTTCATTTTCCTCTAATGAGTAATAAGCAGCTTGAAATTTTGTATACATATCATACAGTTCGGAAAAGTCTCCAGCACTTATTTTAACACGTATGTCTTCATTTGGATAATATTCCTCATTGAGAAAGACTTTTAGTTTAGAAATATTACAATGATCAAACACACAAGCGTTAGTGTTTTTTTTCTTTCTGTCAGTTTGAAATCCAAAGATAATAAAACGTGGTTTTTCTAGTTGTGAAGATACTTTTATTGTCCAATTCATTCGTTTGGTTGCAGGCAGAGAAGGAAGTTCATACAATTCCCACGATCGAAATGCGATTTGCAAGTTCTCATTTCTTTCTACAATGTTAAGCATGCGTGCTTGTTCTTGGTGGGAGAGAGAGAGTGAAGGCACCTTCCAGTAAATATCCTCAATAATTATATTAGAGTTATCATTATCTTCTGTAGATTTGAGGGTGCAATTATCGTTGCTACTTCTAATTAATACTAGTTCGTGGGAGCAACCTGTGATACACTTTTGATAATCTTCAGCAAAACCTAAAATATTAGAAAGAGGTATAACGATGTGAAAGTAACCTGTTGTAGGGTCAGCTAGGGCATAACCTGGACTGACAGGGAACCAACCAGTATTTTGGAGATTGGTTGTAGATTTCGTTGATGCAAAAGTCTTCATAGTACTTGCTATTCCCAAATTCCTTGTTCGATCGATTTCTGTACCATTAAGTTCATATCGACATTCGCTGAAGAGAAAAGCACCGAAATTGCTATCTAGGGTAGAAGTAGTGGATATAGCTCCTGCTCCGTTTGTAACTTTACCTATAACGTGAAGAGAACTTTTTGAAGGCAACAGATGGTATTCTTGCTTGCGTGCTGGGATTCGTATTTCATCATTGTAGCCGAATGTTGTACCTGCGTAAGGGCGATAGGTTCGCTCCTTAACAGCAGTAATAGAACGATTGAAAACAGGTTTTTCTTCTATGTTTAGCGTACGAAACATGGTGGAGGTGTTGTTTACCATACAAAAGTTTAGCTCACTATGAGCAAAACACGGAGTGTATTTTACCTTTATAAGGGCTGATAGCACTTAAACTTAAAACTTTCGTTTGTAACTGTTGTACATATTGGGTGTACGTGTATCCGTTTGTAAAAACTTTAAGATTCCGCCTGTAACTGTACTTATAACGTGAGGATTACAAGAAATAGAATCCTTGCTTGCGTAATAGGGGATTCGTATTTCATCATTGTATCCTGCAGTACCCGAAGTAGAATGATTGAAAAACGGTTTTTCTTCTTTTGGCGCTTGAGACATGGTGAATATGTTGTTTTCTCTATAAAGGCTTAGCTGGCTGTAGGTGAGAACGAGGTGTGTCTGTTTAGTTTTATATCTTTATAAGGGTAAAGAACTTTGTATCCTAAAGATTCCAGATATCGTTTGTTGCTTAATGTCAATGGTTTTAGATAGATGTGGTTCGAAGCTTTACGTTCTCCACTACCACTTCTATCGCTTGTATTTCTGTAGACGATTCCCATGTGTTCATTCGATAGGTCGTATGTGAAGCGTAACCGAAAAGTTTTCGTCAAGCAAATCAACCTTCTTTTCAGTTTGATCTTTGAGAGTCACAGTGATGTTGTTTACACTTTGTAAGGCAATAGGATAATAAATGATAGGTAAGGGTTGCTCAACTATTTTATACCCTGGAGCAACGTTAGGATAAAAATCGTAAATGGAATGTGTACGTTTTCCGTTTAAAAATGCACCGCTTGCAATATTGCACTCTACACGGATAACGTTATTGTTCGAAATGCAGATAGGGGAAGGTGAGATATTAGTTGTGTTTGGTTTCAAAATAGTTCGCCCGAAACCAAGAATAGGTGCCAAAGAATCGTCAACGGTGAAATCGATTGTATACTTGCTGTAAAGTTTTGATTTTAAAGTATGTTTGTCAAAGCTTAAAGTAAAATTACTGTTGGGTCTGTTTGTACCATTCTTTTCGTATTCATGTGTTTGATCAGGAGTATCTCCTATTCGTGCAAACTTTCTATTTAAAACATCTATAAGATCCTGAATTTCATACATTCCTGGTGGTATCTTTATATCATGATTGATATCTTTATGTTTACCTACATACCTAATTCTCAGAAGATTATTATTTTTAGTTATGTTAGGAATCGTGTATGAGGTATACAAACTCTTCATGCCTACTTCGTACGAATAGTCATCTAAAACAAGCGCTGGAGATAGTTCCATGCACAATTCCGACCCATTTCCAGTCAACGTGTACACCGACTCCTTTCTACTCTTCATGATGAATGATGTGTTGTCAACACTTATCAGCAGTATTTATAGTTAGTAGAAACTGTAGACATAAATGTCCACAAATAACGCTATCAAAAGATTGGTAACGTTCGTAGTTATATAGAATACGGTTACAACCACGCAAATAGCGTGATACTTCACAAGGTGGTCTCAAATCACCAAAACTGTCAAAATAGTGTGCATGCTTCCCTCTTTTATATATTGCTACCCAGTGTGAACCTGAAAGGGAAGAGGGTTCTAGATTTACAATACAACTCTCGTTTTTGTGTGCGTACTTAGGCAACGTGTCTCTCATGTAAACACCACGAAAATAAGGAATTCCTAACTGTAAGGCATACTGATGTAATTCAATGTTAGAGAGCGGTTTGTATGGTAGTTTCAGAGGTATAGACCCAATCCTTTTTTGTAAGGAGCTAAATAGAGGCCTTTTCCGCCCCGTAAAGCTACTGCTTCCATGACATGGTTGTGACGTTGCATCTCGGACAGTTGCTCTCTTGCTTTTTTGGCTTTGTTTATAGCGTTCACTACACCTGCCGCTCCTCCCGCTAGGCTTCCTAAGGCTGATAGGCCTGCGAATAGTGGAATAAGTGGAATAATCCCCCCCAACTTTTTTGTGGTAATGGGATAACTCTTCTTCTTTTTCCTACACTGTTGTTGTTCTTGTTGTTGTTTCCTACAGCTTTGCGTGCTGCTCTGAGTGCTGCGGAAGCTGCCTGCTTGATGCCGACACCTGGTCCTAGACGTGCGAGCGCAGAGCGAGCTTTCTGAATAGCTAACAATAAATGTTTTTTTCTTTTTTGTCTTCTTTGTTTTCCAGCTCCTAGCTTTACCTTGCCTTTCATAATTCCAGCTACGGCTAACGCCGCAAGCCTTTCCCGTACGCTTGCGTCCCGTGACTTGACTCGAGCCCAAGCCTTAGAAGCTAATACTCGATCGGCTTCACGTCGATGATTTGCATCAGTTTCTTGGTACGCAATATCGTGCTCTTTGCACGCTTTATCTAGAGGATTGATGCCTGGATCACCACGTTTCAATCGTTTTTCGAGTCGGGTGCCTGGTCCACAATACTGGTAACCTGGAATGTGTGCTTCAAATGGGAGGTGGTCAATACCTTTGTTTATAATTTTATTCAATAACCCACGTCCACAACAAGTCTTCGTCTTCTTCTTCTTATTTTTCTTCGTCTTCTTTGTTGTACTAGTAACGTTGTTGTTACTCGTTCGAGTGACAAACATCGTGTGAAAGCTTTCACCTCAAGGTAAGCATATATATATAAGCATGCAGGTGATGCATATCATTCAGTCCGCTATGGTTAAAACGGTAAAACAAACCATCTCTCTACCTGTTCGTGTAATAGAAGACGGTGATGGAGGAGGAGAACAAAATGCTGTGCGACGCCACAGTGTTCTCCTTCCAAACTCTTTGCGTTGTATCATATGTGGTCCATCGAATTGTGGAAAAACTAATCTTATGATTAATCTGTTGGAACACCCAAATGGTTTGCGTTTCGCCAACGTCTACGTCTATTCGAAATCGTTACAGCAAAGTAAATATGCTCGCTTAGAAAAGGTGCTGGCTTCCATTCCAAGTATCTCCTATTACAGCTATTCTGAAAACGAAGATGTTATACGTCCTGAAGAAACAAAACCTCACTCTGTGATTATTTTCGATGATGTAGCGTGCGATAAACAAAGTATTATGAAAACATATTTTAGTATGGCTAGACATTTTGGTGTTGATGTGTTTTATCTATGTCAAACTTACACCTGTCTACCCAAACATTTACTTCGAGATAACGCAAATTTTATTATATTATTTAGACAAGATGTTGGAAACCTAAAGCATGTGTACGATGATCATGTTAATACGGATATGAGCTTCGATGAGTTTAAGGAACTCTGCGCTCAGTGTTGGAATGAAAATCGATATAGTTTCCTTGTTATCGATAAAAATAGTGAATTACATAACGGACGGTATCGTAATGGATTCGATAAGTATTTCGATACACGGAAGGTATAAATACTGCGAATATAATATGGATCATGTTCATTTGATCTACTGAGTAGTGAGTGTAAACATCATGGAGGTATGTGGAAATGTTAAGGTTGCTGTATCTTACCCAGTACTGGAAGATGATATACCAACTAAGGCTTATGTGGATGGTATTTTGTTTGAAGCTGTAGCCAATAACTTATACCGCACTGAAGATGGAGATTATTCATTAAATAATAAGCGACTACGTTGTGTAGCCGACCCTCTACTTGAAAATGATGCATGTAATAAAAAATTTGTTGTAGATTCTCTTAACGAATTCAAGAAAACAATTGTTAACAATTCTGGAGTGGGAAGTTTGGAATTAGGATCCACTACAGTTACCGGAATAGTAAATCAAAACGCAGCTTCTAATGCAGTGACCTTGGAACATCTTCATAATTATACACATTCTAAAGAGTATTTAGACGAATCAGTTGTAAAAGAACTTAATGAATTGAAACGTAAGATTGACACTTACGCTGATATTTTTGATATTCAAACAGAGAGTGATATAGATGTTAAGAAAAGAAGACTAACCGGTTTAGAAGATCCGAGAAAACCTCTTGATGCGGTAAATAAACAATATTTGGAACTGTATGCATCTAGTCAGGAAGATGTTAATGCTGTTGTAGAAAGCATAAACCAAGCTGTAAACGAACTCAAATCAAACTTAAATAAGCAAAATAACATTATAGAAGTAAACACTGATAACCTCAATATACACAATAAACGCATATCTAAAGCTTCTAATCCAATTGATTCTCAAGATGTTGTTACGTTGCATCATCTTGAGAATTATGCATATAACAAACAATACACAGACTGTGTGATAGCCAACCATCAAAATGATATTAATGAACTTAAACAGAACGTTGCTCACTTTGATATAAAAGAAGAAACCATTAACATAAAAGGTAAACGTCTATCTGATGTTTCAGACCCTGAAAATGATCAAGATGCTATTACTCTACACCACTTAAAAAATTATGCATACAACAAACAGCATACCGATAGCATAGAGGCTAACTATAAGCAAGACATCACTGATCTCACTCATATAACTGATGTAGTAACCAATGATATCAATAAACTTAACAATAACGTTACCAATCATGTTGCTCACTTTGATATAAAAGAAGATACTATCAATATAAAAGGCAAACGTCTATCCGGGGTTTCAAACCCCAAAGAAGCTCAAGATGTGGTGACTTTGCAGCATCTAGAAAGTTATGCATGCAGCAAACAACATACTGATAACATAGAAATTGCCTATAAGCAAGATATTGCTGATCTTAAAACCCGTATATCAGATGTGGTGGTCAAAGATATCAATGAACTCAAAAATAACGTTTGCAATCATGTTGCTCAGTTTGATATAAACGAAGAAACCATTAACATAAAAGACAAACGGCTATCTGGGGTATCAAACCCTAAAGAAGCTCAAGATGTTGTCACTTTGCAGCACCTAGAAGATTATGTGTACAACAAACAGCACACCGATAATATAGAAACTAATTATAAGCAAGACATCGCTAATCTTCAAACTCACATAACTGATGTAGTAGTCAATAATCTTGATGAACTTAAAAATAACGTTACCAATCACGTTGAGCACTTTGATATAAACGAAGATACTATCAACATAAAAGGCAAACGTTTATCTGATGTTTCAAACCCCAAAGAAGCTCAAGATGTCGTCACATTACAGCATCTAGAAAATTATGCATGCGGCAAACAAGATATTGATAAAATAAAGGTCTACCATAAGCAAGACATAGCTAATCTTAAAAATTTCATAACTGATGTAGTAATCTATGATATCAACGAACTTAAAAATAACGTTAGCAATCACTTTGCTCATTTTCATATTAACGAAGAGACTATTGATATAAATGACAAACGACTATCTGGTGTTTCAAACCCCAAAGAAGCTCAAGATGTTGTCACTCTGCACCACCTGGAAGATTATGCGTACAACAAACAGCACACCGATAACATAGAGGTTACCTATAAGCAAGACATCGCTACACTCAAAGCTAGCATGACTAAAACGCTTAATTTGTTAAACGAAAAGAACATAGAATGGATCCAAAAATCCATCGTTGAAACAAAAGATAATATATTAAGCATTGTAAATGAACGCGTTCTATCTATAGTACAGGCTTTAAAAAATAAGCTGCTTGTTCATTTCCTTCTACAAATAACAAGCATACCATCAATGTACGATAGTCCCTTTTATCGTCTCAATAATGGGCATCTTACATACACGTTACCACACTCGGGAACACTTGAAGTATTGTCTATTGTTCCTGCAGCTAACAAGATTCAGTGTAAACATAATGAAAATGTTATAACAATCGGAGAAGGAACTATAATTACTGTTCACGCAAAAGACAAACTGCAATTTAAATTGGTTGGAGACGATGGTAAGCATTCAACGACTACTTTACCTTTACATATTGTGTTTGACTACACAACAAACCTGGATTTCTCTATGATAGAATAAAAAGCGTTGAAAAACGTATTACAATACCATTATGGGTTTGTCTGCTCATAGATACAGAACAAAAGCTAAAGATCTACAGAACTTCTTTGAAAAAACATGAATTGTTCAACGAATACTTGTCCGAAAAACACTCGTTTGAAAAACAGGAGCCCTTCCAAGAACTCCCGTTTGAAAACAGCACCCGTTCGACAAACACCCGTTTGAAAAACAGCACCCGTTCGACGAACACCCGTTCGAAAAACAGCACCCGTTCAGCGAACACTTGTTTGAAAAGCAGCATCCGTTCGAGAAACCAAGTACAATCTGACATAAAGAAAGACATATATGACAATCAATATCTTGCGCAAGCTATTAAAAATGTAAAATATAAATATGATGCGCTTAAATCAGGAGAGCTTTTACAAGAAAATCAACTTGAAAAAACATTTAGTCCTATATCCAAACCCTTAAAATCTCTACTGGCTACCGTCTCAGAAAAATCTAATTCATTCAACTCTCCTACAGCACCTCCTATCAAACAAGAAGAAACAGAAGAAACAGAAGAAGCAGAAGAAACAAAAGAAAACGAAGAAAGAACTCTTCTAGAACAACCCAATGCAGAAGTTCCATTCATTTTTAAAGCACAGAAGCCAATAATAGAGAATATTGCTTCTTCTTACTTGGATTTATTTACACAACCACACAGTGTACGCAAAGTATTAGATCGAGTTTATGGGGTACGAAAAGAAGAAGCTAGATGGTTTCTTGGTGATTCAGAAATACGTTTCCACGGTAACGACATAGTCATAAATAACAAAAGCTATAAAGGCACGCGAGGTCTTTATGAATTAATTTTTAAATCCTTCCCCAATAATAGTATATACACAAAGAGAGATCTTTCAAATTATGTAAAAATATTAGAATCTACAAACGCGCACAGAGTTCAGCATCGATCGGATAAACAGTTAATGTCTAATCGAGGGTATAAATATACAAACATTATTAAACCACTCTTCTCTACAGAAAGTTCGCCATGTAGAAAAAGAAAGCGAACAGGCATGGGTTTGAAGTGGAAATATAATCATCAACAACCTATTGTTGACTATGTACACTGGGATGATCCTAATGAGCTTGTACAACGTCTACAGCTGTTAATGGCTTCTCAATCTGCAGGTCATACTGCACACGAAAACGAAATTTTATCTATTATTGAAGAACTTCGAGAAGCTCGAATTATTGCATAAATAACCAGTCTTCGTTTTATACCACATCAGAATGAGTGTTGACATCAGAGCTAATATTGCTAGAGAGTTACACCGCCCCGCTCGCAGATGTTACATGCGGCGGAGGGTTATTACTAAAGGATTAGATGATCTACACCAAATGGATTTAGTAGAAATGATACCCTATTCTCGAGAAAATAATGGTTTTAAGTATATGCTAACCATTATAGATGTTTATTCTAAATATCCTTGGGCACAACCTTTAAAAAGTAAGAGTGGAAAAGAAGTTGCTGCAGTGCTGCGTAAGATATACAATAAGAGCAAACGATTTCCTAAACATATTCAAACAGACAGAGGAAAAGAGTTCTACAATGCTGAGTTCAAACGATGGAGCACATCACACAACATTAATCATTACTCAACGTACAGCAATATGAAAGCTTGTGTTGTAGAACGTTTCAACCGAACACTTCGTGAACGTATGTGGAGAATGTTTACTAAACAAGGAACTCATTCATGGATACATAGGTTACAAAAGCTTATCCATGATTATAATCACACCTATCACCGTACTATTAAAATGAAACCTTGTGATGTAAAAGACAATCGACTGCTTGCAACAGTGTATAACGCAATTAAAACAGTAGATACTAGAAAGAGAAAATTTCAAGTAGGTGATATTGTTCGCATCAGCAAGCAAAAACATCAATTTGAAAAAGGGTATACACCTAACTGGACTACTGAGCTCTTCACTATTTATAAGGTGCAACCTACTAACCCTGTGACATACCTCTTAAAAGACTGTCAACAACATCTAATAGCTGGTGCTTTCTACACAGAAGAATTGCAAAAGACTAAACATCCAGACATCTACCTAGTAGAACGCATACTTCGAAGGAAAGGAAATAAAGTGCTTGTAAAATGGTTAGGGTATGATGATTCTCATAATTCTTGGATTAAAAAAACTAATGTATTGTAAGGAATAGATTGTAATAAAAAAATATATTGTGCTTTTTTTTGTTTCCCTTTTTTCTTCCTTCTGCTCTTAGTAATAATGAAAGGATACAGATAAAGGTTTAAGAAATAAAAAAAGATATAAAAATAATTATATATTTAAAAAACTAGTGCACAAAATACAATACAAAACAATATTTAAAAAATATTTATGCATTTACAATTTTTACAAGTATAAAATTCTCCGTTGTTACTTCTTTCCAAATTGGGTGCTTTGCAACACCCTTGCTCCTCAAGCCCCCTTTGAGCAACTGAATCAAAACTGAAAAATTTTTTCATCTCTTTGATGAATGTCTTTTCATCATCATCATCATCATCATCACTATCTTCTTCATCATATAGGTCTTCTTCTTCTTCCTCTTCCTCCTCCTTAAAGAGGAAAAGATTTTTTTTCTGCCGTTCCTCTTCTTCCTCTTCTTTTCTTATTAGTACCACCACTTCCTCAATCCATTTTACAATGGAACTATTGTGCAGCTCCTCCTCCTCCTCCTCCTCCTGCTGTAAACTTCAGTCCATCTCCTCCTCTTCCTTCTCCTGATGCTGCTGCTGCTGCTGCTGAAGTTGAACTCTACTACGAAGTGGTAGTGTGGTCTGCAACTCCTGCTGTCGCAGGCTGTCGTTACAGCTCAAGTCCAACAGCATCTCCGCCTCCTGGTAATGTTGCTGCCGCTGCTGAAGGCAACCACAGCTCAAGCCCAGTAGTGTTTGGACTTGAGGAAAGCACTGCATCTGTGGTGGTGTAGGCAGCATCTCCTTCTCCTCCTCCCACTGCTGTTGTTGATGCTGCTGCTGCTGCTGAGGTTGAACTCTACTACGAAATGGTGGTGTGGTCTGCAACTCCTGCTGTCGCGGGCTACCGTTACAGCTCAAGTCCAACGACATCTCCTCCTCCTGGTAATGTTGCTGTCGCTGCTGAAGGCTACCACAGCTCAAGTCCACTAGTGTTTGGACTTGAGGAAAGCTCTGCATCGGTGGTGGTGTAGGCAACATCTCCTTCTTCTCCTCCTGCTGGTGATGCTGTTGCTGCTGCTGCTGCTGCTGAAGGCTAAACCTCAAGTCCATAGGTTTATAGCATCGTGGCAACGTCTGCTTCACTCGTACCATTTTTCTGTTGAAAAGTATTCCCTTCAATAACTGAGACGAATCTCTGATACAGTCTACAAAACCCTCCAGCATATATACTCAATCTCTTACCCCTACTCTTAGGCACTACACGCTTATTTACTAGCAGGGGAGCGCACGTGATGAAACTGTAGGTGGTTAGGCTAGGGGGGAGAGCGCTCCCCCTGAAAGCGTACGTGCAAGCCAACAACGCTCCTAATTTTATAACACCCACTTTTTTCTTAAGCACTCCTGCTGCACCCGCATGCATTTAAAAATAAGAGATAACGATGTTGACTCAGCAGGAGAGCACACGTGCACACATTTTCTTTAAAAATAACAAAGAGAAAAATGCTGACTCGGCAAGAGGGTGCACCTGCGAAGGGAACAATGCTGACTCAGCGGGAGAGCGCACCTGCATGCATGTTTAAAATAAGAGATAAGGGAGGCTGACTTAGCGGGAGAGCGCACCTGCCACACACAAAAGAACAGAGGAAGGGGGGAAACGAGCCTGACACAGCGGGGGAGCGAGGGGGGAACGATGCTGGCTCAGCGGGAGGGGAGCACATCTGCACGCCATGCTGACTCAGCGGGAAGAGAGCGCACCTGCCACAACAGCTGCACAAAGGGAAACGCGGTTAAGGCTGACTCAGAGGGGGAGCGAGGGGAGGGGAACGAGGCTGACTCAGCGGGAGGGGAGCGCGCACCTGCCACACACAGCTGCACAAAGGGGGGAAACGTAACCCCCCTCCGCCAAGGGGGTGGAGGCCACACCCCGCCCCCACCACCCTGCACGCGCGCGCGCACGCACGCTCACCTCCCCCCACAGAGACAGACCAACACACCCACCCTCCCCCACCTCCACCAATCAGAGCAAAGCCCCGCCCCCACCCACCAATCAGAGCAAAGCCCCGCCCCCACCCACCAATCAGAGCACAGGCCACGCCCACACCCCCACCCCCCAACCAATCAGAGCACAGACCACGCCCCCCGCCCACCCCCCACCCCAAAGTGGATCAGAACCGGCGTCACACCACTACTCTACATCTTACTGAGTCGATGCCGTGCGCATTGTGTAACCTGCATATCGGTTTGAAATAAACATCAATTATTCGTCCGTGCCGTCTCTGTTTTTTCCCCAACTTTCATCCCTTTCGAACCACTCCTTCTTGGTGTTGCATTTGCTCTGTCAGTCAGTGTATAATTTGTTTAAATTATGCACGTCAATTTTTATTAAGAAAATAGTCCATGGTTATATGGTTAGTGTTCTAGCTTTTAGTCCATGTTGCCCCGAGTGCGATTCCCTACCGGTTCGGAGACTTTAACATTAATTGGTTAATTCGGATGGTTCTGTAGCTGGGTATACGTGCCATCTTCAGTATTAAAATTATTCATCATAGGTATGACCCCTTTCTCATAGATGCTTAGAATAATGTCAAGAGAATATCATTAGAATTGTAACAAAGTACGAGTAAATGAAACACTGACAAGGTAAAGAACTAGAAAGACCTGCCCGCAATAGGCCTCTCCAGAGGCCAAATGCCATTATTAATATTATTATTAAGAAAGTCATATTCTTAAATAGAAATATCTTGTTTAAGAGAATAATATTATAAACAAATAAATACTAAAGCCAAGAAAATAAAGGACGTGCTAAGGGCGTATTATTCTACAACAAATGGGTATGTAAAAAGCCTTTCAGTGTAGACTGAAAAGTACCCGATTACTATGCTACAGTAAAATTTTAAGCTGAAAATGTGGGCTGAAGTAAGGTGTGTCATATTTTCTATCGAAGAGTGCCATCTCTCGCTGTGACGATGCATCAGCAGTAATGGCGCCATTCCGAGCTACTTATTGTAGTTGTAGAGACACTGGTACTGATTTAAAAGAATTGGTAAGAGTGTATGGCTGTGGCGATGAGGTGTCATAACTGTATATAACAGTTAGCAGGGCGGGCAAACCGTGACATGTATTGCAGATTACCTCGTAAGGCTGCTGCCCGATACCATATCCCTCTATTATATCCGTACAGTCGTGAACACACAAAACCTGCAAGCTGGCTTACTTTCACCTTAAGTGAAGAGAGATATACACACCATCACTTTCAGAATGGACCTTCGTAATTCACGGGATTCATTCTTTGCACAAAAAATGCTGCAGGAACAGGGTAAAGGTTACAAGTATATGTGCTTCATAAACAGAACAGAACCCTCACGGCCCAATATGAAATTAAAATATACCAACCATAAATTTGTAGAGGTAATTGGAAATAACATTTAAATTTATGAGTATATTAGTGGACGTTCTCAATGTATACGACTGAATTAAGAGGGGAATTAAAATATTAAATTCTGTGAATAATATCTCATCAATGAAACTGTGCACAAAATTAATACTGCGCGGACAGCTTACGAAATACTCCGGGCTAGAACATGAATTGAATAAGGTTGAGGCATTTATCAGGCAAGAGTGATCAAAGCGGTGAATTTAAAAAAATGCTATGTTATTTAGGAAGTATGTAAGAAAATGCATCGAGTGAAAGGATAATGAAATATCTGAGATTCATAATGCGTTCATACTGAAGAACAATTTCCCAAGAAATATCTAATTTTGTGAAAATATAAATATCTTCCTTCATATTATCTAGGTTATTCTGTCTGCATGTCGAGCGAATCATCAAAATAAGAAATGAATAGACTGAGGTACATCCATTCAACTCAATTGCTATCGACAGTAAGCCAAAAACACACAATGACTTTAGGTAGATACATTAAAAATAAAAGCAATATTTCATCTCATGATATAGTTATGAAGTAAATGTAATACGTACTAGATAAAGATTTAAAAACAATCCTTTATTATTCCTTCTTTCTTTCTTTCTTTCTTTCTTTCTTTCTTTCTTTCTTTCTGCAACTTGCTTTACGTCGCACCGACACAGATAGGTCTTATGGCGACGATAGGATAGGAAAGGGCTAGTACTGGGAAGGAATCAGCCGTGGCCTTAATTAAGGTACAGCCCCAGCATTTACTTGGTGTGAAAAGTGGAAACCACAGAAAACCATTTTAGGGCTGCCAACAGTGGGGTTCGAACCCACTATCTCCCGAATACTGGATACTGGCCGCACTTCAACGAATGCAGCTATCGAGCTCGGTTTTTTCTTTCTTTCTTTCTTTCTTTCTTTCTTTCTTTCTTTCTTTCTTTCTTTCTTTCTTATCGACAGGCTTGATAAAAACGATTGATAGTCACCTATGGCTTGAAAATTATTTGGAAAGAAGTTCCTCAGGTTGTCCATCGCTAGCAATAAAAGATATGAGATTCTGTATAATGTATAATGTATCCCACACATCTCTTCTACAGCTCCAAGATGAAATGAATATGTTTTAATGTTTACTTAAAATTCTTAAAAGACAAAGAGGAAAATATCATACATTTTAACCCTAGAACCGTACATCGGGGCACCGAAAATTTTTAATATGCAGTAATTTGGTGTTGGCAACCTCTACGGTCTCCTACGTCCGTGACTTTCCTTTGACCTTCGTACACTCTCAGCACGTGACGACTGCTTGTATATCAGATCAGATGTTTGGGGGGTACAGTTTCCTGGTGTACGGTTAATGAAACTTTATTTTTCGTAGCCAGTTTAGTTTTCTTATACTTTTCTAACACGGATCTTTGTACTTCGTGTTAAGAAAGTTTGAAATTGCTTGCCTTGAAGGCGATGAACAGATTTTACCAGAACCATATAGGTCTGAGCCTGATATCCTTTATGATTTCCTCGATGATCTACACCAGTGGTTTCAAACTCTTTGTTTGACATACCCCCAAAATCGAACTGTTTTACCTGCGTACCCCCGAAGTACAAGTATAATGCGATTATACCAGAAATAACAAATGATTGTTGCTCAATGCCAAATAATACTAACTATACTCATCCTCATCATCTTCCTCAGCTTATCTCGCTTTCTCAGGGTCCCTACTCGCACTGAGGTATGAAAGATTTGGATTTAAGGTGGCATACCCTTCCTGGCACCACGGGATTTTCAATTGAAAATCCCACCCCAGCAACACCAGGAATCAAGACACGGTCACCGGGATTACAGGGAAGCACCTAAGCCGCTCCACCACCCTGTTCCCTAATAATAATAATAATAATAATAATAATAATAATAATAATAATAATAATAATAATAATAATAATAATAATAATAATAATAATAATAATATATTGTGTACAGCAGAGGTGCTCAGCTTGGCGCCCGTTGAGGCTAGCCCAGTGCGGCCGGGCTGACGTGACGTAAATGCGGGCAGCTTACGTAGCAAGCATACGTCACAGTGCAGCGAGAGAGCGAACACAATTTGCAGGGAAGCGAGGTAGCATTGACGTTCGAGTGCAATTACGAAGCTCTCCTCCAGTACTCAGCGAAGTCTTGATTGCGGTACATTATTTAAAACAAAACTCTATAATCGCAACAATAAAAACTGACCTTTTCAAGATATTACGGTTTAATTTATACTGCGCTCGATATAAACAGTTAGTCTTATTTTCTTATACTTATTCATACAAATAAAATTGACACGTTATAATTTTTGTGTTACAATCTACGAACGTGACTTTGAAGAGCACGTGGCTTGTCAAGAAAGCACGCGGAATTTCAAATTGCCTGCCACCACGTGCCTAAGGTGGTAGCCGTGAGGTTTAGTGCCGTAAAGATGGCAGCACTGACGTTTGCGATCGTCTGTTGTTTAAAGATGTCAGCTGTCAAAAAAGCACGTGGCTTTGTTTACAAACAAGAGCACGTGGTCATGACATTGCTAGAGGTCAATGAGGAGGAGGCCACTCCCGAGAGCCGGATGTGGAGACGGCCGCTGAACTGTCCAAAAATATCTACTGCTGGGCAACAGCAGTGTAGGTGAATGTCTAAGGAGGATGAACACCTAGGTGTCAACGACAAGGATATTATGACTGCGGCAAAGGTAAAGCACTCCTGTATTATTACCAAGAAGATTCTATGGAAAGTCTCTCAGTTGTTTCAATGTGGAACACTGGTGTTTATTTATTTATTTATTTATTTATTTATTTATTTATTTATTTATTTATTTATTTATTTATTTATTTATTTATTTATTTATTTACTTCGTCCACACCAGGACAGATAACCACAATTATAGAAGATCGTAACAGATAGCTTGAAGTATATACCGTAGACCAACACTGTATTTTACATACATATAGTTTGAATTATTTAGAAATAAAAAAGGATGCCACAACAAAATATTTTTATCTATTTTCCCTCCAATTTGTTAAATATGTTGCGCATTTTTATAACCGAGGAATTTTTGTGGAGTGAAATCAGCAGACTTACTCATAAAGAAGATGTAGGTCTATCCAGTAATTAAATAAATGTATTTGAATCTCAATTCAATTCCAATTTATTTGCTTGTTATTTTTTTTTGTCTTTGGTTTTATTTGTATTTACCTTTGCTAGTGGTTTAGCGTCGTACTAACACATCGAAGGCTTTCGGTGACCGAAGGATGGGAAAGGACTAGGATTGGGGAGATACCTGCCGTGGTCTTAATTAAGGTACATCCCCAGCACTTACCTGATGTGAATATGGAAAACCACTAGAAATCATCTTTAGGGCTGACGACGATGGGATTCGAACCCACCACCTCCCGAATTAAAGCTCACAGCTACGCGACGCTAACCGCATGGCCAACTCGCTCGGTAATTCGATTGTTAGTCCATTCAAGAACTGAAATAATGTTCCTGGAGCTGAAAAAGAGTTATCTCGGGTTTGTGAGTATAATCGGGATCTCTTTGATGTATAAATGTCATAATATTTAAATTCATTATGCTGACCAAGTAGTACTCCAATATCCTCAGTTCATTTCTATAGATTTCAGATCTTTCAACAGCTTTGAAGTTCAGGTTAAGCTTACATTGTTTAGATAATATATATTTTGAACCATTAAACCTTTAAACATGATTTAAAACAACTTACATAGAATTATAATTTTGTCCTACTCTGGGCTATTGAGACTCTTTAATTTTCTATAACATAGAGTTCAGTCGGCTCTTTATTGCTGAACACTGCATTCTTAAGAGTTTTGAAATTGTCATTTAAAGAGGACGCAGTATCCCCCCTGTGCCAGTTCCAGGCAAAGAAAGAGAATATAAATACTTAAGGAAAATAAGAAAACACGACCACTGTGAAAGATTCAATTAAGAAAGAACGAGAAAACGGAGTGGCGAGATCCAGCAGAAAGGTTACAAATACAGGTCGAGTGAATAGCGAATGCAAGGTTGGATGTATAGAGTTGTAAGCCGGCTTCTTCCAAGTAGGTCAAAACAGCAATATGCAACTTCGTACTGTGGGATATTCCAAATACCTTCTGCAGGATATCTGGCTTCCTTTTACAGTCGTTCCAAGCACTGTCAGTCTTATGTGATAGTCAAGATGATGTTCACGTATTCTCCTTCTTAAAATAAGTTATTTTAAGGGTGAAGAGAATACAAGTATAGAAACAGTTGTGTGTAAAAAAAAAAAAGGACCAACCTTCTCTTCAGAAATGTAGGCTAACGCTTACCTTCTTCTTCTCATGCTTCCTCTTCTTGTATAGTTCCTTATACCGAGTGGTACAGCTGCCCCAATTCACGCAGTTTTATACAACCCGCAGGTTATAGTCTAACCTAAAAACATTGACCTTGGCAACTCACAGCTATGTCTGGTCTTACTTTTTTTTTTTTTTGCTAGGGGCTTTACGTCGCACCGACACAGATAGGTCTTATGGCGACGATGGGATAGGAAAGACCTAGGAGTTGGAAGGAAACGGCCGTGGCCTTAATTAAGGTACAGCCCCAGCATTTGCCTGGTGTGAAAATGGGAAACCACGGAGAACCATTTTCAGGGCTGCCGATAGTGGGATTCGAACCTACTATCTTCCGGATGCAAGCTCACAGCCGCGCGCCTCTACGCGCACGGCCAACTCGCCCGGTCTGGTCTTACTATGCTTTCTATACTTCGTTTATTCGTGACAACAAAATCAGCATTAACGATATATTACCGAATGATTGTAAAGATCCGTGAAAATTCTGTATCACAGAAACTTCATATAAAGAGAATATAATATCTGAATAACTAGAAGTAGTGTTCATATAACGCTGCAAAACATCAGCTTATGATAATCCAGTGTGCTAGAGATTAGAGGAAGAAAGCGGTGTTCATTAGTCGGAGGTTCGAGTCCGACTGTGCACGATTTTTTATTTCGTTGCTAAATGTTCGTGTGAGTCGCGTTGTTGAAGACAAATCTAAATCATGATCAGGTGTCATGTTGCAGGTACTCTGTTAATGTTCATTCCTAAGTAGCTCTTAAAAGAGATATCTCCAGTAAAATAAGCTATTGTCGACAGAGGTGCAATGGGCTTGTGCATGGCCATTCAATTAATGAAGGAAATGTTCAGAATAACCACCTCCTTCGTTAATGCATATCTGAGTACGGTAGAGGTGAGTCATTCTTGCTTGCTGCAACGTATGTGGTGGAACCTGACTGCACTTTGCTGTAAAAATTACTATGTGCTGTTGCATGTGCCCTACGTATGAAGTCCAGTCATTCATCGAGTCAAACGTGCACAGTTGCTTGGTTGAATAGGTGTGTCATAATGCTGACAATAAGAGCAGTGCGCTTTATTCGTTGTAGCCGTTTGCCATATAAAAGTTACATGTTATTATTCCTTTCTGATGTATGCTTTCTTTATAAATACCTTAAGAGTATAAAAATTAACATGAGAATCTCTTAGCTAGATTCGAACTTTGAACCCGTCGGAAAATTCACATGCTGGTTGCGATTAGTACTATGTAGCCATTCCAGGTGACAAAGAGTATCTCTCATATCTTTGTACTAATGGAATAATCTTCACTGTCACTTCGAAACTGATCTTGTATGTTACAAGTCCTGCACTCGAATGTGCAGACAGGTTTGCCTTCCTGCAAACACCACAGTATGCTAAAGAATCATGTCTCTCTTAAACCCCAAATAGTTGCAACCATTCCCTACGAGTAGAGTATGTACCTATTATCTGGTGAAATGAGTCCAGGTCCACCTCTTTGGTGTAGTGATTAGTGTGATTAGCTACCATCCATGGAGGCCCTGGTTCGATTCCCAGCTCTGCCACGAAATTTGAAAAGTGTTACGAGGGCTGGAACGGGGTCCACTCAGCCTCGGGAGGTCAACTGTGTAGAGTTGGTTCGATTACCATCTCAGCCATCCTGGAAGTGGTTTCCCGCGGTTTCCCACTTCTACAGGCAAATACCGGGGTGGTACCTAATTTAAGGCCACAGCCGCTTCCTTCCCTCTTCCTGTCTATCCCTTCCAATCTTCCCATCCTCCGCAAGACACCTATTCAGCACAGCAGGTGAGGCCGCCTTGACTAGGTACTTGTCATCCTTGCCAGTTGTATCCCCTACCCAGGGTCTGAAGCTCCAGGACACTGCCCTTGAGGCAGTAAAATGGGGTCCCTCGCTGAGTCCGGGAGAAAAACCAACCAACCCTGGAGGGTAAGCAGATTAAGAAAGAAAGAAATAAATGAGTCCAGCATTGTGTTTCATGTGGTATTCGCAATGAATTTTTCAGTATTCGGTGTTTACGTGGCGATAATATTATGTCTGTTTATTATAGTTTCCTTAGAAGAATATTGAGACTTCAGAAAATTCAAGTCTTCGGATGCCTGAAAGAATACGAAATGAAAATTTTAAAAAGCATGACTCCTTAAGGTTTCTATCCCTCACTGCTCCCTGTAGCTTACCCAGGCGCATCTAAGATGCCTAATTCCGCGCAGCTACTTCCTGCTAGAACGTCTAGCTCTTACAATTCTGTATTTACGCGGAGAGCGAAAGTTCTCGCTTCGTAAATTTACTAATGTGTTACAGCCTTTTGGTCCAGTTTTATGACTATTGAATGCTGTGGCGGTAGTAATCACATGACGTAAGCTACCACATCTGCTGTACAGCATTTGCATGCCATAGATTATAAAATACTGTGAAAAACACGTTTCTAACAATTTCGATGTGATGAGACTATACAAAATGGCGGTGAAATGACATGTCTGTAATTGGTCCTAACCTATCACGTTTTCTATGATACCGTGACCACCCTTTTCGGTCAAAATAAAATGGCCTCTTGGACCAATCAGGTGCGCAATTCTCTACCGACATCTAAAGGAGTGGTGATGGTTTGCCCAGTACAGTAAATGGTACAGTGTTTTTGAGATAGGCCTCACTTACTGCCTTTTGTACCGTTCTTACATTGTGCGGGGAAGTCTATATAGGACTAACTGCGCATAAAATTGCTGTAAGATGTTGCGCAAGATGGGACTAAGAGACATTTAAAACCTACCTGGTTGCATATGTTTGGGAAAAAATAGGGGCAGCTGTACCACCCGGTATATAAATATGCCGGCCTTCCTGCCTCGGGGCTGCGAGCCTGCCTCTTACCGGGAGAACCCGGGTTCGATAACCAGCCAGGTCATGCATTTTTATCTGGTTCTAAGGGCTGGTTCTAGGTCCACTCAGCCTACATGTGTAACTAAACGTCAGCTGCCTTGAAGATGTATTTCTGATTTCAAATTTTCACACCTAAAAAATTATAATTGATGTTGTTGTTTTCAGAGAATCTGACATCAGCCCTTGACCCTTGCAGCTTAATAAAGAGCATGACCGCTTTCTTCTGAGTCTAAGACATTTCCTATCCCTTCGTCCCCGCAAACAACAACATAAAATGACACTGCAGTTGTTTAAGGACTGTGAATTCAGTTGTTTTAAAGGAGTTAAATATTATGAAAATGAGACGATATTCTGTTGAATAGGAAAGAGCTCAAGCCGGGAATCAAAGAGCGGAAATGGCCTCCTAAATTTTCCATAAATCTTATAATAACTTCTGTTCGTTTTATAAGACAGTAAATCTTTCTCTCGAAACCAAACTCCACATAAATCAAAGCCGCTAGCGACCTTTAAACATGCGACCCTCCACACTTGCCATGAACTTGGATTAAAATTTCTGGCTACTGGGAAGAATTATTTATTCCCCAGATATCACGCAAGAAAAATTTTTCATTTTTAAAAACTATTCAGTATCTTAATTTAGTTTGCCTGTTAGAAGTGATGTATAGATAACAGGTTACAGAGCAGTCCACAACATCAAAAAAGTTTTTAATCCGGCTTTTTGTCTTACATCTCCCCTAAAATGGTCAGAATAATCAAATTAGATCATCAGACATCTTTCAGAATTACGAATAGGAACATTTTTAAAAATATCCTAATCCAAAATGTATAATCATGCGAAACATTTTAAAAATATATTATCATATTTATTTATTTATTTATTCTCGTTACACCTTTCTGCTTACATTGTAACCAAATGTATTTCATTCTCACGTTCCTTTTCAGCCATTCTGCCCCCGAGATATTCCACGATTTAGCAGGTTCTTTTTCTAGATCATCCTTCAACCCCGCAATAGCATTCATAAAATGGGTCCTCTCCATTATGTCCCCTGGTCTTATATAATTTACCTGCATATGTTTCTGAATATTATTATTATTATTATTATTATTATTATTATTATTATTATTATTATTATTATTATTATTATTATTATTATTATTATTATTAGAGCTGCCGATTTAATCGATTAACCGATTAATATAAAATTCCGATTAACCTAACAATGTGCTTTAACTGATCAATCGAATCGATTAAAACTGTAGTGTGGTGAAGGAAAAAGAAATGTTTTTGCGTGGCACAAGATCTGTGTATTTTATTATTTTTTGTCATTTGGTGTGCAAGCCTCAGCTATTATGTGATTAGAAGATCATTAAAGTAAGCTGATGTTCATGTCTTTCTTTCAGAAAGATGAAAGCAAGAATACCACGTTGATTGCTTTCTTCTGAAACGAGGGTAATGACTATTGTTGTTACAAACTTTTACAGGCTACTTTAGTATATTTCCGGACCTTTCCAAAACGCAGTCAGGCAGCATACTCTGCAGGGGTTGGAGAAGGTACTTGGGTTGCTGAACAATTGCGGTCCCGGACATTTGCGGTCGCCGGCCACTTGCGTTCACTGAGATAAACTTGTGCCCACTCACAGAAATTCCCCACTTGTCACAGGACATTTGCCGTCACTGCAGCAGGGGGTCGGCCTCATTAGCTTAATCTCGGGGTATCCCCGCTAACCTGCCTGAGCACCTGCTCGCGCCTTGCAGATCAACATTTTTCTCTCGCGGGCATTATTTAGAGGTTGATACCTTCAGCCACAAACACCATTCTATACTGAAACTTCCTGGTGTGAGTACTGCATTTACTAATGTGTGCTGTAAGGGAGTTGACAGTTACTGCTCTTTACAAAGGTTCTATGTACAGAAATCATAGGGAGAGTCAACCTGCTATCGACACCTGGGTGTATCTGAAGGAGAAGAACAGGTGTAAAGGACGACTGAGGACAAAAGGCGAAGAAATACTTCATACCGTCGTTCATCAGTGTGGACCACCTGAAAAAGCTGCCTTTACAGTGAAAAAGCAGGTTCAAGAGTCAAAGAAGAAAGCAAAAGAAGAAGCGACTCCACTGTCACAGATTTGCGTGCAGGAGTTGGGTGATCTGCATAACAGGGACTACGACTTTGTCACTGATATGCCAGCTCAAGGAACTTTTAAAAAACAATGCGTCGACGACGAAATCATGCACACGGACTTCAAGTAGAGCCCATAACAAGTGCTCAGATAATTCTTAATGAAGAGGCGTTAAGGATGAATAATGGCAGTCCATTTCACTTAGCTGACGACGGCATCGGAGAATTACAATTTTTGGTACCGAAAAAGGTATAGAAAGTCTTAGGCACTGTGCGCAATGTTTTATGAATGGCACGTTCAAGAGTTGCAGCAAACAGTTCGCCCAGATATACATCATTCCACGCAAACCTTCGAGGACGGAGTGATGAAAGAAACGTGTATCCAGTCGTCTTTGCGTTCATGTCTAACAAAAATAAAGAAACTTATATTCGTTTCTTTCACCTTATCTTGGAAGCGGTTCCCCTGTGGAATCCTAAGAAAATCACTACTCACTTCGAAGCAGCTACGATATCAGCCCTACGAAAAGTATTTTCGCCAGCAGGGTAGAGTGGCTGTTTTTTTCTACATGAAGCAATGTCTGCGGAGAAAAACACAGGACCTTGGCCTGACGAGCGAATACAAGGAGAACGAAGATATACGTCCCCACATCCCAATGTGCGCTGCTCTGTTGAAGCCAGATGACGTCAGTGGGGGATAGCTGGTGATATATTCTCAGGCACCTTCACAGAAAAACTTACTGGCTTCTTCGACTATTTTGTAGACTATAGCTTGAAAACAGCGAGATACCAACCATTATGTGGAGCTGTTACAGAAAGCGACATCGAAAAACAAATACTGTAGAGAGATGGCATCACAAGATTAACTCTTTAGATGGAAATCCACATCCTCGATTTGACTTTTGGTGGTTTGTTTAAAGAAGGAAGCAGAAACGACGAACTGCATGTATCTAAAACTGGAGCTCAATCTTGGTTGTAAGAGGAGGAAGACGAAATATGTGAAGAAATATGACAGGATTGAAGGAACCCTTAAGAAATATGAAGAAACCAACGACATCAGATCCTGCTTAAAGGCAATTTCTTACAGAGAAAAACTGGCGTAATCTTCTTGCTGTTTCAAGTATCTCTAGTGTAAATATGTATGCACAACGAAGGAACAAAATTATAACGACGCTTACCTAAAGCCGACAAGAATAATTGATGAAGCTTAGTTACAGCTCATTTTAAACACGACAAAATGATTTTAATACAGTCATCATGCCAGTCCAAAGCCTGAATAAAGTGTGATGGGAATCAGCATTTTAAAACATATAATTTACTGTCGACCAAATTATTGTATGCACTCGAGTTTGGAGGTTGTGACCCCCTGCGGGTGGGGGACACAGGCGTAGAATACATCCACGGTATCCCCTGCCTGTCGTAAGAGACGACTAAATGGGGCCCCGGGGGCTCAAAACTTGGGAGCGTGGGTTGGCAGGATCGACCCTGCCAAGATGGGGCCAGAAGGCCAGCGCCTCAACTGTGTGAGCCACTGAGTCCGGCATTTCTAATTCTTTCCCATTCCATTTTCTACGAAAAATATGTTAGCGAGACTTTAGACTATCAGAAATTAATTAATTAATTAACGATGGATTAACTTTTGTTTTTCTAAAATTGAAGGACTGGTGCGGAATAAAACAGTGTCTTTTACCTTGACCTACTTTTAATTATTCCACGATAAGTAAATAAGAAACTTAGTTTTTGAATTAGCCTCTGGTGTGTGTTTGTAAAAATTCACTTTGTGGTGTATTAGAGTTTAAATATTTATACGAGCTTGTATATCTACGTGACTGTTTATATAGTGGTAGCCACGGAACCGTTTCGTGATGGTGGTGATTACTGTTTTTGTGAGAAAGTAGAACGGTGCCGCCATCCTCCCTTAGAACTGACCAGAAAAAAGTCGAATAGGTCCGACTCTCTTTTAGAGTAAAAGAAGGGAAAAGCCACGAAGAACGTGAAAGTGTAAGACTGCCTGGGCTTGGCAAACATCGTACCGTGGGGGTCGGATGAGAACAAGAGTTGACCAAGAGAGGGCGGATAGGAAATATAATAGAATATATTTATTTATCATCTGCAGAATTGTATATTACCGGAAACATGACATGACTTGTTTTTCTCCTTCAGACACACCCAGGTGTTGATATCGTGTTGACCTTCCTTATATTTTCTGTACATATAACCATTTGCCTTATTAGTAACTGTCAAATCCATTACAGCACACAACAGTAAATACACGAGGAAGTTTCAGTATAGAATTGTGTTTGTGTCTGAAGGTATCAGTCTCTAAATAACGCCCGCGGCAGAAAAATTTTGATCTGCAAGGAGCGAGCAGGAGGTCAGGCAGGTTAGCGCGGATACCCGGAGATTAAGCTAATGAGGCCCAACCTCTGATGTGGTTAGCGCAAATGTTCTGTGACAACTGGGGAATTTCTGTGAGTGGGCACAAGTTTATCTCAGTGATCGCAAATGTCCATGATTTTGTGATGACCGCAAATATCCGTGACCGCTAATGTCCGTACACCATTACTTAAAGGGACTGTCATTACGGAATTTTCAGAAATTTCCAGGTAATGTGTGAATGGACAGATACTAGTTGCCAAAAATAAACAGTAGAAAAAGTGACAAGTTAGACCTCAGTTCGTGTGTGGTTGTTATTCAGAAGAGAGTATATATTCACATTCAGTGATTGTTGAACCTCAGTTACAAATGTGGCTGATGAGCCGAAGGTAGGAAATCTTGGTGAAAATTTTGGATTTAAACTGAACGATTGTGTTAAGGTGATATAAAGGAAAAAATCCGACTATGATTTTTAAGAAATTCGGAAAATCATTCAGTTATACTGGAAGTACAAATAGTCATCAATATCATTATTAAAATATCATCATGAAAATAAACTAAAAGAAATTAGAATAATAAAACAAATTGCTAAAGCAAATGGCTACAACCCAGAAATGGTAGACAATATTATACGTAAGAAGTAAAAAGGTGGAAACATGAAAAACCATGAGAAAAGAAAGAAAATCTATGAACGTAATCAATTTATAACATTTACGTATTTTGAAAGTCAAGTTTTTAAAATCGCAAATATATTTAAGAAATTTCAACTTAAAACAGCGTTTAGAACCAGAAATAAAATATCAGAACATATATATAATGCACATAGTGTCAATAAAAAGATATATATACCAATTCGGGAGTATACAGGCTCACTTGTGACGACTGTAAAATGTGTTATATAGGAAGAACTGGGCGAACCTTAAATCAAAGATATCAAGAACGTTTTAAGGCAATAAAGTACAAAAGATATTCAGTTTTTGCGGAACACATTTACAACAATAACCACAGCTTTTTGGGGATCGAAAAGGACATGAAATTAATGTTTAAGGGTAATTATAGATTTGAATTAAATACACGTGAAAATGTTGAGATATTTTTGGCGCAGACAATGGATCCAGATAAAATTATAAATGAAACAGTCGCAAGCAACATTTTGTTTACAATCTTGAGTTGACGTAACATCAGGTGTTTCCAACGCAACCTTGAGGTGACGTAAAATCATGTGCTTGCAGCGCGGTTCCGTAGTTAAAGCTGAACGTTTGTCAGTACTCGACCAACAGCCTATGGTATGTCCATACCTTTTACAACAACATTGTAAGTTTATATGTATTGTTTTCATACGTTTACACTTGTTTTTTTCTTTTTCTTATTTTACAGTTGATGTCAACAAGGCTACATTTTAAACTCATTTTAACTAATTTTGACGACGCACTCATGTGGAGTTAAATTTAAATTTTAACACTGATGATGGACCTTAGTGTCCGAAAACCGGTTATGTTTTAAAAAAGTGTGTGCTGATACGACTGGATATCTATATATATAAAAGCAAGTCGGGCTGGAGCGATGTATATATAAATATTTAAAAATGAAAAAAGACGTGAATTAATGAGGCACATCCAGAAATCTCAGAAATTTGGAACTTGGTACGGAGGAAACTGATGCCCCCAAGATCCCTAGAAAAATCGGAAATTCTCAAAATTCCCTGAAGGGGGCACGCTGGGGGGGCTCAAATTTTGGGCTCAGCATAAGAACACAGTCGTATAGTATATCCAAAACGATAACCTATAGGTTTCGTGGGCTTAAAAATTTTCGAGAATTTCCTCATTTTTATCCCCTATCCCCCCAAATCAAAATGGCGGCACAACCTGCCAGACGAAGTAGACAATTGAAATTTGGTGAAATTATAGCTTTTGGTCCCTAACCGACGGGAAAATTCCAAGATGTTCAAATTTTTCACTTTTTACCCCCCAAAGATATCGAAATATGGAGGCAATTTTAATGACTGTGCAGACATTCCTTTTGAGCTATTTTTTGGCTAAACGGTAAGTCGTATCACAAAACGGATGGCACAATGTCCCTTCAATTCGGAGTGATCTACAACTTTGGTCCTGTGACATTTTGTCGTATCTCTCTCCCTTATACGTTAAATTTGGCCGTATTTCTGGATTGTTCGTAAATTTGGTGATTTTTACAAGTATATTTCATTGTTTGACACACTTATAAGAATGATAGGATCATCACGTTGTGTGCGCACATTGGCACGATTAAGGGACATATGTGTACCAAATTTCATGATTTTAGCTTATACATAAGTAGGCAAAAAGTAATGTAAAATGTTAAAAATGCACCCAAATTTCACCCTATTCAAAATTTGATCTCAATTTACCCCCTTAATATGGGAGATACGAGGAAATGGTTTAGAAACAAACATGTAGAGCGATAAATGAGGCGTCTGATGGCGCAAACCGTTTCTTAATATCATAAACCGTTTAGGAGATATGAATCTCGAAGTGGAAGTCTGCACTTTTCAACGTGCTCATGCTTATCTGTCATCTATATATATATATAAAAGCAAGTCGGGCTGGAGCGATGTATATATAAATATTTAAAAATGAAAAAAGACGTGAATTAATGAGGCACATCCAGAAATCTCAGAAATTTGGAACTTGGTACGGAGGAAACTGATGCCCCCAAGATCCCTAGAAAAATCGGAAATTCTCAAAATTCCCTGAAGGGGGCACGCTGGGGGGGCTCAAATTTTGGGCTCAGCATAAGAACACAGTCGTATAGTATATCCAAAACGATAACCTATAGGTTTCGTGGGCTTAAAAATTTTCGAGAATTTCCTCATTTTTATCCCCTATCCCCCCAAATCAAAATGGCGGCACAACCTGCCAGACGAAGTAGACAATTGAAATTTGGTGAAATTATAGCTTTTGGTCCCTAACCGACGGGAAAATTCCAAGATGTTCAAATTTTTCACTTTTTACCCCCCAAAGATATCGAAATATGGAGGCAATTTTAATGACTGTGCAGACATTCCTTTTGAGCTATTTTTTGGCTAAACGGTAAGTCGTATCACAAAACGGATGGCACAATGTCCCTTCAATTCGGAGTGATCTACAACTTTGGTCCTGTGACATTTTGTCGTATCTCTCTCCCTTATACGTTAAATTTGGCCGTATTTCTGGATTGTTCGTAAATTTGGTGATTTTTACAAGTATATTTCATTGTTTGACACACTTATAAGAATGATAGGATCATCACGTTGTGTGCGCACATTGGCACGATTAAGGGACATATGTGTACCAAATTTCATGATTTTAGCTTATACATAAGTAGGCAAAAAGTAATGTAAAATGTTAAAAATGCACCCAAATTTCACCCTATTCAAAATTTGATCTCAATTTACCCCCTGAATATGGGAGATACGAGGAAATGGTTTAGAAACAAACATGTAGAGCGATAAATGAGGCGTCTGATGGCGCAAACCGTTTCTTAATATCATAAACCGTTTAGGAGATATGAATCTCGAAGTGGAAGTCTGCACTTTTCAACGTGCTCATGCTTATCTGTCATCTATATATATATATAAAAGCAAGTCGGGCTGGAGCGATGTATATATAAATATTTAAAAATGAAAAAAGACGTGAATTAATGAGGCACATCCAGAAATCTCAGAAATTTGGAACTTGGTACGGAGGAAACTGATGCCCCCAAGATCCCTAGAAAAATCGGAAATTCTCAAAATTCCCTGAAGGGGGCACGCTGGGGGGGCTCAAATTTTGGGCTCAGCATAAGAACACAGTCGTATAGTATATCCAAAACGATAACCTATAGGTTTCGTGGGCTTAAAAATTTTCGAGAATTTCCTCATTTTTATCCCCTATCCCCCCAAATCAAAATGGCGGCACAACCTGCCAGACGAAGTAGACAATTGAAATTTGGTGAAATTATAGCTTTTGGTCCCTAACCGACGGGAAAATTCCAAGATGTTCAAATTTTTCACTTTTTACCCCCCAAAGATATCGAAATATGGAGGCAATTTTAATGACTGTGCAGACATTCCTTTTGAGCTATTTTTTGGCTAAACGGTAAGTCGTATCACAAAACGGATGGCACAATGTCCCTTCAATTCGGAGTGATCTACAACTTTGGTCCTGTGACATTTTGTCGTATCTCTCTCCCTTATACGTTAAATTTGGCCGTATTTCTGGATTGTTCGTAAATTTGGTGATTTTTACAAGTATATTTCATTGTTTGACACACTTATAAGAATGATAGGATCATCACGTTGTGTGCGCACATTGGCACGATTAAGGGACATATGTGTACCAAATTTCATGATTTTAGCTTATACATAAGTAGGCAAAAAGTAATGTAAAATGTTAAAAATGCACCCAAATTTCACCCTATTCAAAATTTGATCTCAATTTACCCCCTTAATATGGGAGATACGAGGAAATGGTTTAGAAACAAACATGTAGAGCGATAAATGAGGCGTCTGATGGCGCAAACCGTTTCTTAATATCATAAACCGTTTAGGAGATATGAATCTCGAAGTGGAAGTCTGCACTTTTCAACGTGCTCATGCTTATCTGTCATCTATATATATATATAAAAGCAAGTCGGGCTGGAGCGATGTATATATAAATATTTAAAAATGAAAAAAGACGTGAATTAATGAGGCACATCCAGAAATCTCAGAAATTTGGAACTTGGTACGGAGGAAACTGATGCCCCCAAGATCCCTAGAAAAATCGGAAATTCTCAAAATTCCCTGAAGGGGGCACGCTGGGGGGGCTCAAATTTTGGGCTCAGCATAAGAACACAGTCGTATAGTATATCCAAAACGATAACCTATAGGTTTCGTGGGCTTAAAAATTTTCGAGAATTTCCTCATTTTTATCCCCTATCCCCCCAAATCAAAATGGCGGCACAACCTGCCAGACGAAGTAGACAATTGAAATTTGGTGAAATTATAGCTTTTGGTCCCTAACCGACGGGAAAATTCCAAGATGTTCAAATTTTTCACTTTTTACCCCCCAAAGATATCGAAATATGGAGGCAATTTTAATGACTGTGCAGACATTCCTTTTGAGCTATTTTTTGGCTAAACGGTAAGTCGTATCACAAAACGGATGGCACAATGTCCCTTCAATTCGGAGTGATCTACAACTTTGGTCCTGTGACATTTTGTCGTATCTCTCTCCCTTATACGTTAAATTTGGCCGTATTTCTGGATTGTTCGTAAATTTGGTGATTTTTACAAGTATATTTCATTGTTTGACACACTTATAAGAATGATAGGATCATCACGTTGTGTGCGCACATTGGCACGATTAAGGGACATATGTGTACCAAATTTCATGATTTTAGCTTATACATAAGTAGGCAAAAAGTAATGTAAAATGTTAAAAATGCACCCAAATTTCACCCTATTCAAAATTTGATCTCAATTTACCCCCTTAATATGGGAGATACGAGGAAATGGTTTAGAAACAAACATGTAGAGCGATAAATGAGGCGTCTGATGGCGCAAACCGTTTCTTAATATCATAAACCGTTTAGGAGATATGAATCTCGAAGTGGAAGTCTGCACTTTTCAACGTGCTCATGCTTATCTGTCATCTATATATATATATAAAAGCAAGTCGGGCTGGAGCGATGTATATATAAATATTTAAAAATGAAAAAAGACGTGAATTAATGAGGCACATCCAGAAATCTCAGAAATTTGGAACTTGGTACGGAGGAAACTGATGCCCCCAAGATCCCTAGAAAAATCGGAAATTCTCAAAATTCCCTGAAGGGGGCACGCTGGGGGGGCTCAAATTTTGGGCTCAGCATAAGAACACAGTCGTATAGTATATCCAAAACGATAACCTATAGGTTTCGTGGGCTTAAAAATTTTCGAGAATTTCCTCATTTTTATCCCCTATCCCCCCAAATCAAAATGGCGGCACAACCTGCCAGACGAAGTAGACAATTGAAATTTGGTGAAATTATAGCTTTTGGTCCCTAACCGACGGGAAAATTCCAAGATGTTCAAATTTTTCACTTTTTACCCCCCAAAGATATCGAAATATGGAGGCAATTTTAATGACTGTGCAGACATTCCTTTTGAGCTATTTTTTGGCTAAACGGTAAGTCGTATCACAAAACGGATGGCACAATGTCCCTTCAATTCGGAGTGATCTACAACTTTGGTCCTGTGACATTTTGTCGTATCTCTCTCCCTTATACGTTAAATTTGGCCGTATTTCTGGATTGTTCGTAAATTTGGTGATTTTTACAAGTATATTTCATTGTTTGACACACTTATAAGAATGATAGGATCATCACGTTGTGTGCGCACATTGGCACGATTAAGGGACATATGTGTACCAAATTTCATGATTCTAGCTTATACATAAGTAGGCAAAAAGTAATGTAAAATGTTAAAAATGCACCCAAATTTCACCCTATTCAAAATTTGATCTCAATTTACCCCCTGAATATGGGAGATACGAGGAAATGGTTTAGAAACAAACATGTAGAGCGATAAATGGGGCGTCTGATGGCGCAAACCGGTTCTTAATATCATAAACCGTTTAGGAGATATGAATCTCGAAGTGGAAGTCTGCACTTTTCAACGTGCTCATGCTTATCCGTCATCTATATAAATAAAATCGTAACGACCGTGTGTCTGTACGTTGATTATTTTGGCGAAATTTCCGTACAGTTATCCGTTTCACCTGTAATTATGACCATCTGCATCATTTTTAGCTTTGGTGTCCGTTTGTCTGTTTGTTTGTCTGTTTGTCTCTTTGTCTGTCCTTCTATAACTTGAAAACTACTGGATATATTTCCACCAAACTTCATATTTAGAATCCACTTGTCCTTGGGTAGGTTTTAGCGCAAAAAATAAAATCGTAACGATCGTGTGTCTGTACATTGATTATTTTGGCGAAATTTCCGTACAGTTATCCGTTCAGGTGTAATAATGACCATCTGTATCATTTTTATCTTTGGTGTCTGTTTGTCTGTTTGTCTGTTTGTTTGTCTGTTTGTCTGTCCTTCTATAACTTGAAAACTACTGGATATGTTTCCACCAAACTTCATATTTATAATCCACCTGTCCTTGGGTAGGTTTTAGCGCAAAAAATAAAATCGTAACGACCGTGTGTCTGTACATTGATTATTTTGGCGAAATTTCCGTACAGTTATCCGTTTCAGGTGTAATTATGACCATCTGCATCATTTTTAGCTTTGGTGTCCGTTTGTCTGTTTGTTTGTCTGTTTGTCTGTTTGTCTGTCCTTCTATAACTTGAAAACTACTGGATATATTTCCACCAAACTTCATATTTAGAATCCACCTCTCCTTGGGTAGGTTTTAGCGCAAATATCGTTTCTAAATCCCTGAACTGAGTGGGGATTTTTACGAAACCGAAACCGTGATTTTGCACTCCCTCAAAGTATACACAACCGAACTTAATGGAAATCAACCTGCCTTAATGAAAATGAATTTCTAAACCTTTTTTTTCTCATGTGCATCATTTCGATAACAGGATTTAGTAAGGGAGATATCATTAACGGACCGTTTTTCGGTACAAATCCCAGCGGGTGCGTCTAAAGCGTACTTCTTACAACTTGAAAACTAACAAGATATTTGAACCAAATTTTATATATAGCATCCATCTGTCCAGGGGTAGGTTTCCTTGGTGTCTGTTAGTTAGTTAGTTAGTTAGTTTGTTTGTTTGTTTGTTGGTCTGTTTGTCTTTCTCTAACTTGAAAACTACTGGATATATTTCCACCAAACTTCATATTTAGAATCCACCTGTCCTTTGGTGAGGTTTTAGGGCAAATATTGTTTCTAAATCCCTGAACTAATTGGGGGTTTATACGAAACCGAAACCGTGATTTTGCACTCCCTCAAAATACACACAACCAAACTTTATGGAAATCTACCTGCCTTAATGGAAATTAATTTCTAAACCTTTTCTTCTCATGTGCATCATTTCAATCACTTACAGGAAAGATAGTATGATCAAACTCTACACGAACATTGGCCCACCCAGTACCCATATGTGAGCCAAATGCTATGTCACATAATTATCCGAAAAGTAATGCAATGTAAGATATTCTTACACAAATTTCAACCTATTCAACGTTTTTGATTCAATCTGACCCATGAATAGATTAGATGCGAGAAAATATCATAGGACCAGCCATTTAGATCGCTAAATACTGCGCCTTACGGTACAATCCTTTGTCGATATGACGTACCGTTTAGCAGCAGTTAATCTGTAAATGAAGGTCTGCAATATTGTAAACATTCATATACTTTCGTATGTCCATCTGTATATATATTCATTGATGTCGATTTATAGCGATCGAGAAAGGATGTGTCTGCTATTGTAATCAGTACTCCCTACACCGACTTTGACTGCTGGCAGTAGGAATGGGGTCCTTCTCCAACTCCTGTGTAACTGGCATTAGTAAGGAGGGCCTACCATTTTAATGAATAATTCACTTTTCGATTTGTCTTGCAGAAGGCAAGGGATCATGCAGTTTTGTTTGAAAGTCCCCTACTCTATTGTGTTTGGCTCTAGGTCAGGGTGCCCGCCATTATAAACAAATGTTCCAATCTAAAATTTGACTAGCATTAGGCATAGTGGCCTGCTATTTTCATGGAAACTCACTAATTCTGTGTGACTGGCAGTAAGCTGGCTAGCAGCAGTAAAAAGGGACTGTCATTATAATGATAACTGCACAACTCAATTTTGACTGGTGGTAGGGAAGTTGCCTGGTATTATAATAAAAACTCCTCAACTGTAACCTGTCTGAAAGTAGGAAATGGGTCTGCCATTGTAACTAAAACTCCCCAAATCGATTGTGACCGCGCAGTAGGCATTGGGGCCTGCAATTATAATGTAAACTTGCCAACTCGATTGTGAATGGCAGTAGGCAAGTGAGCCTGGCGTTATCATCACAACTCCGCAACCCTCACTTTACATTGGAAACAACGTACGGGGACCTCCCCATGCTATTTCTCGGATAAGGCTAAGAGACATGCAATTTTAAAACAATCTCATTTGCTGCACGCACAGTATTTACGTCGATATCCGTATGCAATGTAGAATACCGTAGCGAAGCACGGGTACATTTGCTAGTAATGAATAATAATAAAATAACTACATCAGCACTGTTAACAAGAAATGGCTTTGTACATTGGGTGTACATTAGGTTATGTTTTAATAAATCATACATATTAATGTTATTTGAAGCAAGCAACAGTCCACTAAACTACCAGAGTCGTAAACATGGGAAACCTGTCCTGGATTAATGAAGGTAATACGAGCTTCATAATAATAATAATAATGGCTTGTGGCCTCCAAAGAGGCCTGGTGTAGGTCATTCGAGCTCACGTCATATAGGCGACCTCCGTGTCTATGAGGATGAGGTCCTACCTATGATGAATTCTAATGCTGAAGACGGCACACATACCCAGCCCCCGAGCCATTTGAATTAACCAATGAAGGTTAAAATCCCCGACCCGGCCGGGAATCGAACCCGGGACCCTCTGGACCAAAGGGCAGCACGCTAACCATTTAGCCATGGAGCCGGAAACGAACTTCATGATGTCCTGTGATATTTATCTATTGCAAGTCAATTAACCTATATATTAGTAACCATGGTGATGGCGCAGATTACCTGAACTGGGAATACAGAGACGCCATTTTTTATGTAGGGTGGTGCACAACGACGGTGCTGCGATCAGGTGGAGAAACAATTCAACCAGGTTAAGTTTGGTGTTCCTTGATTCGATACCTCTCCGATTATCCGTATTTACATTACTTGGAGTTTAACCAATCAGAGACGATTTTTAATAAAGCGTGCGGAAAATAATTGCAGTACCGTAAAGAGCCATTTTCCGCACACTTTTAAGTAAAGGAAGAAGGCAGTTACGTCATAGCAAGAAAAAACACCGTGTATCTCAGTGCTTAATGGATCGAGGGTAAGAAACGAATTGCTACAGTCGGTGCAGAACAGTCCATGGAGCTAGCTGCAAACTGAGATTCAATGAGGTGATTTACAGATTAATACAACTTTCGATTTTATGAATGAGCACATATTACTTCACAAAAGAATTGCCCTTTGAGGAAGATCTTCATTTTGATGTGACAATGTCCAATACCCAGGAGCAGATCTGCATGGAGAAAACGTTGGCCTTGCAAGGAACAACCTGTTTATCAAAGTACTTCTGTTGCAAACTATAAGTGTTACATTCGACATTCCGATAATTAGGAAATTCGATGTCTGACCTAAAGGTCTCAATCATAAAATTTAAGCGATGACCCAACCTCTCCCCGTGAAGGCCACTGCTTTCAGCGCTCAATTACGCGCACTCAGTATATTTGGAAGCGCCTGTTGTAGCGATTGAACGCTCGGCCTAAATAAAAAATTCTGATCTCATTTCGTTCGCAAATAGTCAGACCAGCAAAACATAATTGGCATTATAGCATATAGAATGCTGTAGTTTTATGAACAAGTATTGAAAATGTGCAACAATTACTTTTAAAAATCAGTCAAACTATAAATTCCAATGAAGAGGAGTCAACTGCATGTTGATACGATAAAAAAATAGGTAACTCAACCGACGTGTCACTCCACCTGTCGTCAATGGCATTTTATACTTAATGCCAAGGTTTCTTGGGGCCACCCCTAACATGGGAACAGACGCCTTTTGCAAGGCTCCTCACGTGGAGTACAGACGCTGCATGGTGGCTTTTGGTGGCATTTCCTCCAACTGAGGGACCACCACCCTAACAAACAAGCTCCTCCGCCCAAAGCCGTTTGCTAGATAATTTCCCGCCAACCAACACTCGGCGTAGAGACGCTGGTTGCAAAGTCTACTCTATTACTGTAGCAGGCCGAACCTGGCCTTACTCAAATAGGGCAAATCAAGAACGATGCTTTGCGGAAGAAGTTCAAGGTTGCCCCAGTCATAGCGAAAATTCTTGAATTAAGCCTGCGATGGTATGGACATGTACTCCGTAGCAGTGGAACCTCATTTGCAAATAGTGCCCTTCAATTGAACGTGGAGACTCGCAGATCACGAAGACGACCTCAATCACGCTGGCTGGACAGACTGAGAGATGACATGCGGCTCACCAAACTCTGCCCTCAGGACGCTATGGATCGATTGAAGTGGAGGAAACACTGCTGGAAGGCAGACCTCACAAATGGGAAAATTGCAAAGAAGATTATGATGCGTCAAATGTAAATTCCGACCGTTCATATTGGGGATATCATAAGAAAGACCTCTCTACGACCAAGATGATAGAATTATAACGTTTACCCTACAGCCCTTAGAAATAAAGTTATGCGGATTCGAAAATGTGAGAATTTGTTTCGTATGGACTCTTGTTGTTTGAGTCATCAGTCCATACACTGGTTTTATGCAGCTCTCCATGCCACCCTACCATGTGCTAATATTTTCATTTTTACGTAACAACTACATCATACATCTGCTCTTCTCTGCTTGTCATATTCATACCTTGGTCTTCCTCGACCGATTTTTCCGCCTCGACTTCCCTCAAAAAACAACTGAACTAGTCCTTGGTGTGTTAAGATGTGTCCACCGGTTAAACTGACCGCGCAGCTTGAGTCACGTAGCTATCAGCTTGCATTCGGGAGATAGTGGGTTCGAACTCTATTATCGGCAGCCCTGAAGATGGTTTTCCGTGATTTCTCATTTTCACACTAGACAAATGCCTGGGTTGTGCCTCAGTTAAGTACATGGCCACTTTCTTCCCATCCCTAGACCTTTCCTATCCCATCGTCGCTATAAGAACTATCTGTGGTGCGACGTAAAGCAACTTGTAAAAAAAATAACTAACCTGCATAGAACTACAATGCTTCCTATTCGAGGTTTGAGAGAGAAGGATTAGCCGCAGCACAAATACGAGGAACTTGCAGTTGACAATGTAAATGACACTGAGTGCGCCCCTTCAAGTTATTAAAGTTGATACGTCTAGTTCCTTCAGCAAGCACGTGTGAGATGTTATGATTCTATTATCTCTTCCTAGTTAATATAATTGAGTTACTCGTGTTTACTCGCCGTCTTTACAAAGGACTTTTCTTGCTCTGTAAAACTCATTACCCTTGGAAATCAACGGCTTTTGATGTCAGAAAGTGTTAAGTAGTCGGCTAATTGTATTCTTCACAAAGAACTAAGATGTTAAACAAGGAGAAACCAGGCGGGGCATTTTTCCACTCCAATGAGAGAAATGCGCTAATGGGGAAATTCGTACTTTCTCGTTACAAATTTCCTCATCCTAATTTTAGTATTTCAAGACGTTCTAGCCTTCAATTTCCTCTCTTCCTGGGTGTAACAAATGAAGCTTAGGTAAATTCAATTAGTAATCATTTAAGGCATTCACCAGTAGAGACAGAGAAGTGCTTTTGTTTCATCATAACATAATGCGCTAATGACATGTTAATGACTTACATTAAAGTACTGGTTTATCGACTTCTAACTAACCACATCCGACATCGATGAATTTCGTACCCGGAACAATCCTCACTTCCTGAAAGCAGCAATCCGAAATGGCAGTTATGGCCATCATATATTTATCAAGTATTGAAAGGAAAGATTCAATCATCTGCAATACGTATTCACGAATTTAAAAAAAAATACTCTGCATTCCATCCCAGCTACTTCTACTGAGCTCGATAGCTGCAGTCACTTAAGTGCGGCCAATATCCAGTATTCGGGAGATAGTGGGTTCGATCCCCACTGTCGGCAGCCCTGAACATGGTTTTCTGTAGTTTCCCATTTTCAACACCAAGCAAATGCTGGGGCTGTACCTTAATTAAGGCCAGGGGCGCTTCCTTCCCACTCCTAGCCCTTTCCTGTCCCATCGTCGCCATAAGACCTATCTGTGACGGTGCGACGTAAAAACAACTTGCTTGATAATTCTATTCATTTCCTGTGACTTGCTTCGATTTAAAATTTTCAAACCATGCAGGCCATCCTTTGAACTAATCGGGAACACTCAATATGCATCATTCCCAGCATCTGTTACAATAGTCAATAACTTTGTCCATCGAACTTCGAAGCCAGATTTTTAAAAAAAACTATATTCCACAATACTGGATAATTTAGAAATTCCTGATAAAACAATTAAGAGTGTTTCATGAATATCAATATTTTCATTTCAGTGATCTACATCTTGTTACCAGGTATTTCTTGCGAAGAATGTTTGTTTATAGATGTTATCAAAGTACTCGAAGATTGTATACACGCGCTCTTCCGCTTAAAGTTTATCATCAGCAATAAGAGAAGAACAGGTCAGTGGACGCAGAGTGGCTCGTTGTCCCAGATGCTCTGTACTCTAACCGGCCATCCGAGCAGAGGAAGGTTGGCCACGGCTCTCCCGTGGCTCTACGCCTCTGCATTCGGGATACGGGCCTGGAGCACAGTGCCGGACTTCACGCCTGGTCCCACCCGTCGGCTGTCCTGAGAATGGTTTTCAGTGGTTTTCCATTCTCCTGCACTAAGGTGAATGCCGGGACAGTTCGTAGTATAGGCCACGGCCGCCCAGGTGGCAGATTCCCTATCTGTTGTTTTCCTATCCTTTTCTTAAATAATTTCAAAGAAATTGGAAATTTATTTAACATCTCCCTTGGTAAGTTATTCCAATTCCTAAATCCCCTTCCTATAAATGACTATTTTCCCCAATTTGTCCTCTTGAATTCCAACTTTATCTTCATATTGTGATCTTTCCTACTTTTAAAGACGCCACTCAAACTTATCCTTCTACTAATGTCATTCCAGGCCATCTCTCCGATGATAGCTCGGAACATACCACTTTGTCGGGCAGCTCGTCTTCCTCCTCCCAATTCTTCCCAGCCCAGACTTTGCAACATTTTTGTAACGCTACTCTTTTGTCAGAAATCACCCAGTACAAATCGAGCTGCTTTTCTTTGGATTTTTTCCAGTTCATGAATCAGGTAATCCTCGTGAGGGTCCAATATACTGAAACCATACTCTAGTAGGGGCCTTACCAGAGACTTGCATGCCCTCTCTACACCCTTACTACAACCCCAGAAAACCCTCATAACCATGTGCAGAGATACGTACCCTCTATTTACAATCCCATTTATGTGATTACCCCAATGAAGGTCTTTCCTTATATTAACACCGAGATACTTACAATGATCCCCAAAAGGAACTTTCACCCCATCAACGCAGTAATTAAAACTGAGAGGACTTTTCCTATATGTGAAACTCACAACCTGACTTTTAACCCAGTTTTACAACATACCATTACCTGCTGTCCATCCCACAACATTATCGAGGTCACGTTGCAGTTGTTCACAATCTTGTAACTTATTTATTACTCTATACAGAATAATATCATCTGCAAAACGTCTTACATCTGATTCCACTTCTTTACTCATATCATTATACAAATATAAGAAAACATAATCCAATAATACTGCCTTGAGGAATTCCCCTCTTAATTATTACAGGGTCATATAAAACTTCGCCTACTCTAATTCTCTGAGATCTATTTTCTATAAATATAGCAACCCATTCAGTCACTCTTTTGTCAAGTCCGATTGCACTCATTTTTGCCAGTAGTCTCCCATGATTCACCCTATCAAATGCTTTAGACAGGTCAATCGCGATACAGTCCATCTAACCTCCTGAATCCAAGATATCTGCTATTATCTTGCTGGAATCCTACAAGTTGAGCTTCAGTGGAATAATATTTCCTAAAACCGAACTGCCTACTATCGAACCAGTTATTAATTTCACATACATGTCTAATATAATCAGAAAGAATGCCTTCCCAAAGCTTACATGCAACGCATGTCAAACTTACTGGCCTGTCATTTTCAGCTGTATGTCTATCACCCTTTCCTTTATACACAGGAGCTACTATAGCAACTCGCCATTCATTTAGTATAGCTCTTTCAAGCAAACAATAATCAAATAAGTACTTCAGATATGGTACTACATCCCAACCCATTGTCTTTAGTATATCCCCAGAAATCTTATCAATTCCAGCCGCTTTTCTAGTTTTCAACTTTTGTATCGTATTGTAAATGTCATTGTTATCATATGTAAATTTTAATACTTCTTTAGCATTAGTCACCTCCTCTATCTGTACATTATCCTTGTGACCAACAATCTTTACATACTGCTGACTGAATACTTCTGCCTTTTGAAGATCGTTACATACACACTCCCCTTGTTCGTTAATTATCCCAGGAATGTCCTTCTTGGAACCTGTTTCTGCCTTAAAATACCTATACATACTGTTCCACTTATCACTAAAATTTGTATGACTATTCTTGCCATCATGTTATCCTGAGCTGCCTTCTTTGCTAGATTCAATTTCCTAGTAAATTCCTTCAATTTCTCCTTACTTACACAGCCATTTCTAACTCTAGCATATGGATGTGGGCAAGTATTCCTTCGTATACAGGACCATAAGGGATTGGAATAAATTAACTGCAGCAGTCTTTGATAGATTCTCTTCCGGTATCAAAACATTTAAGAAGATCATTAGTGGTAGTGTAAAGTGAAAAGTAAAAGTTGTAAATGACGGACATTGAATTTGTAATTTTCTTCTGGATTTAGAATGTTACACTAGTAGTATTTCCATGGAATTGCTCGTTGTACTCTTGTTCTTATTATTTTATTTTTGTTGTTGTTTTTGTTGTTGTTATTCTTCTTGGACGATTACGTTATAACTTTGTTATTGTACCAGAGGTATGCCTTCTCCATCCAGTTGAACTGCGTGCCTTCTGGAAGGCCATCTGTGCTGTGAATTCTAAACTAAGTATCTGAATATATTTGGACCTTTAATATTCAGATGTCTCTACTATCGGCCTATGTGCTCCCTCTGGCGGGAGGATGAACTATTAATTTTTTAAGGGAATTTGCTATTGCCTATGCTGGTAAACCTTAAGTGTTTGTAGATTATTTTTTATGGTCTGAGCTTGTCAGCCCTACTACGGCTTCCTTCTTCCTTAAGTTATTAACCAATCAGGAAATTTTATATTATTTTTCTAGCCTTGCCTTTGCTGGCAGGACCTAGTGTGTACAGTGCACTATGTCTTATGGTATGGGCTAGAGTAATTTTGTTACTTTCATTGATCTGTCTCTGTCTTATACTTGGCTTTGACAATATGAAAGTGACTGAGGTACGAGCGATGCTAGTAATGCCATTCCTCTGCATCCAGTCCCTGCTATGAATGGTGTGAAAATGTTGCTCATAGGGTCGGTTGGTGCATGCATTTCAGTGAGCTTGGCAGACTGATATGTAATAGCAACTTCTGGCTCGGTGAGGAAAGCAGCGGGAAACTACCTCACTCCTCATTTCCCTAGTGCGCCTCTTCAGTGATGCCTAGGCCATCTATGACAGCTGATGGCGGAGCTGTTGGGGATCCAACCAGCCTTAGGGCTGAAGACTGAACATACAAGAACGGCCGTAGCCGTGTTGAAACACCGGATCCCGTGAGATCTCCGAAGTTAAGCAACATTGGGCGTGGTCGAGAAGTGGATGGGTTGCCACGCGCTGTTGGTGGGGGGTAAGGGATTGGAGGAGCGGAAAGGAACTGGCCACCCTACCGAACGTAAACTCCGGCTCAGGTACACCTCTGCGGAGGTTCGGACCTGCCTTCGGGCAGAACAACCCTTACCTTACCTTTCTAGCCAGTTAAATTGGGGATGTGTACAGGCATTCCGCCTAGGTCAAGAGATTTCTGGAACTGCTCCTCTGGGTAGCTATAAAAGCTGGGCACTTTAAGGCCGTATTGCCATCTTCATCGCTCCGGTCTAAGTGTGTTTACGGCGTAAGAGGAGGCAGGGGCAGCCTTGCCGTCGTCGGAAGGCCCAACAACTTAAGGTAATGGCAGACATCTCTTAACATGTGATAGCTCCAGGCAGTTAACTTGAGGGGAAGGTTTCACATTTCTTCCTTAATGTAAAATTCTCAAGTTTAATATCGCCTTTTAAATGTAAATGTTCAGGCAATTCTGAAGACTTTATTCAAATCCCTGCTGGGAAATATTTAACTTAGAGAATAAAGAGTGTTCACCCTCTATTCATTCCCATTCGACATGGTATAGGGGTGAGTATGGTTGTCTAAAACTTAAATCGTCAAAACTAATTTGGTTCTTAATATTTAGCATCTAGTCACCCCTCTGTAGTATAGCCTTAGCCTCTGCAACTTCGGGCCATAAGCCAATGTAGGATTTTAAATTTATTTCAAAAGGAGTGCATGTATTTCGCCTCCTAGCATTTTGTTCATGGCCGATCGTCTTGAACCCTTTATTTTATACATTAAGGCAATTTAGAATGGGCACTCATTGCCCTTGTTTATCATTATTCATAGACGAGTGTGTAATAGACTGTCGGCCTGAAGTGAGAGTTAACACAGTTTTACCGAGCTTGATAGCTGCAGTCGCTTAAGTGCGGCCAGTATCCAGTATTCGGGAGATAGTAGGTTCGAACCCCACTGTCGGCAGCCCTGAAAATGGTTTTCCGTGGTTTCCCATTTTCACACCAGGAAAATGCTGGGGCTGTGCCTTAATTAAGGCCACGGCCGCTTCCTTCCAACTCCTCGCCCTTCCTCGTCCCATGGTCGCCATAAGACCTATCTGTGTCGGTGCGACGTAAAGCAACTAGAAAAAAACACAGTTTTTGAAGATGATCTAATAGTCTGGATTGTATTAACGTTTGAAGCTCATATATGATGTAAGTCAGTGGAGCAAATATGCTCTTTGAAATAATGTACCTTTAGAGCTACAATGTTCATTCCTTTGTAAACTATTGTGTCGAATATCTTCTCTATTGTACCTGATTATTTTTTTATTTTTTACCTTTATTCCACCCTTGTTATCCCAGCTGACGAGCTCTTTAATTGTTATATGTTGTTGCTTGTTCAGATTATCTAGTAAATTTTAACCACCACCACCACCACCACCACTAAAAAAGAGGAAAGAAGTAAAATTTCAACATTTAGTGTTTTAACTCATGCTCTCATCTTTTCTCTGTCCACCCATTCACAGCAGCACCTTCTTACACCTCTGCGTTCCAAAAAATCCCCGTAACAATTATAATTTGTAATTGTAAGCTAGTAGTAATCTCAACCTATAGTATTGTAACCTGTAGTGTTAAACACTGGAAATACGCAAGTTGTGTGTGAATTTGTATAATTTATGGTACTGCTGGATTTACAATGTTAAACTAGTAGTATTTCTTGTAATATTTTATGGAATTGCTTGCTGTACACGCGTTGTTGTTGTTGTTGTTGTTGTTGTCAGGTCGGATTAATGGGAGTTAAAGGGGCTGCAGCCCCGGGCCCCGCGTGCCAAGGGGCCCGGGCCATTGGACGAACCTAAAATTCTATAAAAAGGCCTGCTGCTCCACTTCCATGCATGTATATGTATATTTACGCTCGCAACGTATTGAACACGCACTCTTCCTTCCTTTCTTCTTATCAGCTGTCCCCGTCAGTATTTCGTCACTGCTAGAATCAATTACCGTCCGGAGACTCGAATCCTCGCTACTTACGCACTGTAATTATTGTAAAGGTTATTGTTGACGAAAATTTAAATCCTTGCGAGTACGGGCAGAGGGGGGAAGGAGGGAAGAGGTCTAGGAAGTGAGCGGGAGGGGACAGGGCAAGCACGGTGCAATGCATCAGGAAGAGAACTTCCAGTTCACCTCTGATTATTGAACCATTCGTAAGTTACAACTGTAATGTTCTTGTAAAATGGACAGAAAATAACCTAGTGGTGCCAAAAAACGTAAGTTCTGTTTTGTATGTCGATTTTATAGTGATGATGAGACAAATGTAAAATATGTTTTGGCATTATGAAATATTAACATGAAAAATAGACAAAAATTCTAGTCTATTTCAACACTTCCCTATTCATCAATTTAAGTGGAAGTAGTTCTACAACGACTTAAATATGCTAGTCTTACGTGATGTTACGGAGAAGGGATCCCACATTTTTAAATAGCCCAGTGCCCCCAAACACCGTAATCCGTCACTGGTTGTTGTTGGGTAATTATGTTTTAACTTTGCCTTATTATTACACTACTGTAAGTGACCATTGCCACCGGCATATTTTCCGATTGCGATGTATTTGTTAACAATAATGAAATAAAGCACGGAGCGGCGGTCACAGTTCTCCCGTGGCTCTACAGTTCTGCATTCGGGAGACGCAGAGTGGCTGGTCCATACCATCGGCTGCCCTGAGAATGGTTTTTCGTGGTATTCCATTTTCCTGTTCTAAGGCGAATGCCAGAACAGTTCCTAGTATAGGGCAGGCCGCCAACACCCTCACCTTCCCCAGCATCTCCTTCACCGTCACAAATCCCTCGGCCCGAGAGACGGCTTACTGTCTAGGAGGCCCTCCGTCCCTCTCAGGGATGGAATGAGATCTTGTGTAGATAAATAGAATAAAGTACAACCAAGCATTGTGGCTCTGGCGCCAAGCAGTGTGCTGAATCCCGCCGTCGGCTGTCCTGAAAATGTTTTCCTGTGGTTTCCCATTCTCAACTCCAGGCAAATGTCTGGACAGTTCCTATTCACAGGCCACAATGGGTCACCTAGCTGAGGCGGTGAAGGCGTGCTCCGTTCATCCTGAAGAAAATCGGTTCGTTTCCCCGTCAGGAGTTGTAAACATTTAAGAAACCCAATTTCCACTCCTGGAGCGGTTCATGTAAATGTGGTTCCTCAGACTACCCCAGAAATGAGGACCAGGTTCAATCCTGGGGGGAAAGGCGGCCCCTCAGTTCCACTCAGTTCCGAGGATAGGGATGGTGGAAACATTTACTTTCCACTCCTCCAAGGGTCTTGGCCTGTTCGGAGATGACTTTGACTTTTATGGAATGATATTATTTGAGTAGACATTAACAGAACTGGGGATAGAGAACAAGTCAACCGATCGGGGAAAACTACTGTGATCAGTGGTTTAATTGTCCCATTTCAAATCGAAGTCTGGGAGTTGAAATCACATTAAACATGAAGTAACAATTTAAAGTCTTCGAATTTAAGCTCTCGAAAGAGATTCCTGCTATTGTCCAGAAACCAGTGTTGCTCCTTTTATGGGCCCAAATTAACTGCGTGGCGGGATATCCTTTCGAAATGTCTATTGTTTATTATTGTGATATATAAACAGCCACTAACACCACCTCTGTTCATTCATCGCTCAACTTAAACAAGTATCCCCCTTCCAGTATGCTAGATATCATAAGACTTCACAAGCTCGTATTCCGAGAATCTTACAAGGTTTAGCACTCGACGAATATAGCAGACTAATTGTACAATATATGCACAACTGAAATATTGCACTACACTCTAAAATTTAAGAATGGGTTTTATCATGGCATTAGAAATTTTATACGCAATCCTGGGCTACATAAAGGTAATGGGAAGCGGTAGTTAGTACAGTAGAATGTACAGAGTTGTTTGAAACTTGTAGAGGGAAGGTGTTATAAAGGGTGTGTTAGCTAGGATCTTCACCTCAAATAACTCGTAAACTTTAGATATATCGAAAATCTGTTTTCACTTTCGGTGATGTTACCATGTTACACTATGGACATGTGATGTTATGGACGACCGCGCTTTGAATACCCTGAACAACGCGCCGCACCGGTGACACTAATATTACGACAGCTTGACATCAAGACTAAACTGTCAATCAGTGTGAGCCAACGGCAATTCACGTAGTCCAGCCACTCAGCCAGAAAACCAGACACGTCGGAGAAACTTCTTGTAGAGCGAAAAGTTGATAGTTATCGACCAACAGGACGAGCAAAACTCGATAGATGTACCAAATGAATAGTGTGCTCAGACAGAGCATGCAAGAATCCATCCGTCGCACTAAACACTTTCGGAGAGTTGGACTTGGAGAAGAACTGTTACTAAGTGACTGATAATAGAAAAAGGAGCACTTTTCCATAGCTTCAGTATCCGCAAAGGTAATGATAATAAACTTTTTGTACTTTTAATGGAGCTACATTATTTTATACGCCTAACATTATTATTATTATTATTATTATTATTATTATTATTATTATTATTATTATTATTATTATTATTATTATTATTGTACCGGGCGGTACACCTCCACGCCGCTAATTTAAAATTTGCGCCAGTTGAAACTCCTCTGCTGGAGGAAGTCTGAACTTTATATACGCTATTAATTCGCTACCTTCTCAAAAGATGTCACCACGTGGAAAATTTTGAGTTTTTGAACTGTGTCATTTTTGATGTGTTTTTGTTTTGCTTGAAGTAAGAAGTGTGAACTTTCTCTTCTAGAGGACACTACTGAAGATCAACAATAGTGCACCCTAGTGCGAAGTCAAAGAACTATTTTGTTGGAGAAATTTTTATTTCAAATGTTTGTCTTTGCTAAATTTTTTTCAGTTATTGTTTAAGTTGGCTGTATACTCCTCTCTTTCCCCTTGTTTTGCATTTAACCAATCCCGAATTTCTGTTATTAATTTCTGACTAATCGTAGGTATCTTCCCCCAACTTGAATATGTTGCTGTATCCTACCCAATAAAAAGTTTGTGGGAGGGTGTTTTCATTCCCCTGACACCTAGAACCTTCCGCGAGAGGATATAAACTGCTGATTTTTGGGTCTCCGGGCCACTTCTGTTCCATCTTTCAGTGTATTAAGTACATAGCAGGAGGCGGGAAGCGCCTCTTTCCTCGGCAGCGGTCAACAACAAGGTAATGGCCGATTAATAACTTCTTTCTTTGCTTGCTCAGCAGTTTAACTCTCGGGGCGGGTTCTAAGCGTTCCACCATGTAACCTTTTCCTAAATGTAACTACTCTTTTCATATATTCTCTTTTAAAGCTACATACTGGGATAGAGAGTGCTAACCCTCTCGAGCTCCCACTCATATTGTTTTGAGGTGAACTTATTTTTCTCAACCTATTCTCGTTAACGTTAAACAAATTGTTCTCTTCTTAAGTCACCTCTTTAGTATGGGATTAGCCCTGGTTTTATCGGCCTAGTGCCAAGTAGGCCTTAATCAAAGTGTATTAGGAGTGCAAGTTCGCCTCCTCTCAAATTGTTACCTTAGAGGTCATTTAATTAACCTTCTTTTCATTTTATAGAGCTCAGTAGATTGGGTATTTTACCCCTGTGTTTATGTCCGTTGAGGACAACTTGAAGGTGGAGTTTGGTGTGGCCTGGGAGAGGCTTAAATTTGAGAGCGAGCGGCTCTTTTGAAAATTGAGAGTTGTATGCCTCGATGAGGCTTTTCAGTGTAATTTGGAGCAAGGGCTCCTAGGCATGAATGGGGTTTTCTGCCCCTCTGTTGAAACTTGTGTTTGGAGGTAAAACTGAGCTGATTGCCCAGGCATTGTGTTTTCAGGGCTCGAAGCCCAAATCCTGTAAATATTGTAACTACCTTTTGACTTGCTACTTTGTACCTGCCATGCTTGTTATTTCTTTGTTTTTGAAAAGAAAATATAACCTGGTTAAATTTTAAATTAATTTTACTTTAGTAGCTTGAGACCCGTTCACCACCCCGCACCTTCTTTCACGCATAACTACCACAAAAACACGGTAACAATTATTATTATAATTATTATTATTATTATTATTATTATTATTATTATTATTATTATTATTATTATTATTATTATTATTGATTATCCAAATACAAACCCTATTTTACACATGATATATTAGGGCTATAGATAATAAAACTAGATTAATACATGAAATAACAACTAAAACTTAAAACTAAAACGACTTGTAAATAAAAGGGTGAAATTTATGAAACGCATTATAACAGAAACTTTTGAAATAAACAATTGAAAGGTGCTTGATATTATATATCACATATATTTAAGGGAATTACTTATTCATATCTACTTCTTCCAAAAATGGTCCAGTCAAATAAAAGATGATAAACAGTTTGTGGCAATTCACAGGTACAAGTGTAGAGCGTCTGAATATTGATTCTATACCTCTCAAAATATGTTCCAAATTTTCCATGTCCTGACATAAACTATGTTAAAGTATGGTCATGTGTTAATCTACTTTTCAGTCTACCCTGAATCTTCGGAATGAACAAATTCCTTGTAAGCTGACCTATTTAGCTAGTTATCCATAGATTATTCCATATATTCTCCGTATACGTTTTCAGTTCCTTTTTGACAAATGGCATAAGATACTTGTCATATATTAACAAAGAGTCAGGGGTGGTTGTAGCTCCTATGACAAGTTCATCAGCTTTCTCGTTCCTCTTTTTTTTTTTTTTTTTTTTTTTTTGCTAGGGGCTTTACGTCGCGCCGCACAGATAGGTCTTATGGCGACGATGGGATAGGAAAGGCCTAGGAGTTGGAAGGAAGCGGCCGTGGCCTTAATTAAGATACAGCTCCAGCATTTGCCTGGTGTGAAAATGGGAAACCACGGAAAACCATTTTCAAGGCTGCCGATAGTGGGATTCGAACCTACCATCTCCCGGATGCAAGCTAACAGCCGCGCGCCTCTCTCGTTCCTTTGTGTGCCGTTATGACGTCGTACCCATGTCATGCAGATATGCTTCTTGTAGTCTAATTCATATGATCTTATATTAACAGCAATAGGATGAAAATCCAGGGGTGTAATTATTTTCAAAATCAGACAAATATTTCAAAAGAAAATGGAATAACTTCAAACGTGCTTTGTTCACCAGCCGTGAGCCGTCTTACTCGCCTGAATCACAAACTAATAGATCACGGCATGCATTACGTACGAATCATGATACAACTATAGATTCTTCACCTTCTTGTGACAGCAAGGTTTTCGCTGTAATGCGCACGTGTGACTACTGCTAGCATGATGCAGCCCATGTAAGGCAAGTCCTCCGACAAGGGTGGTCGGCATCGACCGTGTATAAGAAACTGCGTATTATTGTGGTGTATGAGTTAAAGGGATGTCAGGGACAGCATAAGCTCCCAATCCCCGATTCAGGGGAATTTAATGTTAAAACTCCCGACCCGGCCAGGAATCGAACCCGACTCCCTTTGAACCGAATGTCGCTATGCTGACCATTCAGCTAATGAGATGAATATTGGGCAATAACATGACTCAACAAATTCCAAAGTTGCCTAATAAGGGGTACAATGGTCAATATTACATGACAGGAAAATTATGTTTCTAATGCTCGGGTGCATCATTCCCGGTGAATATCAGGCGTTGCGAAACCGTGGTAAAACACTTACCGTGGTATTGTCATTAACCTGTTGCACCATTGCTAATCCTTGGATTCGAAAACACGATTTCTTGACGCTCATTTTTCTCGCTGTTATTCCCCCTCGGAAGTAATTTAAAGTTGTTTTCGGAACACAGTGATGAGTTCGACAGTCATTTATCTTTAATTTATTTAGAAGGCAGTGACAATTTTGACAGTCACATGTCGATGATTTTTCCAGTTGTTTACATTTTGTCTGAAACCTTCGGCTGTCTTTTTATTTCTAGGACGAATATTATTTTTTATTATTTCACACTTTCTCTTGGCAGGGTTAATCATATCTTCTACTACAACCGCCTATTTTTAAGATTAAATAATTTTGTTTCGTTAAGTTATCAGTATCAGCCGATATGGAAAAGGAAATGTGAACGAGAGTGTCAAATTTTAGTGCATTTGAAACTGAAATGCTCATTGACTTGGATGATGTCAAGGCGAAAAAGGATTATTTCTACGAATAGGGAACTCGAGTTGGTCACCTGTTAATTGTAATAACGATGTTACGGTCTCCCTCTCCAACTGAAACCTGTTTTGAAACGAGGAGTCTGTCCAATCTTCAAATGGATTTCCCCTGTCTCTTTCTATGTCAAGTATCCTCAAGATATATGAGATGTAGTGCCAAATCCAAGATAAGATCATGGTTCTTTGGATGCACGCAATGTGGTGTTATATCCCTAACTCACGACTGATAAACTTTTAAATCGGATTATGCCACTTTCTATGCACGCAATATACAATTTACAAGTGAGGTTATGTACAGTACGCAGGCCTTAAAGCTTCGGTTAACTTCTTTAACCACCGGAAAAACGTCAAAAATGTCAAAACTAGGCTTGATGCAACAGAAATTCGATGTAATCATAGTAAGCTATCCATTTTGCCATGGTAAAGTCGTAACCGACGTTGACGCACAGAGGCATTAGAAGTTATCACGTACTCGTTTTTCGTTTGCCTGCTACGATATTAAACGTGTTAAATTATACAATGTTGATATAGGTGTTGATTCCCACGGCTAACCTGCTATTCTTGTCCCGAATGAATAAATTTATAATACCAATATATTTTGGTCCATAACTGGGCATTATACATTCTCCAGCTAACTCATTCCTAGTACGGGGCGAGTTGGCCGTGCGGTTGGGGGCACGCGGCTGTGAGCTTGCATCCGGAAGATAGTGCGTTCGAATCCCACTGTCGGCAGCCCTGAAGATGGTTTTCCGTAGTTTCCCATTTTCACACCACGCAAATGCTGGGGATATACCTTAATTAAGGCCACTGCCGCTTCCTTCCAACTCCTAGGCCTTTCCTATCCCATCGTCACCATAAGACCTACCTGTGTCGGTGCGACGTAAAGCAACTAGCAAAAAAATAGCATTCCTGGTTGCTAGCGTTTCGCCCCAGTGTGCTCAGTTGGGCTCATCAGTTGGTAAATAGCACACCTACCAAGATGCATAGAGTGGAGGCCACTGCATAGACTACTTGGAACCACCGACAATGAAAATGCACTATGAGAGACTTTGCCTCATTTTCAAAACGCTGTTAACCAGGAATGAGTTAGCTGGAAAATGTATAATGTCCAATTACGGACCAAACAATATTGGTATTATACAATGTTATCCTAGCGCATTAGAGCTGTCAGAAGAATATGAACGATCTCTGTATGTCAACAGCCTCCTGAATTACACGGAGCGAATGACTTGACCGCTACGTTACAAATTCATCCAAACGCGGTGGCGAAAGGAACACTTTTCTCAACAACTACATGTCAGAAAACGGGAGTACCCTGAGAGAAACCTGTCCAACCTCCGCTTCGTCCAGTACAAAATCTCACAACGAGTGACCGGGATTTGAACCACGGAATTCAGCGCTGAGAGGCCGACGCTCTGCCGCCTGAGCCACGGAGGTTTCATCTCATTACCGTTCTTATTGGTCCATTTGAAGGCGTCCTTCGAGGACCAGCATATATTTTCTTCGTATCTTCTTTTTTTCTTAAAAGGTTGTTCATTTGTTCAATAATGTTGTAAAAAATTGAATTTTAAGAAAAACGCATGTTGATTAAAGTAAATATTTATGTTAGTTTGTCATTTTTTTACATTATTTTCAATTGATACCTCATTAGAACAACGGTCTTGTTCAGTAGCACAGTTAAACAATGTGATTTCGTATAACTTGTAGCATAAGTGTATATGCACTGCCTGTACTTGTTTACAAATTTTGTATTTGTTGGCACCACCCGCAGAATAGTCAGCAACCGCGAACGTTATTTGAGGTGAACTCAGCCTGTATAGTCAGGCTCGCACTCAAAGAAGTAAACTGTGTCCATGTGTATAATGATCGTCCCTTTATAACACGGCCCAGTGTCTGTGGCAGGGCAGAGAACGCGGTTGTCACCAGGCCACAGTCCGTGACGTTCTGCAGCTGTGAGTCCAACTTCACTCACGCCACATTTAACAGTCCGACAAGCAGGGAGGCAGCCTCGAGAAGAGCCACGCTAAAGCATTTTCCCCTGTCCGGTTTCCATTACATGATATCCACTCCGGTCGTCTCGCTCTCCGAGAAGATTACAGCATACTTACCTTCAGGTAATGTGAGCTCAAATTGAGCACATTCATACTGATAGCCTCTACAATATTTCAACAGCCATTTACTTTACAATGGTTTGATGTATGAGTTGCGAGAGTTTTGAAATCAATACCTGAAACATTTCCACCCACGGAGTGAGTGGCTACAAGGTTTGTAACACGTAGTAAACAGCGTGCATTCGGGAGAAAGTGGATCCGAATCCAACGGTCGCAAAGTAAGTAAGTCTTTATTTCTGCTACAAGTGGCTTAAACCGGTAGTCTTAGACCTTTGTGATATAAATAACCATTATACTCCAGTGTGTTGAATTTGCCGGCCTCGCGGCGTAAGTGTAGAGTGCCTGCCTCTTATCCAGGGGCATGGGGTTCGATTGCTGGCCAGGTCAGGGATTTTACCTGGATCTAAGGACTAGTTCGAGGTCAACTCAGTCTACGTGATTACAACTGAGAAGCTATCTGACAGTGAGGTACCGGCCCCGGTCTACAAAGCTAAGAATAACGGCCGAAAAGGCTCGTGGTCCCGACCACACGACACCTCGTAATCTGCAGGCCTTCGGGCTGTTCAGCGGTTGGCCCATCGAGGATGTTGCGTCATGGGGTACATTCTTTGTTGAACTTATTTTTCATTCATTCTTTCTTTCTTTCTTTCTTTCTTTCTTTCTTTCTTTCTTTCTTTCTTTCTTTCTTTCTATCTTAATCCGTTACCCTCCAGGGTTAGTTTTTCCCTCGGACTCAGCAAGGGATCCCACCTCTACTGCCTCAAGGGAAGTGTCCTGGAGCGTGAGACTTTGGGTTGGGGATACAACTGCGGAGGAGGGCTAGTACCTCGCCCAAGCAGCCTCACTTGCTTTGCTGAACAAGAACCTTGTTGGGGATGGGAAGGTTGGAAAGGATAGACAAGGAATAGGGAAGGAAGCGGCCGTGGCCTTTAGCCACCAGCCCGGAATTTCCCTGGAGGAGAAGTGGTAAACCATAGAAAACCACTTCGAGGATGACTGAGATGGAAATCGAACTCCCCGCTAGTCAGTTGACCTCCCGAGGCTGAGTGTACCCCGTTCCAGCCACGCACCAGTTTTCAAATTTCGTGGCAGAGCCAAGAATCGAACCTGGGCCTCCAGGGTGGCAGGTAATCACACTAACCACTACACCATAAAGGCGGACTAGATTTATTATTATTTTCTAAATAAAATTCAGATCAACATATCATGCTCATTTCAGGGCCCACAATTCAGCAGTTGACGTAATCGATAAAAGAATCGGTAACATTCAAGAATCAGTTTATAGATGCACTGACTCGTCCACACGACGCAGTGTAGCCACCCGGTAAGTAAAGTAACTGTGTTACGTGAATTGAGAATTGTTTCTGGTGATTTATTTTTACGTTGGTGAACATGGATGCCGTAACTAAAGTATCACTTTGAATAACGTGAACATACGAATTTCGAAATATGGTAGTAAGAAACAAAAAAATGCTAATGCCTCTATCAGAAAATTTTAAAATAAATATGGGAGTTCACGACTGCAATTACCAGTATTTTGTTACAGTAGAGGTTTACACAGTTGACTTCAGAGGGCCAGTTGGTTAGTCGTTACCTTTCTTTTTCCGCGACAGTAGGCTCGAAGTCAGTATTATTTGTTTTCCGTGGTTTCCCATTTTCACACCAGGAAAATTCTGGAACTGTACCTTAATTAAGGACATGGCCACTTCCTTCCCACTCCAAGCCCTTTCCTGTCCCATCGTCGCCATAAAACCTATCTGAGTCGGCGCGACGTAAAGCAATTTGTAAAAAAACAAAAAAAAAAGTATTATTTGATCGTGCTTAAATGGGACAACCAGTGGTTGCATTCCGCCACTTCAAAAAATTCTGACCTACCAGCGTCTCTTTAAATCTAAAGCAATTAATGAGGCGTTAAATAAGTAATAATAACAGCCGGGCTGAGTAGCTCAGATGATTGTGCGCTGGCTTTCTGAGACTCAGCACGTATTTGAAGGTGATTAAATACGCCAGAGATCGAGATACTGGAGTACCGAATGAACTCTCTCCACCCCTTCAAAAACCGACCACCTCTGCCGCGTTCAAATCCGCGATCTTTGGACCCGGTGGCCAACACTCTACTACTGATCCACAGGCGGACCTAGTAAGGCAATCTTTAATGCCTGTACCTTCTACAAACGTATTTTATAGCGTATAGCTGCAATTCTATCAAAACACTTGTAATATGGGTCACGTATATTGACTTACTGAATTAAGTGGAGCGGTACACCTTTTGATAGCTTAAATTTAATGAAATCCAATTGTTATAGCTCAGCAACTGCATACGATAAACAAATAAACCGACTTGACAGGTATTATGGCCACTATGTAATACGGCAAGGCTAGGACTGGGAAAGATGCACCCGTGGCCCTAATTAAGGTTAAGCCGCAGCATTTGCCTGGTGTGAAAATGCAAAACCTCGGGAAAACTATTTTCAGGGCTACCGATAGTGAAGTTCGAACCCATTATCTCTAGTGCGCAAGCTCACAGCTACATAACCGAAATCGCTTAGCCAACTCACACGGTAAACAAAATTTTGATTAGCCGGGCTGAGTGGCTCAGACGGTTGAGGCGCTGGCCTTCTGACCCCAACTTGGCAGGTTCGATCCTGGCTCAGTCCGGTGGTATTTGAAGGTGTTCAAATACGTCAGCCTCGTGTCAGTAGATTTACTGGCACGTAAAAGAACTCCTGCGGGACTAAATTCCGGCACCTCGGCGTCTCCGAAAACCGTAAAAGTAGTTAGTGGGACGTAAAGCCAATAACATTAATTATTAATTATTAAAATTTTGATTGTTAATATAGACTCGTTATCATTCTTGCAATAATATTCAGATATATAAAAATAGTATATTTTCAGTCAAATTTGTATCTTAATATTTTCCCGCTAAATGGGGTTTGTACTTAAATATGACAATGATTATTTTGTTGAAATTATTTAAAGACGTATCGACAACATACACTCTAACATTACTAAGATACTCATTGAGAGCATTTTTTCTCGAGCATTTCCTTTAATACCAATTTTCCAAATGTTTGCTCTATTTCACCGTCTTCCTAGTCCTTTTCTCAATTTCTTCAAGTCGGCACTTGCTGTGGATTTAGCCCAGTTTTATGCCCGGAGGCCCTTCCTGACACCAAACTTATGTGGAGAGATACTTTCACTATTGCATGTTTTTCCGGTGGCTGATGGTTCGATGTGTTGAACGTAAACGAAGAGACGGTTATTAAGACGAACACAAACACCCAGTCGTCAAGCCAGAGGAATTCAGCATACGGAGTTCAAATACCCGTCTCCCGCGAATCGAACCCCAGACCCTCCCAACAGCTAAGGAGATGGAAACATCTTTGTGTCAAAGAAAATTGCCTGGAGCATGTTGTTGATATAAATAAAATACACATGACGATGCAAATTTTATAAAAGTATCTTCAATAGCTTATTTCAATAATGATGAGAAATCATCCGTAAAAACGAATACCGGATGATGTCGATATGTAAAGACCTCTGGTTACACATTTGGTGTTTATCCGAAAATTAAAATTAAAACTCAGCCATAGACCACCCAGCAGAGATCCGGTTTACTCTGTCATCTGCCAGATAAAACTAAACATACAACTGACGCGCAAGCAGCCAGAATTGCGTAAAATTAAAATTTTTGCACACAGTAGCTGAGGTATTATTATTATTATTATTATTATTATTATTATTATTATTATTATTATTATTATTATTATTATTTCTTTTGAAAAGGTTGTCAGAGAATGGAGAAAAGCAGGTGCACCATCTCACCATTTAGAACCTAAAAATGAAGGTATAAAAATTGACTGTCTAGCCTTTGTTGATGATATGGCACTTATAGCCAAAAACATACCAGATTCACAAAAGCAACTTGATATTCTATACGAACAGGAGGCAAAAATCGGACTTCAAATATCATACAAAGAGCTAAATATATGACTGACAAAAAAGCACCACAAAAATTTATCATTGACATTAACAAAATCTCAAGAGTGAATGAATTCAAATACCTAGGTGAATGGATTACAGAAAATTGTAATGATAGGAAATCCATAACTTCAAGAATTCCAGCTAGCAATAACACTTTACAATAAACAATGTCTTTCATGTAACAATAATATACGACATTATAATACAGTAGTTAAACCAGAAGCAATGTATGCTGCGGAAACTCTCAACCTACAACCAGAGAGATTAAAGAAATTAAAGAAATTAAAGAACGGAAACTAATGAGAAAAATCTTAGGACCAAGAATCATAAACGGAATCTATTAGCCTAAACCTAATAATGAAATATACAAGCACATTTCCAAAATTACAGGTGCAATTTGAATGCGACGAATCCAATTTACAGGGCATTTGGAACGAATGAACCCCAACAGACTTTCACATGAAATTTACACATTTCTACAAAACACCACTAGACCAAAGTGGTACAAATTATTAGAGAAAGACCTCACTGAATTACGATCGCCAAATCTACTCGTATAAGATCGAAAGGAAATACAAAACATTATTCAAACACGGAAATTTGAGGAACAAGAAAGGAAACCCATACGATTGGTATGGTCGGAGGACCGGAGACGTGCACAATCATTGAAGATGAAGAACTACTGGGCAAAAAAGAAGGCCGAAAAATGTTGATTCCGCGTGGTCTTGGTTGACCCATTCACGAAGAAGAAGAAGAAGAAGAAGAAGATTATTTTAGCTGACATCGTCTGGGGACCGGGTTCAATTCCCGGTAATGCTAGAAATTTAAGAATGGCAGGAGGGCTGGTGAGTGATTAACATGGTATATGAAGCTCACGTCCATTGGGGATGTGCATGAAAAAAGCTGCACCATCTCAGGACCAGGACACGAATTTACTTTATTATTATTATAGGAAATGTACCCGTGCTTCGCTACGGTATTCTACATTGTATACGATTTCTCCGTAAATTACTGTAAAGACAGTGAGTAAGATTATATTTAATTGCATGTCTCTTAGCGCTATCCGAAAAACAAAACAGGGAGGACGCCATACATTGTTTTCGATGTAAGGTAGGCTTTGGGGAAGTTTTAACAATAATGGCTGGCCACATTACCTACTGCCATCACAATCTAGTTCGGGAGTTTCTATTATAACGGTAGGCTCACTTCGCAACCGCCATTCTCAGTAGGGATGGAGTTTTTGTTACAAAGACAGGCCCCTTTTCCTATTGCCAGTCACAATTGAGTTGGTTATCATCGAGAAATGCAGCGCTATCTAACGTATCAACAATCGAAACACGACACTAAATCATAAGACCATAGCTGTAGATCTCTCCAAATTGACCTGCAGTTATGCTATCAGTTTTGTAATACGACTTACCGTTTATAAAAATCTACCCTGAAACAAAGGTCTGCGCCTTGATTAAAATGCATCCATATTTCGATATTTTCCGGGAACGAAAGTTATACACTTGAACAGCTTGGAATTTTTCCTCAAACAACAGAGTGTCCAGGTTTTTGGATTAGCAATTGCATATCTACGGATAAATTAAGGAAGAAAGTAATACAGTTAAGAAAGTTGAAATTAATAGGAAATGGGATTATAACTGAGGTCAGTCGGATAGGACAAGTTCGTAAATACCAAGTGGATGTATTGGAAAATAAAATACCCCTCAACAAATTGTGATGCTATGAGTTATGGATATACGAAGGCGGCAACAGAGGAGAAATTTAGGCGCATGGATTCTTAGATAAACAGGTAAGAGGATGACTTAAGCCTAAAGAGCAAAGGCAGAGGCAAGAAATTAACACGGAAAACAGAAATAGAATAGAAATACAGTAAAAATGATGGCAAATACAAGAAAATACCTTACGGTGTGAAATAATGGGCTACACTCCGGAGTACTGTTGAAATATTAACAACGCCCCTTACTGCAATCCGACCGGGCGAGTTGGCCGTGCGCGTAGAGGCGCGCGGCTGTGAGCTTGCATCCGGGAGATAGTAGGTTCGAATCCCACTATCGGCAGCCCTGAAAATGGTTTTCCGTGGTTTCCCATTTTCACACCAGGAGGCAAATGCTGGGGCTGTACCTTAATTAAGGCCACGGCTGCTTCCTTCCAACTCCTAAGCTTTTCCTATCCCATCGTCGCCATAAGATCTATCTGTGTCGGTGCAACGTAAAGCCCCTAGCAAAAAAAAACTGCAATCCGAGGACAGTTGTAACCTCCAACAGTATTCCGCCAATATTCCGTAAAATGGCCGATTAACGTCTCTCTTGCTTTCTACCCAAGGAACAACCGCGAGTTTATAGGAATGATGACAATAATGGCAATATGTTACTTTCCTGCTGGCAAACAGTCAGAGACGTTGCCATGGTAACCTGTAGGTTCGTTGTCAGCCTATCGGGCACTCAGTGCAGAACGTGAGACCCGCAGAAAAATAGTATGTTTCTACGCCATTTGAAGAGTAAGCGAACAGCTGTTTATAATGAAGGGAAGTTTCCTATATAGTCCACGGATTTTACAGAAAATCTATAGTGTAAGAGAAAATGGAAGAAAACTGTTCTGGTTTTCCTATAAACCCTCCGTCTATTCAGATATTTTTAAGTCGTATTCATATCGAAACCTTCCCCGGGATGAGTTTGGTTGAGATCTATCCAGCCGTTTCGCCGTGATGGTGGAACAAACAGACAAACAGACACAAAAAATAAAAACCACTGATACGATCTTGAGTTCACCTAAAACGGATAAATATCTGAAAAATTGGCAAAACGAACGAAATTACAGACAGCGGACCCCCTACACTTTTATTTATATAGATTATTATTATTATTATTATTATTATTATTATTATTATTATTATTATTATTATTATTATTATTATCTTGCTTAGTTCTTACTTTATTAGCTACGTTTCTTTGAAAATATAAAACACAAGATTACTACGTAAAGTGCATAGCTTTTGAATTTGAGGGTCTTATTTCCTTGGCTGTTGATCCGTAAACTGAATCCATTCAAATTAGTCGTGATGGAATTAACAGACCTTCAATAGTAGTCGTGTTGTGAACACGGAAAGTACAAATTAAACCGAGGACTTGCTTGTAAACAGCACGCCTCACTCTCCCTTTTGTCCCTAATGCCGTCCATTATGCTACCGTTGATAATGTGTACTAATGGCTCTCGGTTCGTGTCCGGAGAACATAATCTCATTCGCAATAAGCAACTGACAATAAATAATCAATCACAGAAACTCAACTACAACGACGTGTACATTCAAAGTACGGGGTATTAAAGCATTATTTCGTTTATGTGTTCAAGGGAATGGGTAGTAAATAGAGGGGAATAACTGAGTTCCCACATACACTTATCTCAGTGTATAATGTTGACAACACAGCAGTAATCCTAGTACTCCCTGCATTATACACAGCGTACCTGCTTCATCCCAATACTAAATCTGTCTTCATTCTAACTAACAAAGATTGTACACCCTAGCTCTGCCCAAATTTGCAGGGGGTGGGGGAGGGGGCATATGATGATGATGATGATGATGATGTTTGTTGTTTAAAGGGCATAACAGCTAGGTAATTGGCCCCTAATGGTAAGAGATGTAACGAAAAGACATGATAATTCAAATTTTAAAATATATCCACTGACTAGAATTTAAAATAAATAATTTATGATAAAAAATAATTATGAGATTAAATCAGTGGATCTAATTCGCAATGCCTTGTTTTCTAATAATATTATAGAAAATATTGATTATAATAGAATAAAGCATTGCCTTGAAGTACAGAGATATATATATCATTCAAATTAGAAGTTAACATATTAAAATACGCAAACACGAACTAAATAGTCAATGGGATAAAAGCGTAGTTGAAAAAGTACACTAATACAAAATATATTATTACATACAATAAAAAAGGCCACTATCCCACATAAAATGGATCACGAGGTCTGCTGACTGCACATTACCTCGTAGGGTGAGGGAAATGGCACTCGGGAGTTTTAGACTACGGCGAAGATCGGCCAGGTCCACGCACTCCGTGGGGTTGTGTACCACGGTTAGATGACCGCCGGAAGTATACACCTGGGGGCCTTCACCCTTCAGTAGGTAGGTGTGCGTTACTATGCCATAGCCACTCCGAAGACGACATAATACCACAGCTTCTCTCCGAGAAGCTCAAAGCCAAGTCTTCCATACCTTCGTAGTTCCTTTTATCGCTCTCAGCTTAATTGGGAGAGTGGTGGCCTGCCACTCCACCTCCCAATGGGACATAACCAGATGTTTCTGCTGAGAGCGAATGTCACTGGCTGGAAAACTCTAAGGCAACGAGGGTACGGAAGGAGCACTGAATGCACCCACGGTATCATCTGTCTGTCGCAGAAGATAACTATGAAACCTAAGTGCTGTCAACTCGGGAGCGTGACTTAACGACCTCGCGCCCACAAGGTGAGTCTGATATTGTTTCCACTTAATTGTGGCAGGTTTTCCACTCCCTCCTCTCCTGTGCGACCTTCTTTGGGTCAATTCTTGTTCTCCGAACCCTAAACCTAGGCAGTCTTACATTTTCACGGTCTTTGTTGTCTTCATCACCCTTTAGCCGATACCTTATTCTTATTTACGATGAGACCTTCTAGGGAACACATTTATCCCTCTTTGTTGCTTCCTCTTCCGTTCTTTCCAGTATTCCTTAATCATCGCAACTGTGCTCTATTTTTCTCTCCTCAAACCACTTTGGACCGGGTTTCCTTTTCATTCTTCATTGGAATCCTTCCATTCTTAAAACTTACTTTCCTTTTAAATCCCTCGTTCTATAGTTCCCCCCCCCCTCTCTTATTTTATTTATTTCTAAATCTTTCTTAACCTCTTGTATCCAGCTCGTTGTTGACTTCTTCTACCAAAGATATTTGAATATCTGTTTTCTCGCCATTCTATAGATGTGTCCCAAAGATAGCAATCTTTTTTCCTTATTGTTTGTGTTATATTTTGTATGTTCTGGTATATTTTCTTATTACTTCTTTCCATTGTGCCTGGCTCCTTGGCTGAATGGTCAGCACAGTGCTCTTCGGTTCAGAGGGCCCGGAATTCGATTCCCGGCCGGGTCTGAGATTTTAACCTTAAATGGTTAATTCTCCTGGCTCGGAGATTGGATGTTTGTGCTGTCCCCAACATCCCTGCAACTCACACACCACACATAACACTATCCTCCACCACAATGACACAGTTTTTGTAATTATTTGTTCATGGCGTCGACCTCTGAAGATCTTTTGCAACTACTTACACAGTATGATATGTACCCGCGTGTAATTGTAATTGCGGAAGTGTAGAATGTTGAATGTGAGGGAAGGAACATTAAGGACGACACAAACACTCAGTCCCCAGGCCAGGGATATTAAACATTTACAATAAAAATCCCTGACCCGGCCGGGAATCGAACCCAGGACCGCCAAGTGACAGGCGGTCACGTTGCCCCCTATGCCGCGGGGCCGGTCTAAGACGCAGTTACTTACACATGTCCGATGCCGCCCACTCTAATCGGAGGGTCTGCTTTAGCACCCGGCTAGAAATAGCCACACGAAATTATTATTATTTTCCATTGTTCTGTTGTTTTCACTAGTCCTAAGAGTTTTCTAATGATTTCTCTTGCTGGCACTTCCAGTTTATCTAAACAATAGTTCATACCTTCATTCTTCAAAGTGTCGGATTTCTTCCTTTTTTTTCTCTCCCGATTAAAGTTAAAAGGGGATAGTTGCTGTCTGTCTACCTGTACCTTAAAACAATAATCACCACCTCCAACGCTCCCCTCCCTCCGTCTCTCTCTCCCTCTCTCTCCCTGTCTCTCGCTTCTTACCTTGAATCTGAATAATATTCATATATTTATTCTTAATGAAGTATTCGTGTAGTTGGAATTGAGTAAATGTAGAGTTCGAACCGCAACGTCGACCGCCCTAAATATTTTTTCAGGTTTCACACCAGATACAGTACCTACCCGTTTGATCCTTTCCTATTACAAAGTCGCTGAAACATGTCTGCATTTGCGCGTCGACAAACAGCTTAATACTTATATTTAATTTTTCGTCTATGGTTCCAGCCTTGAAGCAATTACAATCTACCAATGTTGTTTACTTTCTCTCCTACTGACCTTTGAATAAACTCACCCTTTCTTCCATTATCATAGAACAGCTTTTCAAGCATTGAATAATTATAAAAGAATTCCCCGTATTCACAGCTGTGTTGCGCTCACAGAAGAAGCTGATAACTTAAGATATAGAAGTGAATGCTTCTAATTTGAAACAAAGGGCTGACCTAGAATTGTCCAAAAGCTGATGCTACCCCAAATCAATTTTTCCCTCCTTACGGAGGAACGCAGTGATGCGTAAGTTTTAAACAGAAAAATTGTAATATCATCAACGACCTTGGTAGTGTTTGAGGATATCTTCTCAGGGTCACCCAAAGACTTCGAACCCCACCCGAGAAAACATCCCTGCTAAATATTATATTAACGATTATTTATCGAAAGACGCAATACCAACTACTACTACTACTGCTGCTGCTGCTACTACTACTACTACTACTAAAAACGTCGCGTAGACAGGCCAGGGAGATTTGCTGCGGTTAAGGAGATGTGCGGGGAAGGTGAGAGTGTTGGCGGCCGTGGCCTATACTAGGAACTGCCCCGCCATTCGACTTTGTGCAGGAGAATGGAAAAGCACGGAAAACCATTCTCAGCACAGCCGACGATGGGGACACACCCTGTGGTCCAGCCCCTCCCCTTCTCCCGAATACAGAGGCGTAGAGCAACGGTAGAGCCGTGGCCACCCCTCCTCTGCTCAGTTGGCCGGTCGGAGCGCAGAGCCACAGTACCTCGCGGTAGAACCAATTAATTACAAAGTATCTGTTCTTTCATTGACCGTTTCATATCTACTGATGTGATGGGAGCGTATTTAAAACTAGTCACTGTAGATGGAGTTACAAAATGTCCACGGTTACTGAGAGATCCTCTTTCAAAATTTGGAAAATCTGAAATATTTTCCGGTTTCCCTCATTTCCAGACATATCACTTGCACTTTTCGCCGCACACTTATATTCTGAAAAGTGTATGGTATCAACAAAATGGAAGGAAATGAATAAATACTTTATCAACGTACTGGTATAGCTCTAAGGGCTATAAATTGCTATAAAATGCAGTATGCGTCATACGTCAATCAAGCAAACACAAAAAACTAAAAGGGAGTTACGTTTTGCCCAACATCCTCACTCCGATGTGGCCAGATTGATGGAAAATTCGCACGAACGAGGGAATAGTTGACGTGCTTGTAGAGCCATGGAAAAAAGGGGGAAAATTAAAATATCCAGAAAACGTGAGAATTTTAATATAGCTTTTCCCTACTTACATAAAATATTTTACTATCCCTTTTTTGGACAAGTGAACTGTCCTATTAAAATGAGAGCAATACCTTCCTTTCATAAAGACTAGTATAGTATATGTTGACCAGGTGAGTTGGCCGTGCGGTTAGGAGAGCGCGACTGTGAGCTTGCATCCGGGAGATAGTGGGTTCGAATCCCATTGTTGGCAGCCCTGAAGATGGTTTTCCGCGGTCTCCCATTTTCACACAAGGCAAATTAAATGCTGGGGCTGTACCTTACTTAAGGCCACGGTCGCTTCTTTCCAACTCCTAGGCCTATCCCATCGTCGCCGTAAGACCTATCTGTGTCGGTGCGACGTAAATCCACTAGCAAAAAAAAAAAGTATATGTTGAAGCACCGTATTATTGCACAAACGCCGAAACTGTCTGCGACAGTGTGGTAGTCACTCAGCAGTTGGTTGATATAATTCAATTGTTTACGTTTTGAATGCGTTTATATTACTTATCAACAGAGAATTTTTACGTGCAGTTTTCATATGGAATAAAAAGGAAGGGAAGAGGTGCTAAAATGAGTTTTAAAAAGTAACAAAAAAGGTGCTGTTTCACTCAACTAATTCATAAAATATATCTTTTACTCTAGGCTATTGAGTTACAAACAAATACATCAAATCGTCAATCACCATTAATGAGAAAATACAGACATGTGTCGTATTTAAAGACATTGGACATCTCTACATATTTTTAAAATGAGTCAGTTCCTATTAAGAGACAGAACGTCTTTGTAGATGCTAAAGCTTCTTTCGACATCCAGAGAAACCAGTGAAGCAAACTTCGTATTTACTCAGAATGGCAACTCTACAGATATAGCGAATTACTCAAAATCCGGATTCTTCTGAAAACTAGACTCAAGTTTGTCTTTGGCAAAGCCCTCTAACTGTTTCCTCACCGAAGTAAAAATATCTCATTTCTTTTCCTTTTCGAGACCTTCTTCTTACAGTTGTTTAATAGCTGCAGTCAGGTACTTGTAGCATTCCGTAGAATCTTCTTCAGGACAGAGATGAAATCATTTGCGATGTCGTATTCATTCCTTACGGATTCACACACTCTATGAAGAACAAGGACTAGGCATCCCACATGCTTTAACTTAGGGAACAAAGGCTTCAATTGGTAAATTGGTTAAACCATGTATGGAGTCTGGTCCGTAACCAGCAGAAGAAAGTTTTCAAACACAATAGGTCCACCACTTGGCCACAGCTTTTGACAGAAGTCCATGATTGATTGCATTACTGAACTGGCATTGGCTTTCTCCAGTTCATACATTTTAAACAAACTTCTCCCCAGATAGGGGAAAAACAAACACGTTCAAAACATATCGTTCCATTGAATCCGTTGTTTCATCCATCATGATTCCCATAGGCTCCATGTAGTTTTTTCTTACGGTACTCTCATCGGGTACTGATATTTTTGTGCATTTTTTCAAGGAATCCTTTGAAAGGTGGATGGTTTACCTTACTGAGTGCAATTCCCACTTGTGTAAGAGCAGCACACAGGTCAATTCTGAATTCCTTCAAATTTTTAATTTTTTAAGTACACTGTTCAAATGCATTCCGTATTAAAGTTGTCACGAAATATTGAAGAGTCTTGTTCTTTTGATGCTTAGATCTGGATATATGTTGTTTGATGCTGTCTCATTGGTGTTTTTCATCTAACAAAATTTCTGAAACACAAATATTACACCGTGTTACAGTTACATCTGTTTCTATGGAATCTTGTTTGAATTCCTAAGACAGAGAAAAAATCGGGCCCTGGACACCTTCGGTATGGCACAATCTAGTATAATACCCTCGTTTTTCACTCACGATCAGCAGACTACTTATTTCAGTGAAATTAAGAAAATGGAAGTGAGAGAAAGAGGATTTGCGCATACACAATATTATTTCCCATAGTTGCAAGTGTTCACGGAATGAAATGCGCATTTTCATAGTAGCGAGCTATTTGTTTCGTTAAAGTGAGAAAACGAGGATTTGCACACAGACACAATATTATTTTCCATTCTTGCAGGTGTGCTTTCAGTCCCGTGTTCACTGGAAGTAAAATGGAATGAAACACACAAGTCATATCTCTCTGTGAATGATAAAATGCACTCTAGATGATTATTGAAACGCTGCATATAAGAAAAAACTGGGGAAAAAGAGGGGATTATGGTCACCGTTGAGAGAAAGGGATAAAATTACCAGAAAAGAGCAGAAATGTATTAGAAAAATACCTCCTTTCTCAGCTAGAGAGGAAATATCACGCTGTGGTACCATTCCATGATGTAATCTGCTGATAAATTTGAGTATTGTAGGAAGTATATCGTCGGGAATATTGGAGTGCTCCTCCGGTTGTATGTGCGAATTACATCACACATATAAAAGAAAAGGAGGAATTTCAAGGAGAATTATCAACTAAGGATGGGGGAGAACAACTGGTATATTGGACATATTATGGATTTTACCGTTTCCGTTTAGTTTTGTTATAGCAGCGAGGAGCATAGTTTGATATTAAAGATTATAAATATCAGAAAAGTGGGAAAATCCAGATACATGAGGGAAATGTTAACAATGTGGTGGGAATTTTAAGTTTAAATATCTGACAACACATCCTGGCTCTAATTTATCGGTGTACTAATAGGCACTGACCTCATTTCGTTGTTGAGAGATCCACCCCTTTAAAGTTTAGTCCGGTAGCAATGTGGACCGTGACTGGGAGGGTCCACATCCTGTTTAAATATGATGTGAGTGTTCTCGGTTTGACTCACAAATAGCTCCTCCAGTATAACTCAAGCACTCGGCACACCCCAGCCCTCCCCTACCAAGCCGAAGTCTGCCACCGACAGTGACGCAGTGACGCCGCCCTTGACTCAGGTGTTCATCTCTCTCGACGAGCTCAGGAGTCTCTCCTTCCCTCGCAATGACAAAACATTTCTTTCATTTTCCGCTATCAGCGAATATAACTACACACGACCTTGGTTTATTGACTAATACATCTCCTAAATCGCATATTCCTAAATTTCAATTTACAATTGAGACTCTTAACATTGTAGCACTAGTGTACTCGGTTGTTCATTGTCCTTCTATTCTCAATAGAGTAGGTTCGATCCCGACTGAAACTGGTGGGTGCCCTTTGGAGGTGTTGAAATGCCACAACATTTACCTCGATAGTTGACTTCTGGTACGTTAATGAACTCTTCCGACAACTAAGAAATTCTGAAAATGTACGACAATTAAAAATTATTAGTGATAGTAGTAGTAGTAGTAGTAGTAGTAGTAGTAGTAGTAGTAGTAGTAGTAGTAGTAGTAGTAGAAGTAGCAGTGAATTGTCCCAATGTTGGAAGACGTTAATCAAATAACTCAATCAGTTATTTCTGGATGCTTCTTATTGCTCCAATAGGCTTTCAATCTTTCCGAGAAAGCTTGTTTACGTTCTTGCGACCACTTTGGTCTGTACTGATTTTGTTGAGTTTGCTCTGATGTACCTTCCCATTGTATACTTTGTGTCTAAATATGTCTCTTTCTAGGATGTCTGTTGAATTTGTTTGCGTTTCTGAGATCCTTTTGAATTTCGCTAAGCCAGGGTTTTGAATTCTTAAATGAGGTTACATAATTATCTATTTTGTGGTCATTTGGAGGGATGACGGAAGAATTTCATTCGTCTTCTCCTAATGTCAATTTCGATGTCTGAGAACTTTTCTGCTATTTTGATTAATTATAACCTGTAACCGTCTTGGATGTATCTTGCTCCTAATATTTTTCTAATGACCTTCCTCTCTCTCCTTTCTTCAAGTTATTGTTTTATGTTAAATACCAGTGTTTCACTTGCGTAAAGGACTCTTGGTTTTATGAATGTCTTGTAATGCCGAATTTTTACATGTCTTGACATGGATGTTTCGTTGTAGATGTTTTGGACTAACCCTAATGCTTTTTATAAATTTTGTGGAGACGACTTTGTTGTGAGATCTTTCCAAGGCCTGTCGGTTCGATAAATTCTCCGAGGTATTTAAAGTAAGGCACTCTGTCAATTGTACGATATTTTGTTCTCAGGCTCTTGATATCTGTCTTTAAACATAAGAATTTAGTTTTCTCGAACGGTATCTGTAGTCCCACCTATTCTGCACTTTCTTTATCTCTAGCTGTTTAACGGCAGTCTCCGCATCCTCTGTTAGTATCGCCGGATCATCTGCAAAAGCGAGGTATTGTATGTAGAGGTTATATTTCGAAAAGCCCAGTCGGATTGGCTTCCACAACTCACATTTCTTGAGTTCTTTCTCCCTTTCTTTCATAACCTTGTCTCATGCCTGTTTGACTGTCACAGGGTTATCAGATTTCCCCCATAAATTTCACTTTAGATTTTGTGCCAGTCAGTGTTTGTTTTATGAGTTCTCAAGTTTTGGGATCTAGTCCCCTCTCTTCTAGAATTTGGAACATTGAGGGCCTGTCGATCTAATCGTAAGCCTTTTTGAAATCTGCCAATGTGCTTACGAGAAGTTTTTGTCTGAAAGCTCGCATTTTGAATATGATTTTGAAGTTAAAAATTTGCTCGGGGCATGACCTGTTTGGTCTGAATTCTGCTTAATATTAAGCTAATTTGGGTTCTAATTGATTTTGTGTTCTTTGCAACAGACATTCTGATACAATTTTGTAGATGATAGATACAAGAGAGATATTTCTATAATTATTTAAATCTGATTTGTGACCGTTTCTTTATGTAGTTGATGGATTAGAGCAATCTTCCAATCATCCGGGAGCTTCTCAGTTTGCTGAACGTTTCTAATTATTTTTGTAATCTCTTTGAGTGATTTTGGGCCTAAGTGTTTCAAAGGTTCGGCTCCAACTGCATCCTCCCTTGACGCTTTGTTATTAAGTTTCTTGATGTGTGAATACATTTCCTCTTGTGTTGGTGGTGACGAATTGTCTAGTGTGATTTTTGGCTGTATTTTAGGAAATCACTCTGTAGGCTCTGTACAATGTAAAAGCTGTGAGAAGTAAGTGGCTAGTTCCTGGCAATTTTATTTTGTTAAGGCCATGTTACCATCTTGTTTCCGAAAGCGAAGGTTCTGTCGAGAAAACCCTTTAATTTGGTTCGGATTTATTATCATTATTATTATTAAAAACTTGTGTTCATTGCCTTGATGATTTTCGCCTTCCTATTCTTCCAAAATCTCTTCGTGAACTCACTGTGTTGCCTCTTCCGATCTTCTGACCACTTTCTACCCGTCCTGCTGCTAGTTTTCTCCATAAATGTGTATTAATTATTATTATTATTATTTATTACTATTATTATTATTATTATTATTATTATTATTATTATTATTATTATTATTATTATTATTATTAATATGTCTATTCATAGAGCGCTTAGGAACTTGTGTTCATTGGCTTGATGACTTTCGCCTTCCTATTCTTCCAAAATCTCTTCGTGAACTCACTGTGTTGCCTGTTCTGTTCTTCTGACCACTTTCTACCAGTCCTGCTGCTAGTTTTCTCCATAAATGTGTATTTATTTAGTGAGATCCTGGAGAATTCACTATTTCTCGTTATGTCTTCCCCGATGGTCAATCCATTCATGTCCCATCTTGTTTCCATCAACCAATTTATCCTCCTATCACATTTAATGGGACAGAACAACAAGAATGCCCCAGTTTTTTTTCTGAACTAACTGTTATCTCAAAGGCTAAAATTTCAAATAAATCTCTGTAGATGTTAGCTTCAGTTTCATGGTAAAATAAGCATACTTGAATACATAAAATACTGTTCACTTCAGTACTCCCGTTAGCCAGGGCTACATGTTAGTCTGTTAATTTAACTGTATCTATGAATTTCGGTGGCTACGGCCGACTAAGTGCACGTAACAGAAATGAGTGAGTTCCTTTTTTTAAAGCAGCTTGGTGTCTCTTTTTCTGTGCTTGTTAATGCATTAAACACTTGTTGCAAGTGCCCCTTATTTTTATTTCCCCTAGGTGAAAACCTTCTATTGCTATCTTCAACGAGTTTCTTCATAATTTAAATAATATTTCAATATTATGTTGAGCAATTCCAACTTATCACCAAACGCTCCGTACAGAAGTAAATATTGTCGTTGCACCTATAAAATTCGCAATGTGATAATAGTTCAGCTTAGAACTCTGACCAGAAAGATTCTGTCGTCTAAGGTTCAGTATTATATGAGCTACAGTATATCTACGAATATTCGTTCTGAGTGATACATGTGCTGCGGGTCAGTATTTCTACCCTCGACATTGTCACAAAACGATATTTCTAGGCGAAACGACGTAATGATTTAATCTTCTCTTTGAACATAGTCTAGGGTCTACAACGATAGTTTTAAAGAACACCTAAAGACATTCTCAGATAGGAGTATATAAATTCGAACAATATTTGACTGTAAAATATGAACCGGAACATTTTACTTTTTTCATTTGTAAAAGGAGGAAAAAACGATGCTTCAAACAAAATTCTTAGCGCAGTGATTTAGTCTCCAGTGTCGACAGTAAAGAGTTTGTTGTATACCTCTGCTTCTATGAGGGTTAAGTCCCTTTTCCTTTCAACATATCAGATCAATCTGCGAGCAGAGAAATAAAGTGACTTTCAGAAGATGGATGGCACTCAAAGTGTTGACTGAAAGCGAGTGGGATTCCTCGTATCTTAGGAACCACGGTGTCTCGTCTCTGTTTGTTTGCTCTCCAGCACCAGCTGTTCCGCAGATAAACCCATATTCTCGCACTTTGAAGACACGAATTGTAAGAAGAAAGTCAGTATAAAATTATGTTTTGTAACAAGTTGATTTCCCATCTTTCTTTGTAAAGAAGTTGAGGGTGACCTTTGCTTCAATTTTGCCTCGAGTTAACGTGTTATTCACACGCATTAGCACTATGGAGGATTTATTTGTGGGTATTTTCTCCTTAATCATCCCTTTTTGAATGTGAGCTTTTATGTAAGTTATTTGGATACTTATAATAATACAATGGGCGTTCTTTATTCAATAGTTCTACGGATCATTTTATTTCCCTATCCATTGTTACATTTGAAGTCTCTGTATGGAGTGAGATTATTCTGGGCATGGTCATCACTATGGACTTAACTGTTAATGAATAATTATTTTCCAGATCTTCTTGTTTTTGTTGGCCTTCTTTATAAAACCATTATATATTTTAAAAATGAATTCCCGGAGGCCAATATAATTATATGAAAGGTGTAGTTTTTAACTCTCAATGTTAATTGAATACCCAATAGTAATTCTGTACAATATTTCATAATTAGATTTAACAAGGAATTGAATAGCTTCAGAGTTTGAAGTAAATTGAGACTATTTAAATACGACATGAAGAAAGAATTGTTTTAGTCGAGCTGAGTGGCTCAGACGGTTGAGGCGCTAGCCTTCTGATCCCACCCCGGCTCAGTCTGGTGGTTTGAAGGTGCTCAAATACGTCAGCCTCGTGTCGGTAGATTTACTGGCACGTAAAAGAACTCCTTCGGGACTAAATTCCGGCCCTCGCTTATTAATTCTCCTATCGAAAAGTTGCACTTGAGGAACATTTTAGATTTTCATTAAGTTTGGTTGTGAATACCTTGTGACAATGAAAAATCACGGTTTCGATTTCGTATGGACCCCGTATAGGTCCAATATTATTTCTGAATCCCGAATTGGTTTGGAGATTTATAGGAAGTAGAAACAGTGATTTTACCCTCCCACAAAACATAAATGAGCAATCTTAATGGAAAACTACTCGCCTTAAAAGAAATGACTTTTTCAACTAATCATAAGAATATTGGAACATTATATTTCATTTTTAGAATAAAACTTTTAAACCTAATAAATAACGGGTCAACAAATGTATTATACCTAATAAATATAACATCACATTTCTAAAAACTTTTTCCTCACGTGCACATTTTCGATAGAAGGATGACAAGGGAGATGTCATTAACGGACAGTTTTACAGGTTTTCATGTCATTGCAAGTTGGATTAAAGGGTTTAACGAAAGAGCCACTTTACTCTTTTCGATAGAACAGATAATAAGAGAGGTTATCGTCAACGATTGGTTTCATGAGTCTTTAGCCACAGATTCACTCCCAGTTTCAGATGAGCAATGTGTGGCCGAGAAATATGGAGAATTACGCACAACTACAGACCAGGAACAGTGCCGTTCAATAAATTCTGTGATCCTCCTCATTTTGTCTCCACCTTGTTCAGCTTTTGCGTATTTCGCGATACTGCTTCCGTAGAAGAATATCAGTTTAACATGCCGTATTAAACTTTTGAATACAGGCGTGTAACTTCGCATAAATTAATGAAGGAGTCGTGAAATCGATTACCAATTCCCGTGTGAAGAACGGGTACATATGTTAGTTAATAATAAAATAGTCATTTGTTAGATATTTCACCAATATTGTTAAGAGATGGTGTTTCATATTAAGTCTTCAAATAAATTAGCACAGTGTATTTACGACGATGGACTGCATGAAATCCACAACACACAGATACTCCTGGAAATGTAAACTTTTACAAACCGAAGTGTTTTCCTTCCAATATCTAATGCAAATAAACAGTAATAAAGCAATGGTTTCAATTTGTGGGATTTTTATAGTGAAGGCTGTCCCTTCTGTACTCTGCCTAAGTACAGTACGTGAACCCCTCTGGCACTGTTCAGGTCTCTGACACGCTGTGGCTTTCTCGCGATCAGTACAAAGACGTCATCTTGAGTACGAAGATCCCATTTCATCTGGGCAACTCTAAACGAGGTCTGCGACTTCCTGTGTAGGTTGTGGGCGATCAAAAACAGCCATTTTTCACCTTTTCCATGCATGCTCAATGCATTTCAAGTCCGGTAAATATGGCTGATAACCGCCTCTCTCATGAAATTCCTCACTGATACACCTCGATGAACATTGTCATCGACGAAAAAATTCAGCAGCTTATTCGTGCCTAGGGGGTTGTGCAAATGGTCGAAAAATTTCATCGGTACACCGCTCAGCAGTTGATGTCCCTCGAATTAGTATAAAAGGTATACGAACGCCGTGCATATTTCCATTCCAAAGCATTACAACTCCACCTACAAATGCATGCTCTCTTGAATATTCTGGTACTTTTCAAGGCGTCCACTATGTCTCCACACATTTGTCGTCGAGTATCTGACCTAAGTGCTCTGTCCTTTATCTGCAAACATGGCATTACCCCATTCATCCAACTTCTAATTCAAAATTCTCCTCTCAACATCATGACGATTCTCTACTGGGACACGTCGAATCTGTCAAAATAACCTCCACTGAGCGCTATACAGCTGAGTATGTACAGTTTGTACAGACACACGGACGCCCGCTGCCACCAAGAAGCCATCTCGTAAACTGTTGAGCAGTCGAAGTTGGTCTCGTCTGCGCTGTTGCACGGATATACTGATCACGATGTGGCGTTGTCACCCTCGCTCTATCAATCACATCATTGTGACGGACGGACGGACGGACGGACGGACGGAGTGCTCTCTATCACTTATAATAGCACTTCACGCGCCTTGTCATACATAGTGCCTGATTCCACAACATTCTAAATTTCTTTGAGGTGTATATATATTATCTCATGTTTTACTAACTTCAGTCATTATGGTGATAATATATGCGGTGTTCCTTTTGGATGGATCGAGAAATTATATTTTAAAGTACAGAAATACCGCGCGAGTTGGCCGCGTTGTTAGGAGCGCGTAGGTGTGAGATTGGATTGGATTCGAATCCCACCGTCGGTAGCCCTCCGTGGTACTGCATTTTCACACCAGGCAAATTATGGGACTGTACCTTAATTAAGGCCACGGACGATCCCTTCCCAGTCCTCGCCCTTTCCTTTCCTTACATCAGAGAAAACCTTCCATGTTTTAGTACGAAATTAAACCACTAGCAAAAAAAAGAAGTGCGAATAATGGTTTGTTACCATACCTTCTTACATAAAATGATGTAAAAATTCTCAAAATTTGGGAGAGTGAACTGTGCAACTCGATGAACGTCAGTCATTTGTAATGTAACCAAACATGATTTTGCCCCGCTGACAGCGAAACGGTGTCTCCGAAACGATCCTCCACCAAATGCTCTGTAGCATCGGTGGAGTGACTAGCATGTCTGAATCTGTAATGCGTTGCCTCATTTGTCGCATGGTGCCAGTAAATTCCAAAACAAAGTCTTTAAAGAGTGAGCTTCTTGGAAAACCCCATCGGAATAGTGCAAGACCCCTGATTCCACAACTGTTAATGATATCGGGTTAGTGACTTCCTTGTTCCATCCTCTGTCCCAGAAAACAAGAGACGTTTCATATCAAAATGTATGTTCCATAAACTTTACCCCATGCATTTTAAGGATATCTAATATCCATAGATAGATAGATAGAACCGATCCTCACGAAGGTCATGACTAGAGCCCGGATGTTTATGCAGTAATAGGTTAGAATGCAAACTTACTCAAGCGAGTAATAAGTAGAGTCTACCCGCACGACCGTAAAGCTATGAGGTTTCCATAAACATTAGGTGTTCGGCCCATTAGAACCCCTAGAATTTATGTTACTCCCACTACATTACGTTAGTGCAGGCTAGTCGATATTTCTTGCTAACATAAATTCTAGGGGGTTCTAATGGGCCTAAACCCTAACGATTATGCAAACCTCATAACATAACCGTCGTACGGGTAGACTACTTGTTACTCGCTTCAGTAAGTTTGCATTCTAACCTATTTCTGCATAAATATCCGGGCCCTAGTCATGACGAGTGACGTAATGTCAGGCATTTGACGTAACTTTGGGTATTGGGAGCGTTATTCGGTCAGTATGGTTTGATCTGTGCCTTTTTGAAGAGGAATCGATTTACATGCGTTTCAGTTTAAACGACTAATAAACTATAAAACGCACACAAAATTATGAAAATCATTTGAATGATTTTAAACTACGACTCCTTGGCTGAATGGTCAGCGGTCAGGCCTGCATTTCAGAGCGTCCCGGATTCGATTTCCAGCCGGATCAGAGATCTTAATCGCGTATGATTAATTTTTCTGGATCTGGGACTGTGTATTTGTGTTTTCCCAACACTCTCCACGCCTTATTTAGACAACATACTACATTACCAACCACCGCAGAAATACGCAATAGTGATTACATCCCTCCATATTTTTTGTCGTCAGGAAGGGCATCCGGTCGTAAATCAGGGCCAAATCACGCAGACCTACACAGTTCGCAGTCGTGACCCCACAGGTATGGGGAAAAAGGTGGTGGGAAAATAAGAATATTTAAATTATTTTACGACTGAAAAATGGAATGGAAAAATGCACGAAAGGTTCTTTCTTGTGTTATGAATACCTACAACAACTTGCACATTTTCGGTCTTCAATAATTAAATTGCCATAAATATTTTTTGCTACATTCCGTTGTATTTTTCCACGCAACGAGCTTCATTGCTTGCCTTTACATAAAATTTCAGGCGTTCTGTGTCTTGCAAGAAGCCAATCAGAACAACTGGTGATCAATTATTTCTCGGTCTCTCTAAGTGAAACAGAGTGAACTTTGGTACAAAGTTATATGAAATTGTAATAAGTTAGTTGTTCCACTGGCACTGTACTTTGAATTGTAATCCTGAAGCACGTATATCGATAACACAGTACGAGATGACAGGCTAATCCCACTACATCAGGTACAAATCTACCCTAATGAACATAACAACAATGCATAAAGACATTATCGACGCAGCCGTGTTCTTCATTAAGGGGATTAGACAAACAAGGCTCCGCAAAGGTCACGTAGTACGACCGGGGGGGGGGGGGGAGGGGGCGGTAACACACAACACAATGAGCGTCTTGAGGAACCCACTGACAACGAGTGTCTACTTCACAATGATATTTTAAAAATCTCAAAGAAAAATTAAAGGCGATTTCTAAGAGCTATTCTACAAGAGGTGTTCAGCAAGCATTCGAATAATTCTAAACATATTGTGAATAGTGCAAACGGCTAAGAAACACTAGCATTATCATTATTCCTCCATTACAACGGCGCTCACTTATACAAAATGAATGCAAGCACACCTCGGCGGTACAGTCATTCTCCTTCTGTACCTGATAGTCTGTTCGATCCTGGTTGAGATTGGTGACATTTAAGAGATAAAAATACAATAACACCATGTCTTCGGCTGCCAACAGTTAAAGAACTCCTGTAGGAAAATATTCCGATACCTCGGTATGTGGTCGACTCTATAGCAATTTCTATTATTATTATTATTATTATTATTATTATTATTATTATTATTATTATTATTCACATCGTTGTACCGAACTAAGGAGCGCAATTGAACTTATTTTGCAGATTAATTCGCTTTCTTTCCTTACCAGAATCTCTTCAACATTTCGCTGTATTTTTTCTTCCGTCCATGCAGAGGTGGTTAACATCTTGGGTTTTTCAGAAAAATCATGTTTGTTCACCAACGTTCTAATGCTGGGTCTGTCCCATTTAATTTCGCCTGTTAAGCTGATTTCTTGAAAGTATTTTCTTTAATTTCGAATATTCAATTATTCTTGACTTTTAGTGAGTGAGGAGGCATAATTAAATATCGTTTTAGTAAATCTTTCATTGTCTATTCTTTTAATAGACACATACAATTTCAGTCATCTTTTTGCTATATTATCTGTTCCCGGCGGGGTTATAATTTTAACCATAATTGGTTAATTTCGCTGACACGGGGGCTGAGTGTATGTGTCGTCTTCATCATCATTTCATCCTCATCACGACGCGCAGGTCGCCTACGGGAGTCAAATCAAAAAGACCTGCATCTGTCGAACCGAACTTGTCCTCGGACACTCCCGGCGCTAAAAGCCATACGCCATTCAATTTTCCCCTAGGTAAGTGAAATTATTTACCTGAGGGATTTATTATTATTATTATTATTATTATTATTATTATTATTATTATTATTATTATGTGGTACTCGTTTTACTCAGCTATGAGCCAAGATTACATAACTCCCCATCACTTTTTAAAGTTATTCTCTCTCTCTCTCTCTCTCTCTCTCTCTCTCTGCCCTTCCTAATTTGCAAATACTCCTGTTCCGCTTATGTTGTTCCCATTAATTTCTTGGATAAATCTTTCGCTTCCGCAGATTTCTTTCTCTTCACTTGTCTGTTTACTTCCTCTTCTTTCTTGACCTCACATATTTGTAAGCATTTTCATACATTTTTCAATAGGTCTTGACAAGCTTTATTGGACTTTTGACCAATAAATACACAGTGTCATTTAAAGAACAGATGTTAGTACTCATATCTCACTAATATATAATGCTTTAAGGCTGAATCGCCAGGATTATTATTTCCCTTTTCCAGTTATAAGTCTACAACTGTTGTATTTGGTCCCTATTTCTTGTGAAGCTCCAGTAGGGAGTTATTGTGTGTGGTCAAAATTAATGGGGCATTATGTATATTAGTGACCAGTAACTACAAAGGGAGAGTAGTTCTGTTTCTTTCTTTCTTTTCTTGTTTTAACACCACACCGACACAGATAGGTCTTGTGGCGACGGTGGGAGAGGAAAGAGCTAGAAGTGGGAAGGAAGTGCCCGTGGCCTTAATTAATGTACAGCACCAGCATTTGCCTGGTGTGAAAATGCGAAACCACTGAAAACCGTTTTCAGGAAGGCCGATAATGGAGTTCGAACCCATTATCTCCCGAATACAATGTGATTGCCACTAGCTGACAGTGTACATTATTCGAGAGTAAATTAATGTTAGTCGCGCAGCAGTATTTAATCTGAAATAATTTACAACTAGGATTTTGACATTTGGCATGGTACTGCCATATTTTTGTGGTAACTTTCAAATCTCCTTCTTCTTTATCGGTTTACCTTCGGTTAACACTATTGAACATGTTATCAATGCTCGGCGTTGATATGGATTAAGCTACAAAAGTCTTAATTCATGAATTCTATCATCATAGTCGATACGCTAAAACTGTATGACACAAATTATCGGAAATTGCATTCTCTATAACTTTTTCCATATGAACAATAACAATTACATTTTAGGTTCCTTCCCCTAAACTACCATTTCATCTAGCATGAATGGAATTATTTATAGCCTAGATTGTAGTGCCTTATTCTCCGACTATACATAATGATTTTCATTAAATTCTGTTCACCCATTCTCTCGTCGTCCTGCGTCGATGTGGACTTAGCAACAAAAATCGAATTTCATGAATATCTCGGTTATTATAGCCTGTACGGCAAAAATGTGTAGGACATAAATGGTCGAAAATTTAATTTTGTATAGCTTAAGGTGTGTAGTATTTATCAATAGGACCACTAACAACATAGATATTTAAGAATTAAATTTTAGGCCTTCCCCTATAATACAATTTGTTAGCGTGAATAAAATTACAGTATGCATACCCCAGATTGCAGTGCCTCATTCCCCTACTTTACATACCGATTTTCATCAAATTCTCTTCAGCCGTTTTCTCGTGATGCGCGTACATACATACATACATACATACAGACAGAGATGAAGGAAACTAAAAAAGTGCATTTCGTTGTGGACATGACTGAAACACAAATACCATTTGTTTAAATTCTGAGCAATGTATAGATAAAACACTTATTTTATGTATATATATATATATATATATATGTCGAAAGATTTATGTTTTGAAAAAGGATTAACCTATGAATTATCCAACATGTTGATGGCAGCATATTACTTAAAGTGGAAATGCAGCGACGCCATTTTTGGTGTAGATTGGTTCGAAACCACGTTGATGAAAATCAGGCGGAGAATCAATTCAACAAGGTTAAATTTGGTGTTCCTTGATTTATGACCTCTCCGACTATCAGTGTTTATCCCCCTGTGGGTGGTATATTAACACCCATGGTATTCCCTGCCTGTCGTAAGAGGCGACTAAAAGGGCCCTAAGGGGCTCTCAACTTGGGAGCGCAATTCGACGACCACGGGACCCTTAGCTGAGTCCTGGCATTTCTCCACTTACTTGTGCCAGCCTTCCCACCTTCATCTATCCCATCCGATCATCCTTGGTCAACTCGTGTTCTTTTCCGACCCCGACGCTATGAGGTTGCGAGTGCTAGGAGTCTTTCATGTTCACGCCCTTCGTGGCCCTTGTCTTTCTTTGGCTGATATATTCATTTTTTGAAGTGTCAGCCCCCCTCCCTTTTTTCTCTTCGATTAGTGTTATGTAGACCGGGCGAGTTGGCGGTGCGGTTAGAGTCGCGCTGCTGTGAGCTTATGACCGGGAGATAGTGGGTTTGAACCCCACTGTTGGCAGCTCGGAAGATGGTTTTCCGTGGTTGCCCATTTTCACATCAGGAAAAATCTGGGTCTGTACATTAATTAAGGCCACGGTAGCTTCCTTCCCACTCCTAGTCTTTTCCTATCCCATCGTTGCCATAAGACCTATCGGTGTCGGTGAGACGTAAAGCAAATTGTAAAAAAAGAAGTATTATATAGAGGATGGTTGCCCAGTTGTACACTACTTCATCTTAAAATAATAATCACCACCACCACCACTATCCGGCTCATTAGTTAAATGGTTATCGTGCTGGCCTTTTGCCCAGGCGAACCTGGGTTCGATTCCCGGCCAGGTCGGGGATTTTAACCCTCATTGGTTAATTCCGTTGGATCTGGAGCTGTGTGTGTGTGTGTGTGTGTGTGTGTGTGTGTGTGTGTGTGTGTGTGTGTGTGTGTGTGTGTGTGTGTGTGTGTGTGTGTGTGTGTGTGTGTGACATCTTCATCAGTAGAATTCGTCATAGGTTCCTCATACAGCCCTGTAACTGCACCAGTAATTACAGTGAGGTGAAGTGTCATTTTCGGTACCTATTTTGTGTACAGAAAGAAGCCAATTACGTCACAGTATGCAATAAAAGTATGTGCTAAGTGAGTGTGAATCATTCTCAGCAATTTGTAGTTTCGGTGTACTAATTGATCTGTGTATTCCAAAAGCCAGAAAAGACAACAGTAGTATTTCTGATACCTCCACATTTCCTAGCCTTACTCGGCCTAGCCAGTGTTCAAACCGGCGCATATCAAGTAGGAAGCTAAGGCTCACACCTAAATTACAGAACATCTGTCATCTACGTCTTCGTATGAGAGACGAACAGACACGCAATGGCATAGCTATTCGAAATTTAATCAATATCAATTTAACCAGGAAATTGGTTCAAATAGTCCATGGTAGCATGTGTGATTTTCAAAATAAAAATCCCTTAAATTCTACTCAGCGCTACTACAAAGCACGATTACTTTTAGGGCAGATTGTGAATTTAACAGAAAGTGAAACTTCGCGTTAAATTTTGTCATCCATCTTGATGAAGGATATCTACATCCTGCCAGTCTGCGTGTGTTTAGTCGCTGCCTTTTATTTTTAAAACGAAAATGATAATATGTTCAAACACTTGTTTAACGCTCACGTCCCATTACAAATAAATTAGCTCTTTGAATTTATTATTAGAGTCATCTATCAAACGAAACACTTCCAACACATATTTTCCAGTATACCACCTCTGTTCAAAAATGTGAACTGAACATGCTAATTCAATAAGACAGCGAAAAGCGGTATCCGTGTAAACTCCGTAATGGCATTCAACCTGCATCATGACGTGTTGGTGTGCGAGTGGACGGAAGATCTATTGCCCATTTTCTGAATTACAGCCCGTGCACTCAGGTGTATTAGGATGCTCTTTACATGTCAATTAGTTGGATAATGAAGTTTTACACCGATATAACATATGTGGTACAAAGCAGACCTTGTAGCTGCCTACACATCTCTACCGGTTTGTGAATTGAGAGTATGTTAATGAAAACGAAGGATGGCTTTAGAGTTATATTTTTCCTTAATTTTTTTCATAATATACCTGCTTTTACAATGACACATTAATTAGTCCGTTCTCTCAAAAGCGGACCAGTTTTCTAAAAATACATGAGTATAACATCAAATTTTATAATAATCTGCGTGTGATGTAAGGTATGGATGGATGGTCAGACAATGTTACCTAGCAACCGTGCAGACAATGTCTTATGTATGCATGCCACCTGAAATTAGCAGTCGGTGATAGATGGCCATGACCGAGAGACGTATTTAAAATCATTTGATTTTCGCAAAGGCAAAAGAGGTTTATTTTTTATAATAATTCAGGCGTATTTATTTATTTATTTATTTATTTATTTATTTATTTATTTATTTATTTATTTATTTATTTATTTATTTATTTATTTATTTATTTATTCGTTCGACCCTTAGGATCTCGAGTGACTTGTTCAGCACATCTTCAGTCTTCCCAATACCTCTTCATTCTTTCATTCCTATTTCTCTCCGCTTCTGTGATTTGTATCTTGATCTTAGTATCTGCCCATTTGTGACTTTCGACGAGCTTTCTGTAAGCAGTTCTATCTTGCACAGTCGTTAGTGGATATTTACCTAGTATGCCAATAGCATTCCAGTCCTCCCTAACGTCCTATATCCAGTTATTTCCCGTTAAGCATGTCGCATTCCATATCTTCTTTGTTAACCTGTTTTCATCCATCCTCATCAAATTTCCCACGAAACTCAACCTTCTTTTCCGTAATACACTTGAAATTAGTTATACTTTCTCATTTATCACCTGCCTTTATCTATGCACCCATATTTCACCCTGATCTTTGGTATCCCACATATATCTCAGGATCTTTCTTTCCTCCTTTTCCAATCGAATACAAGTTTTATTGCCCAATGTCATGGTTTCAGTATCGTACAATGCAGCGTTTCGGAAGGTCATCGTATAGTGTCGCAGTTTGGCGTTCCTCGATAGGTTCTTCTTCTCATAGGTCATCTGGGCCGTGAATCGTATTTTGTATAGGAGCTGTGCTTTGTCTCCGGCACTCCTATTATTCTGTAGTTTGGCTGTTATATTCTCACCTAGGTACCGGAAACTGTCGGTTCTCTCTACTACTTCATCTCCAACCTTCTAGTTGGACTTTGCATTCATTATTTTGGTATTCTTGTACGCTACCGACGGGCTAACCTTCCCCTAAGTCTTAGCTAGGTTTGCTAGTGTCATCTTCGCATCTTCTTTCTTCTCATGTAGCAATACCATACCATTTTCGAAGGCCAAACAGTCCACTGTGGCGTTGTGTTTGATCTTATATCCAACCTTCACACCTTCTATACACATCGTTTTGTTCTACTGTCTCCATTGTTTCACCACTTCATCCAGAACCGGGATGGACAGTATTGGTGAAAATCCATCACCTTGTCGGACTCCTGTTCTATTTCGATGCTGTCAGTCAGTGCATTTTGGAATCTAACTCGGGCAGTTGTGAATTCTAGAGATTCCCTTACTAATGCATATGTTGTTGTATCCAGTCCTAGGCATCGATATAATAAATTCATTTCTCCATTATCAGGCCTTCAATTTGCCCAGTTATTTCCCTTTAATATTTTTTTATGGTTAATCCTATAACTTAGTTTATATAACGGTACATTTTTTCTATTTTTTCTATTTTTTCTATTTTGACAAGTGAGTACTGTATTGTACATTCGTGGCGAGAACCATTACTGGAATATAAGAGCAGTTTCTTACTAATAATGATACTGAGGATCGTAATATCAATATTACTCGTTATTATACACAATAAAGGAAAGTGAATCGTAGAAATCTTACCTCATACCGGTAAAACATGTAGGAGAGAGAGATATGTACATTGCCAATGCCAGGGACCCACCAACCCATCCCAGATATATATCTAGGCCTAAGCTATACTTTTATATCAAATACCAGAAATCTGCGACATTTTCCACATAACCCAAGTGAAGAGCCACTGCCATTGGCTGAATACACCTTAAATACACCTTAAATAAACAAAAAACGAGTCACCTCAAACAATGATCACGTTCGAACTAAATCTAGAGATATTTACGAGGGCTTTTTTCAACGTTCGATCGGTCGCGAAATTAAAACCACAGTGTTGATCCGATGAAGTGCTACGCAGATGTGTTTCGCAGTGTCTCTAGTATGGCCGTCGACCTCGTCACGTCGCACTTGTCAGTTCTGAGTGAGCAGTGTGCACGTAAACATGCCTATAGCAATAGAGTTTCCCACCAAGTGTGAAGTGCGTGCTTTCATTCGATTTCTTCATGTAGCAGAAATTAATCGACGAATGAGTAATGAGTGACAGCAAAGTGCGGTTACGGTGCAAAAACTCTGAAGCAGGACATACAGACGTTCATGATGCAGGCGGTCAGGGAAGGAAGCGACTGTCAACCGATGATCTTGTTCAGCGAGTGGATCAGGCGATTCGATAAAATTGCATTGCATTGTACTGTATTTTTAGTTATTAAGATCGAAGACTTGTGTCAATGTAATTTATTAAGTACGCTACTTTAAAGATTTTTAATTTTACTGTAATCGGGTTTTACTACCCTGTTGTAAACCGGAAATTAAATAAATTATTATTCATTGTCATCACTCAGCTATCACCGGCCTTGAAGACCAAGCGTGCCCTAACTAATTGCCCCCATCTCTGACGATCTAGTGCTTCCCTCTTCCAATCATCCGCTACGTCCAACTTTTTTAGGTCTTTTTCCAGGTGATCTCGCCATCGTAACCTTGGTCTATCAAGGGGTCAACTGTTTCTGATATTCCCTCCATCACAGCCCTTTGCCCTCTCTTGCACACTCGCCACATGGCCTGGCCATCCAATTGCATTCGTCTGCTTCTCAAGGTATTTGCGATCTGATATCAACCCGTCACCCTGTAAACTCTTTGCTGTTGTCTGCCTATTCTTATTATTTTCAGTTTTTTAGTTTAGTTTTGGCTGTTTGTGGACCACGTTTGACAATCATTGCAGTATTTTTAGCCTTCTCTGTCTTCACTCTCTGCCATTACCTTTTCATCCTCTCTCCAACTTCTTTCTTCTGCTCTTCTGTGTAGGACCTTCCTTTTCTCATTAGCGTTTCCCCAAGTCTCCTGGAAACCGAAGAAATTTGTGCCTTGTCTAAATTGATTTCTGTCCATGATATAAGCTTCCGTAACCCCCATCTTCGTTAAGTCCAACCTCACTTCTCGAAACCATTTCAGCACTCTCCTCCTCTTCCTGAAGATTTCAAATAATATCTTCGTTAGTCTCTCATTATCCATCCTCAACAAGTGTCTATAGAACAGTAACCTTCTCTTCTTCATCAATTCAACCACTCCTTCTGTTTTTGATACAATTCTTTGTTAGATTTGAGTATCCTCTCCCCAGATTTTTTTTTTTTTTTACATTTGGGTCCAAAATGTTTCTTATCATTTCTCTTTCTCTCTTCCGGATATCTTCAAGTCTACCTTTTCCAATCATGTCCAATGTTTCCGCTGCATACAGGCACTCAGGTTTAATAATAATAATAATAATAATAATAATGATAATAATAATAATAATAATAATAATAATAATAATAATAATAATAATAATGGCTTTACGTACCATCAATGATATTTACTGTTTTCAGGTACGCCGATGTGCCGGAATTTAGTCCCGCAGGAGTTTTCTTATGTGCCAGTAAATCTACCGACACGAGGTTGATGTATTTGAGCACCTTCAAATACCACCGGACTGAGCCAGAGTCGAAACTGCCAAGTTGGGGTCAGAAGGCCAGCGCCTCAGCCATCTGAACCACTCAGCCCGGCAGCAGGCAGGTTAACAACGGTGTCTAGATGCTTCAATTTAGCCCCATAAGGTAAAACCTTTTTGTTGTAGGTGTTCCTTGTCAGTTGAAATGCAATGTTTATTATTATTATTATTATTAGTATTATTATTATTATTATTATTATTATTATTATTATTATTATTATTATTATTATTATTATTATTATTATTATAACTCTGTAAGAGCTTGACAGGTTGAGTCACTGAGGAGCTCCGTATTAGTTCCAATCAATGCGCTTACCTCATATTCTATTAAAACTACGCCAGAAAGATCTTGTACAGATTTGGAATAACAAAATTAATTTCGCTTCTAAACTGTGAACTTCTAAAACCTAAGTGTTTTTAAATATTTTATTATTGAAAGATGCATATTATGTAGACATAATGAGAAGAAAGCGCAGAGGTTTTATTTTTTTCCTTCTGCATGTACACAGCGTAGAATTTTCAGCTATCATTAAAGAGAAAAGATGACCCAGCTAAAATTTAACGAGCTCAGTTATGATTGAGAATCGATCGAGTGGATCCAGTAGGCCGATGTTAATTTGGCGTTGTTACTCAACAATAGAATGCTGGTAGGTATTGGTGTAACACAGTGTAGCAGCATAGAGGGGAGTTGAAGTGGACCCCTGGGAGTTCCGCTTGCCCGCAATGCAGTGTAGCTACTGCTGCCGGGGGAACATTCAAGGAGCAGGTGGCAGCTAGTCTTCGAACCATTGGTCTACATTCTCATAACCACTTTCACTGAGATTTCCCATTTTATTCGGGGAGAGTCATGTGCTCAAGCCACTAGAGACAAGAGGAATGTAACCACACTAGACTCGCCGACCTCCTTCCAAATATTATTGAGTTACACAGCTCAGCAGTAAGAGCGTAAAAATTCGAATCTCGATTATGGCACTAGGCTCCGCCAATAGCAATATATTTCAGTGTTTCGTACGGTATATTCAGTATTGGAAAGTCACCATGAAAAGATTTATGGGTCCACGGCGCTTTACAAGGTGTTTCTAAAAAGTACAGTAAATTGAATTTGCTTTACGTCGCACCGAGACAGAGAGGTCTTATGGCGACGATGGCATAGGAAAGGGCTAGGAGTGGGCAGGAAGCGGCCGTGGCCGTAATTAAGGCACAGTCCCAGCATCTGTCTTGTGTGAAAATGGGAACCACGGAAAACCTTCTTCAGGGCTACCGACGGTGTGATTCGAACCCACTATCTCCCGAATGCAAGGTGATAGCTACGTAACCCAAACTGCGCGGCCACTCGCTCGGTACAGGTTGTTCTCTTCTCTTTTTCTTTTTTTTCTTGTATAACTGGCCTTACGTCGCACCGGCATAGATAGATCTTATGGCGACGATAGGATAGGAAAGCTACAGAAAGGTACAGCTCCAGCATTTGCCTGGTGTGAAAATGGGAAACCACGGTAGGTTGTTCCAAAATGTATGATGCACAGCTTCTTGGTTACCACCAGACAGCACTGGAGTACCCCGAACGGACGGTTACGCGGTTTCCTTCCAGCGGAAATTGTTTTACTCGGGCACCCTTCAAACCTTCGAACTTATTTCCGCAGTTGGTAGTCTTTGTCTAAGAAATCATTCTCCGTATAAGTCCTGTGCTTCCCACGCATTACGTTTGCTTATCTGTGGAGATAATATTCACAAACCCATCATCCCAAACACATAGTGTTAGTCTGCCTATTTTACAAAACTATGACTCAAATGTATAGACAGGTTTACCTTGCTGCAAACACTACAGTGTTTTAAGGAATCATGCCTCTCTCAAGTCCAGATAGTTGCAACCATTCGCAACGACTGGAGGACGTACAGTCACTCAAAAGAAAATTGAGCGCTTAGCATTGTATAATAATCTCGCGGGAACACTTTTCTTCGAAACAATCAAAACTATTGATAAAATGTTTGTCGTGGGTATCTACAGAGTTTTTTAATAAGTGTTAAATGTTTAATAAGTACTCTTCAGTCTGTCTAAACTAACTCTGAATAAATAAATTTATAAACTACATGAAAGACAAATTATATGGTAACAGTATTACACTTGCAAAAGAAACAACTTAATTAAGAATGATGTATTTCGTTCTTGGAAGAACATCATCAAATTCTATCAATCACACTCAAAATATTTAGAAATAGATATGTATGTTTATTTGTTTGTTTAAATACTTGCAAAGCAAAACAAAGTCATCTCAGTACAGGTCATGAAGGACCTTGGAGGGATGGAAGGTAAAGGCTTCCACTTCGGACTCAGCGAAGGATCCCACCTCTACCGGCTCAAGGGCAGTGTCCTGGGGCGTGAGTCTTTGGGTCGGGGGATACAACTGGGAAGGATGACCAGTGCCTCGACCAGGCAGCCTCACCTGCTATGCTAAACAGGGGTCTTGGTGAGGAATGGGAAGATTGGAAGGGATAGACAACGAAGAGGGAAGGAAGCGGCCGTGGCCTTAAGTTAGGTACCATCCCGGCATTTGCCTGGAGGAGAAGTGGGAAACCACGGAAAACCACTTCCAGGATAGCTGAGGTGAGAATGGAACCCACCTGTACTCAGTTGAACTCCCGAGGCTGAGTGGGCCCCGTTCCAGCCCTCGTACCACTTTCAAAAGTTCGTGTAAGAGCCGGGAATCGAACCCAGGCCTCCAAGGGTGGCAGCTAATAACATAACCACTACACCACAGAGGCGGACATGCATTTCTTTACTCTAAAAAGTCTATGCTGTTATTTGTAGCACATACCTTAGCGCATTTAAACTCTGTATTCAGTAGGAGACCAAACTTCTCACTTCAAAATCGTGCTTGTGTTTAAATCCTTAAATCCTGGTTTAGTCCAAGATTGAAGCATATTTTCTAAAGATGATTAGAGGGTGGACTTCGCACTACATAAAACGGTCCAGTGTTTTTAACCTAGGTCTCATTTAATGCCTCTCGAATGGGTTTGGACTGTACGTGAAAGCCTGTAACAGGTGTCGTAAGTCTTGCTGAGAGACATTTAATTCCTAGAAGCTGCAAATGTTCAAAACAAATAAGTGCAGATGATTCACCTGGTATATCCCATTGGTGATTTTTACACCTCTGAAAGCTCTTGCAACAGCAATCACTGTCGACATAAAAGTACTAAATATTACCATTTCAGGACTTCGAACGGGTGAGATACACGCACGTGAATATCACAATTAAACTCTTTTAGGTTAAATAACTGTGAGCCATTTGCTGGTCAAGAACGAAATACTCCGCCTTCACCTGATTATGTAGCAAGACACCTTTTAGGCTATGTCAGAATGTGCTGGCCGATCTCCTCCATTGTGATGTTCTTGTAACTAACCTCTACGATTAATTATTATTCCCCTAGTATAAATAATTTCTGAACCTCCTTTATATTATTGATTTGGTAAAGATGCTCAGTAATATATCAAGCCACCTATCTCTGGATTGCTCCCAATATCTCAATAATGAACACAATAAGGGTCTCTTATGATAATAGAGTATTCCAAGTTAAGCTTCATGCTTATCTTCCTTGACATTTCTGCTATTGTCGCTTGATATCGTCATTAATACCGAATAGCTTTTAAGAAGCTAACAGATTAGACAGAAGACCTCTTGAGTGAGCTTCCAGGGTTCTTAGTCTCGGAAGACGTTCCTATAGGACGGTTTGCATAAATGGCAGGTGAACGGCCTTACAGAAACCCTTGTTCATTTTCTGACCTTTCAACCGGCAACGAAATCCGATTCAGAAGAGTCGAAGATATTATCACAAATAGACTAAAGTCTAAAATGCGTATACATTTGTCCCTTTCTCGTTATCGTGTTAAATGATTTACGCTTTATGGGAGAACACACTTACGACTTATTTATCTTACACAATAAAATATAAGGTCATGAATAAATAAACATCAATCTAATCATAGAAATGGTGGCTCTTTAGTTCAATGGTCAGTTTGGAGGTCTCGGTTCAGGAAGTACCGGGACTGCTTCTCCGTAGGTACAGTTAATTCGTCTGACTCGGGGACTGGGTATTTATATTTGTCACAACACGCTCCCCTCCGTATACACGTGACGCACCACGCTACCAACTATCACAGTAGTGAAAACGTACCTCCATACAGGGTTGGCGTGAAACAGAGCCAAGTCTACAAGTGTGACACAGTTCGTACCCACGACCCCGCCAGCTTGGAACAAAAAGGCGGTGGAAGAAGAAGTAGGAAAAATCATAGAAATGGCACAATGTAATGACAATTCTAAGGAATCCTCTCCCACAGCCAGTTCTATAAATTCCATAATTTGTGGAAAATAAAATATTTCGTAATCGCAAATGACGCGATAATTGGAGAAAACGTTTTGTGTGTCTACTGAAAGAATATCCACTTAGTTGCGTACAATTAAGAGGCAATCCCTAGCAACATACATGAAATACTGCTTTAATAAACGCAGACGAAGCTTCGTGCCTAGCCCGCAATACTCTATTCACTTGGCGGATTGCGTACCGTAATGAAGCAATACCAGCGCAACTACATGATGCAAAATGACTGGCGCCAATAGGCATACCTGCAGCACATACCTACCAAGCGGGTTGCCTGACTAACCATAATACAAAATAGACTTTCAGGCCCAACATACCCTAGCAAATACCAATCTAACAAACATAAAATGTATCCAAAACAACTTAGTCACAAAACCACGTGTATCAAACAAACATCCGCTCATTGTCATGGAACAAAGAAAGTAAATGAGGTCAGCGGTCCCACCAATCACCATTTGGGGGCCACCCAAAGAGAGTTGCAAGGATCAATTAGTTCACGTCATAACCGGGATTAAAAAAAGTGAACTTTCATTTTCAACTTGTATAGGTTAGACTACTTAGCATCCATAATCGGTGTAATGTTACATGTCATCAAAATATTTACCAAGCAACTTTTTAAAAATCGAAAGTTTTTTAATATATTTGTAGGAGCAAAAGATATTCCTTGTGCCAAGGTTATCAAATGAAAGCATATTAGGCAGTGATGAATTAAAGGGTGGAAGAAATTAAGAGTAAACTTTCAGGACATAAAGTGGTGGTGTATTGTAATGAAACTACAAACAAATGCGAAGAATGTACTTTTGTTGTCAAATTTAAAGCAATAAAGCCTTCAGCTTCTATGGAAGTATATGTCTGTGACACACACACACACGCTCGAAACAGCAGATTCAAAAAACCTGCTCTACAGCTATTTTTCGACACACTGAAAAGATATGGCATCCAGCTTTATGATGTTGTGGCCCTTGTGATGGATTCAGAACGTTATATGGTAAAACGGTTTGACATACTGGGAAATAGTCTTATTGATGGTGGTGGGATTACCGGGCGAGTTGGCCGTGCGCGTAGAAGCGCGCGACTGTGAGCTTGCATCCGGGAGATAGTAGGTTCTAATCCCACTATCGGCAGCCCTGAAGATGGTTTTCCGTGGTTTCCCATTTTTACACCAGGCAAATGCTGGGGCTGTACCTTAATTAAGGCCACGGCCGCTTCCTTCCAACTCCTAGGCCTTCCTATCCCATCGTCGCCATAAGACCTATCTGTGTCGGTGCGACGTAAAGCAACTAGCAAAAAAAAAAAAAAAAAAAAGTGGTGGGATTGACCTGTGTACGGTGCATAACCTAAATGTAGTGCTGTGTGTGTTAGGGAGGCACTTGCAAGACTTCCTGCTTGTTCGTGTCTTAAGTGAGGTCTGCATTTTTGAATACGTGAAAACGAAAGCATCCTTTCAGGGAGTTTCTAGACAGTAAATACCAGGGCGATTCTCATGCTCGTTCTGGCAAGGTCGTCAGTTCGGTACAAATCAGTAGCATAACTTGCAGAACACAAGAGATGCTGTGACATTCCTGAAAAGTGAGGAATTTTATGTGGATAATAAGAATGAAAATAACTCGCACAGGTTTGCCGTATTCCAATTATAGACAAAATATTCGAATCCAGTGTTACCAACTATACTGAACTTGTAGCATATGCCCAACGGTATATCAATCTCCTGATCTATTTTCAAAGATCGAAAAGTCATTCATATATTATTTTCACCTGAATATTTGGCTGATGGTAGGCGTACTGGCCTTCGGTTCAAAGGGTCACCGGTTCGATTCCTGGACGGGTCGAGGATTTTAACCTCCATTGGTTAATTTCAGTGGCTCGGGGGCTGGATGATTTTGCTCTCCCCAACATCCTTGCAACTCACACACCATACATAACACTATCCTCCACCACAGTAACACGCAATTACCTACATATGGCAGATGCCGCCCACCCTCATCAGACGGTCTGACTTACAAGAGCTGCACTCGGCTAGAAATAGCTACACGAACTTTTTTACCTTTTTAAAGTAAGCAAAATGGGAACCACGTCACGTCTACGTTGAAACAATAAGCGAGAAGACGCGAACAATAATCAAATCAATGAAAGTGCAGAACATTTCTTTAAAGTACAGTTTTCATCGATTCTTTTTTTCAAGTTTCCCAGATAGTCATCTAAGAGCATTCTTACCGGGCGAGTTGGCCGTGTGCGTAGAGGGGCGCGGCTGTGAGCTTGCATCCGGGAGATCGTGGTTTCGAGCCCCATGATCGGCAGCCCTGAAGATGGTTTTCCGTGGTTTCCCATTTTCACACCAGGAAAATGCTGGGGCTGCACCTTAATAAAGGCCACGGCCGCTTCCTTCCAGCTCGTAGGCCTTTCCTGTCCCATCGTCGCCATAAGACCTATCTGTGTCGGTGCGACGTAAAGCAACTAGCAAAAAAAAGTGCATTCTTTCGTGAAACCACACATACGCACAGCGAAATTATATGTACTAAATTACTGATGGGCGTAATACATTCCTTTCACTCATCCACTTTGAATAGTAACAAAAAATTAAAACATTTATTCTGTATTAGTATATACTTAGCTTTACATACAAAAAGGAACAGAGTACTTGTAAATATATTATATGGGCTGTTTGAAACAAATATTAACTGAATATTCATCAGTCTCTGTGGAGTAGTGGTAAATGTGATTAGCTTTTACCCCTGGAGGCCCGAGTTCGATTCGCATCTCTGTCACGAAATTTGAAAAGTGGTACGAGGACTAGAACGGGGTCAAATCAGCTTCTGGGAGCTGAGTAGAGGGTGTTCGATTCCTATCTCAGCTATCCTCGAAGTGGTTTTCCGTGTTTTCCCACTCCTCCAGGCAAATGCCGGGATGGTACATACAGTAAATTAATGCCAAGGTCGCTTCTTTCCTTCTTCGTTGCTTATTCATTCCACCCTTCTCATCCCCTACAAGACCCCTGTTCAGCATAGCAGGTGAAGCCGCCTGGGAGATGTACTGGTCCTCCTCCCCAATTGTATCTCTATCAAATATCTCACGCTCCAGGACACTACCCTTTAGGTGGTAAAGGTGGGATCCCTCGCTGAGTCCCAGAGAAAAACCAACCCTGGAATAAATAATAATTAACTGAATACTGAATTTCCACGGCCGCTTTGTAATCGAAATAAACTTCTCTTTCAATACGTACTACAGTGGAACCTCGATATCTTGAATCATGTCCGACTCGTTGGCTGAACGGTCAGAGTACTGGCCTTCGGTTCAGAGGGTCCCGGGTTCGATTCCCGGCCGGGTCGGGGATTTTAACCTTCATTGATAAATTCCAGTGGCACGGGGACTGGATGTATGTGTTGTCTTCATCGTCATTTCATCCTCATCACGACGTGCAGATCGCCTACGGGAGTCAAATAGAAAGACCTGCATCTGGCGAGCCGAACCCGGTCTGGGATATCCCGGCACTAAAAGCCATACGACATTTCATTTCATCTCGAATCATCTCAGGAGCTAAATTTTACTTCGATTTAGAACTCCGTTTTTAGAATATGCATAGCACATGATTGAATCATATGTATCTACGGGCTTATACTGAATACATTATTTTTAACAGTTCCTAAATATACAAACAAACTCTATTTTACGGCATCATTTTAATTATAACACTTATTATAGTAACTTTTTAGAAGACAGGATACAGTACATACAGCAGTCAAAGACGAAATCTACCTCCGTTAATACCTTTGGAGAAAATCCGTTAGTCTCTTCTGTTTGTTAACCTTTCATCCCTTCACGTTGAAACTTCTGGTCAATATCACGCAGCCGAGATTCGTAAAAATGGAGCTTGTCATCCGCGACTTCGGGGGTTGCTTTCGTACGTGACCAGTAATTAATTCACACCCGAGAAACAGTGAGGCTTTGCCGATTTGACGATCACTAGAAGTTTTATTTTTTAGGTTCCCGTCATATTAGCTCCCAGCATCAGTGTAACCCCCTCTTTACTTCTTAACTGTTCCTCTCAAACCACAACTACCGTATTGCACAGTTCAGACGTTGTACAAAATTCGAGTTACAGAGTATTTTTTGCTTCAAGGGAGGAAATGCTTGCTTCAAGCAACCGAATTTTGAGTAATAGGGAAATGAATACATAAAGTCTAAACGGCCGGGAAATTTAAGTTACTTCGAGATACTGAAAATTCGAGTATTGGAGTGTACAGATATCGAGGTTCGACTGTGTATGTACGGAACACGACGTAATAGGTTGAAAGTTTATTTCAATATGAATTGATTTAGTGTAATGATATGGATGCCTGATAAGGTGGTAATTATAATGGTGATGTCTGTTGTTTGAAACGGTCAAACATTGTTGTCATCGGTTTCCTCAAGGATTCTAAAATGGCACGAATGATAAGAACAAGACAAAATTGCTTGGCACCTGCTGTTATTGAATTCGGCATGCTTATAATCCCTTCATGGATTTATTATCGGTTGGGCGTGTTCCGAATGAACAATAGTCCACATACAACAATAAAATCAATACGTTAGCATTAAGTGGAAAATTATCTCATCTTATTATCTTTCTTGTTTGAATATTCTCTTTTATGAATTTTAGAGCTGGCAAAGCTTTTTATAACTTATATTCCTCCTGCTCTTATCACCTACAGTCCTCCCTTCCCCGTATTACACGTCTACAAGCGAACTCTACACACCAGTAGGATAGAATAAAATAAAATACTCCCATCCCCCGATTTCGGATCACCTGAAACTGGTTAGGGGGCCCGACCCCGCGGTGTAGGAGGCAACGTGTTCGCCTGTCACCTGGCGGCCCCGGGTTTGATTCCCGGGTGGGTCAGGAGTTTTTAATTGTAAATGATTACTATCCCCGGCCTCGGAACTGGGTGTTTGTGTCGTCCTTAACGTTCCTTTCCTCACATTCAACACTCTACACTTCCTCCATTCCAATTACACGCAGGTTCATATCACATGCTGCAATTAGGGGCAAAAGATCTCTATAGGTCGACGCCTCGAACAAATAGCATTTAACCAAAAAAAACTGGGTAGGGGGTAATAATAATAATTTCGTGTGGCTATTTCTAGCCGAGTGCAGCCCTTGTAAGGCAGACCCTCCGATGAGGGTGGGCGTCATCTGCCTTGTGTAGGTAACTGCGTGTTATTGTGGTGGAGGATAGTGTTATGTGTGGTGTGTGAGTTGCAGGAATGTTGGGGACAGTACAAACACCCAGCCCCCGGGCCACTGGAATTAACCAATGAAGGTTAAAATCCCCGACCCCGCCGGGAATCGAACCCGGGACCCTCTGAACCGAAGTCCAGTACGCTGATCATTCAGTCAGCGAGTCGGACGGGTAGGGGGTAATCATATATTTTTAATTTGCCTTACGTCGCATCGACAAAGATAGCTCTTATGGAGACAATGGGAGAGGAAAGGGCTATGAGTGAGAAGGAAGCGGCCGTGGCCATAATTCAAGTGCAGCCCTACCATTTGCCCGGTGTGAAAAAGGGAAGCCACAGAAAATCATTTTCAGGGCTGCCGACAATAGGGTTCGAACCCACTATCTCCCGATTGCAGGCTTACAGCCGCGGGTAATCGTTTATTGTAATCCAAAATGTGTTTTGATACATTCGCTCTTTTCCTTATTACTTTTTGTTTATCTATTACTACATTAAACATAACAATTACACTTATTAACTATTTTGACCCAATTTCTAAATTGTAATTTGTTTTAATTTACTTTTGTCCTAGAAGTTAACAGAGTTATATAATCTAGAACAACATGTAACTTATCTTACACTTCCTAAGTTGAATTAGTGCTTACTTTTGTGTCACAAATCTTTAGAGAGTTATCCTACAACTACAGCATGCATCATGAATGAATTCATTGAATGACTGCATGAATGAATGTGTGTTTTCATAGTTGGATTGTGTTCGTGCATGAACGAATGAATAAACACTCTTCTCATCCCGTCACGGATAGCCACCAACCGGGGAAAGAGCATTCATTAATGAATGAATGAATGAATGAATGAATGAATGAATGAATGAAATTAATTGAATGAATGCTCTCAGCTTGCCGCTGCGGAACCCGGCAGTTTGAACATTCCATTCTTACATACCAGTCCATCCATCCATTACCTAAAGGCTAAGCCTAGTCGCTGCAGCCATATCCCACGGTCTTCAGCAGTCCTTTTCATCGTGACATAGGAAGCAAAACCCAGATGAGTGATTAAGTTCCCAAGGTATGAAAGACGTTGTCTTCCTCTCGACTTCTTCCCTAGGACCTTTATTTCAAGATTTGGATATTAGTCTTTTTTTCTGTCCAACATGTCCCTGTCAGTCTTCTTCAGAAAATTAGTAATAACAACAAGTAGAACTTCAGCGATTTTCTTTTTTGTTCTTTTTTTAGAATAAAATAAAATACTCCCATCCCCCAATTTCGGATCACCTCAAACTGGTGAGGGGGTAATCTTTTTAAATTTGTTTAACGTCGCATCGACACAGACAGGTCTTATGGCGACGATGGAATAGGAAAGGACTAGGAGTGCGAAGGAAGCGGCCGTGGCCTAATTAAGGTACAGCCCTATCATATACCAGATGTGAAAATGGGAAACCACGGAAACGATCTTCAGGGTTACCAACAGTGGGGTTCGAATCCACTAACTCCCAGCTGCGCGCTCATAATCACATGGCCAACTCGCTCGGTGATACTGTGAATCTATGATAATCTGTGTTAAACGTTACTAAAAATTGTTATATACAGTATTTTAAGAGAGGCCAAAGTGCCAAGATACACCAAAGAATTAATATTTCACGTTACCTGTAAATCTGATGACAGCAGTCTCTTTCATAGCAGCGTACTTAAATGTCAGAGTCCGGTACAGACGGCTCAGGCGCTGGCCTTATGACCCCATCTTCGCAGGTTCGATCCTGGCTCAGTCCGGTACTATTTTGAGGTGCTCGAATACGTGAGCCTCGTTTCGGTAGATTTACTGGCACGTAAAAGAACTCCTGAGGGACAAAAATCTGGCACATCAGCGTCACCGAAAACCGTCAAAAGCAGTTAGTGGGAAGTAAAAAACAATAATATTATTATTTATTATTGACAGCAGATAGGGAACAAGATTTGATCCCCCTAATCTACACCATAATATTTTTTTTAATTATAGTGGTAATTATTGTTTTAGGTGGAAGTACAACCGGGTAACAATCCTCTCTTAACTCTAATCGGAGGGAAAATAGGAGAGGTCCTACAATTCGATGATGAAGGTAACAGCAAAAGGAACAGAAGGGCCATGAATGGCGTGAAATTAAAGGGCTCCATTGATCTCACAAACCAAATATCGTCGGCATCGAAAAAGAACAAGAATTTACCAAGGAAGGTCAGAAAATAAATACGATAATATGAAAGAAAAGAGCCTGGCACATGTAACTGTAAACAATGCCATATTTAGCTAGAAGTCCCTTGGTCACTAACCCACGTTCCAAAGTTGAAATCCCCTGTGTTAATGAAGGTAAAATTCATACTGTGTATCCTCACCATACACGTGTATCGAAATGTTCTCCCTTCCATCTTTCTGAAATTTTCTCTACGTGTCATCACACTAAATATATTTATGATTTCGTATACGCAGAGGTACTGGAAGTTTTTTCCATCAGTAATTCTTTTACGTACTAATACATCTACCGATAAGAGGTTGGCGTATTTGAACAACTTTCCGTAAAAATTTATTTAGTGGGACATGAAATTATTATCCGAGTATCTTCTAATTATCATCGTATGCTTTTCCACAAGTGTTTCCATGTACACTATAGGCAGTACCTCGTTTCAAATTCTAGAGAACTCACCCTTCGGATATCATAATAACATACATTATAAGAGACTCATTGCAATGGCAAATAATCGTCCAAACAACTCTCCCAATTCACACAACGAATCAACAACAGTAAAAAATAACAATATGTTTTAAAATGCTAATTATACAATGAAAGTAATAAAGCAGAAATTGCGTTCTAAAACTCATGCCAAACTGTTAATACGCTATCTACCACTAGTACAAGTTCACATCGTAAATGCTAACTGTGGGTATTACTCGCACAGATCTACCGTTCTAACAAATGTGTCAGTCATTACGGATTAGTGGAAGTATTTGGTAGCCGTAAGCCGTAATCAGAGATGTCAAACGAATGGATGTATCACAGTAACATTATAACCAGGCTGAATAATAATCAAGCATATCACCTGACGTATCCTTGTTAATATTTCCATATCAAATGATCTTCGCTAAATGCATTTGATGGAGCGCATGTCTATGACACTGACATGTTGGGATAAAGAGGTAGAAAAACAGAAAAACAGCCGACAAAACACGATGCCACATCAGTAAGTTTGCCACTGTGTCCACAACCATACAAACTTCAGCGTCAACAATGATAGCAATGGATTCTCGTCCATCATCATCTTCTTCTTCTCCTTCTTCTTATTCTCTAAAGTCTTGTAATAAAATATCACCCATATTAATCCGTTTGTAGCCATTCTTCTCAATGTATCTCCTTAAAAGAAATAGTGCAATCGCTAGAATAACATTAGAGCAAGTTCTCTTTACATAATCACATGTAAAACAAATCAATAGAAATAAGATCTAGGATTAAACAGGTAAGAGCTGCATTCAATAAAATGAATAAAATCGTCTGCAGCAACGAATTTTACATAAGTTTTTGTTTTCATCTACGTCAGTGGTACGTCTTCTCAATAACGTTATGATGTGCTGAGGCCTGGACACACACAGTTGTTTTCAAGAAAAGATTGGAATCTTTTTAAATATGATGCTAAATACGCCTACGAAAATTATCATGAGCTGATGAAGTAGATAAGATCGAAGTGCTTGAATGACTCCGAGAAGAAAGAGATAAAAATCATGGACAGCATCAAAAAGAAAATGTTAAGTACTTTAGTACAATGATAAGAAACAACAAATTGAAATTATTATTCTTCTGATTCTTATTCTTCTTTATCTGTTTACACTCCAGGGTCGGTCTTTCCCTCGGACTCAGCGAGGGATCCCACCTCTACCGCCTCAAGGGCAGTGTCCTGGAGCTTCAGACTCTGAGTCAGGGATATACCTGGGGAGAATGACCAGTACCTCGCCCAACTGCTATGCTGAACAGGGGCCTTGAAGGGGATGGGAAGAGTAAAAGGTATAGACAAGGAAGAGGAAAGTAAACGGCCGTGGCCTTAAGTTAGGTACTATCCCGGCGCTTGCCTGGAGAAGTGGGAAACCACGGAAAACTACTTCCAGGATGGCTTAGGTGGGAATCGAACCCACCTCTACTCAGTTGACCTCCCGAGGCTGAGTGGACCCCGTTCCAGCCCTCATACCACTTTTCAAATTTCGTGGCAGAGCCGAGAATCGAACCCGGGCCTCCGAGAGTGGCAGCTAATTACACTAACCACTACACCATAGAGGCGGACTGAAATTATTGTACAAAGTAAAATTGAAGAAAGATAATGTCGCGGACTAAGACGATTATCCTGCTTAATAAAAGTCTTATTTGTGTTATTAGACCCCTCGATAGTGTGCTTCCGTGGCTCAGGCGGCAGCGTGTTGGTTTCTCACCGCTGGGTTCCGTGGTTCAAATACCAGTCACTCCATTTGAGATTTGTGCTGGGCAAAGCGAAGGCGAGACGGGTTTTTCTCCGGGTACTCCGGTTTTACCTATCATCTTTCATTCCAGAAACACTCTTCACTATCATTTCATTTCATATGACAGTCATCAGAGGAGTGCGACAGGCTTCGGCAGCCGGCACAATTCCTATCCATCCCTCACCCAATCACTGACTGGAAAACACGTGTAGGTTTCCATTTTCAGACTCCTCGATAAAAGATCATGGTGAACGTGCCCCGAATACCTTCCATTTTCTGCAACCGTCCACGTGATTGAATATGCAATGTTTACAGGTGGGATATATATCTTTTAGTTTACAACATATTTACTGGCCTTCTTTGTGGTTCCGAAGTTTACCAGAAGACGGGAGAGACATTTGTACAGAATGAACGGAAATAGATTTACCAAGCAGATATTTGATTACTTCTAGAAAAAGAAGACCAAGCGGAAATAATTTTTCTGATGATTCTCCTTTCTAAAGGAGTAGTCCATGGAGAGGCATTCACTGGCATACAGGCATTCGGTTTTAACCACGGTGTTGTATTGAAATATTTTGGCATTCCAAGATATTCTCTTCTTGTTTTAGATGTTTTTTGTTTATCCATAATTATGCTCTCTCCATTTTTAGATCCAATTTGCCACTGTATGGTCTGACCAAGATACTTCAACCTTGAACATCTCGACCCTTTCGCTCCATCCTATCCCTCTTTCCAGGAACTTCGGTCCGTATTTGATGTTCGTCCTGAATTTGATATTTTCTTTTGAGAACTTCAGTCTTATTTGGCTGGCAATGCTTTCCAAGAGGTTAATTTCGATGGCTGCGACCTCTGGGCTTTCTCATTGTATAGTAAAATCATCCGACCAAAGCCACGCATTGACCTTAATACCTCCTGATTTTCTTCCAAGATAGATTGAAATTATTATTATTATTATTATTATTATTATTATTATTATTATTATTATTATTATTATTATTATTATTATTATTATTATTATTACCTAATAATATATTTAACAATTTCCTCATGCAGTAAATTATTTATCTCTCGACATTCTAATTTTAGGGCCTCCATGGCCTCCTTCGGTTGTTCCTGTCATCTTTCATTCCATTAACACTCTTTCATTCCATCTGTCAGTCATTAACCATTGCCACAGAGGAATACGACAGGTTTCGGCAAACGGCACAGTTCCTATCCTCGCCGCTAGATGGAGTTTCATTCATCCCATTTCTGACCCGGTCGAATGACTGGAAACAGACTGTGTATTTCATTCTAATAAATTATCCTATGATGTCAGGAATGTTTGCATTTTCTAACGTAGTATTTTAAATCCATACGATTGACTCTGACGCTGGACTATGTCCTACTTCCTATTCGAAATGCCTTTAATTCACAATGACCTGCACGCGTTAAAACTGCATCATTTGAGCTTGCGCATAGTATCAACGATTGGTCAGTTCACTGGAAAGGAATTTAGGATTTCAAAGTAATTCTATGCACTATCAGTCAAAGGATGTCTATCAAACAGTTTCCCTTGTACAATGCCCATACGGCACAATAAAAACCATTTTAATGCAATCACTGAGGCTAAAATACATTACTCAATAATAAATTTACAGATACATCCCACACATTTCTGTTACCATTCAAACTTTTAAAGAAAGTTGGAAATCTAAACATATACATTTGTGGCAAATTTTATATTTTCATCCGAAAAAAATCATTGAAGAGATTTCAAGTTATACTATATCATTCATCAAGAACTCCTCAGAGACATGCTATTTCCGGTTTGTAAGGTATATCAATAAACACAATTTCATTCAGATGTGCTCCGTTCATAACTCTGTATTTCCGAATTCACTGCTGGTTGTGGTGATTAAGGTTTTAAGAATAAGTAAAACTAGGCAACCATCCTCAATTAACACTAATCAGAAGGAAAAATGGAAAAGAATGGCGTTGAGGGGCAAAAAAAATAATGAAATGGCGTATGGCTTTTAGTGCCGGGAGTGTCCGAGGACATGTTCGGCTCGCCAGATGCAGGTCTTTCGATTTGACTCCCGTAGGCGACCTGTGCGTCATGATGAGGATGAAATGATGATGAAGACGACACATACACCCAGCCCTCGTGCCAAAGAAATTAACCAATTAAGGTTAAAATTCCCGAGCTTGCCGGGAATCGAACCCGGGACCCCTATGGCCAAAGGCCAACACGCTAACCATTTATCCATGGAGCCGGACGTTGAGGGGCAAAAGAGAGGGCTACGAAGGGCGTGAAGATTACTCCCATTCTTCTTCTTGTACCATATCCTGATTGCATGTCGGCTGTCATCGGGGCGATCTGGTTCTTGTTCTCACCAACTCGGAAAAGAGTGGAGTTAATGAGACAGTACCATTCTCGCAGATCCCGTAATTAAGATATTCTCCTTCTTCCCCCACTTCCCCTTCCTTCAGTTTGATCTTGTAAGACAAGCTGAAGGAGTCTATATTTATCATTTCAAATGATATGGCCAAAGTACTCAAGTTTCTTCTATTTTATGTTGTGCATAACCTCAATAATAAATAGAAATACAGAGTTATGAAGTCCGCCTCTGTGGTGTAGTGGTTAGCGTGATTAGCTGCCATCCCCGGAGGCCCGGGTTCGATTCCCGGCTCTGCCACGAAATTTGAAAAGTCGTATGAGGGCTGGAACGGGGTCCACTCAGCCTCGGGAGGTCAACTGAGTAGAGGTGGGTTCGATTCCCACCTCAGCCATGCTGGAAGTGGTTTTCCGGGGTTTCCCACTTCTCCTCCAGGCGAATGCCGGGATGGTACCTAACATAAGGCCACGGCCGCTTCCTTCCCTCTTCCTTGCCTATCCCTTCCAATCTTCCCATCCCTCCACAAGGCCTCTGTTCAGCATAGCAGTTGAGGCCGCCTGGGCGAGGTACTGGTCATTCTCCCCAGTTGTATCCCCGACCAAGAGTCTGAAGCTCCAGGACACTGCCCTTGAGGCGATAGAGGTGGGATCCCTCGCTGTGTCCGAGGGAAAAGCCGACCCTGGAGGGTAAACAGATGATGATGATGATGAATACAGAGTTATGAACGGAGCACATTAGAATGAAATTGTGTTTATTGATATACCTTACAAACCGTAAATAGCATGTGTCTCGGAGGAGTTCTTGATGCATAATATATTATAACTTGGAATCCCTTCAATGATTTTTTCGGATGAAAATACAAAATTTGCCACAAATGTACAGGTGTTGTATTACTTCAACGTATTCTGTCAACCCATGGTATTCTAAACAGGCGTTGGTAGCACCACATCTCAAAAGGTCAAATTATTTTGGTAGTGTTCCTTGTTAAGGTCCAAGTGTCGGCACCATAAAATAAGACTTAAAATAAATAACTGCTGGGGCTGTACCTTAATTAAGGCCACGGCCGCTTCCTTCCAACTCCTAGGCCTTTCCTCTCCCATCGTCGCCATAAGACCTATCTGTGTCGGTGCGACGTAAAGCCCCTAGCAAAAAAAAAAAATACATAACACCGAAGTAAACGGAGACAGAGATTGATCTTAAAATCCCTGTTACAGATAAGTTTGCTTATTCTCTTGAATGCAGTCCTTGTCTGTTAAATCCTGAACCAAATGTGATTAAAAACGGTGTGTGATAATAAGCTTACTTTGACAGCATAACATACAGGTTCTGGGAAAAGGACCTTGCCGTTTGGTTTCCCAACTGAAATTTGAGGTTATCTGATCTACCATTGAAATAAAACAATTAACTGAATTTGATAATAAACAAAATATATTCTTTAAATTTTGAATTTAAATGGTGAGACTTGCTGCGATAATTTGAATGACAATATAAATTTCTGAAATTACAACAGAAAGAAACTCCAGGCATTGCATTTGAAATCATCTTGACCAGACATTTAAAAGTTGTACAAGAAATGTATCTCTCACTGTTTCACTTAACAGTACCTTAAACACTTTGAGTGTTACAGTATTATGACCTATTCCTTTGAACTGGTATCGGGTTTAGGTATCTCAAACCTAATTTGGTGAAGTATCCTTTTAGTTTCACAAAAGAGATATAGCATGGCTTGAAAATATATCCACACTTCAAAATCAAATTTACAAGTAATTCACTGATAAATGTTAGTCTGCATTACGACGACTCAATATTCGGCTGTCACCGAACTGACACAAGAACTCGACCGAACAGACACTTCGAACATAGAATCCATCTGGTCACTGACAACTACGTATCCATGTCACTGCTTCTTGTCCATCGAACTGACTGTAGTAAGGCTCTACCTCCAACTGCCTGACCAACCAACTGTGGCCTCACTCTCCATATGACTGACTATCTCACTATTCACCATCCATCTGACTGACCGCTATAGGATACTCCTCCTTATATAGAAACTAACTGTCACATGGTATAACACCCAGGTCATGGTTAAAACAGTCCATGACATCACTCAAACCCAGCTCCGAAGTGTTACAGATTGTGTTGAAATACCCTCAGGAAAACTAGGAACTCCCTAAATTATCTCATGCTTCTAAATGCATACAATGACAGAGCGATAACTCGACAGTTATTGTAACAGTATTGCACCATATACTTCACCGTCTTAAAGCTGTTTCACAAAATAAATCCATATCTTATATTAGGCAGCAAATCTTAATGCTAACATATACACACATACACAGTACATACATAATAAATTAAATACAGTGAAGCAAGCGATAATTAATACATAGCGAAATCAGATTATAGAATTGAATCAAACAATAATAATAATAATAATAATAATAATAATAATAATAATAATAATAATAATAATAATAATAATAATAATAATGAATATTGAATTTTCACGACCGTATTGTAATCGAAACCGACGTTGAACCTATTAGGTCGTGTTACGTACATTTAGTACGCGTTGAAGATATGTTAAGTGAAGAACAAAAATGGCCAACCAGACACCAGTGGGATCCGAACCCACAACCTCCCGATTTCGCGTCGGTTGCTCTACCAATTGCGCTATGGTGGCCTAGGCCGTCTTTGTTCAGTTCGAAAGGATGTAAGCTACAGGTCTTGCACTACTGCCATCACACTGTAGAGTGGGTTTAAGTCGTCCTAATAGGTTGAAAGTCGGTTTCGAATAATAATAATAATAATAATAATAATAATAATAATAATAATAATAATAATACAGAGGAATGTTTGTAACGGGATTTGAACCGTTACACTAATGTCAACAGCATTCTTCCAGCTGTGATCAAGTACGCTGCCGAGATACTTAAAGCGCTGGAGTTGCTCCAGTGACGTGCCAGTTACCGTCAAGTTAACAGGTTGAATGACATGTTTGCTTATGGTCATTACTTTGGTCTTTTTCGTGTTTCAACGCAGATCTGCTGCAGCACTGTGTTCGATCACACAGCTTAGTAATGTCTGCAGATCCTCAGCACTTGTTGCAAGCAGAACAGTATCATCTGCATATCGCAGATAATTTACTGTAATCCCATTAACAACGATGCCCTCCTGGTTTCCTTCTAGTGCTTCAGAAAATATCCTTTCACAGTAAATTTTGAAGTGGGGTGGTGATAGAACATAGACTCCCCAGACCTCGCAAAATAATATCGTTGAATCCGAAAAGGACAATAAATGACCAAGAGAGGTCGGGTAGGGAAGATGAAAGCCAGGAAATTGGCACCATTAAGTGGAAGCAATGAAATGAAATAGCGTATGGCTCTTAGTGCCGGAAGTGTCCGAAGACATGTTCGACTCGTCAGGTGCAGGTATTTTGATTTGACTCCCAGAGGCGACCTGAACGTCATGATAAGGATGGACTGATAATGAAGACAACACGCACACCCCGCCCCCATGCCAGCGAAGTTAACCAATGATGATTAAAATTCCCGACCCTGCCTGGAATTTAACCCGGGATCCTTGTGACCAAAGGCGAGCCATGGAGCCGGACAGTGGAAGCAATGTCAGACCCATACAGTGGAACTGTGGTCGCCAATCCCCCTCCCAAAATGAAAGCACTTGGGAACCCATTTAGTCACCGGCACACGGTAGACCATACGATTATTATGGACATGCACGACAACCAAATGGGGTTCAGAAATGGCTTCGATGCCCAAAAGACATTGTTCAGTGTGAATTTGTTCCTTCAAAGAGGCTGTGAACAACGCAAAGATAAATACTTCATTGATTATGAGAAGGTATTCGACGGAGTCAAACATGAAGAGCTGATCAAGATTCTCCAGCAGAAACGGTTATACATAAACGATATCCACATCATATGGCATCTTTATTGGAAACAGTCAAGATTGGACGAACAAGAACTTTTTTTTTTTGCGTCGCACCGACACAGATAGGTCTTATGGCGACGATGGGACAAGGAAGGGCCAGGAGTGGGAAGGAAGCGGCCGTGGCCTTAATTAAGGTGCAGCCCCAGCATTTGCCTGGTGTGAAAATGGGAAACCACGGAAAATCATTTTCAGGGCTGCCGACAGTGGGGTTCGAACCTACTATCTCCCGAATACTGGAACAAGAACTTCAGAGATAAGTATCAAAAGAGGAATACGCCAAGATTGCATATTTTCGGCGCTTCTATTCAACCTCTATGCGGATCACATCTTCAAAGGAGCCTTGCATTATAAAGAGTTAATTGTGAAAGTAAATGATGTCATAAACAATATTAGATATGCATATGACACACTAATTATTTATGACACCTTTCAATGTCTTCAAAAACTGCTCAGTAGAATTCATCTCCGTGGATTAATACTAAATTAAGACTAAATACATAGTATTTTGTAGAAGCAACCATGAACATTGAACGAATAAGTCAGTTCACATACTTTGGGAGCACCGTACCAGACAATCTGGACCCGGGAAAAGAGATCAGAGGCCGTACTGTATTGAGATTTCTAGATCATCTTTCCAAAAGATGAGGTCATTCTTTTGTGATGGTAATCTAAACCTGAAACTCAGGCAAAAGCTGTTGAGATGTTACGTCTGCTCAACATTACATTGGGGAGTAGAGACCTGGACTGTGAACAGATTCGAGGCCTTTGAAATGTGGTTACATAGGAGAATGCTCAGAACAGCCTGGACAGATTTTGTAACCAATAATGAAGTGTTGAGGAGAGTTAGAGCAGAGCGTGAACTAGGAAACATCATCAAAGACAGGAAAACAGCTTGTTTAGGCCATGTTCTACGAGGTAGAAATTATGGGCTTCTACAACTCATTAAAAGGAAAGATAGAAGGCAAGCGCGAGCTGGTAGACCACCGATGCCATGGCTCCACAACATCAAAGGCTGGACTTGTATCAACAACACTGAACAACTCTTCAAGTTAGTTAAAGAAAGGAGTGTGGGACTGAATATGGAACTTGAATTATTATTACTATTATTATTATTATTATTATTATTATTATTATTATTTATTTTTGTCTTCCCAAAATCTCTTCATCCTTTCGCTGTACTTCATTCTTCGTTCTTTCGTCCATCCTGTAGCTTGTCTTTTAGGCTGATCAGCAAATTTGTGTTTGTATGTGAGATTTCTGAATTTATTTCTGTCTTGCAATATTTCTTCATTTATACCTATTTCCTGAAGATCTTTTTATATTTCTGTAAGCCAGTTCTGATTTTTTAGAGATACTGCGAGATTTAGTACAGTATTTTCTTTGTTAGCCTATTGTTATCCATCCTGATCAGGTGACCATAGAATTTTAATCTTCTTTTCCTAATGGTGTCTGTAGATTTTCTGTTACTTGATATAGTTTCTCTGATTTCCATTTCGTCCAAATACCATCTGCCAAATACCATTTTCGCATTTAGGTCCTAGAACTTTCCTGGCAATTTTTCTCTCTTGTTTTTTGATGTTTTTTTATTTATGATCTTCCACCAAATATCAGAGTTTCTGATGCATAAAGAACTTCTGGTTTGACAACTGTGTTGTAGTGTCGTAATTTTGTGTTTTGGGATATAGATTTTTTGTTCTATCCGCTCCAGACAATTTTGTATGCTTTTTGTAGTTTTGTAATTCTTTCTTTCTTTGCTTGCTGATTTATTGCGTTTGGTTGTATAATTTCACCTATTATTATTATTATTATTATTATTATTATTATTATTATTATTATTATTATTATTACCCCACCCATTCTCCCAACAGCATATACTCAATTATTCGATTCACGTTTAATTCATATATTACTCCTTTAAAATTACAACATAAATCATTTTATAAATAAAATGTCTTTTGAGACTCCTAACATGAATAAAACTGACTTCAAAATAGACATATTATTTAGTAAAATACATATTACTACCGCTAAGTTCCAGGTCCCTATTTGGAGTAGGGCTCGTGTCGCTTAAACAAAGTATAAATAATTTATTTTACAAAATTCTCGAATCTATAAACATACCGAATAGTTTTCTAGTTTATTTTTACACTTTGATTTACGTCGCACTGGTGTCCCCGCGATGTGGGAGTTCCCGGGTTCGATTTCCTGCCAGGTCAGGGATGTTTACCTGGTTCTAAGGGCTGCTTCGAGGTCCACTCAGCCTAGGTGATTACAATAGGGGAGCTATCTGACGGTGAGATAGCGGTCCCGGTCTATAAAGCCAAGAATAACGGCCGAGAGGATTCGTCATGCCGACCGCACGACACCTCGTCATCTGCACACCTTCGGTCTTAGGAGCGGTCGAATGGTAAGCCATGGCCCTTCGGGCTGTTGCGCCATGGGGTCTGGTTCGGTTTGGTTTTACGTTGTACGGACACAGATAGATCTTATGGTGACGATGGGACAGGAACGGAAAGGAAACGATCGTGGCCTTAATTGAGGTACAGCCTGGTATCAAGTCAAGATGCGATACCACGGAAATATATCTTCTGGGGTTCGGACCCACTATCTCCCGAATACAAGCTGTTAACTACGTGGCCCAAACTGCACAGCCACTTGATCGGTATTCTAAATATTTAAAAAGTAGTTGAATGAAATTGGGCCTTATTGGGTTGGAATATACAAGGTGTACAACTTTGCTTCCGCCGTTTTGTCCCCAACATTGGAGGCTTTAATGAAACAGATTACTTACACATGTATCATTCAAAGTAGGGTCCATCGCTGGCCACGACTTTCTCCCATCTTTCGGGCAGTGTTCGAATCCCGTGTCGAAAAAATTGTTCATCTTTTGAAGCGATCCACGAATCGATCCAATTTGTGACTTCTTCATGAGATCGGAAGTGTCGGTCAGCCAGGCCATGCGCCATTGATCGAAATAGGTGATATTCAGAAGGAGCAATGTCTGGACAATACGGCGAGTGGGGTAGGACGTCCCATTTTTACATTCCCAGGTATGTTTTGACCTCTTTTGTAACGTGGGGTCGAGCGTTGTCGTGTTGCAAAATCACTTTATCGTGTCGCTCGCTGTATTGCGGCCGTTTGTCTTTCAATGCTCTGTTCAAACGCATTAATTGCGTTCGATAACGAGCACCTGTGATTGTTTCACCGGGTTTTAACACCTCATAGTACACGACGCCTAGCTGGTCCCACCAAATGCAGAGTATGATCTTGGAGACGTGAATATTCGGTTTTGCCGTCGACGTTGAAGCATGGTAGGGATATCCCCATGATTTTTTGCGTTTAGGGTTATCGTAACGAACCCATTTTTCGTCCGCGTTCAACTTTTCTTGGTTACAACTCATAGGGGACCCAAATTCCTTCTTTCTGAATCATGCCCATGGTCTTGAGACATTTTGAAATGGCTTGCTGTGTCACTACCACTGATCGTGCCAATTCTTTTGCTAGGGGCTTTACGTCGCACCGACACAGATAGGTCTTATGGCGACGATGGGAAAGGAAAGGCCTAGGAGTTGGAAGGAAGCGGCCGTGGCCTTAATTAAGGTACAGCCCCAGCATTTGCCTGGTGTGAAAATGGGAAACCACGGAAAACCATCTTCAGGGCTGCCGATAGTGGGATTCGAACCTACTATTTCCCGCATGCAAGCTCACAGCCGCGCGCCTCTATGCGCACGGCCAACTCGCCTGGTCGTGCCAATTCTACTTGGTTTGACGCGAATCTTCACTCAGCAATGTGTCTAATTCTGCATCTTCGAAAACTTTCTATCTTCCACCACTATGCCGGTCTTCGACGTTAAAATCACCGTTCTTGAAGCGTTGAAACCACTCACGACACGTTATTCCACTAATAGCGTCCTCACCATACGTACGTGAGAGCATTCGATGAGACTCAACCGCTGTTCTCTTCATATTGAAACAAAACAGAAACACCTCCCGCAAATGCCGAGAATTTGGCTCGTACACTGCCATGCTCAATCGAGAACAACTTTATGATGCAGACACACTTCGACTAAGTTTGAATGGGGTTATGTTGACCGAGGTCCAAGCTAACTGCCTGACGTATGCGATCTGTTTCGTTCGATCGCTACGTACCGTTGTCGCCATCCATCAGCAAACGGAGGAAGCAAAACCTTATTCAGACCAGAAAGGTAATTTTGTTCTACTTCGGTTACCACACGATGGACTTAAATACAGGTTTGAGTACCTGAATGTTCTTTCTACAACGTCTTCAATGAAAGCACAATGTATCTTCGTTGTGCCTGTGAAAACCGCTATGTGAAATATTTCAGCTTAGAGGTTCTGCACCTAAGATTCAAACATTCTCGCTCTTTATGACATGGGTGTTGCGGGTCAGTATTTCTCCCAAAGTATTATAACATAGCGTTTTTCGCAGGCTTAACGTCGATATACACTTGGTGACTTTTATAAATACTGAGACGTGTAATTACAACTTCCAGTAAGTTACTACTGTAATTTTGTAATCTTCAGATAGTATTTACTTCTTTAACATTAGAACGGCCAGAGCGGTCATTTTGACCGTTAGCGAATTTCAAGGTATTTCCACGCTCGTACTTTTTAATGCACGAAGTTGTGCTTTTGTGACTTTTAATCTTTTAGGGTTGTGTACATTTACGCCAAAAATTACATCCGTAGTTGATAAGGGAACACGGATATTGTCCCTTATATAACTTGCATAAATTGCTTGTCAAGTGCCTAAATAGGCGTGTAAACAAATTGAGACTCTTATTTTTATCATTTTTCATAAAGGAATTCAATAGCAAGTCCGTCAAAATATTTCATTGTTACGTATTAGAAGTGAGAGAATATGAACAATTATTAATATTTAACAATGGAGTGATCTGTATACAATACATCCCAATTGTTAACTATGTTGCTTTAAAATAATAATTGAACATTCGCATGTTTCCCAGATCCTGGATGCTAGATATATGTCAGTAAATGGCAGCGGTCAAAATGACCGCCTGTGGCCTTTATAGGTATGAGGAAAGTTCGGCCGTTCTAGTGTTAACTTACAAAAAATAAATATAAAATGACTAGACTGGATGAAACGAAGCATACAGTATTAACAGTGTATCACGAAATTACAACCAACAACCAGCGCAAATTGAATCTTCTTGGAAGTCTCCTGAATGAATACTTGCTAAAAAAATGCTAAGTATCGATATGCAATTAAATTGGTGGAACATAGTATACGATGAAATGTATAATATTATTTTACGTTGTGTAGGAAAGAAGTCGCATATAAAGTAGTTTGAATCAAACATTGAAACAAATGTTAGCTGATGTTACTTTTTCACTCTCATCAATGCCCTCAAGCATTACAAGCTTCACAAGTTTCCTCTTCTCGGTATTGCAACAAAATAATTCGTGCTCTCGCTTTAAAAGGAAGTATTATTATTGTTTAGACTTTTCTTTCCCCATGCTCATCTTAGATATTAGCTCCCTCTGTGGATCAATGGCAGTGTGTCGGTCTCCGGATCCCAAGATAGCGGGTTCAAACCCGGCAGAGGTAGTCGGATTTTGAAGGCTGGAAAAATGTCCTTTCGAAACTCCATGTCGTACGATGTCGGCATGTGAAAAGATCTCTGGAGACACATTTGGTGTTTACCCGACAAAACGCATTAGAACTCAGCCGTAAACGCCCAAGAGAGGTTCGGTTTACTCTGACATCTAGCAGACCTAGAGAAAAAAGAACATCCACATTGACGAGCAAGCAACCAGATGGCGTCAAATTAAAATGCGTGCATACGATAACTGAGGCCATACCATTATTACTATTATACATACATATATTATCATTATAGATTGTTATGCCTTTCAGCTTTCAGTCTGCAAGCCTCTGTGAATTTACTAAACGTCGCCACAATCCTCTATTTGCAACTAGTGCTGTGGCCTCATTTAGTTCTATACCTCTTATCCTTAAATCGTCCGACTCGTTGGCTGAATGGTCAGCGTACTGGCCTTCGGTTCAGAGGGTCCCGGGTTCGATTCCCGGCCGGGTCGGGGATTTTAACCTTCATTGGTTAATTCCAATGGCTCGGGGGCTGGGTGTTTGTGCTGTCCCCAACATCCCTGCAACTCACACACCACACATAACACTATCCTCCACCACAATAACACGCAGTTACCTACGTATGGCAGATGCCGCCCACCCTCATCGGAGGGTCTGCCTTCCAAGGGCTGCACTCGGCTAGAAATAGCCACACGAAATTATTATATCTGTAAATCGTTAGAAACTAAGACTAACTATCGTCGTCTGGGTCCATTATTCTCCAAGGTAACCTATCCTCCTCCATTCGCCTCGCATGGCCCCACCACCGATGCCGGTTTATGCGTATAGCTTCATCCATCGAGTTCATTCCTAAATTAGCCTCATTCCGAGTACCCTCCTGCCATTGTTCCCACCTGTTTGTTCCAGGAATCATTCTCGCTACTTTCATATCTGTTACTTCTAACTTATGAATAAGATATCCTGAGTCCACCCAGCTTTCGCTCCCGTAAAGCAACGTTTGTCTGAAAACACCGATGTAAATATAATTTCGTCCGGGAGCTGACGTCCTTCTTACAGAATACCGTTGATCACAACTGCGAGCTCACTGCATTAGCTTTACTACACCTTGATTCAATCTCGCTTACTATATTACCATCCTGGGAGAACATACAACCTAAATACTTGAAGTTATCTACCTGTTCCAGCTTTGTATCACCAATCTGAATTTCCTACCTGCTGACATCAGTTTAGTCTTCGAAAGGCTATGTTTCATACCACACTCATTGCCCCTATTTTCAAGTTCCAAGATATTAAACTGCAGACTTTCGGCACAACCTGCCGTTAAGACCAAGTCTTCAGCATAGGCCAGACTATTTAATACTATTATTATTATTATTATTATTATTATTATTATTATTATTATTATTATTATTATTATTATTATTATTATTATTATTATTATTATTATTATTATTATTATTATTATTATTATTATTATTATTATTATTATTATTATTATTATTATTATTATTATTATTATTATTATTATTATTATTATTATTATTATTATTATTATTATTATTATTATTATTATTATAGGAAACTGACAGTTCGTAGTTCGCTGATAACAATAAACTCCCCTACTCTGATTGAAAGTGGTATGTAAACAGCTAGAAGAATAATGGACAAGGTCATGTGATTGCATTCAACATCACGAAAAAAGATTCGTCCTCTCTAGGCACGGCTACACTTTAGGACACAACCTACTTCTTACACGAACCAAAGTAATCTCAAGAAATTTTATCTTTGAATATATTCCATCCAGTTACAAATTTGTACAGTGTCTATCAAATCCAAAAGTCTGGAACAGGTATTCATTTAGGAGACATCTACCATCTGGTAGAGTAAAACGAGACGTTGAAATTGACACGCTAACATCCTATATGGCGTTACGCGTTAGTCACTGTCATTTTATTATTATTATTAAAATGTATCAAAATTGGATCGTAACTTGTCTTTGCTCCACAACGTAAGTTTATTCATTGAAAAGAATGATTAGTACCAAAATGAATGTGGAAAATTCGAGATCTCAGTTATCGAAAGTCGTAACTTAACCAGAGAATTATTTTTCTGCCTGTCATATTATCCACTAACGATGGTAGATTTAAGGAGGATATAAAATGCAGACTAGCACAAGCAAGGAGGGTATTTCTAAAGAAAATGAAACAAAAACAATAGCTAATATAAAAGGAAGAAGAATGGAAGCTTCTAAAATGTGACATTAAAAGAGAATACTGAAGGTCAGATGGGTAGATAGGATAGCCTGTGAAGATATATTCAATTGAGTTCGTGATACGAGAATTATTTGACCAAAAGCAGGTCTAGATTGACAGGACACATCTCAAGAGACCCAGGACCTGTTCAGATAATTCAGATAATTTATAAGGGAAGTAAATTGGTAAGAACATCATGGATAGATGAAAACATAAATATTAAATAACAGATCAGACCAGATGTGGAATATAGTAGTTACTTAGAAATTAAACATTTGGCGAAGATAAAGGGGGCAAGAAGAGCTATATCAAATCAGTCACCGAACTGATGACCCAAAAAACATATATATATATTATGCATCTCATCAATTACTGTGTTACAAATGATCAGGTGCAAAAATTCTAAAAGCAAAATACTCGGTTTTAAAGGAAAATTTAGTCTTCAGAACCAGGTGACTGATTCGTTAAGATGATAATAATTTTATTTGCTTTACGTCCCACTAACTACTTTTTTACGGTTTTCGGAGACGCCGAGGTGCCGGAATTTAGTCCCGCAGGAGTTCTTTTACGTGCCAGTAAATCTACCGACAGGAGGCTGACGTATTTGAGCACCTTCAAATACCACCGGACTGAACCAGGATCGAACCTGCCAAGTTGGAATCAGAAGGCCAGCGCCTCAACCGTCTGAGCCACTCAGCCCAGCGATTCCTTAAGATGAGTTGGAACCATAAAAAAGAAACGCTTGTACATTTTTGTACCGTCTCCTACAAAATAATTTAAAATTTCGGGATAAAATTTATTTAAACATACCTCTTACCAGGGGAAATTTAGTGAGATCGTATCACAACTTGTCTGAAATTTCGCTTATATAATCTACGTACCATAAAATAGCAATCTACTGTTAACTTCGAGAATCAAACTGACGTCTTGGCCGTGCACTTAGGGTCACGCAGCTGTGAGCTTGCATTCGCCAGATAGTGGGTTCGAACCACACTGGTAGCAGCCATGAAGATGGTTTTCCGTGGTTTCCATTTTCCCACCAGGCTGAACCTTAATTCCACTCCTAACCCTTTCATATCCCATCGTCACCATAAGACCTATCTCTATTGGTGCGACGTAAAGCCAATTTAAAAGAAATCATCTTCCTAAAATAATTCCGAAATATCACTGAATATAAATCTTAATACAATATTTCTCTAGTTTTAAATAAGAGAGACTTGTATTGTATTTATTCTCTAAAAAGAGACTTCAGTTAAAAGCAAATTATAAAACTTTTTCGTATCACATCCATCACTAAACAGTTTCAGACCTAGTGCACTGTATAGTATATACAGATTTTCCGCCGGAGTTTGCAAAATTTAAAAACTGTTTTTCGTTTGTTTCTGCTTTGCGAAAGAGAGTGCCATCTATTATGTCTTTCTGAAAGTAGAATAAAAAATACAAAATGCACTCATGTTCATAAAAACCAGAACACCTTGAAAGTCTAGAGATAGGAAGTTCATATTCACAAGACATGTTCATTCGTATATTCTGCAGAAACGATTAGCATTTCAGTCACCTAGGTTCAGCATGTGTCCTGTTGCCTAGCAAGCACTGGGTCCATCGACGCGTATAAGGCGCGAATGGCGTTCTGGGGTATAGCCATCCATGCTGCATTCTCCTGGTTCACAGTTCATCTTTGGTGGTTGGTACTGGGTCACAGCGCCGCACCCGTCGTTTCACCAAATCCCACACATTTTCGATTGGCGACAAGTCCGGTGATCGGGCGGGCCATGGCAACAGTCTGACATCATGTGACAACGAGAAGACAAGTGTCCGTGCAGCAACATGTGGTTGCGCATTGTTCTGCTGAAATATGGCGTCTGGGGTGTGTATGGCTACAGGTCGCGTGATGTCATTCACGTAGGTCAAACTGGTCACAGTGCCTTGGACACGCATCAACTGTGATTTGTGGTTGTACCCAATAGCAGCCCACACCATACGGTCTTGAGTTGGCGCTGTATGTCTTGTGTGAATGCGGTCAATGGGATGCCCCTGCCACTGACTGCGGCGAACCAAATGCGGTTATCATTTTCAAACAAGCAGAACCTGAATTCGTCCGAAAACATTATCTGCTACCATTCCTGTCCCCACTGACGTCGTTCCACACACCATTGCAGTTTAGCATGTTTGTGCATATTAGTCAAAAATGAGCGGAGAAGTAGACGACGCGTCGGTAACCCGGACCGTAATAATCGGCAATTGACTGACACTCCTGATAGTGTATGATGTGTTACACTATTCCACTGTTACGCCAGAGCCGAGGAAGACGCAGGTACGTCCTGCATTGCAGTTCGGATGAGGTGTCGATCTTCTCTGGGGATGGTACGGGTAGTGCGACCAGACCCATCTCATCGTGTTCTACGGCCTTCTGTGAACCATTCTGCCGACACACTTCGTCCCACACGAGCAGCAATTTCCCAGATGGATGCGTCACGTTCTCTCATGCCAATAATGCGTCCTCTTTCAAACTCACTTATTTATAATAATATATTTAATACAGCCAAATAGCCATAACAGAGAATATAGATTACATTGATGGGTTACATATTTGCATAATCACTTATAGACAATGTTCTTCTTGTACAGAATTCAATGTGGTACTGTTCACACGTTTTTCCACATAGTTTCCACTCACAGTCTATACTTGGGTCATGGAAGTGTTTTGATTTGCAGAGTAGGTGATGAAAACCGTGAACTGCTAATCTTGTAATGACATGTCTTAATTCAAAATTAGCTTTTGTCCACGAGCGATCTATCATTGCCCCTGTGCCATAGAAGTCTGGTTGGACTTCTTCTCTCTTCTCCGTCAGATTTGCTAGCAGTTTCTTTGATGCACCGGTGTTCGGTAAGGGCATACTTGTCCTGAGATCTTCTACGAGAAATGATTCCCTTGCGAGGAGGTATACAAGTCTAGATCGTGTCGTTTTTGATACACCTATCACCTTCTTTATATAGTTTGCTTTCATCTTTTCCAAGGTTGATAAGTTCCTCATTGTTAAATATGTCCAGATAATTTTAATGCCATAAGTCATTATTGGAAGAATTTTTACTCTGAATAGCAACATTGCTGTCTCCAGACTGAGTGATCTAATGTCTTTTATTTCATGCATTGCCATCATTGCTTGAGCTGCCTTTTCTGTGACATGTTTTGTGAAACAATATGCGCTCGATTGCAGGGTGATGCCTAAATATTTGTAGTCTGGTACTATCTTTAATTTTTTATCCCGAATGAAGGTCTCTGCTGAGGCGGGTACTCTCCTTCCTTTCCTGAAGACCATAGTGTCTGTTTTTGAGATGTTTATGGACAGCTTGTTTTCGGAGCACCAGTTTTGAACGTCATTTACAGTTTCCTGTAGTTTTGTTATGTCTCTTGAGCCAATTACAACATCATCGACATACGCGCAAGTAATTCTTAGGACATCTGCGGTTGCAACTATAAACAGCAAAGGACTCAGTGGGTCATCCTGTAGGACCCCGTTTGATTGAGCTACTGGATCTGATAGAGTGAGGTTATCCGAAACTCGTACTTCGTTCCATTGCAGTATTGATGTGATGAGATAGGTCCATTTGTTGTTCGTGCCTAGCATCTCCTTAAGCTTGTCTATCACTAGCTCCCTGTTTATCAGGTCAAAAGCCTTAGTAAAATCTATGAAGATGTTGTAGACTTTACTTATTTGAGGGCACGGTTCTCGCATACGTCTGCGAGGCATCCTGCACGTCTGCTCAAGTCACAATGATCCATTACCTTCAGTTTATAGCGACAACGAGAGCCGCAGGCATATTTTATCAGTTGGCGGTGGTGCGCAGAGATATCGATGTGGACTTTGAACCTGAGGGCCGACATGATTCAAATGCTAATCATTTCTTCAGAACATACTTTAGCACATGTCCTGTGAATATGAACTTCCTATGTTTAGTCTTTCAAGGTGTTCTGGTTTTTAAGAACATGAGTGCAGCTTATAAGTAAGGCTGGGTACACACCTGGTGTATAATTTTTATCTTTTAAATTTTAGGAATAAAAGTGTTTATTTAGCGTTAAAGAACAAGTAGATGGCTGAGAATAAAACGGTTACAACTCCAAAAAATGCATATTTTTGACATCTTATCATCAATGAATATCTCATTTCGACCTCTACAACCTCAAAAAGTGCTACAAAAATTAATTTATTCATTCCAAGAAGCACTTTTAACTATTTTCAAAATTCTGATATTAGTCGCTTCGCTTAATTAGAAAGGGTCATTTGAAGCTGTAACTCTTTTCCAGATTATAGTAAATGATGCAAGAACTATGTACACACAAATGTTCATAAAAGTTGTGTAACAAGTGTGCTTTTGAAAGGTACAGATGTAAAACTAAAACTTCAGACTGTTCTGAAAAATAGTGGATTTTGAATTGTAACCCGTTCGTTCTCCGCCGTCGAGATATCAATATTTTTAATACAATACAGTACGATACACAGTGTAAGGGAAAGTTACCCCTAAAGCGTGAGGAGTGTATAGAAAGCGTATTTGCTACAATATGGTACAAATTTCAACGTATTGTTATTACCCAGAAGAACAAAAATCAGTGCTTTACGTCGGACGTGTGTTTGTTAACACATACATGTTAACTGCGCTCGGTTGACCATCAAATAGACAACCATGGCACCAGTGCCTGTGTCTATGACACGCAGTCTGTGTGTAAACATCAAGTTACATAATCAGTTCGTGTACTTGTGACTCATTTTAGTACTCTAAGATTCGCCCAGATGTGTTGTGTTTGTCGCAACAGGTCGCTTGCTCTTGTGTCTTGTGTTACTCACAGCATACAGAGGCAAGGCACCGTACTGTGATAGTCTATTGTATTACGTAAAATTATTATGTTTTAAAACTAACCGTCACGGTAACTACATTACTTCTGAAAAATAGAAACGGTTCCCACGCACGCCTTGCAAATTTCATTCCCTATTATCACATATGATCACGGTACAGCATTCACTTTCACCCTGTATATAGTTATAAATAGTTAAAATTAGGCAATGCATCTTGCTGAGTAACTAATTAATTAGCGTCGAATCGAAATAAATTGTTCAAACATATTTTTATGAGGATGGTGGCTATCTTGAGTCCTTCCAGGAAGTGAAATCCCACAAAAAATATATTCCCCCATGTATGGGGAAAATTTCAAGTTTTCGTGTAGCTATTTCTTTTTTCTCTCTTTGTTTTACGTCGCACCGACACAGATAGGTCTTATGGCGACGATGGGATAGGAAAGGCCTAGGAATAGGAAGGAAGCGGCCGTGGCCTTAAAATGGAAAACCACGGAAAACCATCTTCAGGGCTGCCGACATTGGAGTTCGAACCCACTATCTCCCGAGTACTGGACGCACTTAAGCGACTGCAGCTATCGAGACTTTCAGAGTTAAGGAGACATGAATTTAGTCATTTTAACATTACTGAGGTACCAGATACAATATTATAAATCCCCTTAAATAACCCCCCTGTGGGTGGGGGCGGTAGAATAACACCCACGGTATTCCCTGCCTGTCGTAAGAGGCGACTAAAAGGGGCCCCATGGGCTCTGAACTTTGGAGCGTGGGTTGGCGACCACGGGGCCTTAGCTGAGTCCTGGCATTGCTTCCACTTACTTGTGCCAGGCTCCTCACTTTAATCTATCCTATTCGACCTCTCTTGGTCAACTCTTGTTCTTTTCCGACCCCGACGCTATTAGGTTTGCGAGGGCTAGGGAGTCTTTCATTTTCACGCCCTTCGTGGCCCTTGTCTTTCTTTGGCCGATATCTTCATTTTTCGAAGTGTCGGATCCCTTCCATTTTTTCCCTCTGATTAGTGTTATATAGAGGATGGTTGCCTAGTTGTACTTCCTCTTAAAACAATAATCACCACCACCACCCCTTAAATAAGCATAGGCTTATATTTTACACAAACATACCTCACAATGAGCACCATTGCTGGTAATATGACATACACAGCTCCTAATTGAATTCACTCAGCCACGATGGCGAAGGCGGCTTCGGTAAATAGATTATATGTATCAGGTTGTGATTACTATTTAAGCACGATATGGTATAATTGAGAATTGTAAGGTAAGCCTGTGATCAAACTGGATGTCAGTAATGTTCATATTGATCACGAAATTAATAGTCCATCTTAGCTGACTAGCATTCAATTACTCAGTTACATGATCGCTTCAGATCAGTAAAATGGCAGAGAACTAAACTCTGATTTCATTAAAAACATTCCGGAAAAGAGTATGCTTACCTTAATTCCACTGTAGTTAATGATCTACCCAGAGGAAATCATGAGCTCTTTCCGTGGATCAAAGGTACAATATCTCAGGATCAAATCTGGTAGAGAAATTCGGATTTCAGAAATCTACTCGGCAGTCCGAATCCTTGGCTGAATGGTCAGCAGTGAGGGGTCCTGGGTTCGATTCCAGGCCAGTCTGATTAATTATTCTGGCTCGGGGACTGGGTGTTTGTGTTTGTCCCAACACTCTCTTCTTCATATTCAGACAACACACCACACTACCAGCCACCAAAGAAACACAAAATAGCGATTACATCCCTCCACATAGGGTTGGCTTCAGGAAGGGCATCCGGCTATGAAACAGGGCCAAATCTACGTATGCGACACAGTTTTCACCTCACTCGTGGCTCCACATGTGGGAAAAGTGGTAGAAAAAGAAGAAGTCTGTTAGGCACTCTTATGTCATACGTTCGGCATATAAAATATTTCCGGCAACACATTCGGAGCTTTTCCGATAAAATTATTTAAAATATGCCCCGGCTCCATGGCTAAACGGTTAGCGTGCTAGACTTTGGTCACAGTGGTCCCGGGTTCGATTCCCGGGAGCGTCGGGAATTTAGCCATAATTAGTTCATTCCACTGGCACAAGGGCTGGGTGTATGTGTCGTCCTCATCATCATTTCATTCTCGCCACCACTCACCGATCGCCTACAGGCGTTAAATCAAAAGACCTGCATCTGGCGATTCGAACTTGTCCTCGGACACTCCCTGCACTAAAAGCCATACGCCATTTCATTACTTAGAATATCCATACGTCACCTAGCAGTCATTTCTGTCATTTGGAAGGGTAAAAATGGAATGTCTAAAATGACACGAACGGAGCCTGAATAGCCTACAATCTCAGAAAATATTTTATTTTACGGTATTCTTGCTCATCCGCTCTTTACGTTTCCCTATCAGCCGAGAATGTATTTATTGTACTGTATTTTAAAATCCTACTGGTATTGTATGCTTTTTTTTTTTTGTGAAACTAATAGTTTACCCGTTTTCACCACTGATATGTTTTTAAGGCTGTGGCCCAGATGACAGATTCAAGGCTGTGGCCCAGATGACAGATTCCCAATCAGTTATCTAACTGCTTTCAAAGAAGGTGGACATTTATCAAACATCACCATTTGATAATTATTCCGATGGATGGATGGATGGATGGATGGATGGATGGATGGATGGATGGATGGATGGATGGATGGATGGATGGATGGATGGATGGATGGATGGATGGATGGATGGATGGATGGATGGATGGATGGATGGATGGATGGATGGATGGATGGATGGATGGATGGATGGATGGATGGATGGATGGATGGATGGATGGATGGATGGATGGATGGATGGATGGATGGATGGATGGATGGATGGATGGATGGATGGATGGATGGATGGATGGATGGATGGATGGATGGATGGATGGATGGATGGATGGATGGATGGATGGATGGATGGATGGATGGATGGATGGATGGATGGATGGATGGATGGATGGATGGATGGATGGATGGATGGATGGATGGATGGATGGATGGATGGATGGATGGATGGATGGATGGATGGATGGATGGATGGATGGATGGATGGATGGATGGATGGATGGATGGATGGATGGATGGATGGATGGATGGATGGATGGATGGATGGATGGATGGATGGATGGATGGATGGATGGATGGATGGATGGATGGATGGATGGATGGATGGATGGATGGATGGATGGATGGATGGATGGATGGATGGATGGATGGATGGATGGATGGATGGATGGATGGATGGATGGATGGATGGATGGATGGATGGATGGATGGATGGATGGATGGATGGATGGATGGATGGATGGATGGATGGATGGATGGATGGATGGATGGATGGATGGATGGATGGATGGATGGATGGATGGATGGATGGATGGATGGATGGATGGATGGATGGATGGATGGATGGATGGATGGATGGATGGATGGATGGATGGATGGATGGATGGATGGATGGATGGATGGATGGATGGATGGATGGATGGATGGATGGATGGATGGATGGATGGATGGATGGATGGATGGATGGATGGATGGATGGATGGATGGATGGATGGATGGATGGATGGATGGATGGATGGATGGATGGATGGATGGATGGATGGATGGATGGATGGATGGATGGATGGATGGATGGATGGATGGATGGATGGATGGATGGATGGATGGATGGATGGATGGATGGATGGATGGATGGATGGATGGATGGATGGATGGATGGATGGATGGATGGATGGATGGATGGATGGATGGATGGATGGATGGATGGATGGATGGATGGATGGATGGATGGATGGATGGATGGATGGATGGATGGATGGATGGATGGATGGATGGATGGATGGATGGATGGATGGATGGATGGATGGATGGATGGATGGATGGATGGATGGATGGATGGATGGATGGATGGATGGATGGATGGATGGATGGATGGATGGATGGATGGATGGATGGATGGATGGATGGATGGATGGATGGATGGATGGATGGATGGATGGATGGATGGATGGATGGATGGATGGATGGATGGATGGATGGATGGATGGATGGATGGATGGATGGATGGATGGATGGATGGATGGATGGATGGATGGATGGATGGATGGATGGATGGATGGATGGATGGATGGATGGATGGATGGATGGATGGATGGATGGATGGATGGATGGATGGATGGATGGATGGATGGATGGATGGATGGATGGATGGATGGATGGATGGATGGATGGATGGATGGATGGATGGATGGATGGATGGATGGATGGATGGATGGATGGATGGATGGATGGATGGATGGATGGATGGATGGATGGATGGATGGATGGATGGATGGATGGATGGATGGATGGATGGATGGATGGATGGATGGATGGATGGATGGATGGATGGATGGATGGATGGATGGATGGATGGATGGATGGATGGATGGATGGATGGATGGATGGATGGATGGATGGATGGATGGATGGATGGATGGATGGATGGATGGATGGATGGATGGATGGATGGATGGATGGATGGATGGATGGATGGATGGATGGATGGATGGATGGATGGATGGATGGATGGATGGATGGATGGATGGATGGATGGATGGATGGATGGATGGATGGATGGATGGATGGATGGATGGATGGATGGATGGATGGATGGATGGATGGATGGATGGATGGATGGATGGATGGATGGATGGATGGATGGATGGATGGATGGATGGATGGATGGATGGATGGATGGATGGATGGATGGATGGATGGATGGATGGATGGATGGATGGATGGATGGATGGATGGATGGATGGATGGATGGATGGATGGATGGATGGATGGATGGATGGATGGATGGATGGATGGATGGATGGATGGATGGATGGATGGATGGATGGATGGATGGATGGATGGATGGATGGATGGATGGATGGATGGATGGATGGATGGATGGATGGATGGATGGATGGATGGATGGATGGATGGATGGATGGATGGATGGATGGATGGATGGATGGATGGATGGATGGATGGATGGATGGATGGATGGATGGATGGATGGATGGATGGATGGATGGATGGATGGATGGATGGATGGATGGATGGATGGATGGATGGATGGATGGATGGATGGATGGATGGATGGATGGATGGATGGATGGATGGATGGATGGATGGATGGATGGATGGATGGATGGATGGATGGATGGATGGATGGATGGATGGATGGATGGATGGATGGATGGATGGATGGATGGATGGATGGATGGATGGATGGATGGATGGATGGATGGATGGATGGATGGATGGATGGATGGATGGATGGATGGATGGATGGATGGATGGATGGATGGATGGATGGATGGATGGATGGATGGATGGATGGATGGATGGATGGATGGATGGATGGATGGATGGATGGATGGATGGATGGATGGATGGATGGATGGATGGATGGATGGATGGATGGATGGATGGATGGATGGATGGATGGATGGATGGATGGATGGATGGATGGATGGATGGATGGATGGATGGATGGATGGATGGATGGATGGATGGATGGATGGATGGATGGATGGATGGATGGATGGATGGATGGATGGATGGATGGATGGATGGATGGATGGATGGATGGATGGATGGATGGATGGATGGATGGATGGATGGATGGATGGATGGATGGATGGATGGATGGATGGATGGATGGATGGATGGATGGATGGATGGATGGATGGATGGATGGATGGATGGATGGATGGATGGATGGATGGATGGATGGATGGATGGATGGATGGATGGATGGATGGATGGATGGATGGATGGATGGATGGATGGATGGATGGATGGATGGATGGATGGATGGATGGATGGATGGATGGATGGATGGATGGATGGATGGATGGATGGATGGATGGATGGATGGATGGATGGATGGATGGATGGATGGATGGATGGATGGATGGATGGATGGATGGATGGATGGATGGATGGATGGATGGATGGATGGATGGATGGATGGATGGATGGATGGATGGATGGATGGATGGATGGATGGATGGATGGATGGATGGATGGATGGATGGATGGATGGATGGATGGATGGATGGATGGATGGATGGATGGATGGATGGATGGATGGATGGATGGATGGATGGATGGATGGATGGATGGATGGATGGATGGATGGATGGATGGATGGATGGATGGATGGATGGATGGATGGATGGATGGATGGATGGATGGATGGATGGATGGATGGATGGATGGATGGATGGATGGATGGATGGATGGATGGATGGATGGATGGATGGATGGATGGATGGATGGATGGATGGATGGATGGATGGATGGATGGATGGATGGATGGATGGATGGATGGATGGATGGATGGATGGATGGATGGATGGATGGATGGATGGATGGATGGATGGATGGATGGATGGATGGATGGATGGATGGATGGATGGATGGATGGATGGATGGATGGATGGATGGATGGATGGATGGATGGATGGATGGATGGATGGATGGATGGATGGATGGATGGATGGATGGATGGATGGATGGATGGATGGATGGATGGATGGATGGATGGATGGATGGATGGATGGATGGATGGATGGATGGATGGATGGATGGATGGATGGATGGATGGATGGATGGATGGATGGATGGATGGATGGATGGATGGATGGATGGATGGATGGATGGATGGATGGATGGATGGATGGATGGATGGATGGATGGATGGATGGATGGATGGATGGATGGATGGATGGATGGATGGATGGATGGATGGATGGATGGATGGATGGATGGATGGATGGATGGATGGATGGATGGATGGATGGATGGATGGATGGATGGATGGATGGATGGATGGATGGATGGATGGATGGATGGATGGATGGATGGATGGATGGATGGATGGATGGATGGATGGATGGATGGATGGATGGATGGATGGATGGATGGATGGATGGATGGATGGATGGATGGATGGATGGATGGATGGATGGATGGATGGATGGATGGATGGATGGATGGATGGATGGATGGATGGATGGATGGATGGATGGATGGATGGATGGATGGATGGATGGATGGATGGATGGATGGATGGATGGATGGATGGATGGATGGATGGATGGATGGATGGATGGATGGATGGATGGATGGATGGATGGATGGATGGATGGATGGATGGATGGATGGATGGATGGATGGATGGATGGATGGATGGATGGATGGATGGATGGATGGATGGATGGATGGATGGATGGATGGATGGATGGATGGATGGATGGATGGATGGATGGATGGATGGATGGATGGATGGATGGATGGATGGATGGATGGATGGATGGATGGATGGATGGATGGATGGATGGATGGATGGATGGATGGATGGATGGATGGATGGATGGATGGATGGATGGATGGATGGATGGATGGATGGATGGATGGATGGATGGATGGATGGATGGATGGATGGATGGATGGATGGATGGATGGATGGATGGATGGATGGATGGATGGATGGATGGATGGATGGATGGATGGATGGATGGATGGATGGATGGATGGATGGATGGATGGATGGATGGATGGATGGATGGATGGATGGATGGATGGATGGATGGATGGATGGATGGATGGATGGATGGATGGATGGATGGATGGATGGATGGATGGATGGATGGATGGATGGATGGATGGATGGATGGATGGATGGATGGATGGATGGATGGATGGATGGATGGATGGATGGATGGATGGATGGATGGATGGATGGATGGATGGATGGATGGATGGATGGATGGATGGATGGATGGATGGATGGATGGATGGATGGATGGATGGATGGATGGATGGATGGATGGATGGATGGATGGATGGATGGATGGATGGATGGATGGATGGATGGATGGATGGATGGATGGATGGATGGATGGATGGATGGATGGATGGATGGATGGATGGATGGATGGATGGATGGATGGATGGATGGATGGATGGATGGATGGATGGATGGATGGATGGATGGATGGATGGATGGATGGATGGATGGATGGATGGATGGATGGATGGATGGATGGATGGATGGATGGATGGATGGATGGATGGATGGATGGATGGATGGATGGATGGATGGATGGATGGATGGATGGATGGATGGATGGATGGATGGATGGATGGATGGATGGATGGATGGATGGATGGATGGATGGATGGATGGATGGATGGATGGATGGATGGATGGATGGATGGATGGATGGATGGATGGATGGATGGATGGATGGATGGATGGATGGATGGATGGATGGATGGATGGATGGATGGATGGATGGATGGATGGATGGATGGATGGATGGATGGATGGATGGATGGATGGATGGATGGATGGATGGATGGATGGATGGATGGATGGATGGATGGATGGATGGATGGATGGATGGATGGATGGATGGATGGATGGATGGATGGATGGATGGATGGATGGATGGATGGATGGATGGATGGATGGATGGATGGATGGATGGATGGATGGATGGATGGATGGATGGATGGATGGATGGATGGATGGATGGATGGATGGATGGATGGATGGATGGATGGATGGATGGATGGATGGATGGATGGATGGATGGATGGATGGATGGATGGATGGATGGATGGATGGATGGATGGATGGATGGATGGATGGATGGATGGATGGATGGATGGATGGATGGATGGATGGATGGATGGATGGATGGATGGATGGATGGATGGATGGATGGATGGATGGATGGATGGATGGATGGATGGATGGATGGATGGATGGATGGATGGATGGATGGATGGATGGATGGATGGATGGATGGATGGATGGATGGATGGATGGATGGATGGATGGATGGATGGATGGATGGATGGATGGATGGATGGATGGATGGATGGATGGATGGATGGATGGATGGATGGATGGATGGATGGATGGATGGATGGATGGATGGATGGATGGATGGATGGATGGATGGATGGATGGATGGATGGATGGATGGATGGATGGATGGATGGATGGATGGATGGATGGATGGATGGATGGATGGATGGATGGATGGATGGATGGATGGATGGATGGATGGATGGATGGATGGATGGATGGATGGATGGATGGATGGATGGATGGATGGATGGATGGATGGATGGATGGATGGATGGATGGATGGATGGATGGATGGATGGATGGATGGATGGATGGATGGATGGATGGATGGATGGATGGATGGATGGATGGATGGATGGATGGATGGATGGATGGATGGATGGATGGATGGATGGATGGATGGATGGATGGATGGATGGATGGATGGATGGATGGATGGATGGATGGATGGATGGATGGATGGATGGATGGATGGATGGATGGATGGATGGATGGATGGATGGATGGATGGATGGATGGATGGATGGATGGATGGATGGATGGATGGATGGATGGATGGATGGATGGATGGATGGATGGATGGATGGATGGATGGATGGATGGATGGATGGATGGATGGATGGATGGATGGATGGATGGATGGATGGATGGATGGATGGATGGATGGATGGATGGATGGATGGATGGATGGATGGATGGATGGATGGATGGATGGATGGATGGATGGATGGATGGATGGATGGATGGATGGATGGATGGATGGATGGATGGATGGATGGATGGATGGATGGATGGATGGATGGATGGATGGATGGATGGATGGATGGATGGATGGATGGATGGATGGATGGATGGATGGATGGATGGATGGATGGATGGATGGATGGATGGATGGATGGATGGATGGATGGATGGATGGATGGATGGATGGATGGATGGATGGATGGATGGATGGATGGATGGATGGATGGATGGATGGATGGATGGATGGACTTCCCAAATTTGAGCTTGATCGATGAAGTAAATGTGCTCTGAGAAACATAGGCATGGGTGAGAGAATCCTAAGTACGGCCATGACGAATACGAGTATAAGACCAAGTGTGAAGACTCAGCCATTATAGCATGGTAGTTTGTGGTCCCGCCACTGCAAGCATTGCAAGCGTTTATATCCAGCACGTGCTCCAGTAGTTCCCGGTAGCCGGCTATGAAAAAGGTCGGGAGACGTTACTGTGCGAGATGTTTCTGTGAATAAGTTGAATTTTCTTTTATTTCAGTTCCTCAACTCAGTTCATTGTGTTTTGTATAAAAGCATGTATCTTTTGTGGCTTGATTAATTTAATAGTTCGGCATGCCCTAGTGTTTTGTGCCGGCTATAAGTCAGTCTATAATAGAGTAGTTGAAGATACGCCATTTCTTTCACCACTGAAGTATAGAAATCAATTTGGAAAATGGGCCAGAGCTATTCCACTGAAGAATACTGAGTTAACGCGTAATACCAGAATTTGTCATGTTCATTTCTCTGATGATTTGATAGTAAAATCAGATAATTTTATATTGAATGGTGAAAAAGCGAGCATCGCTCGTGTGAGATGCAAATTACGTCCAGGAGCAGTGCCTAACATTTTCCCTAATTTGCCGACAAATCTTCACGCAAGCTTTCGAAAGTCCAGTAACCGACAAACTGAGTTGGCAAGTGGATTATTACCTTTAAATAATTCATGTAGTTTCGTTTTAATATGGTGGGAGTTATGTGCTTTTTATCAGTATATGTAGAATCCAATAACCTGAACTTTATGCAACATGTGATGAAAGTTGTAGCACTTATTTCTATGTATGCTTTTTCCATTGTACCCTGCCTGGTATTTTAATTGTAATCTCTCATTTCTTTTTTTTTTGTTGTTGTTGTTAAAGACTTATACTTATCAATTACGGAGTAATACGATTCCTCTGGCATCATTCCTAAGACCAGCTGATCGGTATTGTGGAGCTTGCCCACTCGAACGCGGCCTGGCGGAGCGCGCTTGAACTCGAGGATTCCTCACACTTAATCATATATTCGTCATGGTACGGCTGCAAAAGTCAACGAAGGTCATTTTATGTTTCTCATTGTCTCGTTACCTCTTCAGACAATCGAACATGTTTGAACTAAAATTTGGAGTTTAGCGTACATAGTTTATAATCTGCTTTTAGGTACTGAATTGATTATAACAACAGCAGACTGGAATTTAAAAGTGGCGGTAGGCTGCCCCTATGGCAACGGCCGCAGTGTTTTGAGCGTTTCGTAGACTTATTAGAGAGCGCGCGAGTCAAGACAGCGCCATCTTAATACAGAGTATGAATGTGACGTCAATCCCTCTCTTCCATCATTAAATTTGTTATTCTATACAACTAACCACGAGACCACAATGTATTCACAACGAGACCTAACCTCCAACTGAGCGCGAGTAAACATAAGGACATCTTATAATAGAGTATGCGTGTGACGTCACATATTTAGAATAAATTTTGCCTTACTTTGAAGCCCTGTTTCAGATTTTACACTCTTTTTCTTTGCAACAGGTAGCCTCCTCTTTTATCTTTCAGTTGAGACATTCAATACAATCGTACCGGGCGAGTTAGGGGCGCAGCTATGAGCTTCCATCCGGGAGATAGTGGGTTCGAACCCCACTGTCGGCAGCCCTGAAAATGGTTTTTCGTGGTTTCCCATTTTCACACCAGGCAAATGCTGGGGCTGTACCGTAATGAAGGCCATGACCGCTTCTTTCCCACTCCTACCCCTTTCCTATCCCATCGTCGCCATAAGACCTATCTGTGTTCGTGCGACGTAAAGCAGCTTGCAAAGAAAATGCAATCGTAAGTTAAATACTACTCTCGGAGATAAACGCGTTCTACCCAAGCACTGAAGGCGTGTTAAAAATTGTTCTTACCATGTAGCCGTTGTCGTGGAACGTAAGTCTACGTTAAAAGATGATGTTACTGATATCTTTCATGGTATTTGCTAATGTCACGGATTTACAGGTCTTTATCGACCGGAATTCATCACATTCATGCACTTAACCTCCTGAAAACGTCTTTAATACCCCCTCCCCCAAAATCAAGATTGCGGCACATTCTGCCAGACGAGCTAGAAAATTGAAATTTGGCAAAATTATACGTTTTAGCCTGCAACCGACGGAAAACTTCCAAGATCTTTAAATTTAAAATTTATCCCCGAAGAACATCTAAATATGAAGGCAATTTTAATGATGGTGCAAACCTTCGTTTCGAGGTGTTTCGTGGCTAAACGGTAAGTCGTATCACAAAACGGATGGCGCACTCTCAGTTTAATTTGGAGTGATCTACAATTTTGGTCCTGTGACATTTTGGCGCATCTCTATCCCTTATACGTTGGATTTGTCTCTATTTCTCGATTGTAAGTAAATTTTGCACTTTTTACAGGCATAATTCATACTTTAAATCACTTATAAGAAAGATAGAATTAACAAATTCTACACTAACATGGCGTACCCAGTAGCCAAATGTGATCCAAATGCTATGTTTGCAGCTGTCACATAATTATCCGAAAAGTAATGCACTGTGAGACAATCTTACCCAAACTTTACCCTATTCAACGTTTCTAACTCAATTTGACCCATGGTACAATCCGTTTGTCCATATGACGTACCGTTTAGCAGCAGTTAATCTGAAATGAAGATCCGCAATATTGTAAACATCCATATACCTTCGTATGTTGATCTATATATATTTACTGGTGTCGATTTGTAGCGATCGAGGAAGGATGTGTCTCCTATTGTAATCACTACTCCCCACATCGACTTTGAGTGGCAGTAGGAAGGGGGTCCTCGAACTCCTGTTTAACTGGCTTTAGTAAGGAGGGCCTAACGTTGCAATGAACAATTCCCTTCTCGATTTGACGGCAGAAGGCAAGGGAGCATGCAGTATTGTTCAAAACTCCCCTACCCGATTGTGTTTGGCTGTGGGCAAGGGTGCCCGCCATCATAAACAAATGTACCCATCTAAAATGTGACTAGCATTAGACATGGTGGCCTGCAATTTTAATGGAAACTCACCAACTCCGTGTGACTGGAAGTAAGCTGGTTGGCAATAAGAAAAAAGGCCTGTCGTTATAATGATAACAGCACAACTCAATTTTGCTGTTTCTCGGACAACGCTAAGAGAAATGCAATTTTAAAAAATCTTATTCACTGCATGCACGGTAATTTACTTCGAAATACATTTACAATGTAGAATGCCGCAGTGAAGCACGGTCACATTTGCTAGTCTATATAAATAAAATTGTAGGGGGTCCGCTGTCTGTAATGTCTTTTGTTTTGCCAATTTTTCAGATATTTATCCGTTTTAGGTCAACTCAAGACCGAATCGGTGGTTTTTACGTTTCGTGTCTGTTTGTTTGTCTGTTTGTCTGTCTGTCTGTCTGTCTGTTCCACCATCACGTCAAAACGGCTGGATAGATCTCAACCAAACTTCATATTTAGAGTATGCTCATCCCGGGGAAGGTTTCGATATGCACATCAGTTTAAAATCTTTGAATACTCGGGGGTTTATAGGAAAACCAGAATGGTTTTTCCACCATCACGTCGAAACGGCTGGATGGATCACAACCAAACTATATATTTAGAATATACTCATTCCGGGGAAGGTTTCGATATGCATATCATTTTAAAATCTTTGAATAAACAGGGGTTTATAGGAAAACCTGAATGGTTCTTCCACCATCACGTCGAAACAGCTGGATAGATCTCAACCAAACTTCATATTTAGAGTATACTCATCCCGGGGAAGGTTTCGATATGCATATCATTTTAAAATCTTTCAATAGACGGGGGTTTATAGGAAAACCAGAATGGTTTTCCTCCATTTTCTCTTATACTATTGATTTTCTGTAAACTTCGTTTACCGTACGTGAAACGTCTCTTCATTATAAACAACTTTCGTTATGTTCATAATTTACCTTACTCTTCACATGACGGAGAAATTTACAATTTTCCGCTGGTATCATTCTCTGCATTGAGTGACCGACAGACCGACAACGAACCTACAGGTTACCATGGCAACGTCTCTGACTGCATGCCAGTAGGGAAGTAACGTATTGCCATTTTCCTCATCATGCTTTTAAATTCGAGGTTGTTCCTTGGGTAGAAGGCAAGAGAGGCGTCAATCGGCCTATCTGCGGGACATTGGCGGAATATCGTTGGATGTTATAACCGCCCTCGAATACATTAAGTAATAACATCATTAGTCATCTTCTTATTATTTGTTTACCTAAAAATCAATGGACCTAAATTTCTCCTCTGTTACCGCTTTATTATATCCATAACTCACACCAGCATAATTTATTGAGGGGCATTTGATTTTCCAATACATTCACTTGGCATTTACATATTTGTCGTTATCCGGCTGTCCTCTGTTATAATCCATTTTCTATTACTTTCAACTTTCTTAACTGTATTATTTTTTTCCTTAATTACGCCGTATGTACACGAGTGCTACAGACTACTGGATGTATTTCCACCAAGACTCATATTTAGAATACACCTGTCCTTGATAGGTTTTAGGGCAAATATTGTTTCTAAATCCCTGAATTGACTGGGGGTTTATACGAAACCGAAACAGTGATTTTGCACTTCCACAAAACATACACAACCAAACTTAATGGAAATCTACCTACCTTGGTAGAAATTAATTGCTAAACCTTTTTTCTCATGTGCATCATTTCGATACGAGGATTAATAAGGGAGATATCATTAACGGACCGTTTTTCTGTACTTATACGAAATCGAAATAGTGATTTTGCACTTCCACAAAATATACACAACCAAACTTTATGGAAATCTACCTACCTTGGTAGAAATTAATTTCTAAACCTTTCTTCTCATGTGCATCATTTCGATACGAGGATTAATAAGGGAGATATCATTAACGGACCGTTTTCTGTACAAGTCCCATCGGACTTAACTCACGAGCGGGTGCGTGTAAAGCGTATTCCTTACAACTTGAAAACTACTGAAGACATTCGAACCAAAATTTATATTTAGCATCCACCTGTCCAAAGCGGTTTTAAACGTAAATAACATTTCATGTTCCGGAATGGACTGGCGGTTTATAGGGAACCGAAATGGTGATTTTACTCTTCCACAATATATACATAACAAGACCAACCTGACTGGAAATCGACCAAACGTGATGGAATTCCACCTCTAAACCCTTTTTTTCATGTGCATTTTTTCGTCAGGAGGATTAATAAGGGAGATATCATGAATGGTCACTTTTGCAGGTTAAGTCCAGCGGACATAGCCCAAAAGGTGTTTTACATGGAGCAGATTCCTTATCTATATAAATCAAATCGTAACGACTGTGTGCCTCTACAATGAATATTTTGGCGAAATTTTCGTACAGCTTTCCGTTTAAGGGGTAATAATGACCATCTCCATAATTTTTGGTTTAGTTTCCTGAAAGTCCTAATTTCTACCCGCCTCGCCCAAAATCCAGACTGCGGCATAATCTGCCAGAAGAAAAAGAAGATAATTGAAATTTGACATAATTATACGTTTTAGCCTGTAACGAACGGAAAACATCCAAGATCATTAAATTTTTCACTTTTTATCCCCGAAGAATATCGAAATATCCAAGCAATTTTAATGATGGTGCAGACCTTCGGAATTTCCTATCACATAACGGATTGCACAATCTCCGTTCAATTTGGAATGATCTACAACCTTGGTCTTATGACTTTTTGCCGTATCTGTATCCCTTTTACGTTTGATTTTTCTCTATTAATCGATGTCAAGTCAATTTGGAATTTTCACATGCATAATTCATACTTTCAATTACTTATATGAAATACAGAATCATCATACTCTTCACGAAAATTGGCCCACCCAGTAGGCATATGTGAGCCAAATGCTATGTATGTAGCTGTCACATAATTATCCGAAAAGTAATGTAATGTGAGATAATCTTACAAAACCTTTACCCTGTTCCACGTTTCTAACTCAAACTGACCCAAGAATAGATGACTTATCATAGGACCAGCCGTTTAGGCCACTAAATCCGGCGTGTCTTATGGTATAATCCTTTGTCGATATGACGTACGTTTAGTAGCAGTTAATCTGTAAATGAAGGCCTTCAAAATTGTAAACACGCATATACTTTCGTATGTCGATCTATATATATTCACTGATGTCGATTTGTAGCGATCGAGAAAGGGTGGGTGTGATATTGTAATCAGTACTCCCCACACCGACTTTGACTGGCAGTAGGAAAGGGTTCCTTCTCCAACTCCTGTGTAACTGTCTTTAGTAAGGAAGGCCTAAAATTGTAATGAATAGTTCACTTCTCGATTTGACTTGCAGCAGGCAAGTGAGCATGCAGTTTTGCTTAAAACTCCCCTACCCGATTGTGTTTGGCAGTAGGCAAGGGTGCCCGCCATTATAAAGAAATGTCCTCATCTAAAATGTGACTGGCATTAGGCATAGTGGCCTGCTATTTTGATGGAAACTCACCAACTTGGTGTGACTGGCAGTAAGCTGGCTGGCAGTAGGAAAATGGGCCTGGCATTATAGTGATAACTGCACAACTCAATTTCGAGTGATAGTAGGGTAATTGCCTACCATTATAATAGAAACTCCTCAACTGTAATCTGTCTGGAAGTAGGAAAGGGGGCTGCCATTTTAACGAAAACTCCCCAAATCGATTCTGTCCGCGTAGTAGGCAATGGCGCCTGCAATTATAATGTAAACTTCCCAACTCGATTGTGAATGCCAGTAGGCAAGTGAGCCTGCCGTTATATCACAAATCCGTAACAAACACTTTACATTGGAAACAACGTACGGGGATCTCCCCATACTCTTTCTCGGATAACGCTAAGAAACATGCAATTTTAAAACAATCTTATTTACTGCATGTTGACTATTTACTTCGATATTCGAATACAATGTAGAATACCGTAGCGAAGCACGGGTACATTCGCTAGTTACTCAATAATTCTTTAGAGACAACTCTGAAAAACCGCTCAACCATCTTAATCTACAGACCACAAAAGCTGACAAAGACAAAAATCGCCATAACGATGAGTTAGACAAATGGTCATCTTAATTTCCTACTTTTCTGATTATGAAAACTTTAACCAAGCTGACAGTGATTTTTCTAATTTCCTAGCCCAATCAATACGATATCTCCCTGGTCCAAAACATCCGGCAACTAAGGATTATGAAGCATAAAAAAGAGGAAAGTTCGCTCTGTGGTGTAGTCGTTAGTGTGATTAGCTGCCATCCCCGGAGGCCTGGTTCGATTCCCGGCTCTGTTACGACATTAGAAAAGTGGTACCAGGGCCGAAACGGGGTCCACTCAGCCTCGGGAAGTCAACTGAGTAGAAGAGAGTTCGAATTCCTTCTCAGCCATCCTCAAGTGTTTTTCCGTGGTTTCCCACTTCTCCCCCAGGCAAATGCCGGGATGATACCTAACTTAAGGCCACGGCCGCTTCCTTCCCTCTTTCTTCTCTATCCCTTCCGATCTTCCCATCCCCCCACAAGGCCCTGTTCAGTAAGTGAGGCAGCCTGACGAGGTGCTGGTCCTCCTCCCCAGTTGTATCCCTGACCCTAACTCTCACGGTCTAGAACTCTACACTTGAGGCGGTAGAGGTGGGATCCCTCGCTGAGTCTGAGAGAAAAACCAATCCTGGAGGGTAAACGGATTAAGAAAGAAAGAAAGAAGGAAGAAAGAGGGGAGGTAACTATATTATAACAAAATTATAAAATGTCATAAAATCCCATTCCATCATGAACAAGGTTTCGGCTGTAAAAAAAAAGGGAAAAGAAACATTTGTGAGAATATAAAGTACGAATACTACAACCAGCAACAGTATTGATAATGTTTTATTTCTGTATACTCAACAGTGACGTTTATAACCCTGATTCACAACATTCAAATACTGCATTTTACTTTGAATTTGTACGAGATCTACGCAAATAAAAACGATGAAAAATATCGTCGTGAAAGAGAAATAGGTATAGTAACTCTCCACGGACTGCAGGTTGACGTTTGGGTATGGGAAGACAGAGATCGAGTGACTCACGGTACACAAAGCGCGAGAAAGATAGAAAGACGACTTGTTTCATTCAAGGATAACCAATTTTCTTGAAAGCTTTCTGGAGACAGCAGAAGTAAGGTACTACAGGTAAGAGAGCAGCACTGTTAGGGCGCCATCCAAGAATAACTGGGAATTGTTGAAGTCGGAGGAGAAAGACAGAGGGGAGAACGAAAGGAATAATATAGGACAGTAAATTGCCATCATTCTTTATATAAAAGAGAAACTGCAAAAGACTATAAGAATGGAAGTGAACCATAAAAGCAAGCAAGATACGTGCATATATTGCAAATGTCTTTACGTGGCAAACGCTGTAAGAAGAGTTACCTTATAATTTATATATCTCCATAACATAACCTGCATACATAAAAATGAGGGGAATTATAACCCATCTCAGGAGTGTGTGTTGCACATATCATTACCTATAGAATATTTTAGACACACTCACATATGGGTACTGGAAATACGAGTGCTCTTTCTTTCACTGCGTCAAAACACACGTTACAGCTGCATGAGGTCGTAACAATCGAACGACCTGCATTTACGACAACAGTCTGAAACCGGAATATAATAATCTTAGTTCAAAGTAAGAGAGCACCAGCTATAGGAAGCATACGAGGAAAATTTCACAGCTTGTTTACATCGACGTAACTATAATAAATAATTTCAAATTATTCATATGTATCAAATGTTCGTACAAACATAATGGCAACTTCGTACTGAGTAAGTTAATATCGTACAGCTGGAAGCTTTCATTCGGGAGATTTTGGGTTTGAACCCCACTGTTATAGCCTTGAAGACGGTTCTCCATTGCTTCTCACTTTCACACCTAGAAAATACTGTAGCGCTACTTCAAGTCACTCATCCCACGGAACAACAAGATAAGTCAAAAAATTAAAGTTCTCAGAGTGAGCATTTTTTTAAAACAATACGAAATCACCGATTCACCAAATGTTTTCAATCCATTCTGCGTTGTATGAAACAGTATTCTAAATATTGATCTTGGTTGGATTTTGTTTAATTCAGAAAAATGAATGAAGTACCTGCTTTGGGTCGTGAATGAAAATGACTTGTCCTATTGATCAGGCATTATTTCCTTATGTGGACCAGCAAAAGAAACCAAAGCATGTATGTCACGTTTTTGTACTGTTAACTCGTAAGATTTACTATCAATAAGTCATTTACAAGATAATAATGCCCACGTCCACCACAACCACAGAAAATATACTACACACAATACAAACTGACTTATCTGGTTGGAGCCACTTTTATTAACAATATTCAGAATATTAACAAGATAACTTATCTGGTTCTTACCGCGGACTTGCTTGTATTCCAGAATAATATGAAAGTAAAATGTGTCTATTTCTTCACATTATTACGAAATGACTTATCCTGTTAGTGCCTAAGAATAGAGAGCATTGGCCACAGTAGGTTACTGCAAAAAAATCGGAAAATTGACTTATCTGGTTTTTCCCGGTATGAGTGAATTAAGATCATGTCAGCTACTTTTGCAGTTCTAACCTTTTCCTATCCCATCATCGCCGGAAACCAATCTGCGTTAATGCGACTTTAAACGTATTTTATAGCCAAAAAAAACTGCAACTTTATTTTCTTTATGTGCCTGGTTTAGCAGCTCAGACGGTAGAGCGCTGGCCTTCTCAGCTCGAGTTGGTGGTATCTATCCCGACTCAATGCGGCGGTATTTGAAGGTGTAAAAGAATTCACGCGCCCAGATCTCCACAAAACATCTATCTGAACTTCAGTTGCTTCGGTAGACTCACAGCACTTGGTAGGCAGTATGGGCCAAGGGCTTAAGTCTTTAGTTTAAAATAGTAACAGTTGTTGCTGTTGGTAAGTCGCTAACTGTGATTATTATTAAAATCACAGCAATAGAACCCGCTTTTGGGTGGTTAGGCCGTGTGCATTATGCAGAGTTTCGTCCAGACGTGCCATTTGGACTCATCAGCTGGAATGGCACGCCCCTCCAGGACTCTGCTTAGCAGGCAGACCAAACTGTGTGGCCCCGCCGAGTTAGCAAATCAAGTTTGCTAACCTGCTAAAGGAGAAATCATTTCTCCGTTCAAAAAATGCTCCCCCATTGGAGATACAATGTCAAAAAAAAAATGCTTTCACAGCCGCAGATCTTAAAATCACAGCAATAGAACCCGCTTTTGGGTGGTTAGGCCGTGTGCATTATGCAGAGTTTCGTCCAGACGTGCCATTTGGACTCATCAGCTGGAATGGCACGCCCCTCCAGGACTCTTTTTTGACATTGTATCTCCAATGGGGGAGCATTTTTTGAACGGAGAAATGATTTCTCCTTTAGCAGGTTAGCAAACTTGATTTGCTAACTCGGCGGGGCCACACAGTTTGGTCTGCCTGCTAAGCAGAGTCCTGGAGGGGCGTGCCATTCCAGCTGATGAGTCCAAATGGCACGTCTGGACGAAACTCTGCATAATGCACACGGCCTAACCACCCAAAAGCGGGTTCTATTGCTGTGATTTTAAGATCTGCGGCTGTGAAAGCATTTTTTTGTGATTATTATTATTATTATTATTATTATTATTATTATTATATTCAAGGCCACCTTCTAAAATTTATTCGGAATCGATAGAGCACCCAGACTCAAATAACGATTTATTCGACGGTTGAGGAAGAAGAACATTTCTTTCTTTTTTTTTCCTTTTTCCTTTCTTTCTTAGTCCTTTAACCTTCCAGGGTGATTTTTCCCTCGAACACAGCGAGGGATCCCACCTCTACCGCCTTAAGGGCAGGTCCTGGAGCGTGAGACTTTGGGTTTGGGGGTACAGCGGGGAAGAAGAACGATACATCGCCCAGACGGTCTCATCTGCTATGCTGAACAGGATCCTTGTGGAGATATGTGAAGATTGGAAAGGATAGACAAGGAAGAGGGGAGGAAATGACCATGGCCTTCAGTAAGGCACTATCCAGGCATTTGCGTGGATGAGAAGTGGGAAACCACGGAAAACCACTTCGAGGCTGGCTGAGGTGGGAATCGAAATCCCCTCTCCTCAGTTGACCTCCCGAGGCTGATTGGACCACGTTCCAGTCTTCGTACCACTTTTCAAATTTCGTGGCAGAGCCGGGTATCGAACCCGGGCCTTGGGGGTGGCAGCTAACCACACTAACCACTAGACCACAGAGGCGGACTAGGAAGTAGAACATAATATTCTAAAAAGCTCGCCTGGTGTCCATGATCATTAAAGCGCCAAGTCTATATGATCTGACGCCGGTCCCATTGATCGAAAAAATTGCATCATCTCAGGGTAGAAGAGGTGATCATATACATTTCATAATCACTAGTTTGCATGCCGAAAGCCTGGATTCATTTCCAAACATTTCCACAGTGCTCATGTGGATTGAGGGCATATGACGCTGTTGAAAGTGATTCGTCCGTCGGATGGAGACGTTAAGCCTTGAGCAGACCCCTTGGTGTTATTCGACAGGAACAGGATTTATAACGGCGCCAGGTTTCACCCTTCCTTTCCTTCTACCTATCACGTCCTTCATTTCATCCCATTAACTCCTCTGATGTGATCGACGTCACGAAGGACATTTGGACGAAGATTTATCTCACATCATACCCAATCCCGTAGAGAAACGTGATAAGGGTTGTACATACATACATACATACATACATACATACATACATACATACATACATACATACATACATACATACATACATAATATTCCACAAACGACTAGGGATTATTTTGACGTAATCACTTCCTAGTGGATTGTGACCACAATTTTTTCACATTTCTGGCGTGATAATTAGTTCTAGTTCAGCCGTCCAACATTAAGTTACACTACGGTGACAAATTGTTTTGTCACCTTCTATCTCATTCTCTAGTTTACAGCGTATTTTGTATTACTCTCGCCCTCTTTTTCTATATTTACACATTTTAATTAGGAAATTAAGATTCAGATGAGATGTCATGGGGTATTAAGAGAGATGAAACCACTGTCAACACCCAATGTGTTTTATGGTTATCATAGAAATCTATATATATAAAATAGCTTGTCCTGACTGACTGACTGACTGACTGACTGACTGACTGACTGACTGACTGACTGATTCATCATCGCCGAGCCAAAACTGCTGGACATAATGAAATGAAATTTTGGGGATACATTCATATTAAGATGTAGGTGCTCGCTAAGAGAGGATTTTTGGATATTCCGTTGCTAAGGGGATGACAAGGCGGGTGAAGTTTTAAAATTAGTGCACTAATATCTCAAAACTTTAAAAGTTTACAAATGTAAAAATTGGTATTTAGAATCTTCCTTGAAAATAAGGAAACACGTATTTTTTTGTTTTCAGAAAATCCCAATAGGACGGGTGAAAAAGGGTGAAAAAGAGGTTGAATGCCTTTAATCAGGATACCGGTACTTATATCTCACAAACTGAAGATATTACAGACCTGAAAATTGGTACTTTTGATCTCTTTTAAAAATAAAGAAACACGTATTTTTTTGTTTTTTGAAAATCCAATTAATGGGAGGGGGAAAAGGGGGATGAATTTTTAAAATGAGTGTATCTATATCTCAAAACTTTGAAAGTTTACAAATGTAAAAATTGGTATTTAGAATCTTCATTAAAAATAAAGAAACACGTATTTTTTTGTTTTCGGAAAATCCCAATAGGAGGGGTGGAAAGGGGTGAAAAACGGTTGAACGCATTTAATGAGGATACTTATATCTCAGAAACTGAAGATATTACAGACCTGAAAATTGGTGTTTGGGATCTCCTTTTAAAATAAAGAAACACGTATGTTTTTGTTTTTGGAATATCCAATTAATCGGGGGGGAAAAGGGGGTGAATTTTTAAAATGAGTGTATCTATATCTCCAAACTTTGAACGTTTACAGATGTAAAATTTGGTGTTTAGAATCATCATTAAAAATAAAGAAACATGTAATTTTATTTGTTTTCAGAAAATCCCAATAGGACGGGTAAAAAAGGGCGAAAAAAGGGGTTGAATGCCCTTAATCAGGATACCGGTACTTATATCTCAGAAACTGTAGAAATTACAGACCTGAAAATTGGTACTTTTGATCTCTTTTAAAAATAAAGAAACAGGTATTTTTTGTTTTTGGAAAATCCAATTAATGGGAGGGGGAAAAAGGGGGTGAATTTTTAAAATGAGTGTATCTATATATCAAAACCTTTAAAGTTTTCACATGTAAAAATTGATATTTAGAATCTCCTTTAAAAATTAAGGAACACGTATTTTTCGTTTTCTGTAAATCCGAATGGGAGGGGTGTAAAAGGGTGAATAATAGGTTGAATGCCTTTAATGAGGATACATATATCTCAGAAACTGAAGATATTACAGAACTGAAAATTTGTATATGGGATCTCCTTTAAAAATAAAGAAACGCATATTTTTTTGTTTTTGGAAATTCCAATTAATGGCGGTTAAACAGAAGTGACATATTGGGGTGAATTTTTGAAAGACTATATCTACAGAATATCAGAGAAACGTACAATGTTACAGACGTAAAAATGGTATTTGGAATCTCCAAAATGTAAAGAAACGTAGGTGATTTGTTTTTGGAAACTCCTCTTAAGGGGAATTAAAAAGTGGGTGAAATTTTAAAATGAGAATTTATACAGTATATCTCAAAAAACTGAACATGTTACAGAAGTGAAAAATGGTATTTTTATCTCTATTAAAAATAAAGAAACGTGTATTTTTAGTTTTCGGCAATACCACTTGGGTGGAAAGGGGGGGGGGTAAAAGTGACTGAGAATGGTGTTGAATTCTTTTAAATAGGCTACAGTTATCTCAAAAATGAAGATGTTACAGACGTGAAATATGATATTTGGAATCTGCTTTGAAAGTAGAGGAACACGTATTCTCGGATAATCCAATGAAGGAGGGGTGGGGGGAGGTGAAACAATTGAAAAATTAATTGACTTAATTGTATGAAAATACTTACATCTATTAAAAATTAAAGATGTTAGGGTCTACAGACGTGAAAATTGGTATTTGGAACTCCTTTAAAAACAAAGAAAAACGTGTTTTGGGGGGCAAATCATCTTGGGGGCCGGGAGTGAAAAGGAGTTGAATTCCTTTCATGAGGACACATAAATCATAAACTGAAGAAGTTACAGAGTTACAGTCGTGATGATTGGTATTTAGAAGATCCTATACTATTAAAGGAACAAGTATTTTTTGCCAGAAAATTCACTTGAGGGTGGGGGGGAGGAGTGTGAAAGTGAAAAAAGTGAATTATTTTAATCTCAAAACTGAAGGTAATAGACGAAAACAATGGTGTTTGGAATCTCCTTTAAACATAAAGAAACACACCTTCTTTTAGTTTTGGGGGGTGGGGGGAGGTAAATGAACTTTACAGCGGTGGGGTGTAAAAGGAGGTTAGACCAATTGATTTTCATTTTCATTTTCAATGTATTTATAAGGAGCCTCCGTTGCTCCGGCGGCAGCGCGCCGGCCTCTCACAGCTGGGTTCCGTGGTTCAAATCCCGGTCTCTCCATGTGACATTCGTGCTGGACAAACCGGAGGTGAGACAGGTTTTCCTCCGGATACTCCGGTGTTCCCTGTCATCATTCATTCCAGCAACACTGTCCAATATCATTTAATTTCATTTGTCATCCACTAATGATTGCCGCAGAGGAGTGCAACAGGTTTCGGCTGCCGGCACAATTCCTATTGTCGCCGCTAGATGGGGGCTTTATTCATTCCATTCCTTATCCTGTCGAATGACTGGAAACAGGCTGTAGATTTTCGATGTACTTATTCTGATCATAAACCGATCATTTTTAATCTTTCCTGGGTTCGTTTTCAAGAGCCATATTTTCCTTCGGAGAACGTTCTTAGATTACAGTAGATTCTCCTGACATATAAAGTAAAAATTTAAACACATTTGAAATAAACGACAGGAATGAGATCGACCGTCCAAATTTTCGCCTCCATAATAAGGTCAATAATGCACGGAAGTATGTCATTCGTATGGCCAGAAATCCCGCACACTTGCCTACGCGCGACAATGGTGCTGGTCACATTCTCAACAATGACAATGGCAGGAGATATAATTTACCGGCAAGTAGCAGTCTTGCATCTTGCTGTGGGGTCCAGATCATCTATAATAACAATAATAATAATAATAATAATAATAATAATAATAATAATAATAATAATAATGTTAATGTTCTGGACCGTCGTCAAATGTGCGGACCGCGCTGGAAACGGGTCCTGGACGGGTAATGACTACGATTGCAGTCCGGCCGCGGGTTCAGTACCGCCAAGGCACCCAAGACGACACCACGCTGGATCTCCTGAAGGATTTGATCCATATTAAAAATGGTTATAGGAATAGATGGCAAAGATTTAGGGACCCAACTGACCGGGTGGAATACCTCTACTTAGCTCGGGAAGTACGAAATCGATTGCTGGAAAGAAAGATTGAAAAATGGGAGGAAACTTGCCATAATCTATTAGAAAACGAGTCAGATCACGAATTTTGGCGGATTCTCTCAGAAAACGAGTCAGATCGCGAATTTCGGCGGATTATATATAAAACAATAAGCATTCAATTATAAATTTCAGTATAATACCGTAGCGAAGCACGGGTATCTTGCTAGTGTAGAATATATTCCGTAGCAGTCTTCTCGGTTCCAAGAGAAGGGTACTGAATTCACGGCAGATATTAGCATAAAAATATTTACATAATGATGCTGACAAGAAGTTGGTTCAAAATAGGTTAAAGTAGTATCGGGAAGATGAAGTTGGAATAAGTAAGTAGATGGAAATCATAAAGAATATTGGGATTAAGTTGTGTCAACAGATATGCTCCGTAGTTTATCCTCCTTTTTCCAATGTATATAGATCATAGTATACCGAAACCACCACTGCATGAAGTTTTATATAGGTGTTTAATGATTGGTTTTTTTTTTTTTTTTTTTTTTGCAAGTTGCTTTACGTCGTACCGACACAGATAGATCTTACGGCGACGATGGACAGGAAATGGCTAGAAGTGGGAAGGAAGCGGCCGTGACCTTAATTAAGGTACAGTCGCAGCATTTACCTGGTGTGAAAATAGGAAACCACGGAAAACCATCTTCAGGGCTGTCGACAGTGGGATTCGAACCCACTATCTCCCGTATACTCGATACTGGCCGCAATTAATTGACTGCAGCTATCGAGCTCGGTTGTTTAATGATTTAAATATTATGAGTGATGCAATGATGATACATTCTAATTCTGAAATAAATTTTACATTATTTTAGGAATAATAATAATAATAATAATAATAATAATAATAATAATAATAATAGCCTAATAATAATAATAATAATTCATCTTTGGTCCGTATTGACAAATTACAATTAAAATATAGTATTTGTATCTACCTTATCAATACACAATGTTGTTAACTCTAAATTTAACACATACTGTATAGATGGTTTTAAAGCATAGACATGTTTCGATCCTTTAGGTCATCATCAGTGCATAAAAATACAAAACAATTAAAATATAGAGACATTTGTGTGAATTCTTTTAAAGAGTTATGTTCTCTCATTGCGATATTCTTTTGTGGCAAAATTCTTGCGTGTTCCTCTTCATTATATGTAAAAATTGTTATAATATTCTTAGCTTTTGCAGGTAAATAATGGAATTTTGTTGGTCTTAGTATAATTAAATCGGACCATGATTGATGTTGTGCATGTTAATCTTCTAAGAGCTATTTTAATTGTTTGTAATATTCTTACGTACTGATGATGATCCAAAGGATCGAAACATGTCTATGCTTTAAACTATCTATGTGTTAATTTTAGAGTTAACAACATTGAATATTGAATAATATGGATACAAATCCTATATTTTAATTATATTACCAGAGGACCCGTGTTGCTCCGCAGCATTAGTTATAAATAGATCAGGTAACTCATCTTGTAATGCCTGTCGTAGTCATATTGTTTTGTCTGCCCTTTTCAATGGTTTTATGAATATTTAATAAGAAGAGTGTTATGGTATTTCGCGGTTCGTAGATTCCATTCTGACGTCATCATGCCGTTTGTTCAGTAGAAAACCTACCCATGTATTCACTTGTTTAAATATCCTGCAGTTCTTGATGTAAAGCTTGGTATTGTGTCGTAGAAGGCAATGGTGTTTTTAATCGCAGTTCTGCTATACTGTGCTATTCTGCCAGACCACGTCTTATAATGTACATACAGTTTAACAATGTATTACACATATTACATACACATACACTATAAAACTATAAGTTACTACACACATGGTTATGAAACCACATTAAAGGAAATAAAAAGAAACGTAACTAAAATAATCCAGAATAAATAACATTTGCCCTAATTCATCAATAAAATCAAGTTTAGTAAAACTTAGTGATACACGGAATGATATAAGAAAACAGGAAAGTAAAATTCATGTATTTACAATCAACTTGATCCGTCCAGGTACCGCTGCCAAAATTTATTTTTAAATACCGGTTCAGATAGAGTGTTCCTTATGTCATTGGGCAACGAATTCCTTGTTCCAAATGTACTGACAACAAAATAATTATTGTACAGGGTGGATCTCTGATTTGGTATTTTGAGGGTTGCGTTAACTGAAGCTCTGGTCTGGATATTATGAATGGTTGAGAGCAACTGGAAATAATCTGTTCGATAAGAGGGTGTCTGCTTGTATATTATTTTGTGGAGTAGAAGCAACGAATGATAGCTACGACGCTGGTTTAATTTAGGCCAATTTATCTCATGGAATGCACAAGTTACATGACGAAATTTTAGAATGTTCTTTATGAAGCGGACGCAAGCATTCTGAGATATCTAAAGTCTATTACAGAGGGCGCCACTTAGCCTGCCGTACATGACGTCACAGTAGTCAGAGACATTCCCAGCTGTTGAACCAACAGATATCTGGTCTTGAAACAAAGTAAATCTTTCATTATTTTAAGTGAGTAAAGGGATAAAAGTACTCGTTGGTAGGCCTATATAGCGGTTATGTGTTCTGTCCAGTCAAGGTTTTTGTCCAGTATTAATCCTGAATCTTTTCCTTAGTTTTCAAAGGGGATAATGATTCCATTTAATGTTATTCGGGAGATAGCTACGTTCGTTAAGTGATCATGGCTCTTCGATATACTTATCATTATAGCTTGAGATTTCACGGGGTTCATTCTGAGTCCGTTTAGTCTAGTCCACATTTCGTCACGCGCCAGATTTTGATTAATTTTACATATAGATTGGTGCATACCGGTTACTTTCATCTGAGTATAGACCTGCAAATCGGCTGTGTATAGATGATATTTACAGTTTTCAATATTTGACACTATAATACTGTAGTGTGAAAACTTGTTAATTCATTGTTGTGCTGATTTCTTCACTTATGCTTCTCACTGCAAAGAAATTGGGACATTATATCCAGTCACACGGAGTCACAGTACACAGGAATCAGTTTTTGGTATTTGGTACTCTTAATATTATAATGTATGTTCTTACAGAATATCCCTCAAAGTACAGGACATAGAATGTACACGCATGCACAAAAATGGTGTCCCGATATATACAAAGCATGGTCCCCCATTACCACATTTCCTCAATTAACACATTGCTGCAGGTAGAGAGCCCGCTAAAAGACTTTGTTGTGATTGAAATGGGCTACCCTTTAACTCCCTCCCTTCCTTTTCAGTACTGAAGTGGGACAGTGTGGATTGTTTAGGTCGGGACACCATTTCTGTGCATGCCTGTAACAAATTTAGATGAAGACTTCAAAAGAGCAAGAAAGGCCCACTGAACCAGTGGCGTAGCCAGTGGAGGGGGTTGTTACTGGGGGTTAGAAGCAACCCCCCTATGGAATTTTTACAAAAGAAAAAAACAGGTCCGCCTCTGTGGTGTAGTGGTTAGTGTGATTAGCTGCCACTCCCGGGAGGCCCTGGTTCGATTCCCGGCTCAGCCACGAAATTTGAAAAGTGGTAAGAGGGCTGGAACGGGGTCCACTCAGCCTCGGGAGGTCAACTGAGTAGAGGTGGGTTCGATTCCCACCTCAGCCATCCTGGAAGTGGTTTTCCGTAGTTTCCCACTTCTCCTCCAGGCAAATGCCGGGATGGTACCTAACTTAAGGCCACGGCCGCTTCCTTCACTCTTCCTTGTCTATCCCTTCCAATCTTCCCATCCCCCCCCCCCCACAAAGCCCCTGTTCAGCATAGCAGGTGAGGCCGCCTGGGCGAGGTACTGGTTATCCTCCCAGTTGTATCCTCGACCCAGAGTCTGAAGCTCCAGGACACTGCCCTTGAGGCGGTAGAGGTGGGATCCCTCGCTGAGTCCAAGGGAAAAACCTACCCTGGAAGGTAAGCAGAAAAAGATGAAGAAGAAGAAAAACAGAAACTGACAATAAACAAATGAAAGTCGACTCATTTGATTGGCTCTTTTGAACATTTGCAAAGACATAATTGTAAATACAACAGATCTCTTGAATCTACTTTCTAAGAAGCGTCGAAAGACGAATTTTAGATTTTAATCTGAACATACCAGTCACCGTAAAACTGTTGACCTTGATCATATTGTTCTTGTTCTATATTTTAATTTTCTATTGTCCACTACATGCTATCAAAAGGAACAACTTGTTAAGACACCTGAGTTTTTCCAATACAAACCTTTCCCCGCCAGTTTCTGATATGTTTATATATTTCATCTGTTTCCTCGATAATTTGTTTAACTCATTGTGTCTCCGAAAACCGTAAAAGTAATTAATAATAATAATAATAATAATAATAATAATAATAATAATAATAATGTTATTTGCTTTACGTCCCACTATCTACTTTTACGGTCTTCGGAGACGCCGAGGTGCCGGAATTTAGTCCCGCAGGAGTTCTTTTATGTGCCAATAAATCTACCGACATGAGGCTATCGTATTTGTTAAAAGTAGTTAGTGGGACGTATAGCAAATAACATTATTATTATTAACTCATTGTAATATTCTTTGCATTATTTTTATGCTAGGTAATACAATAATAACATATAATATTGTTTTCTCCTAAACTATAGTCATAACATACTTCAGGTAAAAAAAGGGATACATTCCCTGGACAATAAATAATAATAATAAAAATAATAATACTGTAAGATTTTGTAGTGTATCGGTACTCCATTCTGAATACCAATATGATGCACTTGTATCAGTGTCCTTATACTGACAAGTCTCGCATTCGTGCACCACACACGCACAAGCACCTTCAATGTGTTCAATCATCATTTTTTAACTATAACCCCCACTCCCTAGTAGCCTCCATGACTCAGGCGGCAGTGCACCGGCCTCTCACCGCTGGGTTCCGTGGTTCAAATCCCGGTCACTCCATGTGAGATTTGTGCTGGACAAAGCGGAGGCGGGACAGGTTTTTCTCCCGGAACTCCGGTTTTCCCTGTCATATTTCATTCCAGCAACACTCTCCAGCACTGAACTCGATAGCTGCAGTTGCTTAAGTGCGGCCAGTATCCAGTATTCAGCAGATAGTGGGTTCGAACCCCACTGTCGGCAGCCCTGAAGAAGGTTTTCCGTGGTTTCCCATTTTCACACCAATAAAATGCTGGGGCTGTACCTTAATTAAGGCCACGGCCGCTTCCTTCCTACTCCAAGCCCTTTCCCGTCCCATCGTCGCCATAAGACCTATCTGTGTCAGTGCTACGTAAAGCAACTTGTAAAAAAACGCTCTCCAGTATCATTTCATTTCATCTATCATTCATTATTCATTAATCATTGCCCCAGAGGAGTGGATAGGCTTCGGCAGCCGGCACAATTCCTAACCTCGCCGCTAGATGGGAGCTTCATTCATTCCATTCCTGACCCGGTCGAATGACTGGAAACAGGCTGTGGATTCTCATTTTTCACCCCACCCCCACCCCCCCCAAATCGGTCGATACCGCCAAAATCATATCGAACAATGTAGTTTCACTGCCTCAATAAAACACTATTCGGTAATCATTGCTTATCTCAGTAATTACTTTTTTTTTGCTACTTGTTTTACGTCGCACCGACACAGATAGGTCTTACGGCGACGATGGGACTGGAAAGGGCTAGGAGTGGGAAGGAAGTGCCCGTGGCCTTAATTAAGGTACAGCCCCAGCATTTGCCTGGTGTGAAAATGGGAAACCACGGAAAACCATAATCAGGGCTGCCGACAGTGGGGTTCGAACCCACTATCTCCCGAATACTGGATACTGGCCGCACTTAAGCGACTGCAGCATTCGAGCTCGGTGTAATTACTCTAAATAAAGTCATACGTCATATTCACTCAGAAAGGTTACTTCATTCCGGCTCGATGAATTGTTTATAAGAGATAGAAATGTTTCAGAATTATAACAGATAAGACAATTGCAATTTCCTTTACGTCGCGCTGACACAGATAAGCCTTATGACGACAATGGGATAGGAAATGGCTAGGCGTGGGAAGGAAGAGACCGTGACATTAATTAAGGTACAGTCCCAGCATTTTACTGGTGTGAAAATGGGAAAAGGCGTAAAACCATCTTCAGGGCAGCCAACAGTGGGGTTTGAACCCGCTATCTCCAGAATGCAAGCTGACAGCTACGTGACTCAAATCAGGCGGCTAGTTGCTCTGTTACGGAGAAGATTTTAGAAATATAGGATCATAAGTTTGGCAGTTTGAACATATGAGACATAGGTGTTCCAAGACCATGCTACAAATATCAAATCTGAGCGTGTCTGTTACATCATGTGCTAAAATATCGTAGAGCAGGTTATCTCAGGCGACGGTGTGGTTAATTCATTCTTTAACGTTTGGCTGCCCCCACAACTAGGGATGGAGCTAGGGTCGGGGCTGCCTAATGCTTGCTCTAAGTGCTTCAGAAAGAGACAAATAGCTCACTTCTTCCGAGCGCGCCGCCATTTGAGTTGGTCGGTAAGTACGCCACTCTGTCGCCATCAGCAGCACCTGTCTCCGAACGGCAACCTTAAAAGATAAGGTAACTGAAGTCACTAATCATCCGTCTTATGCACAGATAAACGTAATTTTAAAATATCTCATCGAACACAATGATCATTAAATTAGAAATATCGTCAAGTAAAATGATAATTAAATCAGAAATATTATCATAAAATACAATGATGAAAAGAAATGGTGTATGGTTTTTAGTGCTGGGAGTATCCGAGGACATGTGCGGCTCGCCAGGTGCAGGTTTTGTTATTTGACACCCGTAGGCGACCTGCGCGTCGTTATGAGGATGAAATGATGATGAAGACGACATGTACACCCAACCCCCGTGCCAGCAAAATTAACCAATGATGGTTAAAATTCCTGACCCAGCCGGGAATCGAACTCGGGGCCCCTGTGACCAAAGGCCAGCATTTAACCATTTAGCCATGGATCCGGACAACACAATGATAATTTAATCAAATAAACTCCATGGCGCAACAGCCCCTAACGGCCTGAACTTACCAAGCGACCGCTGCTCAACTCGAAGGCCTGCACATTACGAGGTGTTGTGTGGTCAGCACAACGAATCCTCCCGACCGTTATTCTTGGCTTCCCAGACCGAGGCCGCCATTTCACCGTCAAGACAGCTCCTCAATGTAATCACGTAGGCTGAGTGGACCTCGAACCAGCTCTGAGATCCAGGTTCACATTCCTGACTTGGCCGGGAAACAAACCCAGGGCCTCCGCGAAAGAGGCAGGCACGCTACCCCTACACCACGAGGCCGACATTTAATCAAAAATGCCATCGTCAAACTAAATAGAAATTAAATTTGAAATATCATTATCATAGAGAATGATTACAGTTAAGGCCACGGTTCCTTCCTTCGCTCTCCTAGCCCTTTCCTATCACATCGTCGCCGTAAGTCCTATCCGTATCGCTGTGATGTAAAGATTATAAACAGAAACAGAATTATTACAATAATAGAAATGTCATCACTAAACTCAATACCGAGCGAGTTGGCCGTGCGGTTATGGTCACGTAGCTGTAAGCTTGCATTCGACAGATAGTACGTTCGAACGCTAGCATCGGCAGCCCTGAAAATATTTTTTCGTGGATTCCCATTTTCACACCAGGCAAATGCTGGGCTGTACCTTAATTAAGGCTACGGCCGCCTCCTTCCCACTCCTAACCCTTTCCTATCCCATCGTCACCATAAGACCTATCTGTATTGGTACGACGTAAAGCAAATTATTGTAATAATAATAATGATAATAATAATAATAATAATAATAATAATAATAATAATAATAATTTCGTGTGGCTATTTCTAGCCGAGTGCAGCCCTTGTAAGGCAGACCCTCCGATGAGGGTGGGCGGCATCTGCCATGTGTAGGGAACTGCGTGTTATTGTGGAGGAGGATAGTGTTATGTGTGGTGTGTGAGTTGCAGGGATGTTGGGGACAGCACAAACACCCAGACCCCGGGCCATTGGAATTAACCAATGAAGGTTAAAATCCCCGACCCGGCCGGGAATCGAACCCGGGACCCTCTGAACCGAAGGCCAGTACGCTGACCATTCAGCCAACGAGTCGGACTATAATAATAATAATAATAATAATAATAATAATAATAATAATAATAATAATAATAACGGGAAATCACCCAACAATGCGGATTAAATTGTGAAGCCAAAAGAGAGAGAATTTCTAAGTTACAAAAAGCCTATAAAATAACATGAAAAAGGTACAACAACAAAATCAATATCTCGGAACGCTAAATAAAACGTATAATATTGTTATTAAGCCTGGAGCACCAGAAACCTTGATCATTGGAGGCAGATCACTAACTAAAACTTTAGAAAAACAAGAAGGAAAAATCCTCAGGAAAAACATTGGCCCTGTATGCATAGAAGGAGTGTGGATGAAAAGGTGGTCTCCTGATTTATACCAGCATTCTGAGAATATATTAGACACTATTAGAAAAAGACGACTGAAATGTTACGATCATATTCAAAGAACGGACAATGTATTGGATAATACAAATTGAAAAAGACCTACCTTCAAGAAATCAGCATACCAAGTGAAATGGTATGGGACAGGCTTAGCTTTAGAACGTATGTGAACAAACATCAGTTTACTGAAAAACCCAAGATGAGAAGCAACACTGCATGGACGGAAGAAAAAACAGAGGGAGAGGTTGAAGAGATTTGGGGAAGAGAAGAATTGAAATTCATCTGCTAATTAAGTTCAGCCGCACTCCTTAGTTGGGCACAACGATGTGAAATAATAATAATAATAATAATAATAATAATAATAATAATAATAATAATAATAATAATAATAATAATAATAATAATAATAAGATGATGATGATGATGATGATGATGATGATGATGATGATGATGATGATGATGATGATGATGATAGACTGGCCAAAAGAATTCTAAATCTTGCCCTCACACTGAAAGTCAAGAACAACTGGCTAAATGAAATAGAATCACATCTTTAGGAAATCAACATCAAGCAGGAAACTGTGAAGAAGTGATCTGCTTTCAGAACACTGATTAATAACCGTTGTTTAGCAGAGCCAAAAGTTAGAATTAATAAAACCTGGGCAGAAGAACGTAAGAAGAATTTCAGTGAGAGAATGAAGAGATCTTGGGAAAAGAAGAAGGCAAAATCATCAGCAAAATAAGTTCAAGCGTGCTCCTCAGCTGGGAATAACGACTTGATAATAATAATAATAATAATAATAATAATGATGATAATAATAATAATAATAATAATAATAATAATAATAATAATAATAATAATAATAATAATAATAATAATAATAATATGTAGGGTCAGATGTCTATGACCTAAAAATGTCATGTTTGCATTCATGACCCAAAACGCCATAAAAATATGAACTATAAAATTTAAAATATGACTTAATGAATTTTATCTACATTATATCTTATACACAAACACTTTTATTACGATTATTACAGGCTGCAATTTTTAATTCTTCGAAATCCTTAAACTAAAAATCAACTACAATATTGAACACGTCATGAACTCATTGAAGTTACACTTCATACTCCTAAGCAGGGATGGACTCTGTGGAAAATATAAACACTACAGTTACCTTCATTATTCAACATTCAATCAGTTTTATGCTATACACAAAATATGTGTTATTTGAACGAAGCTGTCATACCTGATCTAGTCTCCATTATCAGGATTGTTGCAGTTTATGGGCACATGCATCTTAAGGATGATGAATAAGAATACTTTCCTGTTGTCGCTGAGTATCGTCTTGTAGCGAGAAAAACTTATTTCAAGATCGCATAATGTAACGGGAGAGTACTTTAATAAAGTTAAATCATTTAGAGAATATTCCTGGAAATCTGCAGATAAATAACAGCAGAATTGCCTTTGCTTCTGTGAAAAAAAAAAAAAAAAAAAAAAACAGCCCGGTTTCCAATAATTGACCCAACCAGCAAACAATAGTTTTGAACTGCTAGAAACATTCCATACACTGCTCTTCAATGGTTCTTCAGTAGAATTATATTCCTGTCTATCCTGAAAAATAATTTCTAGACCTTACTCTGATATTTTAAAAACGAATTGCAAATAAAAATTAACAAAATATGGCGTTACAATAAGGGAAAAGAATAACATAGACAAAATTTTAAAAATAGAAAGAAGAATAGTAAGAACATGTACTAAAAGGAAGGAGAATGAAGTATCATCCCAAATGCAGCAGTATATCACGAAATAAATTCTATAAGGGATTCCATAAGAAAGAAGAGAATATCATTCTTTGGTCCTCTGTTGAGAACACTTCAAGACAGGTTAATACGCAGAATTTTGAGGAAGCTTTGGAAACAAAAACAACAACCTGTCTGTATAAAAGAAATAAAAGAAGACATGAAAGAATTGGACATAACACTGGTGGATTTAAATAAATCAAAGTAAATAAACTGAAGAATAGTAAAATCAGATTCCTACCAAAAATTGATAAAATATAAACAACTGAAAGGGTATTTTGAGAAGAAGAACGACAACGAAGATCAGATAAAATGAAGAAATACTGGAAGAACAGAAAAGAAAAATCATAAAACATCACGGAAATTGACAACAGTGGTTCAATGCGGCCGCAAAACCGCAATAATAACAAAAATGAGCTTTTGCTCAAAATATGCTAGAAAACCTTAAAAAGCCTAAATATGCATTTATATGCCCAACGAAGCCTGTTTAATTTTGATCGTCATGCGTGGAAACGTGATGAAAATACAAGACATCAAGACTATACGATAAAATGTAAAGGAAAATAATGTGACTTGTCAGTGCAATTCGCCCCCTAGCAACAAGCATCACCGTCATCATTTCATGGTGATGAAAACTGTGTCACGAGAGGAAAGCTTTCTGCGTACCTCACTGTACTTGCTCTTTACGCACTCAATGCGTAGTTGTGGTTATCATAAACCGCATTGATAGTGTTACAATAAAATAATACAATAGTTCCAGCATTACATCATTATGACCGTGTTCAAATGACACCGTCAGAGATACGAGCAGCGCCTTTGTTTCTCAATGCCGCTTTATTGCATTTGTTTCCGAGAGCTTTGTTAACTAGGAATCATGGTACTCTGTATAATTACAGTGTTCATGATAATGAATGTCCACGTGATTCATACATCATAATAGAAACACTTCGCCACACAACAATTATTGATCTTTAATAATACAGTAAATAATTAGAGCTCAGCGAGAACAAAGTGAGCTATGTTTAAATTTGATGCTGGCAGTCGACGAGCTGATCAGAAGCAGCTTCAATAATGGCCGTGTTTACAGCCTGACTGACCGTATGGAAATCAAACATTGTACTGATTATTTAGTTCAGAGAGAGTATGTTATCTCAAAGTGAATGAATGAATGATGAATGAATGAATGAATAATGCACTTCCCTCCCAGTCACGAACGACCACCAACTGGGGAGACCTTATTCGTTTATTACAATGTAAATGATTAGATGGAGTTAGTTGAACATACTGAAACAAATCGAAGGATATTCCAATTCATGGAATGTTACAATAATGTTAGTATAATATGTACCGGGGGTATATCTACCCTTCCTGTTTGTATTGTGCGCCTTTCCTGCTTTGGCCATCTCTGATAGTAACTGAGAACATTTGAACTGTTGTCAAAGTTTTTCCGACGATGGTTAGATGGCTCTAACGCAGGGTTTCCCAAACATTTTATACCTGAAGCCCCCTTAGCATAACGAATGCTAATCCAAGGACCCCCTATCCACAGACCATAATACTGAATTCAATAAGAAAAAGAAACAGAATTTTGTCATGTTACCATGTTTGGTTTTATTCGTATAAATTAGCACTAATATTTACTTTCTTTTAACGTTCAATTTAACCTCACTTACGTAAAGATACTTTATATATGCATAGAAATTATAAAACAATGTGGCACTTGGCTTACAATTACAACAGTCTGGATCTGGACACTTGGGGTGGTTGTTGGATCAATAGGATGGATGGTGCCGTTTTTCAAACACCAATCTTTGTACAAGCGTAGTAATTCCAACCGAAGATCAGCCTCTGCATTACATCTATTTCTGTACTTATTTTTCATTGCTCTGAGAGCAGAAAGTGTACACTCACATAGGTATTTTGACCTGAAAGGCGTTGAACGCAGTTTTCACCTTCTATATATTGTAGGGTATAGGGGCTGTCATGAATCCAAAAGTCCATCAGAGAATGGAGTTGTGATACAGGGTCTCCAAACGAGATTCACAAGGTACTTCGGCTAGTTGATCTTCCTCAAGAAAGGGCAGTGTGCGCCATGTTGCGTAATTACCTACATTCAACTAATACGTCAGTCACTTTTATATTGTTAAAGCCGGGGATGACAATATGAAAGTGACATTATTATTGCGGGCCCTTTAGAGTATCATCATCGCGGCCCACGAGGGGTCCGCAGACCACAGTGTTGGAATGGCTGCTGTAACGTATATTTTGGAATGGACTCTGGAGGGCCCAGCCCGCACTAATTCGTGGGAAAGTTTCAATGTTGAAGTTGGTAAACCTATCGTTATGCTGTTGTTACATTTTGTGTTTCCAAAGTTGTCTACTATATCCAGTGGTTTAGTTGGACCGGAACGATTTCACCTTCTTGTCACGGCATAAGCCCTAAGCCTATATCATATCTATAAGTACGGGCCGTGAAAGCATCAATGTTAAAAATATCTTGGCAAGTGTGTAAAGTTCATATTCATCAAAGTGAATGCTAAGGGCCTAATTTATCGCCTCCAGAGTTAACCTTGTATGTTAGGAATTAGACTACTGAATAAAATAGGTGAAAACACTTATGGTAGTGTCTTTCTCATTCAGGACGTTGTCGTGTCTAAATCCCGGCTGACGTCGGTAATATTTGAGGATTTTTAAATGTGACTACTCCAGAGTTTGGAAGTAATTACGTAAAAGTAATTAAATTACTTGTAACGATTATATTTTTACTAATTTTTACTCGTAATTTACTTCTGAAAATAAAATTTTAATCGTTACATTCTAGTAATCGATATACAAGTGAACCAAAGTCCGTTAACATTGGACGAGGCAATACTTGACGGAATATTGGAAGTAGAGAGGTAATAACTGACACACGTGACTGGCATGACGTGGGATTTTATTGACACCAAAATAAAGTACACAAAATGACCAGCAGATGGCGCTTCATTACAATACACAAGCAACAATTAGCATAACTATTGAGATTTAGCAAAGAGGATGTTCTTTATAACACATGCTCAACAATACCGACCATCAGTCATCATCAATACCTGTAGCAGATGGGCAACAATGTGTACAGCACTGTACAGCATATCCATAGGTATAGTGAGAAATTGCCGTCGGATGTTGTCTTTTAGCATCACTAATGAGGTCAGCTAAACTCACAACCAATAATAACACGGATTAAGGCCGGAGGACCGAGGAGACCAAGCATGACAAGCCGCGATTGCAGGCGGATCTGAGGCCTCTCTCACGACGACTCCTTTTATACCGTATACGAGTCTCATGTGGCATCACTCACGTGTTGCTGTCCAGCGCCATCTGTTGGCCGGTTTGTTCACTCGTCGTTGGTGTCAATAAAACCTCATGTCATGTCACGCTACCCCACAGGTGTGTGGAAAACGGTGGAAGAAGAATTGTAAATAGAGTATGGTTGCCCAGTTGTATTTCCTCTTAAAATAATAATAAGAAGAAGAATGGACCGTACGAGATGGCGTGCGATTAGAAACGTTCGGCTCTGAGCTTGCATCCGGAAGATAGTGGGTTCGAAATCCACTGTCGGCAGCCCTCAAGATCGTTTTCCGTGGTTTCTTATTTTCACACTAGGCAAATGCTTGGGCTGTATTATAATCAAGGCCACGGCCCCTTCCTTCCCATCGTCGCCATGAGACCTATCTGTGTCGGTCCAGTCGGTAAAGTAAATTGTAATAATAATAATAATGGTTTTTACGCCCTACTCGCTACTTTTGCGGTTTTCGGAGACGCCAAGGTGCTAGAATTGTGTCCCTCATGAGTTCTTACGTGCCAGCAAATCTACCGACACGAGGCTTACGCATTTGAGCATCTTCAAATACCACCGGACTGAGCCAGAATCGAACCTTCAAGTTGGGCTCACAAGACTAGCACTCTACCCTCCGAGGTACTCCGACCGGCAAACAAATAATCACCATCAACATCACCGCCTCTGGGCACGCCAAAGTTTCGAACAGTAGGTCATGGTAAAACACAAGATGCTTTCATTTTACAAACACATTTCCTGTAGTGCTCTAGTTTTCTACATTCCACTCCCATTCTCGACTTAGTCATCATCCATCCACCGGGGTAATAACAGGAGATAGTGACTTTATGCTTGCTCGTCAAGGTAAATTTTGCTTTCCAGGCCGAATTCCTCACCTACTTGCATGTTGCTTATGAAGGTGAATTGAAGGTTTCATAAACCATCATCAGTGGTACGAGGACTGGAACGAGGTCCACTCAGCCTCGGGAGGTCAACTGAGTAGAGGGGTGCTTTCACTTTCTACCTCAGCCATCCACGAAGTGGTTTTCCGTGGTTTCCAACTCTTTCTGCAGACAAATGACGGGATGGTGCCTAACTTAAGGCCACAGCTGCTTCCTTACCCCTCCTAGCCATTTCCTGTCCCATCGTCGCCATAAGACCTATCTGTGTCGGTGCGACGTAAAGAAGAATTGCACAAAAATAAAAACCGTCATCAAGTATCAGAAAGTCATTTGCATTGCTCGATGGTATTTACTCGCTTCCCGTTGATCCTGATTCCTGTATCGACTTCAGCAAGGGCGATTTAAAAAAATAGCTTCAGAGCGTAAGATAGAAACAGGACTGATTAGAGGATACAACCCTGTCTCACAACGTGTTGTATCTTTGTCTCTTCAGTATCGTGGTCTCCAATTGAAACGGTGATTTTGTAAACACTTCAAGTCCATGCTTTTACCAAACAAGGCTTTCCGCGGCATGTTGTTGCATGAAGTGGCCCGCATACAGTAACGAGTAAGCCTATCCTACTTTGCGTGTTACTGCCGTGTATAACGACAATTCAATGTTACAGTCATTTCAAACAAACCCCAAGTCAAGAACTTGCGTGGTTCTAGAAATCATCTTCCATCGCGCGTAGCGCTGCTGTCACCAAACGAATTAAGGATGGAAGTAATAAAGAAGAAATTTCCTGTGCATTTCTTAGAAACAGAAAAAGTAATTGATTTCAAAGAAGGTTTAAAGACACTTTGAATCCAGCATAATGAAATACAAAGATATGTTACAAAGTATGAGCTTTTCAAGTTTGATAGTCGTTATGTGAATGAAGTTAGCGCAGATAAAACAATGAGTGGGATGTATATGTGGAGTAGTTTTGATATCAATAAGTGTCTTACGGTAACCTTTTCAAGGAGTAAGTTGGATATAAAATGGACAACACTGTTTTAGGAAGGCGTAAGTTAGTAAAAGAATGGGAAAGTTTAGTGGATAGTACATTGTCCTTTAAAGGGCACATTGAAAAAGTTACAAATGAAGCTTACAGATCCTTAGGTTTTGTGGTTCGGAATTCGAGGGAACTAAATAATGTTGGTACATTAATTACTCTCTATAATACATTTGTGCGTATTAAACCTGAACATGCATGTGTCGTACGGACACCTCCCTCTCAGTCCAGTGTGAATATGATAGAGAATGTTCATAAAAAGTTTCTTCGCATTCTGTATACAAAACGCATCATACTTCAGCACTGAAAGAAAAGGTTTCATACAACAACTTGCTAAATGAATTTAAACTTTCATAATTATGCAACATAACAGATATTCTGCAACAACTGTTTTTGTACAAACTCATAAATAATCTGGGTGATAACAGTGAGCCACTTGCTAAAGTGCACTTTAATGTGAACATTACGAATTGACGGACAGGACAAACGTTTTATTGCGAACACTCTAAAACAGTGAGCCACAAAACTTCTCCAGTAGTTAGAATGTGTCATCTTTCCAACAAAATTGCTGCATGTATTCAGAGAATTTACTTTGCTGTGACTCTTTGTGGTTTCATGCATCATATGGAAACTGCAGTTTCATACACATAACATTCCCTGATCTAAAATAAAATATTGTATCATTATTTTGTAGTTCTTGCAAATAAAAATGGGTCTAACGGGTTTTGTTATAATATTATATTAGAAAAATTGTATTTCTTTATAATAACATTAATATTTATACTAAATATGCTGATGCAAACAACAAGTGTACTAAATTTGTTGTATTATTTATCATGTTTGTTCTTCTTGCTTTTATTCTTTCAATTTTTAAATACCTGTTACTTTCTTGTTAGTTATTTACAAATTTTATTCTTTATAATGTGCATTTTGTTGTATAAAATGCACCTGTAAATGGAGGATGTTTCTGTTGGTGGTATATGTTCAAATAAACAAATGATGCCAGAGTACTTCCGCATCTTAAAATCTAGAAAGAAGTGCATAATCCCTGAATATAAGGCTTACAACAAAGCAATCACAAAACAGCAAAAGAAACTTGGTAAAGTATTTACAACAACATGCTGTGAAGTACATTAAGTCACGTGTTGGATCTGATGATCCATATATCGAGGACGAGGACGAGTATGGTCCTGTTGCACTAAAGCCGTGAAAGAATACGTTAAGGAACGTTTTGCAAATTGTTCAGTGGTTATGTTTAGAACTATTTGGCACATGCTTACAAGGAACACCAGTAAAAGTATTCCATTTTTATTCCACGATCGTATAATAATGCACAATTTAAAAAAATGTTCAACCACAGACAAACTCGTGTTACTTCAATATAAGGAGCATTGATTTGAAAGACATCCCAAGTCCACTTGATCGAATGGATGACTATTGTATGGGGTTAAAATCTTTCTTTGCTATTACTGTTTTTAATAAAATCCAGTAATTAAGTGCCGGGAGTGTCCGAGGACATGCTCGCCAGGTGCAGGTCTTTTGATTTGACGCCCGTAGGTGACCTCTGCGTCATGCTTGTGGTTATGATGATGGTGAAGACGACACATTCACCCAGCCCCCGTGCCAGCGAAATTAACCAATGATGGTTTAAAATTCCCGATCCTGCCGGGAATCCAATCCGGGGCTCCTGCCTAACCATTTAGCCACGGAGCCGGACAACATCCAATATTTTGTTTCTCTTGGAAAGTTTTATTCTGTGGACTTGGTATGTTTTTGATAACACCGTTTCAATTTTTATGTGAGCTGTTTGGTTCTAACACAGCCTCTTAACGATGTCAATATCCTTACAGTCAAGCCCAATATGTTTCAGCTGATGTATAAGGATATCGTGTTTAACGTTGTCAAAAGCTTTTACATAATCAGTGAACCAAGCAAAGACAGTCCTTGGTTGGTTAAAAAAAAAGAATATTATAGAACTGGCCACCGTCGAACGGCCGCATATAACAACTCATATTCTGTGCTTGCCATACAAGAATGGAACCGTTTACCGCATGACGTCAGAGTGTCATTTAAAAGAGCGTTAAGAGGTACATCAGGATACAACTGAACTGTTGCATTTCTCGTGTACCATTGATCGTGCCTACTCAAGGCAACCATTAACTTTTACAATTTGGATTAGAGTGTCTTTGCTCAATAAAATTACACTTCCAGGCCTCTCTAGGCACAACCTACAATTTACAAGACCATATCAATTACTTTTTAAGTTTACACAGGGGTATCGAGTACCCATTCTACCGGGCCTTCGTGGAAAATAACAGGTTCAATTACTGGCCTAAAAATCAAAATGTATGGAGGCGGCCACTTGCGGGCCCTGAAATCCAAGATTAAAGCCCTACTTGGGCTGGTGGCCCGGCAATACAGAGCCTATTCCTAAACTACTGAGGTGACTAGATGGGGGAAATTTAAGTTACAAGGCTACAGATAGAAAACGCTTACAAAAACATAGTCACCTCAAATACAAGTTGATAGGGAACTCGAGAGGATGTCGCACTCTCTATTCCCGAATTTTAGTTAAGTGCCGTACACTTGATTTACTCGAACTATTACATGAGAGGAAAGGGAAGTTTTAGAAAATTGGCTATACATAGTTAAAGATTGGAAACTTCCCCTCGAATCAGCTTGCGGAGATAACAACTAAGATTGAAAAATGGTGGTCATTACCTTAGCTGATGTTCTGCCTGCCGATGGATGAGGCCCCCGCATCCTCTCTTAGCACACACATTCAATAGCACAACGATCAATAAGACAAGTTAACTCGAAAAAGCGTCAGCTTTTATACCCAAGAGGAAGGTTCGAGAAGGTTCTGGACTAAAACCAGACACACACCCTCATTTTTATGGGACAGTGTCGAAAAGTTACAAGAAGCCTGTGACTGGCAGAAAAATAAATACACAAAATTTTTGATTGGCCAGAATCCAAAGTTGGCGGTATAAGTAAGACGTGTTGCAAATCTTGAAGTATCAAAAAGAAAGAAAGTCAATTCGGTTCAGGAAACCTATAAACACAAAATTCCTTAAAATTTCTAGTTGTTCCACTTTGCACCAGAATGCATGACATCAGGATTTTTAATAGAGACACCTATGGAAAAAAAGTCCCAACTATTTGAAATAGCTGTTGTAAACATTAAGTGTCGCATAGCGTTCTTCCAGGCCCTTCATTTAAATGCACGGGGTTGAGGTGTACCTCATAGTATTATTATTATTATTATTATTATTATGATTATTATTATTATTATTATTATTATTATTATTATTATTATTATTATTATTATTATTATTATTATTATTATTATTATTATTATTATTATTGTACCGGTTGGTACACCCCGACCCCGCAAGTTTAAATTGTGCGCCTAAAATAATCCCCTACAGGAGAAAATCCGAACTTTAAAATCGGTATTAAATCAATGGTTCCTTAGAAGATGTCACTATGGTAAATTTTGAAGTGTTCTGAACTGTGTCTATTTCGATTCGTGTTTGTTTGCTCTGTAGCAAGAGGTGTGGACATTCTCTTCCAGATGTCACTACCAAAAAAACTATGACTGTGCACCCTGGTGCGAAGTGAACGAACTGTTTTGAAGAAATTGTGTATCCCTAAGTTTGTTCTTTGTTAAAATTCCTTCTTTCATTTTTTGGGTTAGCAATATTGATCTCTTCTTCCGCCAGGTTTGAATTCTACCAATCACTAATTTTCTAAAATAACTTTCAGCCAATCATGTATATCTTCTCCAATGTTGTATGTAACTATTGGGTCCACCAATAAACAGAGTGGGTGTGGCGTTTTTCTTTCATGAAAGGTCTCGAAGTATCCTTGTGGGTATAAAACTGCTGATTGTCATGGCTCGGCGCCACTTCATCGACATCTTGCTTAGTGTGTGATTATGTAGCAGGAGACGGGAAGCGCCTCTTTCTTCGGGCAGCAGTTCATCAACAAGGTAATGGCCATTTAATAACTTTTTCTTGCTAGCTCAGCAGTTTAACCCACGGGGCGGGTTCGAAACTTTTCTCATGTAACCTACCTTGTAAAATGTAATACATTTGTAAAACTCTGTATCTTTAACCGCAAATTGGGATAGGGAGTGCTTAACCCTCTCGAGCTCCCACTCATATTGTTTTGAGGTGACTACATTTTCATAACCAATTTTCTTCTCTTCTTAAGGTAATAAAAGTTTTTCTTCTACGAGTCACCTCTCTAGTATGGGATTAGCCCCTGTGTACCCGGCCGAGTGCCACCTAGGTTTTAAGAAGTTTCATGTAGGAGTGCAAGCTACGCCTCCAAACAATTTGGTATTTTAGGGCCATGTAATTAAACTGTTCTTTTCTGATAAGGCCCAGTAGATTGGGTACATGATACCCCTGTATAAATTTGTAAGTTGTGCCCGAGGGCAAGTGATGGTGAAAGTTGAGGTTGCCTTAAATAGGCGTGAGTAACTGAGAGCCTGTTAGTTCTCTCCGAATTGGATTTTTTGAGTGCCTCTAGAAGGCCTGAAGGTGTTTCTTGGGAGCAAGTGCTCCTTGTATGAAGGGGTTTTCTACCCCATGAATTAAGTGTATGTAGGTAAAGCGGAGCTTGAAACTCAGGATGTATGCCCGAGAGCTTTGTAAAATATAGGGCTGATAGCCCAAGAGGGTAAAAACCCCTAAAATTTGGATACCTCTAGTCTTGCTGTTTACCTGTAATTGTACCTGATTTTTGGCTTTAATAATTTCTTGTTGAACTTGTTGATATTCCAAATTATATGTAAATCTTGTTCTGTTTGAAAAATATAACCTTTGTTGAAGTTTTAAATTAACTTTAAATTTCGTAGTTAGACCCATTCGCCGCCCGCACCTTCTTTCCACATCTGCTAAACCATCAAAACACGGTAACAATTATTATTATTATTATTATTATTATTATTATTATTATTATTATTATTATTATTATTATTATTATTATTATTATTATTATTATTATAAGGGGAAATGCAACTGGGCAGCCATCCTCTATTAAGGCGGGAGACCTAGCTCAACACGGAGAAAATACGCCAATATTCATTCGATTGTTATATATGCTATAAAAGTTGTTGAAAACTCCTGCACATATCCCAGTATTGTCATGCTTCAGAGCAATCAGAAGCAACTTCAACAATGTCAAAATTCTAATTATAACATTTTAAAATAAAATGTTCAAAACTTCCTGCCTCTTTAACAATATATGACGGTTTCCTTCATAACTCTCTTACTGATTCACAAATAATTATGATTTTTTCAGAGTTTCTTCCCATAGTGTTGTACTACAATCTGTACCTCATTCAGGTCAATAGGATTTAAATTCGATTTTATATAACATTTCTATTTAAAAAGCTATTAATATTTTCTGGTGCTCTGAATAAAAACGCGACAAAAATCCAAATCACAGTCTATGCTAATGATTGAGGTTCATTTTGTAGGTGGAGGTTTGATACACACTTTAAAAAAGGAAAAGTACGAAAATTCTTGTAAACTTGGAATTTATAAGGGAAACAGTGATATATTGTTAAAAAGGCGGGAAATTTTGAATATTTTATTTTTAAATATTACAATTATTAAAATTCTGACATTATTGAAGTTGCTTCTGGTTGCCAGGAAGCATGCCAACACTGGGATATGTGCAGCAATTGTCAACAACAATTGTAGCATATTTAACAATCGAATGAATATTAACCTATTTTTTTCCTTTGTTAAGCTGGGTCTCCCCCTTAACACTTCTTCATTATCATCGTCATATTTTACCGCTTTTCAGTTAGCATGTATGTAATTTGTTGTATATATAAAGCAATACGACAACTAAATGTAAGAAATAGTGAAATTCTCCGTTATCGATCGCAGGGAAGAACCTAGGGTTGGTGCAAAATAGCCTGTCCATATTAGGATTCAGACACAGTGGATGTGGTGTAAGTGACACCTCGCCGAGAAGCCGGCCAGCTAACTTTATGGCGCTGAAGATCCAACGGCAGTGTTGTAATGGAGGCCATCCCTCACCCTGAACACCGGCGAGCGATCCATTATTCAGCCCATGTGATATTTAACTTTGTGTGCACTTCAGCAGAAATTCGAATAGCAATTCTGATTTTATTCCACAGCCATCGTTTTGAAATTTCAAATTTGGACAAATGTCCTTGCTTGTGTCAGTGTCAGGAATTTATGAAGTTAAAAGGTCTAGCAAAAGAGACTAGGGGAAATGTCGGGGAGCAAGATACATACCTTGTACCATGTTACCTGCTATGGTACTGACCAGCTATTCCCACAGTCTATCAGACAGTAAACTATTTAATTATTTAATTAGCCTAACGAATATTTGCCCCAATTTGTCCCCTTGAATTTCACCTTTAACTTAATCTTGTGATCTTTCCTATCATTAAAGACACCACTCAAACGTATTAGTTTACTAACGTAATTCAACCTGGAGCTGCTTCTTTTTCAAAGCCCTCGATTCTTATCACTAGACCGATTTTTATACAGTTTGTGTATAACTCTTCGTTCTCGGTATCTGAACCCAATCACCGTCAGAATCTCAAATAGCTTGGATCCAATCAACATTATGAATACCTCTTCTAGATCTACGAACGCCACGTACGTGGGCTTGTCCTTCCTTATTCGATCATCTAAGATCAGATGTAAAGTCAGTATTGCTTCACGTGTTCCTACATTTCTTCTAAAGCCAAAATGATCTTCTCCCAACTCAGCTTCAAATTGTCCTTCCATTCTTCTGTAAATAATACGTGTTAAAATTTTGCAGGCATGAGATACTAAACTAACGGTACGGTACGTTTCACACTTGTCATCACCAGCTTCTTGGGAATAGGTATAACAACATTCTACCGAAAATCGGATGGCACTTCTCCTCTCTCATACATCTTACACACTAGATGGAATAACCTCGTTATGCTGGTCTGACCGAAGGCAGTCAGTAATTCAGAGGAAATGCAATTAATTCCAGGTGCCTTGTTCTTATTTAGGTCTCTCACAGCTCTGTCAAACTCTGGCCTCAAAATTTGGTCTCCCATTTCATCAGCATCAACAGCCTCTTCTTGTTCCAGAACCAAATCATGTACGTCTTTACCTTGATACAAATGTAGGATATTTTCCTGACATCTTTCTGCTTTGTCTTCTTTCCCCAGAACTGGCTTCCCATCTGAGCTATTAATATTCATACACGTAGATTTTCTTTCTCCTCGGGTTTCATTGATTTTTCTGTATGCAGCATCTAACTTTCCTAAGACCAAACAACCTTCAACATCCTTGCACTTCTCCTTGAGCCATTCTTCCTTAGCTATCTTGCACTTTCTATCCACTCCCTACTTTAATCGCCTGTATTCTTTTCTGCCCTCTTCATTTCTTAAATTCTTATCATTTAGTCGTCCATCAACTAAGTCTAGTATCTCCTGAGGTATCCACTGATTCTTAATTAATATTTCCTTCCTTCCTAATATTTCTTCAGCAGCCCTACTTCCCTCATTTTTCATGACTGCCCATTCTTCCTCTATTGTATTTCCTTCAGTATTTCATTTCGTTCTTGTGAAAAATTTTCCTTGAGACAATACCTCACACTCTTTTCTTTCAACTTGTCTAGATCCCATCTCTTTGCAATCCTTCCATCTTCAATTTCTTTAACTTCGGGTGGCATTTCATGACCAACAAGTTAAGGTCAGAGTCCACGTCCGCTCCTGGGGAAGTTTTGCTAACCAACATCTGGACTCTGAATCTCTGTCTAATCATAATGAAGTCTATTTGATACCTTCCAGGGTCTTCGTGTCTCGTCCACGTATACAACCGTCGTTTGCGGTGTTTGAACCAAGTATTAGCAAGGACTAAGTTGTGATCAGCGCAGAATTCAAGCAGCCGACTTCCTCGTTTATTCCTTTGTCCCAGCCCGAATTCTTCTACTGTATTACTTTCTCTTCCTTCGCTTACACTGCATTCCAGTCTCCCATCACCGTGGCCTTAAATAAGGTACAGCCCCAGTACTTGCCTGGTGTGAAAATGGGAAACCACGCAAAACCATCTTCAGGGCTGCTGACAGTGGGATGCGAAACTACTATCTCCCGAGTGCAAGCTTAGAGCTGCGCGCCCGTAACCCCACGGCCAACTCGCCCGGTATAATTAAATAGAAGTACGGCATGATTAAGCAATTAAAAATCATTTAGTATTTGAACACTCACTAAGAAACTAACAGACACTAAAGAGACTGCCAGATTGATGAATGCGCGCGGCAAGTGGCCACGACCTCGGCAAAAAATATGTACCCCTACTACCCTTCCTCACGGCACATGCAAAGTCTCCATTACTTGCTGTAGTGCTATACAAATTGGTTAGCCGCGACGAACAGCATTTTGTCCGTATTTCCGTCAATAATTTAATAATTAAAGAAAATAAACGAAGGAATTAGCAGATAAGATAACAAGGTTTGTACAAACAGCTTTTAAAAAAATAATTCCTAGTTTCAGCTGGCTAAAGTAGAATAAAAATGTAATGTTTACTCCACAAAGTGGGGGGGGGCTGTCCCTCCACGCCCCACCCCCTAATCGCTGCTACTGTTTGTGGACACGTCAAAGATGCAGAAAAGTAAATCTAATAACTTATTAATTTATACACGTGTAGACATTCCACTCGATGGAAAAGTTGCTTGTACTAACCAAAAACTAATACTGTTCGGTGAAGTACGTACGTAGAAGGCATACGTCTGTTTGGAGCTTCTGTTGCATTCCGACCAGATTGTCCAGATTAAAATAATGTCTGTGTATTCGTCGCTGCTGATCACACTAGCTATTTCCGATATGCAGACATCAAATATAGTGCGACTGTACCATACACCAGCTTAGAACTATGCGGTCGAAAACGATGTTTACTAATGCAAGGGGTGTATTAGACCGGTAACGCTGAGTAAAATGCTGCGAGCGACACTCCGTTTCTTATCTCCTCATATTCTTACGTAACCTGCCCGCTAGTAATAGTTCCCCTGTGAAAATCAATTGGTAGATATCCCATTCATCATTTGTGCATGCGGGGCATTTATGAGTAGAAAGTACGGCGTTCGAGAGCCACCTGGTATAAGGAAACATAAAAGACCAATAACACTGCCTTGAGGAATTCCCCCCTTAATTATTACAGGGCGAGATAAAGCTTTGCCTACTCCAATTCCCTGAGTTCTATTTTCTAGAAAAATAGCCACCCATTCAGTCGCTCTTTTATCTAGTCCAAATGCACTCATTTTTGCCAGTAGTCTCCCATGATCTATCTTATCAAATGCCTTAGATAGGCTAATCGCGGAGGTCTATTTTACCTCCTGAATCCAAGATATCTGCTATACCTTGCTGGAATCCTACAGTTGAGCTTCAGTGGAATAACCTGAAGCTTCTAAAAACCTTTTCTAAACCCTAACTGCCTTCTATCGAACCAGTTATTAATTTCACAAACATGTCTAATATAATCAGAAAGAATGCCTTCTCAAAGCTTACATGCAATGCATGTCAAACTTACTGGCCTGTAATCTTCAGCTTTATGTTTATCACCCTTTCCTTTATACATAAGGGCTACTATAGCAACTCTCCATTCACTTGGTATAACTTCTTCATTCAAACAATAATCGAATAAGTACTTCAGATAGGGTACTATATATCAACCCGTTGCCTTTAGAAATCCGATCAATTCCTGCTGCTTTTCTAGTTTTCAACTTTTGTGTCTTATTGTAAATCTCGTTGTTATCATAGGTAAATTTTAATACTTCTTTAGTATCAGTCACCTCCTCTATTTGGACATTATCCTTGTAACCAACAACTTTTACATACTGCTGACTGAATACGTCTGCCTTCTGAAGATCTTCGCATACACAATCCCCTTGCTCATTAATGATTCCTGGAATGTCCTTCTTGGAACCTATTTCCGCCTTAAAGTACCTATACATATCCTTCCATTTTTCACTAACATTTGTATGACTGCCAGTTATGCTTGCAATCATGTTATTCTCAGCCGACTTCCTTACTAGTTTCAATTTCCTAGTAAGTTCCTTCAATTTCTCCTTACTTCCACAGCCATTTCTAACTCTATTTCTTTCCAACCTGCACCTCCTTCTTGGTCTGTTTATTTCTCTTCAGTCCACTTCATGCCTGATTTCAACTTTGGCTTTTCTTGGAATCGCTGGTATGCTCGAACTTTCTTCTGGAGAGGAACACGTTCCATGATGTCTTCATGTGTGATCTCTATTTCTTGACGGACTTTTCCAATTTCTGTGAACCAGGGTCCCTTTGTTTTCTTGTTTACAAAGTACGAAAATATCCGGTTGGTTAATCTCTGCGAGTTCATAATACGTGTTATATGGCCTTAAGAATTAATCCTCTACTTCCGAATTGTATCCGTTCTATTTCCTATTAAATTATTATTATTATTATTATTATTATTATTATTATTATTATTATTATTATTATTATTACAGTAAAACCTATATGTGACGGATGCTTCATATGAAGGAAACCTGTAAATACGTAAAATTTTCAGAACAGTGTGATTTTTATATGGAAACACACTCAGTATAAGCCAGAAACCTTCACAACGCGAAAATGGCACAGTTTTAAGAGAACCATGAGTTACTTTTTCTTTCTTCTTTTTCTTTAATTTTTCTCTAAGGGATTTGCTCATTTCAGTACAGGAGTATGTAATTATATTATCGTTCGTGTTGTGCTTGTGATAATGCAGTTAACGTATGGCTGTCGTTTGCTGCTTTCAGAACGATGAGAATGTCAATATGGAACTAAAGCGCCGCACGGTTTATCGTTTATTTTTAACATAACAATACATTGTTGTGTTAGAAACAAGCGGCAACTTCTGCTTACTCAGCAATGTTGGCTTTCCAAATGAGAAATGATTGCGTCATTCAATTTAACAATATTTGAGCTGGAATTGTAGCTGTAGTGTGATTTCATTCAGTATTTTGTCTGAACTGATGGAGCTCCTGCAACATGTAGAGAACCATATACTTACCCTTGTGAGCTAAACTCGTCAACCTACCGAGCTGCTGCTACCGGGAAAAGAAAATGTACTTTAAAATCTAACTCAATATCGTACACACATTACTAAACTAGTTCATACATTATAATGACACAGTGCAATCTGTCTTAATTTTAATGTTGAAAATATTTCTTACCAGACAAAGTAGGGGTCCAAAAAACAAGAAACGTAACGTAACGTAAAATTAAGCCATTTATTCGATTGTGCCGAAATATGACGGGATAAAGAGCTAGGAAAGGTTTCAAAGTGTGAGTCCTGGGTAGCTCTATCAAACTAAAAATATAAATTTCGAAAATCATTTCCAGCCTCAATGCAGTTCCAGAAAAACAGCCTAAAATCGCTATTCAAATCCTAGCCAAATTAACTTATTTGCATAATTCTTTCTATAATGTGTTCCTTGGTTCAATAACCTAAGGCGTTTTTTACTTTTTTAATGTCCACGCCGAATGTAGTTATAAGGGCTTAAGTAAAACTCTGCATTGACTCACATTAGCGCTCGTAGTGGTTCTTAAGTGAAACAATGCATTGACTCACATTAGCGCTCGTAGTGGTAGAGAAAGGGCAAATTGCTAATCTAATCGACCGAATAACGTTGATTAAGAACATGATAGTAATTTTTAGGAATAAATAAAGAATATATTCTCATACTTTATTACGTATATTTTAATTCACCTAAAATTTGTAGCTCATATCCCTAAGATATTTTTAACACTGAGTTGCTTGCGTGAAGGGCTAGAACTGTGGATTTTTTCTCTTTATATTAAGTCAAATCTCCTTAAGAAGGAAAACTGTAAAGATGAAAATGTTGAAAGGAATGTTCATGTTCCGGGATACACAGATTTCACTTTACCGTATTATTGCCCTGTTTTGTTTCTAATGCTTCTTCTCGATTCACTAGTTTTGAAATGACTTAAAAGTATCATGAGCTTCTCCACATTTGATAATTAGGACTCGGATTTCTATGAGCTAATAAGTCTGGAAATATGCATGCGCTTATGCTCAAAGAAATACTTAAATATGAATTAAATTAAGAACTTGAAAATATGGTAAAAGAGATTAAATATAGTCTAAAAATGTATTCCTTTCTTTGTCTTCAAGTGCCATATCTGGTCCCCCAGATGTTGGTGATCACCGTGGAAAAATAACTCCTTTCTTTAGCTAACCTTAAGATTGTTCGATGGTGTTCATGACAGTCCAGTCTTTGATGATTTGGAGCAGTGACATCGGTAGGCTGATCGACGATAGTTACCTAGTTATACTTCCCCTTTAAACAAACATCGCCGCCAAGATCACTCCTCGCTTGTCTTCTACTTGCCTTGTAATATCAGGTGTAGACCCTGTACTTTCTACCTCGTAGAAACTTTTCTTACTCAGATACCAGAGGAGCACCAAACTGGCCACATTACTAACATTATTTCTGCCTTCCTATTTTGACAAAATTCTGCTCGCGAAACCGTTGCATTCAATTTTCATTTATTTACAAAATATTTATAAGGAAAGGAAATCCAAACTAACCATAAATTCAGACTATGTTTCTCTAAAATAAGTCATTGTGTCTCTCAATAGAGGAACCGTGATTACACACCAAGGATTACAGCCGAGCTAATTCATTAACTAATGACAAGCATCAAATTTATGGCAACCAAACGCAAACAAAATCACTTGGCTTTATCGACATAATACAGTGCGAATAATACTTTGAGAATGGGAAATAATTATAATATGGTCAAATGATTTTTATGCCATTTATTTTATCAAAAATGGCTTAACCAGCAAATGTGCCCGTGCTTCGCTACGGTATTCTACATTGTATACGGATATCGAGGTAAATTACTGTACATGAAGTGAATAAGGTTTTCGTACATTGCATGTCCCTTAGCGTTATCCAGAAACAGCAGGGAGGATCCCATACGTTGTTTCCAATGCAAAGTGCGAGTTGTGGAATTGTGATGATAACGGCAGGCTTACTTGCCTACTGCCATTCACAATGGAGTAAGTAAGTTTTCATTAAAATAGGAGGCCGCATTACCTACTGCGCGGTCACAATCGATTTGGTGAGTTTACGTTACAATGGTAGGAGCCCTTTCCTACGTCCAGACAGATTACAATTGAGAAGTGTTTATCATAATAGCAGGCACCTTCCCTAATGCCAGTCAAAATTGAGTTGCGCTGTTATCATTATAATGACAGGTACCTTTTCCTAATTACAGTCACACTTAGTTGGTGAGTTTCCATTATAATAGCCTACTGCCTACTGCCAGTCACATTTTAGATGGGTAAATTTGTTTATAATGGCGCGCATACTTGCCTACTCCCAAACACAATCGGTTAGGGGAGTTTCAAACAAAATTAAATGCTCCCTTGACTTCTGCCATTCAAATCGAGAAGGCAATTATTAATTACAAATGTAGTCTCTCCTTACTAATGCTAGTTACAAAGGAGTGGGAGAAGGATCCCATTCCTACTGCCAGTTAAAGTCGATGTGGAGAATAATGATTGCAATAGCAGACGCCCTCCAGTTGAGAGTCACTATCGATGTAATTAATTATAATGGCAAACACACCCTTTCTAAGTCGCTACAAATCGACTTCAATGAATATATATGTATAGATGGACATACGAAGTACAGTATATGCATGTTTACAATATTACAAACCTCCATTTACAGATTAACTGCTGCTAAACGATACATCATATCGACAAACGAATTGTACCATAAGATGCCTCATTTAGCGATCTAAATGGCTGGTCTTAAAATATTTTCACCTGCCTCATCTATTTATGGGTAAAATTAAGTTAGGAACGTTGAATAGGGTGAAATTTGGGTTAGGTTTTCTTACAGTACTTTCGGGTACTAATATGACAGCAACAAACATATAATTTGGCTCACGTTTGAATACTGGGTTGGCCAATGTTCGTGTAGAATTAGATGATTCTATATTTCATATAAGTGATTCGAACTACGAATTATGCGTGTACAAAGAGCAAAATGTAGGTAAAATCGGGAAATAGAGACAAATCTATATTAATAAAATCGTAACGACAGTGTATCTGTACATTGACTATTTTGGCAAAATTTCTCTACAGTTATCCATTTCAGGTGTAATAACGCCCATCTGCATATTTTTAGCTTTGGTATCTGTTTGTCGGTTTGTTAGTTTGTATGTTTGTTTGTTTGTTTGTCTGAGTTCTTATAACTTGAAAACTACTGGATATATTTCTACCAAACTTGATATTTAGAATCCACCTGTCCTTGGGTAGGTTTTAGGGTCAATATTATTTCTGAATGCCTAAATTTACTGGGGTTTTATCCGAAACTGATAGCATGACTTTGCACTCCCGCAAAATATGCACATCCAAAATTAATGGAAATCTATCATCCTTAATGAAAATCAATTTCTAAAAGTTTTTTCTCATGTGCATCATTTCCATAGGAAGATTAATAAGGGAGATATCATGAACGGTCGGTTTTGCAGGCTAAGTCTAGCGGACATAGCTCAAAAGGTGTTGTACTTGGAGCAGATTCCTTATCTATCTATATAAATAAGTCGTTTAATGATATCTCCCTTATTAATCCTCGTATCGAAAAGATGCGCAAGAAAAAAGGTTTAGAAATTGATTTCCATTAAGGCAGGTAGATTTCCATTAAGTTTGGTTGTGTATATTTTGTGAGAGTGCAAAATCACGGTTTCGGTTTCGTATAAACCCCAGTGATTTCAGGAATTTAGAAACAATATTGGCCCTAAAACCTACTAAGAACAGGTGGATTAAAAATATGAAGTTTGGTAGAAATATATCCAGTAGTTTTACAAGTTATAGACAAACAAACAGACACCAAAGCTAAAAAATAAGCAGGTCATTATTACACAGGAAACGGATAACTGTATGGAAATTTCGGCAAAATAGTCAATGTATAGATACACGGTCGTTATGATTTTATTTATATAGATGATAATATGTATTAAAATACGCATTTATATGGCCAATAAAGGTTGTGTCATCGTGTCCATAAAAGCTAAAAATATGCTTAATACAGTCCGCCTCTGGTGTAGTGGTTAGTGTGAGTGGCTACCATCCCCTCCCCACCCTCCCCACCCTCCCCACCACCGAGGCCCTTGTACGATAATTGGTTCTGCCACGAAATTAGAAAAGTGGTACGGGAACTCGAACGGGGTCCACTCAGCCTCAGGAGGTCAACTGAGTAGAGGAGGTTCGATTCCCGCCTCAGCCTTCCTCGAAGTGGTTTTCCGTTGTGTCCCACTTCTTATTCAGGCAAATTCCGGGAACACTTGGGTTTTCTTGACAGTATTTTTGACAGTATAAACCCCACTAACTTATGGTCACGGCTGCTTCCTTTCCTCTTATTGGCATATCCCTTCCAATCTTCCCATCCCCCACAAGGCCCATGTTCAGCATAGCAGGTGACCCTCCCTGGGCGACGTACTGGCCCTTCTCGGCAGTTGTATCCCCGACCAAATGCCTCACGGGGGAAAATCAACCCTTGAAGTTAAATGGATAATGGAATGCAACGAAATTTGTTTAACATAAGTTAAGATTCCAGGATTAAAACATGACATGTTATAGAAATACGGGCCTAATTGATAAAATAGAACTTAGTGAAAGTAGAGGAATATGAAAATTAGTTTGAATCATGGGTGGACATATACCAGGGAATCACAGTCAGTTCGATTTTATGACTTTGATGTTATAGAGCAGATTCTTATCCTGAACAAAATTTATCTTTTATACAACAATTATCGTAAAGGATTAAGAACAGGTTATAATAATTTCAAATTAACTTTTACGTAGACATAGAGGTCATAAATGTCAGTAAAGTAACAAATATTTCATTTTTAACAAGGTATTAATTGTGCGTCCTTTCAACTCAATTTCATTCGGAAGTACAATCCTTACCTCCCGGAAAAAGTATCTGGAAGGAATAAATACACTCTACGTCTCGAAAAGGCAAAAAAGAAGAACACTCGGGTTTTTTGACAGTATTCAGTTCCAATTATTTGTGGATCAGTGGTACAGTGTTTGCTTTTGGATCGCAAAACGGGAAACCACGGAAAACCATATTCAGGGCTGCCGACAGTGGGGTTTAGACACACTATCTCCCGAATACAAGCTCGTAACTGCGCCACCCTAACCCCAAGGCCAACTTGCTCGTTATATTATTATATTATTATTATTATTATTATTATTATTATTATTATTATTATTATTATTATTATTATTATTATTATTATTATTATTCGCGGCTTCGTTCGCGTATGTTCAGGAACATGGAAGATGTCAGCGAAGTCAGCTCACAAACTCAATCTCTTTCATCAGCCGAGCTTCAGATGAATCCTAAAATATGATTGAAGAGTCCTGCGCAGAGGTGGTCTGTGTATCACACACAAAATCATTCCCAAAAGAATACAGCTATTTACGGGCCATTAGGCTATACGGATTGAGAATGAAACAATTCCAAAAACTACACTGATGTGGTTTCCCTCAAGTGAACACAACGGAAGAGAAAGTTCATGCAACATCTGACCCCGAATATTTGCGAGGGAACTCCGACTGAGGGGTCTCCGCTGGGATAAGGCAGAAAATCTTCTGGCAGATGAATTCGCTTGAGAAATCTTGTTGCCCGATATGCTACGTTGCATGGATGGAGCCAAGTCTAAGTAAGTCTTCCAAAGGCGAGGCCATGGCCCATGCCTATGGTGAAAACTTAATTAAGGAGGCCTATAAGGAAGCTGAAGAGGTCAACGAGGGTGTCGCATACAAATCAGAAAGGGTGCGGGGTGCCCAAATTGTTAATTGTGAACAACAAGCTTACTGTATGCCCAACCTTTGTCCCTTTTCCCTACGTGGTCGGGTATGAAGTGAGCTGAATCTTCGCAGCAATCTTTGACGGTCGGATGATCTTCCTGACGCTAGCCTCTTCTTATTCTTTTTATTCTTGTACCGTATCCTCCATACTCTCACTGGATGTCGGCTGTCATCAGGGCGATCTCGTTCTTGTTCTCACCAACCCGTAAGTGAGTGGTGGTACTGATCCCATACCATTCTCGTAGATTCCGCAGCCAAGATATTCTCCTTCTTCCCCTTCTTCTCCTTCACTCAATTTTACCTTGTAAGATAATCTGTAGGAGTCTATATTTATCATTTCGAATGATATGGCCAAAGTACTCCAGTTTCTTCTTTTTGATGTTGCGCATGACCTGTAGTTCTTTGTTAAGGCGTTGGAGTACTTCAGTGTTACTTTTTCTGTCAACCCATGATATACCGAGCAGGCATCGGTAGTCCCAAATCTCAATGATCAAAGTTTATTGGTGGTCGTGTTCTCTGTTAAGGTCCAAGTCTCGGCACCATAAAGTAAGACAGAAAATACATGACACCGAAGCAAACGTAGACGCTGATTGATCCTAAAGTCCGTGTTACAGAAAAGTCTGCTCCTTCTCTTGAATGCAGTCCTTGCCTGTCCAATCCGGAACCTAATTTTAAAACAAATTGTTCCATCTGTGACCAAGTATACGTACTCTGCCGAGATACTTAAAGAGTTCGACTTGTTCAAGTGATATGCCAGATACTGTCAAGTTAACAGGTTGAATGGCATGTTTTCTTATGACCAGTACTTTGGTCTTTTACTTTCTGGAACACTGTGTTCGACCACACAATTTAGTAATGTCTGCAGATCTTCAGCACTTGTTGCAATGAGAACAGTATCACCTGCGTATCGCAGATTATTTATTGGGATCCCATTAACAACTATGCTCACCTGTTTTCCTTCAGAAAATAGTAAATAGTAAATATTAAAGAGGAGTGCAGATATAGCATAGCCCTGCCTCACTACTTGCTTTATTTCAATAGCACAGGTGTTTTTGCTGTCAAACTTAACAGAAGCGGTCTGATTCCAGTACAGGTTGGAAAGAATTCAGATATCTCTACCATCCATGCCAATATCATGTAAGATATGCAGCAATATTTCATATTTCACATGATCGAAAGCTTTTTTCATAATCGCTAAAACAAGCATATACTTCCACAGACATCTATGCATTTTTGCACCAAAACCTCCATCCCCAGCAATGCCTCTCTGGTGCCAAATCCATTACAGAAACCAAACTGGGTGCTACCTACGTATGATTCACATTTGCTATATATTCTTGCATGTATTGCTTTTAGGAAGATATTGAGAACATGGCTCATTAAGCTTATGATTATGTAAACGCCACGCGATGTAGCCATTGCTTCCTTTGGAATAGGGATGAAAATTGATTTCAACCAGTCAGAAGGGATTGATCCACTGGTGTATACCAGATTGAATAGCTCTATCAGGTTATCCAGTGATTGGTCTTCCTGAAGAATTTTAAATATTTCTGCAGGTATACCATCAGGTCCAGGTGCCTTTCTGTCAGCCTCATCAGAGGAGTTAATGATGTGAAATGAATGGCGTGATATATGAAGTAGGAAAAGAGACGGTGAAATCCGGTGCTAGTACAAAGCCTAATATTCTGGAATAACAACACAAGGTCTGCTCAAGGCTTAAAGTCGCCATCGAACGAACGAATCAACAATACAATATCATATGCCCTCACTCCATATAAATACTCTCGAGGGATTTGGAACTGAATCAAGCCCGTTGGTACGCAATCTAACGATTATAAATTGTATACCACCACCTCTCCTACCCTGCCGGCCAACATTCTGCTGTCAGAGGATAATCTGCGGGAGGCTACGTTCTCCAGTGGTAAACAAAGTAACAACTATATCGTTAACAACAATACGAACGCGTGCTCGCAGAACGAAGATCTCTAGATGAACTATAGCCGTGCATTTCACCTCCGGACATGGCCAGCTGTTCTATAGAATTAACTCACCTGCACTGGTACAGTACGCCTTCTCGTTGGTGGACGAAGTGTTTTCGGAGGAGATATCCAGAAAACTATTAATTGGAAATAGTTCCTGTAAAAAAAAAAAAAGCCTTGTTATCGTATACGCGGTACGGCGTACGTTATTTTCAGGAAGAGTATCAGGTTTCCGCAATTACTATGGGAACATTTCCTGTTCTGTAAACGGTAAAGACGGAAATCATACAAACGTTTATTGTGAGCTGTTTGCTGGAGATAAGCACTCCAGTCACTCCTTTACGTCGCACCGATACGGATAACAGCGACGATAGGACGGGAAAGGGCTAGGGTGGGAAAGAAGCGACCGTGACCTTAATTAAGGTACAGCCTGGTGTGAGAATGGGAAACTGTAAGAGAATCTGCCACCTCGGCGACAGCCCTAAATGCAGATCAATGGTGATTGATAGATTGATTTTTATTTTTTTTTATATATATATTTAATTATACAGCATATGGAGGGCCATTAAACACCAATAATATAACAAATTTAAATAAACAGTATAACAATCGATGTAAACAACAATATTAAATATCAACAGTAAATAAATAACCATGTGATATCAATTGCAGCGATAACTTCAAGGGTCGATTACAGAAGTAGCAAGAGGAAAGATCATGGTTTGGAAGGGCGTTAGAAAATGGAAATCTGGAGAAGACTTCAAAGGAAACTTTTAATTTTGCGTTTGAAGAATGCAAAGGGTGTTAGTATGTCAATACCGGGTAGTGAGTTACCAAGAGTTGGAAGATGTTTTAAGATAGAGGGTTGTTGTAAGGTTAGGCACAGTCGGGACACATGATCGATATGCCGGTTGCGTGTTGGGCGGGGGGGAAGTGTGTTGGAAGAGTCTTGCATTTGGTATAGCCATTGATTGTTTAAGGTAATATAGATCGGAGAAATGTAAACAGCTCCTCAGGTCAAGTATACCCAGGTAGTTCAAAATGTTAGATTTAGTTTTGTTCTTAAAAGCAGGATTGCGAGTCTTAACAATGAAAGTGAAAAATACTATTTAGTTGAGATATGTTTGTGATAGCAGATGAGGACGAAAAAGGGGAACAAAGACAATAATGGGGAGAATAAGAGATAAAGTATAATTCTAAGAATTATCATTAATTTCAGTGAACCTGTAAAGAGATTGATTGATTGATTGATTGATTGATTGATTGATTGATTGATTGATTGATTGATTGATTGATTGATTGATTGATTGATTGATTGATTGATTGATTGATTGATTGATTGATTGATTGATTGATTGATTGATTGATTGATTGATTGATTGATTGATTGATTGATTGATTGATTGATTGATTGATTGATTGATTGATTGATTGATTGATTGATTGATTGATTGATTGATTGATTGATTGATTGATTGATTGATTGATTGATTGATTGATTGATTGATTGATTGATTGATTGATTGATTGAAACAACGGAAAACCCTCTTCAGGGCTGCCGACAGTGAAGTTCGAACCCGCTATCTCCCGAATGCAAGCTGATAGCTACAGTACGTGAGCCAAACCACGCAGTCCCCCACGGTATCCCCTGCCTGTCGTAAGAGGCGACTAAAAGGGGCCTCAGTGGCTCTGAACTTTGGAGCGTGGGGTGGCGACCACGGGGCCCTTAGCTGAGACCTGGCATTGCTTCCACTTACTTGCGCCATGCTCCTCACTTTCATCTTTCCTATCTGACCTCTCTTGGTCAACTCTTGTTCTTTTCCCAGCCCGATGGTATTACATATGGAGGCCTAGGGAGCCATTTTCACGCCCTTCGTAGCCCTTGTCTTCCTTTGGCCGATACCTTCATTTTTCGAAGTGTCGGACCCCTTCCATTTTTTTCTCTCTGATTAGTGTTATATAATATAGACAGAGGATGGTTGCCCAGTTGTACCTCCTCTTAAAACAATAATCACCACCACCACCACCATAAACCACGCAGCCACTCGCTCGGTTCTGTAGATATAGCTCAAATCTAAAACCAATTTCCTTGCTGCTTTTCTCTATCTGCAATCGCTTGGAAAGGTTCCGTAGAAATTTCATGTGTTATTTTCTTGAAATCTTGTTCGATGTCTATCGGTCCATTTTGATCATAATTCCGATTTCCGAATCTGATAACTCTTGAAGTTTATCTCTAGACTTTGATGAACTCATACCAATGTTTGCGGTTTTATGGGGATTCCAGTGTTTTGAGGCGAAAATTCTAAGTTATATGGCGGTCCGATTCCTTAGCTGAATGGTCAGCGTTGTGGCCTTTGGTTCAGGGGATCTCGAGTTCGATTTCCGGCCGGGTCGGGAATTTTAATCGCCTTTGATTAGACCTTATGGCTCGGGAACTGGGTGTTTGTGTTTGTCCCAACGCTCTCCCCTTCGTATTCACACAACACACCACACCACCAACCACCAGACACACGCAATAGTGATTACATCCCTCCACATAGGGTTAGTGTCAGGAAGGGCATCCGGGTGTGGAACTGGGTCAAATCCACTTGTGCTACACAGTTCGCACCCGTGACCTACAAATGTGGGAAGAGCGGTAGAGAAAGAAGATACTGCCTTGTCCTGGGTTCCATTCCGCCATTTACTTTTCCCGCAGGCTTTGTCAATATTTTGATGTTTTGGAACATTTTCAAGAGTGTGCATTTGAGTTCGAGTCTTTAGGTGGAGATATTTACAAGGAAAGGATGGGCGTTTCCTTTTTTGAGAAATTCTCGGTCGATTCGCGGATTCTTCTTAGTTTGGGTCTGTTGGATTAAAACTTTACTTTGAGTGGAGTTAGGTGAGGTTGCAGGTAATCGGAGTCAATGACTCGTTTCCTCACTTAAGCATTCATATTTTCCTTTGAGGTTTCCTTGGAATTCAATATATTATTATGATTATTATTATTGTAAACCTCCGTGGTGTAGTGGTTGGTGTGATTAACTGCCACCCGCGGAGGCCCGAGTTCGAAACCCGGCTCTGCCGTGCAATTTGAAAAATAGTACGAGGGCTGGAACGGGGTCCACTCAGCCTCCGGGGATCAACTGAGTGGAGAGGGGTTCGATTCCCACATCAGCCGTTCTACAAGTGGTTTTCCACGGTTTCCCACTTAACCTCCAGGAAAATGCTGGGATGGTACCTAAATTAAGCCCACAGCTGTTTCCTTCCCTCTTGCTTGTCTATCCCTTCCGATTTTCCCATCCCCCACAAGGCCGCTGTTCAGCATAGCAGGTGAGGCCGTCTGGGTGAGGTACTGCTTCTCCTTCCCAGTTGTATCCCCCGGGTCCAAAGTCTCACGCTCCAGGACACTGCCCTTGAGGCGGTAGAGGTGGGATCCCTCGCTGAGTCCGAGGGATAAACGAACCCTGAAGGGTAAACGGATTAAGAAATTATTATTATTATTATTATTATTATTATTATTATTATTATTATTATTATTATTATTATTACTATTATTATTATTATTATTATTATTATTATTATTATTTGAATGTACATACATGGCATTTCCACTCAATATTACGCGATTTCCTTTAACTATTGTATTCCCCTCTATAAAATTTGCAGGCTCCGCCTGTTGAACTCGAGTAAAGAGCGGCCTGTGGACGTTCCAATGAACGCTGTCGTTAATGAAGTGGAGAGCCACTTAACGTGTAGTTTACACTGAAGTAAGAAACCCCTCCAATGGTCCGGCGTCTTCGAGGTATCGCATTATCTCGGGCTTGATCACGTTCCCAGACGTCAAGAACACTTGGGGCGTAATCCGAGCGGCCCGGCGTCAAAGAAAGCATCGAGTCCCGCGCGCCAACAGATCAGCCGCATTGATCACTCCATTATGGAGGGATTACTGAGGCGACGGAACGTGACTGTCTGTGAACTGAGCGTTTGCTCATCAACCAAGATGGAATACACTTTGTTTGATTACAGAGATGCGGTGGAATGGGAAAGACTAGCTGTTAAAAATGAGGAGAAATGACAAGTATCTTAACTGGATGTCTCTGCAATAATACGTTGAATACTACATTCCAGCACTGCACCAGTTAAAATCTATATTACCTCAAGCAACGGAACATATCTCCAATAATTTTAAACAATAAAATCATACCCTACTCTACTTCAGTGACTAAGTTAGGAATCAGTAGCGGCGATCGGGAATTAGAAGTGTGGGAGGTAAGAAAATGTATAGACAACAAAAAGTACCGGGTTTCTGGATGATATAGTGTACGCTAGACAACAAATATGAAAATGTAGCTACAATATGGTAAGCTTTAATGTTGAAAACATTTCTTAGCAGACAAAGTAAGGGTCCTCATTCTACGAAAAATGTAAAATTAAGCAATTTCCTCAATTGTCTGAACTCAGATCATGTAAGGATTTAAAAGTCGAACAGACTTATTAACTAAACTTCTACACCTAAACATATTCCTTAATCCAACATCGAGGTCGCAATCAAAGGTCGCCGAAATTCGAAGGTCTAAAGGGCCCAGAAACAGTGTTGCCAACTCAGCGGATTTTCCGCTAAATTTGGCGTATTTTTAAATCGAACAGCGGAGAAATTTTCCATTTAGCGTACAGTGGATTTCTTGACGGATTTTCAAACGTCTTTTAGTGATTTTCAGCGGAAACAACATCACCTTTCATCGCCAGGAGAGAAAAAATATAATACAGGACTTACTACGGCATAATAGTCCACTTATTTCCGTTGTACTGAATTGCTGCAAACTATGAATCGTTTTCTAGACCAGCTCTGGCCTACAGCCTCAGTCAGAATTTGTTACAATCGTTACTGTGCTCTTGATGACCCGGGTAGTGTCGTGTTTGATAACGTGTTTCCTTTAGACATCAGGTTCTTTTTGGTGCGTCAATATGTCGAAAGAATAGGTTGAAAAGTAGTCAGATATTTCGTAAAGAGTGATTAAATAATTAAACGTTCAAAGACTAGTTGGTTGAGCTCCCCAAATACCGACGGTGCATCTATTGGCAGTGCAATATAAATGCGAAATTGTTTTCCAAACTTATCAAAAACAATGAAAACAGTAATGAAAGTGAAAATAACTTTCGAAGTAGGTTTGAAAATTTCCGTATGTGCTTTGCTGCTGTGAACTGCCAGTATATACTTTGAAAAAGAATGGTACCATGTGGCTTCATATGAAACCACAGGGCGTCAACACAGCACATCTGCTTCAGAGCATATAGTGCGAGGAGGAGAAGATGAACTCCTGTTCTGAAACTGGTGAGTGTTGAGCTAATCCTGTGTATCATTCTATGTTTCCGGTAATTAACAGCAATTTTCATCCTGTTAGCGTGTTGTAGGAATAAAAATTCGTACAATTAAGTAGTATTGTAGTGTAGTAGTAGCAACCTATTTTAACTTACTGTCATGTGATCTTTGTGAACTAACCTAGACAATAGTTCTTTCCTTTCATTTTTAATTTGCACAGAATAAGTTATCTTATTTTTCCTCTCCTTTTCATTATTTAGTAAAGAACGGCTAAGCAGTGCTAGTGTAGGAACTGTGGGTGTGGCCAGGCATTAAGGAGTATGAGGGAGCAGTTGGAGAGCTTGAGGGAGATAATTAGGATTCTCTCAGAGGACAGGAAGGAAAGTAGGCCTCCTTCAAACAATGTACAGGATACAGTAGGTGCAATAGAGGGGTGGTAAGGAAAAGGGGGGGGAATTGTAGAAGACAGGTGGTCTAATGTTTTAAGGGGAAGGAGATTGCAGGCTAAGGGCCCCATTCAGGATCAAAATTCAGTACACGTGTCGGTGAGAAATCGATACGAGTCACTGCAGGTAGAACAACCGAGGGAAGATGAGGAACAGGGAACTGTTGCCGAGAACTGTGGAAGTAGGAGAAAGGGAAGAGGTAGGAAAGGGAAATGGGGAGTAGTTGATAGGAAAAGACAGGTGGAACAGGATCATGGGATGGAGAAAAGGGAGGAGGAAGTAGCTTCTGCAGCTCTCAGGAAAGATAGGACGGACGACGAGGGGAGGGGATCAAATGAGGTGGGTAGGGTTGAGGCTCTAGTCATGGGGGATTCTATCGTTAGACATGTCGGGAAAGTGTGTGGATGAAAGGGTACCAGGGTAGAGGGTTATCCAGGAATTAGGTTAAGGCAGATGTTGAGGAAAGTAGAAGAGAAGGAGGAGGGAAAGGAGAAGGTGGTGGTGTTTCACGTTGGTGCTAACAACGAAAGACAAGCAGGTATAAGTACCAACATACTGGGGATGTGTGGGACCTGATAAATGCAGCAGGGGTGAAATTTAAGGAAGCGGAGAATTTTATCAGTGGATTACTGTGTAGGAGGGATACTGACTGGAAGGTAATTGGGGATTTAAATGAGACTATGGAGTGGGTATGTGGGAAACTGGGAGTGAGATTTCTAGATCCTAATGGGTGGGTAGGAGATAAGGATCTGCGCTCAGATGGCCTTCACTTAAACCGCAGTGGTACGTATAAGTTAACAAATTTGTTTAGAAGGGTTATAGCGAGGTACATTCTGGGAAACAGGGTGGCCTAGGGAGCGGTCTTAAGGGAACAGGGAACTGGAAATCAAGTAGGAATGACATAAAAATGTTAGTGCTCAACTATAGAAGTATTGTAAAGAAAGAAAATAGAATTAAGTAATTTAATAGATATATACTTAACAGATATTGTAATAGGAGTTGAATCATTGCTGAGAAATGAAATAATGGATGCAGAAATTTTCTCACGGAACTGCAGTGTGTATCGTAGAGATAGGATAGGAATGGTAGGAGGGGGAGTATTCATTCTCGTGAAAGAAGAATTTGTAAGCTACGAAAAAGTTAAAGATGACAAACACGAAATTCTAGGGGTAAGGCTCATCTCTAAAGATAATAGGCAACTTGATGCCTTTGGAGTGTACAGACCAGGAAAGGGTAGCGCAGATGCTGATAAAGAATTATTTGATAAGATAATCAGCTCTGGAGGAAATGATAAGGAAAGGAATGTGATTGTAGCGGGTGATCACAATTTACCAAATGTCAATTGGGAAGGTAGTGCGAACGACAGGAATCATGACCAACAAATGGCAAATAAGTTAATATGGGAAGGGCACCTGATTCATAAAGTGATGGAAACAACTAGAGGGAAGAATATTCTGGATGTGGTGCTGGTAAAACCAGATGAGCTCTAATAGAAAAACCGAAGTAATAGATGGTATTAGTGATCACGAAGCTGCAGAAGTATTCACTCAGCAGTATGTAAAGATTGTTGGTTACAAGGATAATGTCCAGATAGAGGAGGTGACTAATACTAAATAAGTATTGTGAAAGAAAGTAAGAGATTAAAATTAGGACTATTAGGCAGTACCATATGGCTGATAAAACAGGCATGAGGGAGTTTTTAATAAGTAACTATGATCGGTGGAAAACGGTAAATAAAAATGTAAACAGACTCTGGGATGGGTTTAAAGCATTTGTTGAGGAATGTGGAAATAAGTTTGTACCTTTAAAAGTGGTAAGGAATGGTAAAGATCCACTATATTATAACAGGGAAGTAAAGAGACTAAGAAGGAGATGCAGGCTGGAAAGAAACAGAGTTAGAAATGGCTGTGGAAGTAAGGAGAAATTGAATGAACTTACTAGGAAATTGAATCTAGCAAAGAAGTCAGCTAAGGATAACATGATGGCAAGCATAATTGGCGGCCATACAAATTATAGTGAACAATTGAAGAGTATGTATAGGTACTTTAAGGCAGAAATTGGTTCCAAGAAGGACATTCCAGGAATCATTAATGAACAAGGGGAGTGTGTATGCGAGGATCTTCAAAGGCAGAAGTATTCACTCAGCAGTATGTAAAGATTGTTGGTTACAAGGATAATGTCCAGATAGAGGAGGTGACTAATACTAAAGAAGTATTAAAATTTGCCTATGACAGCAATGGCATTTACAGTAAGATACAAAAGTTTAAAACTAGAAAAGCACCTGGAATTGATAAGGTTTTAAGGGATATACTAAAGACAATTGGTGCCGGGCTGAGTGGCTCAGACGGTTGAGGCGCTGGCTTCCTGACCCCAACTTGGCAGGTTCGATCCTGGCTCAGTCCGGTGGTATTTGAAGGTGCTCAAATACGTCAGCCTCGTGTCGGTAGATTTACTGACACGTAAAAGAACTCCTGCGGGACTAAATTCCGGCACTCGGCGTCTCCGAAAACCGTAAAAGAGTTGTTAGTGGGACGTAAAACAAATAACATTATTATTATTATTATTATTATTATTATTATTATTATTATTATTATTATTATTATTATTATTACTATTATTATTATTATTATTATTATTATTATTATTATTATTATTATTATTAAAGACAATTGGTTGGGATATAGCACCATATCTGAAGTACTTGATTGATTATTGTTTACATGAAGAAACTTTACCAAATGAATGGAGAGTTGCTATAGTAGCCCCTGTATATAAAGCTGAAAATTACAGGCCAGTCAGTTTGACATGCATTGTATGTAAGCTTTGGGAAAGCATTCTTTCTGATTACATAAGACATGTTTGCGAAATTAATAACTGGTTTGATAGAATGCAGTTTGGGTTTACGAGAGGTTATTCCACTGAAGCCCAACTTGTAGGATTCCAGCAAGATATAGCAGATATCCTGGATTCAGGAGGTCAATTGGACTGTATCGCGATTGAGCTGTCTAAGGCATTTGATAGGGTAGATCATGGGAGACTACTGGCAAAACTGAGTGCAATTGGACTTGACAAAAGAGTGACTGAATGGGTGGCTATGTTTCTAGAAAATAGAATTCAGAGAATTAGAGTAGGTGAAGCTTTATCTGTCCCCGTAATAATTAAGGAATTCCTCAAGGCAGTATTATTGGGCCTTTATGATATGTGTAAAGAAGTGGAATCAGAGATAAGGGTTTTCGCAGATGATGGTATTCTGTACAGAGTAATAAATAAGTTACAAGAGTGTGAGCAACTGCAAAATGACCTCGATAATGTTGTGAGATGGACAGTAGACAATGGTATGATGATAAACTGGGATAAAAGTCAGGTTGTGAGTTTCACAAATAGGAAAAGTCCTCTCAGTTTTAAATACTGCGTTGATGGGGTGAAAGTTCCCTTTGGGGATCATTGTATATACCTAGGTCTTAATATAAGGAAAGATCTTCATTGGGGTAATCGCATAAATATGATTGTAAATAAGGGGTACAGATCTCTGCACATGGTTATGAGGGTATTTAGGAATTTACTAAGAATGTAAAGGAGAGAGCATATTTGTCTCTGGTGAGACCCCCAACTAGAGTATGGTTCCAGTGTATGGGACCCTCACCAGGATTACTTGATTCAGGAACTGAAAAAATCCAAAGAAAAGCAGCTCAATTTGTTCTGGACGATTTCCGACTAAAGAGTAGCGTTAAAAAATGTTGCAATTTTGGTTTGGGAAGACTTGGGAGAAAGGAGACGAGCTGCTCGACTAAGTGGTATGTTCTGAGCTGTCAGTGGAGAGATGAAGTGAGAGGACATCAGTAGACGAATAAGTTTGAGTGGTATCTTTAAAAGTAGGACAGATCACAATATGAATATAAAGTTGGAATTCAAGAGGACAAATTGGGGTAAATATTCGTTTATAGGAAGGGGAATTAGGGATTGGAATAACTTACCAAGGGAGATGTTCAATAAATTTCCAATTTCTTTGCAATCATATAAGAAAAGGCTAGGAAAACAACAGACAGGGAATCTGCCACCTGGGCGACTGCCCTAAATGCAGATCAGTAGTGATTAATGGATTGATTGATAATCACTTTAATTAAAACAGCTGGTATATACTATTTTGCTACAGTTCGAAATTTAGCGGAATTTAGCGGAATTTCAACTAAAATTTACCGGAGAAAAGATTTATGGGTTGGCAACACTGCCCAGAAAGGTTTCAAATTGTGAGTCATGGATAGCTCTATCAAACTAAAAAATAAATTTTGAGAATCCCTTCCGGCCTAAACGCAGTTCCTTAAAACAGCCTAAAATGGCTTTTTTTCCTTCCTCGTTTCCTTTTTATCCAAATTCTAGACATAATTCTTTTTGGTTCTATGCCCTCAAGAATTACTTTTTTTGCTAGTTGCTTTACATCACACCGACACAGATTGGTCTTATGGTGACGATAGGACAGGAAAGGCCTAGGAATAGGAAGGAAGCGGCCGTGGCTTAATTAAGGTACATCCCCAGCATTTGCCTGGTGTGAAAATGGGAAACCACGGAAAACCATTTTCAAGACTGCAGACAGTGGGGTTCGAACCCACTATCTCCCGGATGCGAGCTCACAGCTGCACGCTCCTAACCGCACGGCCAACTCGCCCGGTAGGATTTTTTTTCTGATAAATGTCCACACGGAATATAGTTATAAGGTCTTAAGTGAAACTCTGCATTGACTTACATTAGCGCTCTTAGTGGTGCTTAAGTGAAACAATGCATTATTGACTCACATTAGCGCTCGTAGTGGTAGAAAAAGAAACTGCTAATCTGATCGACTGGGTAACGATGATTAAGAAAAGGATTGTAATTTTTAGAAATAAATAAAGAATATATTATCATACTTTATTATATTTTATTTACGTAAAATTCGTAGATCATATCCCCCTCCCCCAGGACGTTTTCAACATTGAGTTGCTTGCCTGAAGGGCTAGAACTGTGGATTCTTTTTTATTTTCTCTGAGCGAATTTCGAACAGAGAATCAAAGTTTGACAATGTTTTTCTACTCTACTGTGGTAAAAAAAATAGGTTTTTCTATTTTGATTTAATAATATACAAGAAACTTTCAACAAAGGAACAATTGGACATATACAGTATTACAATTTTTTAAAAGGTCGGTGTGATTATTATAAAATAAAAAGCCTTTGAATATTTGACTACACACTAAGAAAGTAACAAAGACTAGATAGAACTACACAGACATATTGACTTAGTCTGCGGAACTGCCGAATCCGCCCGTCAAGCGGGTGATTCATATCTGTTTGCCCACGACCTTGGCAAAAATATACCCCTGCTTCCCTTCCCCACAGCACTTGCTAGACATGCGATTATTATCTGATGGCACAAACCTGCGTGAAGCCTCGAGCTTGGTTGAGAAGTAGTGAATGAAAGGCAGTGGAGGGGATACACTATTCTGAGCTGTTGTCACCCTAACGTAGTCCACAGGAGCTGATGTGAACACTTTCGTAGCAACTAGCGAAGTGAACGTTCCTCCCCTCTGCCATTCTGCAGGGCGTGGACTTGCCCGCATACAAAACACATTTGGTGCGGAACTAAGGTTTTGTGCCATCAGGTAGCAATCGCGCTTCTAGAGGCTGCTGCGCGAGTTCCCACTACTTGTGGCGCTGTATGAATCGGTTAGCTGCGTCGAATGACATTTTATGCGTATTTCGACTAAGTAATTGTTTTAACATTTAAAACTATTAAAGGAAATAATTATGTGATAAGTCAACAGGGTTTGTATATTTCTTTTAGGTGGCTAAAATGGAACAAAAATGTATTTTTCTCCACAAAGTGGGAGGAGCGACTGTCCCACTCCCTCAACTCCCCCCCCCCCCCAGGTCCACTTTTCATCGCCGCCACTGGCCTAACTTGGCCTCAACAGGTGATAAGCACATATAATAAAGAACATAAATGCTTATATCTATTGAATATATTCTGTAATGGATTCTCGGTTCGACTTTAAGTACAACTAATTCAGTCTCTGATAATACCTGCACTTGACTATTGTGACACTATGTTGACTGAAATAACCTGCGACAGTAACAAGAAAATGGACCGGAGTCTGAAAAGTTGCGGAAGATATATCTTTAATATATGATGCTCATATATCACATTATAAGGAGATGTCATGGCTTAGAGTGCACCAGCGCCGTGAACTTCACATGATATCACTTCTACACAAAATGCTTTCCACTAATACTCCCTACTATCATTCTTCAACTTTTTCTTATCTCTCGTCCTATCAAGAGCACAATACATGATCTGGCTCCTCTCTTGCCATACATGTAAACCGCACTGCTGCGTACAATTGCTCCGCCATTATCTATGCATTCAGGTCATGGAATTCGCTACCTTCAAACATTAGAGACATTCCCTCTCATCGCAAGTTTAATGTGGCTAGCCTCGAGCACATGCTGAGTAGATCCCACTGACTTTCTGGGTAACTGTTGAATGAATGAATGAATGAATGAATGAATGAATGAATGAATGAATGAATGAATGAATGAATGAATGAATGAATGAATTGATTACTGTAGTTATGTCATTTAAGTGTACTTTATTTTGTGTATTTTAAAACTGAATATTCTATTATTACTATTGTTATTTAACCACTAGAAGATAGACAATATATGTAAATTCTTACTAAGAATTTTGAATTCTGTTTAAGCCAATACGGAACCGAAGATGTAATTTATCACATGTAAATTTTAAATATTCCATTTTCCTCTCTTTATCAAATATTAATAACGATATGCTTTTATGCTACTGGTTCTTATCAGATTCCTATCGTAGACTGTATTCGTGTTAACAAAAGCACAGTTTGTACGAAGGATGAAGGAAAGTGCCAGTTACATGAGTGGATTCTCTTATGTTTTAGGCTGCGTTTACGGAGGTCACATTCCATTTCAATCAGCGAACAAAAGTATGGATTAACTTTATAGAAACACAAACTTTTCCATTAACGTTCAAGTAGGGAGGATGGTCCAGTACCTTCCATTGGAAGCGCCGTAACCGTTCACGCGTACTGTTGGATGCATATGGTCTGTCGCGCAGTAATATGACGCACTGAGACCAGTCCAGGCCGTTTCCCGTGAATTTCTACTCGTAAATCCTCCAGTGTGTCGCATTAACTGGCAGCAGTCTCTGAGCTCCCCGATTTGTTCTCTTGAATTCCACTTTTATCTTTATATTACGATCTTTCCAGCTTTTAAAAAAACAACTCAACTTTATTCGTCTTTCAGTGTCATTTCACACTGACAGTTCGGAACATCCTGCTTAGTCGAGCAGCTCGTCTCCTTTTTCCCAAGTCTTCTCAACCCGAAGTTTACAACATTTTCGTAACATTGCTCTTTTGTCGGATATCACCCAGAATAAATCGAGCTGCTTTTCTTTGGTTTTCCGTTTCTCGAATTAAGTAATCCTGATTGTGATCACCAACACTGAAACCATACTCCAATTGTGGCCTGATCAGTGACCTATATACCCTCCCCTTTACATCCTTAAAATACCCTAATGACAATATGATGAGATCATTAAACTTCCTCTGCGATCCTGTTTATGTATTATCGCAATGAATATCATTCCTAGTATTAACACCTAGGTACTTAAATGATCCATATATGGTGATTTCACCCCATCAACTCTGTAATTAAACGCAATCAGGGAGGACAGAAGAACTTGGACCATGTAGCGAATTAACTCTAATTGGGATTAAAGATGCAGCGACCGGCACATAGTGCACAGTAATAAAGTGACAGTGTTTCATGCAGCTAATTGGAACCTTTGGAAAAACCGATGTCACAGGTGTGACCTGTGCTTGTCATCATTTCAAATATCTGTCACTCATAATTATCTTAATACCCGCCCCACATTCAGTGTGAAACTTCATCACAGCAATTTATATAATTTGAGAAAATGAAAACGTTAAAATATAACGTAACCCTAAAATATTAAAAATAAAATTGAATTCAGTTTCAGAAGATGCAACGAGTTCGAAACCTTATTTCCTGTGTTAGAGTTCTGTCGTAAGGGAGAGCTGATCAGAATCAGTCGGCACAATACAGTTCGCATATCGATTGCTGGAAGCCTCCGTAAACATTAACACTTTGAGGTCTATGAGGATGTAGGATGTCTTTCTTCAAATGGATCCACAAGACGAGCTGATATAATATCTTTCCCTTTGAAAAATCAAATGATCATAAATACGTCTCCCGGTCATGACCATCCATCAACGGCTGTTAATTTTAGATAGCAACCAGCCATAAGACATAGCCTCGAACATATTGTACATGTTGTTGACATGTGTACATAAACAGTGCAAGATTAATGCCACATTAAATTAGCGTTATGCGATGAGTTGAAGAAAGGTGGACTTATGTTGAATGAAAGTCAAAGACAGTCAACGAGTCAGTGCATTGAAATATTTAACACGGTTTCGCGAATGAGAAAATGAGAAACATTAAGAGAATTTTTATTGTTTAGTCTTATTAATAAAGACGATTATAATATTGTAAGGGTGGAACATTTTTGTTAAGATTTTCACAAGCTAATACTGACTAGATACTGCTAATATTTCTAGGCTGTCGGCAAAAACGAGTATAAGTCAGAAAATTACTTCTCTCTTAGATAGTTAGTAATGTGTTTACTTGTTCTGATAAAATAAGGAACATATAGTTCAGTTCTAACTTATACTACTTAGGCCAAAGATCGAAAGCCCTTCCAGACCTCACACCGTGGACTTATCTTATTTTGAACATTTTCTGATTTATACTCGTTTTCACTGGGAGTCTAGATGTATGTAAATACAGTATACACATACGTTGTTTAATTCAATCTGGCCCAAACTGAAGACACGTGTTAATGATAAATGTTTCCTTTCATATACTTTTGTTATTAATATCTATTCCAGCCTTACTGTTCATACATGCATGCAATCTGTCTGTCACCATACTGAAGTAGCGTGCCTTTTCATCTGTTGCATAATACGTACGTTGAGTGCTTGTTTGTGCTGGTACAGTTAGTGGTAGGCAGAGAAAGGAATATTTCCCAAGCAGAGAACCCCGGAAGGTAAATGTCATCTATCGGAAATGTCCCAGTTATTACCTTATTAAATATCTCCCTGGGTACAATATTACGATATCAAAGTTGTATTCACCTGTGGTAAATCCATGCAGAGTTTGTTTATAGAGATTAACCAATAAACATGAAAATGTGTGCAGCGGCATTTCTACCCACGGCGAAATAAAATGAAGTAACCACATTTTTTAATCTAAAAGTGATATGTTTAATATTTCTAGCAGGACACTAAACCCTCGACGCATGCAGGATACCACAGACTTTGAGAACTTCGTAGAGGACCCTTTAGGCACGTATTTACATAACCCCTCAACACAGAATATCCCGCCACAATCGACCATGAGCTTTTAAAAAATTGATTGAATTTTCGATTATAATCTGGTAAAAACAACTTTTTTGCTAGTTTCCCTTTGAGAACCGATTATATATAGCTGGGGCTATCAACTCGACAGGGCAGAGTGATGATGACGGGTCTCCAGCTGAGTCTGGTATTCCTTCAACGTACTCGAACCTGACTCCCCGTTGTCATCTTTCCTGTCCGACCTCCCTTGACCAATGCTTCTTCTTTTTCGATCCCGAGGATGTTAGGTTTGTGAGGCTTAAGCCGAAATTACACCTACCGAGTACTGGTCCGAGTCACTCGCTTTATTACTCGGCTGAGTAATTTAGGAGTAGATCTGATCACATGAGGAAGAGACATTCAACGAGTCAGTGGATTGAAATATTTAAAGAGTAAGGCAACATGCATTTGCGAAGGAGAAAATGAGAAATATTAAGGCGACACTCCGGAGATAAAAATTGATAGTTTGGTAATTTGGGTGAAATATTTTTATGGCTAAAATTGAAAGTATTGAGTTTCTTTTCTCTTGTTACGAATTTATTCCGCTGATTCAAACAATTTATCACTATAACAATGCTTTGTTTGCCAATTGTAATTTTATATTTAAATCCCATTTTCCTCCCGTAATATTCCGCCAAATGTAACAAAATTTGTATGGTATATGTATCACAGCTATATTAAGAAACCTGCGTATGGAATTTTTGTTTGCGGAATTTTTAAGTCCAAAATTTTAGAACCGAGCTCGATAGCTGCAGTCGCTTAAGTGCGGCCAGTATCCAGTGTTCGGGAGATAGTAGGTTCGAATCCCACTGTCGGCAGCCCTGAAAATGGTTTTCCGTGGTTTCCCATTTTCACACCAGGCAAATGCTGGGGCTGTACCTTAATTAAGGCCATGGCCGCTTCCTTCCCACTCCTGGCCCATTCCTGTCCCATCGTCGGCATAAGATATCTCTGTGTCGGTGCGACGTAAAGCAACTAGCAAAACAAAAAAAAATTGAAAGAAAAATTACACAAACTTTAGTACGATATATCTCCGTATGTAAATTAGGTATAGAAAAATCGACACGTAGTTATTTTAAAAGAAATATTATCTACCTAATTACGAATTTACATTAATATGTTAATGAAATTTCATGAAAAATGGAATTAAAAACAATGTTTTTAGAAAAATAATTAATTGTATATGAAATAAATGTTCGTGATATCTATACTTTTATGTAGGTGACATTCCCACAAATTTTCGTGAAAATCCATGCATTAGGTAAAAATATCTTTTTATCTCCGGAGTGTCGCCTTAAAAGAGTTTATAAACACTATTGCAACTTGATCAAAACTGCCATAACAGAGGAAATCGAAGATGAAATGTGTAGGTAACTGCGTGTTATTGTGGTGGAGGATAGTGTTATGTGTGGTGAGTGAGTTGCAGGGATGTTGGGGACAGCACAAACACCCACCCCCGGGCCATTGGAATTAACCAATGAAGGTTAAAATTCCCGACCCGGCCGGGAATCGAACCCGGGACCCTCTGAACCGAAGGCCAGTACGCGGACCATTCAGCAAACGAGTTATTAGCAATAATAGAAAACGATTATAGAAAAGACCCTAGCTATAAAGAACAGATAATAAAGGAGGAATTACAACCTGTTAAGGGAATTTGAAACTGAAGATCTCAAAGAATATAGTTTTTGGGATTATTGAAGAAATCGAATCAAAAAGCGCCAGACAACACAAGAACACGCCCACGCAACTGACTTGACTGATTACACTGACCGAGTGAAGAACGAGTGAAGCACCGAGGTGAGTGGGCAGATTGTCGGGGTACCTATTCGGCCGAGCGGGTGGGGCACGTATCAATCCACTACCTCGCCCTTAACTCCTCTAACCCATCTCATCATTACATCAAACCTCCAAACCCACTGACTACCATGGCCAGACAGCAGGCGTTACCTTCTCGGTGGCCCACCCCTGAATGAAAACCTTTCCTAGGTCCTAGGTCACTCTCTCGCTACTGTGCTTATCACATTAGCCGAGCACTCGGACCAGTACTCGGTAGATGTAATCCCGGCTTTAGGGACCACTTCATTTTCGAGCATTTCGTCAGCTTAACCGATACCTTCATTCTACGAAGGACAGACCTTCCTTGTTTTCTCTTTTCCCCTCTAGCGCCAAGGATCTCACAGAGCTACAGGACCTCCTGTTCTCATTCCAAATTCCCGCAAGTATTGGCGGGGATTCTAACCGTGGCCGTCTTGATTTAAAGCCAGATACGGTGTCACATTGCTCTCGTCACCATCGTAGTACTTTTAATGAAGCCATTTTCTACAACACTAGTAAAATCTCTATTGCAATTCATCAAGCGCTCATGCAAAAAGTGTGAAATGTTTTTCTAGAAATTAAGTAGTGCCAATAGGGGGTATTTTTGAAATGTGTGTATGTGGTCATTAAGGTTGGCTTGGTTTAGATATTTTTACGATGTAAATTTCGAGAGCTTCACTAATGTTCGAAGATTCACATTCATTTTTTATGTATAAAATGTTTATAACTGTGTTGTTGTTGTGAAATGGTGTGAATTGTCGTGTACGTGCTCTCGAAGGCAGAAGGTCGATTGTACCTAATCGTGTATTTGTGTTCTTTGTGTCGGGTTTGGAAATTCTGTCTTGTTTGGCCTATATATGCGGCGTTCCTGTTTGATTCTTGACATTTAAGTTCATAAATTTCTGACTTAGAGAAAGGGGTTTTTGTTCAGGTTGCATTTTTTGATGTGTCTTTGCAGTGCGTTGTTCGTTCTGAAGACTGTTTTAAGACTTTGCTTTTGAAAATAATGGCTATTTTGTATGTATCACAGTTGGTAGTAGTAGTAGTAGTAGCAGTAGTGGTAGTGGTAGTGGTAGTGGTTGTGGTTGTGGTTGTGGTAGTGGTTGTGGTTGTGGTTGTGGTTGTGGTTGTGGTTGGGGTTGTGGTTGTGGTTGTGGTTGTGATAGTAGTTTCTGGTTCCATTTTGAATTTCATTGGCTTGTGTAGAGAATTCAGTGTGTTTAATAAGTGTTGTGCGTTCGTGACGTCTTTATCGTATACACATATTACGTCATCTACATATCTACTCCAGTTTAAGAATTCTTAGTTCAGGGTAATGTATTTTTCTCTTTCACGTGTGGGTTTTTTTTCTGTATTTCCTATGTTTATTTAATTGTTTATCTGCTGTCAGGAGGATCAATATCTTTGTAAAATATCCCTTTATTTTAAACAATTGTGTCCACAACACGTCCTTGCTTACTCTCGAAATAACGGGGCAAATGAATGTTTTCTGTGGAGCTTATGAACAGCGATGAGATACGCATGAATCCGCCATTCCACCTAATATTCTGTTTAGCTGTGACAGAAAACAGAACACGAAATAATTTTTTTAGCGGGTTCTTCAATGAGCCTGTGTTTCACCAGCTTCAACAACTACATGCGATGTTCTAAATTTGTAACCATTTCATCTGATTTGTGTGTAAATACATCCCATCCTGTTGATGACTTCTGGCATGAAGTACTGTAACTGATATTCTGAAGATTTTCTGTGATCGTAGGCGAATATCCTTAGAATATACGGGGAGATTATGTTTTTCAGCGCTTCACGCGTGAATGTATTCCTAATTTTTATTCTTGTTAGTCATATATTATAGCCAACACACTTGCTGCTAAACACGTTTCTTTGGATTTTCCTTCACCTATTATGCAATATGAAAAGTCGTGTTTAGTACAAAACAAAACTATTATTTTGCAGTTCCTACATTAGAACTAAAATTGCTTGATATTCACACAACTGGTAAAAATCTAGCTTTCACCCATCAGCAAAGATGGTTCAGTTCGGCAAACTCAACACAGCTAACACCGAGCATAAGATTAGAGATTAGAAGAAATAACTGAAGTTTATATGCTGTACAGCCGAACAGTAGTGATGAATGAGCAACTCTGGATAACCTGCCAGCAGCCATTTTGTTGGCACAAATTTAACGTTGTGTGTTATGGAGAGGGCAATCCCACGGCTTATTAGTGGCCTTTGTGTGCCGTGAGGTCACAACCTTTGTTGAGTTGTTGAAAGCGATAGCCGTTAATTGGAAAACAAGCAGAAAGACAATAATTACTTTGTGCTTGAATCGTAGTACAAAATGTTAGTGAGAACAGGTAATGAGTGAGGAGCTATCGGTTTAACAACATTATTTCTCTCTACGAGCAATACATCGTTATTTCTATGTATTAGTATGAATGAAAGTGCGGGTGACCTCAAGGATATGGAATACTACGACAAATTTATTAATTAGATAAATTAGTAGCATACAGCAGTTATCAACAAAGGAGATGAATCTTTGTGATACGTGGCATATTGGGTGGGTTAAAGGGAGAGGTGCAATAAAATTTATTGTTTCCTAAATTCCTTGTGAAATTGACTGAGGTATGAGCGATGCTAGTAATACCATTCCTTATGCAGCCAGTCCCTGCTATGAATGGTGTGAAAATGTTGCTGATAGGGTCGGATGGTGCACGCATTTCAGTGGGCTTGGGAAACTCATATGTAATAGCAACTTCTGGCTCAGTGAGGAAAGCAACGGGAAACTACCTCACTCCTCATTTCTCTAGTACAAATTTTCATTGATGCCTAGGCCATCTATGACAGCTGATGGTAGAACTGTTGAGGATACAACCAGCCTTCGGCCTGGGGACTAAACATACATACAAATTCTCTGTAACTTGGACATTATTTGAATTAGAATCATGAAACTTTGCACACTGACTTAAAACACAATGTTCATAGCTATAAGCATTAATCGGTTAATTTAGATTAAGTGTTTCTGAAAAAAACACAGTTCTAGTCCTTTGGACGAGCAACTGAACATTGAAAATGTTCCTTCACGAAATGTGGAAAAGGGAACTTTTAGGATGTGAAGGAAAATGAACCATGAGATTGCTTACAATGTACACAATATTTTAACTATTAGGCTTCACTTTCCGGAGTTGATTCGTCCGCCATATACGTTCACACACGTTACAGAATTCATTGAGATTGACCGAGAAGAAATTGGTATCCATATAGCGTTTATACAATGTAATAGTCGTGTTGCAATCCCGTCATTATGGTTATTCTTGTTGGTGAGGTTTACGTTGCTTATGCACTTTGATATCGTTTTACGTTTTTAAATGTCGATTATCTTCATCAGTTGTATGTTGATTGATCTGCCATCACGACATCTTCATCCGAACGACCACTCGGTCCTGGTTCATTACTATATTTCACTACTTTAAGTTTTTTCCACTTTTCTAACTTATCATTTGCAACCAAACGACGTTTATCTGTTGGTGGCATAATGGCGCACGACATAGTCAAGTTATTTATTGTTATATAACCTCAAACCGGAAACTCATTAGTTGACTATCTCTACCACTAGTAACGCTGTTGTCGTCATAAGAACTATCTGTGTCGGTGCGACGTAAACCCTCTAGCAAAAAAGTAACGCTATTGTCACATCATATACGACCCCCTTCAAATCGAACTGGAGACCTCAGTTTTGCGAAATTCAAAAATCTGGTGCACAAATTGTTTAACAAAGTACCGCATTTGAAATATTTAAAAGGAACATCGGTTAATAATTGTGGAACAAGTTCATTTTTAAAAATTGCCCTTTCTTGCGGGAGTTTCGTGAATAACATTTGGATCGGATAAGTTGTTCAAAATTTTCTTTTTCATTTGATAGAGCTCTCAAAACACGCGTTTTGACATCTTCGCCATTTCTCTACTTACAATATTTTAGTCACAATTGAGTGAAATAGCTTAACTTTACGTTTTTATAAAGTGGGGCCCTATACTGTGTGATCTAAGAATTTCAATGTTACAATTTTAATTTTAATATTGGTCATATTTATTAATCTACCTTTTCCTCAGCAACGCCGAAGTTCTCCAGCTTGTATTTTTTCTAGTGATTTCTGAGAATATTATGATTTAATGCCTCTTAATGTCATGCTTATTTCTACTTTTTTAAAGAAACTTTTCAATTTTAAAACTTCCTAATAAATATATTAAACTATAAAGTCCATAAAATGATATATTCTCTCATTTCCTTGCAGGAAAATGTGTGAAAGTGTTCAGCCTGTCTGTCTATCAAGTTTCAGATTGATACATTTAGTAATTCCAGAGAAAACGTACATTTATCATGGAAGAAGGAAGTATAGGAAATAACAATTGAATTTCACAACACGAAACCTCGCACTCCCTTAAATCATAAAAAACTTCCCGCTGTGATCGCCATGCTTGGCCAACCGGAAATGACGCTTCACAGTCTTCATCAATACTGCTAAGTATGATACAGTCAACTGCCTGGCAAAATAGACGTAAAAAATTCAGAAATTTCAGCACACACAAAATTCATAGTTTTTGATCCTTTCAATTCTGTGTGGACAAGGTTATGGATGGCAACTTTTGCTGATTCTGACTCTCTTGCAGAACTCGACAAAGGTGCTTGAAGTGATATCTATTCAACAGGGGATATGCTGGTTGTATCTGTCCTTTATCAAATTCAATTGGCTGTGTCACATCATTCTCGAATCTGAGGGTTTGGATCGATTACACCTGCCGACCAGTTGTGTAGATACAGCAAACGTCTCCATGGACAACCACGCTTGGTGATTACTATAACGGAAAATAAAGTTATGCAAAACTACATTCATTTATTATTTAAGTTTAACCAATAGGAAATTTCTCTCTCTTACTTACGATAGAAAACAAAAGTTTTTCACAATTTTGTTTAATCTTCTATATTAGTAATGGTATGATTCCTCACGAAAAGTAACATTTTGGCTTGTTCATTTATTTAATAAGTCAGTTGCTTAGATAGATAGATAGATAGATAGATAGATAGATAGATAGATAGATAGATAGATAGATAGATACTCGTAGATAGATAAAGAAAACTAAAACGAATACGGAAAATGACACTTTGCCGTACTGTGATTAAATTCCGCAGTGTCTGAAGGTGTATGACTGACTGAATTCCGCTTCAGAGTAAGGTGAACACGGATCCAGAGAAATTACGAATCAAGGAAATCAAAATTAACCTTGTTGAATTGTTTCTCCGCCAGATTGCAGCGCTGTGGTTACATACCCATCTACATCAAAAATGGCTTCTCTGTTCTCCCAGTTCAAGTAATCTGCCGCCATCGCAATACTGAGTAATGTATGGGTTAATCGATTTCCAACTGATAAATATCGCGTATATCATAAGGTTTGTATTATCTTCATTAATCCAGGGCCAGAGGAACAAGTTACACGCCCCGGGTAGCTTAGTGGACTGTTCGCTGCTTCAAATAACATTAATGTTTATGTTTTATTACAACAAAACCCCATGTACATACTCTTACATCTTTCATAGCAAGACACGAACAAAACAAGAACACGTCAATGCATGGATCAGACATGGGCGATATGCGTCGTGACAAATTAAAATTATTTATAATCAAATTAATTTAATTTAAAATAAGTAAATTCACTATGGTATAACATAATGTACACGACAGCAACTAAAGTGGCTCATTTCAAAACATTTCACTCGTGACGTAAATGACCACTTTTCGTGGTTCTTGCGTTAAAAACTATTATCGAGCGTAACTAAAAAGTTGTAAAGTTTAAATATTTTTCAACTTGCAGCGGGGACAAATGTTCCTGTTAGTAAAACAGAGAGTACGTTTCGAAAGAAATGATCACATCAATGTAAATAGTTTACATAAACATATAATTATGTGTCGAAAGATTATCCGACTGAGATAAACGTTGACTGTGTTTCACAAAAACAAAGAAGAGCCTAACATTACATCCATTTTTGTCGAAACTACTCTGATTAGCTTTGTGTTATATCATCAGTGAGAAAGTCTGACCTTTGTTTATTGCGAACCTAGTCAATATCTAATTTAATAACTTATCTATCGTATATACTGTTTGAGGCAAAATCTAGGGTAATTTTGTATTTGATTTCAAAACTACTCATTTTAATTATGCTATAATAAGAACTATACACCACCCTCAGAAGTACAGTACTATAAAATTAAATTCCTAATAAAGAATGTAATACTTTATCTCTCACAATTATTTGTTGATCTTACTTCCATTAACAACAAACTTAATACATAAGTAAAGTTATACCTTCAATCAACACTTGTTCCAGTTGCTCTGTAAAAGAAAGAAAGCAAGTTTATAGTTTTACGTGTCTGTTGATATTATAATCATAGACAATGCCTCTATGTTGTCTGTCTCCTTGCTCGGATATATACTAGTAATTGATTCTCATTACATTGCATATAAAAACCTTGATTTCAGAGATATACTTTATACAAGCAGTATCATCACACATAGTTTGGCGTAAAGTTGGTCAGCTTTTCGAAAGTTACTCAAGATCCAAAATAGCGTCTACAGACGGATCTTTTTAGCAAATATTAAAGTGTAATGAACTTGTGTTTCTCAAGTTTTGTAAAAAGAAATTCTCACATACCGTACTCCTAAACTCACAAAATTAAAATTATCATCATTCTATTCTTCCACTTTCCAAACGTGTACCTTTTACCCTTTTACAAACAAATGTACTGAAAATATAAAATTGGCAATAAATATAATTAACAAACTTGTCTTCTAATATCTGATGAGAATTATAGATAATACGCAATAAAATAATATGGTTTTCTGTGATTTAGATTATAAATCAAATATAGCAATGGTAGGAGTTACGGTTAAGCGCTACTGACCAACCAGTGTAAGCACTTCATGGGCGAGCCAATCAGCAGGCCGGTAATATGACAAAGGAAGAGTGATGGCAGTTTGTTTTAGGTGTGGCACCACCCAGTATGGGTAATTTATCAGTGCAGAGGATTATAATAGTTTCCCTGTGTGAAGGGCTTATCATTGTCCACGCTAAGACCAGTGATTAGAGCCAGGGCATGTCTGCGGGACGCCCGCCCCTTCAAGCAAGGACACAGTCACTTAATCCCTAGGCTATACTAACTAAGACTGGAGCATTCTCACCAGAGAATTGCGTACACCTGCTAAAGCGTAGCGCCGTTCTCCTTCTCACTCATTTCTATGTTACTTCAAGGAGACCTGGATATTAGTGATGTCTAAAATCTTGGCTGAGAATATTACAAGATAAGCTTTTTTTTTTCAAAATTTTAATTCATTAATGAACATAACAACATATCGTCGTTGCCGGGACAAAAACTCCTATGTGATAATATTTTTGGAGATATACTGACCCGCAGCACAAGCATTATGAAGATCGAGAATGCCTTGACCGTATTCACACAATATTGCACCTTAGATGACAGAACCATACTGGCGAAAGTTCTAAGCTAAAATATTTCACATAGGAGGTTTTGTCCCGGCAACGACGATATATAAGATTTCCTTCCTATTAATTTGTTGTGACTGACGAAATATTCAGTTAAAATATATAGCCTTTAGATAAACATCCGCCAATGTGAGTAAACGTGTCTTTAACAAAAATTCGTTAGGAAATGTCTATGTCAAATAAGCTCACAGGACAAAAAGTTAGTCATCCTAGTGCGTACAAACATATGGATCGTTAAGCCTGTATAGACAGTACAAAGAACGAGTCCCGTGCTCAACCGCACGCGCATTGCCTCCACGTCAGAATAAGGCAGTAGCGATCAGTGAGACATTGATGTTTCAAGTGGACAGTGTACATCAACATGTGTAGGTGTAAGGGTGTGACAAAGTGGCAAATAGGGGCATTCGTATTTGGCCGTGCCCATGGCCTTACGATCCGTGAAGTTGCTGGATTTCTTTGGTGTTTCGCAGTGGACTGTTTAGCGTGTTTACGAGCTCTGGTATACTACATGTGGCCATGAAACACGACGTCAGAAATGTGGTCGGAAAGAAATCTTGACTGAGAGGGACCGGAGACGCATTTCACGACTTGTGAATCAAAATCGCTTCCAAACCCGACGGGAACTGCTGCAGTCAGTGAATGAAGGTCAATCTCAATAGTAGGTAGAAAAAGAGAGAGCTAGTGCAGGGGCTAATGCGCAAGAAGACGGCTATACACGGGCTCTTGCGGGACTATCTCCTGGGAGCTGATGCGGGGGTTACTGCGCAAGATCGCGACTATACATGGGCTCCTATGGAGAAAGCTGGCGCAGGAGAAAATAGGCGGTATACATAGGACTTAAGGAGATGGCCTAGGGACTAACGCAGTATGCAACACATTGTTTCTAAAGGGAACTGGCTCCAAAAAAAAATTAACACATCAATAAATTACCGGGGCGAAACTGCCCATACCAAACTGGCCTTAGTGTAAAAGATTGAACATGACTGGCCATAAACGAAAGGTTAGGAGGCAAAACACTTGCCCTTCTTATAGAAATATATAAAACCTAAGTGGGCTTATGGCCCAATGGTATAGAGGCTAACTATTCTTCACCGGGGTGACTAAATGAGAAACATCAAATATTATAAATAAAGTTGTAGGGGGTCCGCTGTCTGTAATTCCTTTTGTTTTGCCAAATTTTCAAATATGTATCCGTTTTAGGTCAACTCAAGACCGAATCGGTGGTTTTTACTTTTCGTGTCTGTTTGCCTTTTTGTTTGTTTGTTCCACCATCACGTCGAAACGGCTGGATAGATCTCAACCAAACTTCATATTTAGATTATACACATCCCGGGGAAGGTTTCGATATGCATATCATTTTAAAATCTTTGAAAAGACGGGGTTTTATAGGAAAACCTCAACGGTTTTCCTCCATTTTCTCTTATAATATTGTTCTGTAAACTCTGTGGACCGTATGTGAAAGGTCTCTTCATTATGAACAACTTTTGTTATGTTCATAATTTACCTTACTCTTCAAACGACGGAGAAATTTACTATTTTCTGCCGATACCATGCTCTGCATTGAGTGACCGACAGACCGACAACGAATATATGGTTACCATGGCAATGTCTCTGACTGCTTGCCAGCAGGGAAGTAACGTACTGCCATTTTCCTCATCATTCCTTTAAATTCGTGGTTGTTCCTTGGGTAGAAAGCAAGAGAATTATCAATCGGCCATTCTGCGGAATATTGGCGGAATATCATTGGAGGTTATAACCGTCCTCGAATAGCTTAAGTAATAACACAAATATTCATCTTCTTATCTGATTACCTAAGAATCCCTGCGCCTAAATTTCTCTCCGATTACCGCTTTCTTATATCCATAACCCACACCGGCATAATTTATTGAGGAGCATTTGATTTTCCAATACATTCACTTGGTATTTACATATTTGTCGTCATCCAGATGTCCTCAGTTATAATCCATTTTCTATTAATTTCAACTTACTAAACTGTATTATTTTCTTCCTTAATTACCACGTATGTATGCTAGTGCTAATCCCGAATGCTGGACACTCTTTTCTTTGCGTAAATATTCTAAGCTATGCAAATGTATAACTTTTGGCCCAGGAAAGTTCCGAAATATGGATGCAATTTTAACGACGGTGCAGAACTTCGTTTCGGGGTAATTGGTGGCTAATCAGTAAGTCGTATCACAAGTCAGAAAGCAAATGGCGTTTCATTTTGGAGAGATCTACAACTTTTGTCCTATGACTTTTCGTCGTATTTCTATCCCTAATACGTTAAATGCAGCTGTATTTCTCGATTTCAAGTTGTACTTTTACACGTATATGTTATCATTTGGCACACTTATAGGAAAGGTAGAATCATGACATTCGGCACGTACATTGACATGAAAATTGGCCATGTTATAGCCAAATTTTATGATTCTAGCTGTCACATGAGTATCAAAAATATAAAGTAGTATGTGAAAACTGTACAAAATTTCACCCCCTTCAATGACTTTAACTCAATCTAACCCATAAATATAGGAGATACGAGAAGATGTCATAGGAACAACCATGTAGAGCACTGAAAGGGGCGCCTGATGGTGAAGTCCGTTTGTAGATACGTCGTACAGTTTCAAAGCAGTAACTATCGAAATAAAGGTCTGCACTTCTAGAGTGTGTCTGTACATTGACAATTTTGGCGAAATTTCCGTACAGTTACCCGTTTCAGGTGTAATAATGACCATCTGCATATATTCAGTTTTGGTGTCTGTCTGTTTGTTTGTTTGTCTGTTTGTCTATAACTTGGAAACTACTATATATATTTCCACCAAACTTGATATTTAGAATCCACCTGTCCTTTGGTAGGTTTTAGGGAAAATATTGTTTCTAAATCCCTGAGTTGACTGGGGCATTATACGAAACCGAAACCGTGATTTTGCATTCCCACAAAATATACACAACCAAACTTAATGTAAATTTACCTGCCTTAATGGAAATTCATTTCTAAGCCTTTTTCCTCATGTGCATCATTTCAATACGAGGATTAATAAGGGAGATATCATTAACGGACCGTTATCCCGCACAAGTCCCACCGGACATAACTCATGAGGGGTGCGTGTAAAGCGTATTTTTTACAACTTGAAAACTACTGAAGATATTTAAGTCAAACTTTACATTAACATCCACCTGTCCAACGGTAGGTGTTAATCGTCAATAACATTTCATGTTCCCGGAATGGACTGGCGGTTTATAGGGAACCGAGATGGTGATTTTACTCCTACACAATATATACAGTACAAGACCAACCTGACTGGAAATCGACCAAACGTGATGGAATTCCATCTCTAAAACCTTTTTCATGTGCATTTTTTCGACAGGAGGATTAATAAGGGAGATATCATAAACAGTCCGTTTTTCAGGTTAAGTCCAGCGGATATAGCCTAAAAGGTGTTGTACGTGGAGCAGGTTCCTTATCTATCTATGTAAATAAAATTGTAACGACTGTGTGCCTGTACATTGACTATTTTGGCGAAATTTTCGTACAGCTAGTCGTTTAAGGGGTAATAATGTCCATCTGCATATTTTTTGGTTTAGTTTCTTGAAAGTCCTAATTTTTACACACCGGGCGAGTTGGCCGTGCGCATAGAGGCGCGCGGCTGTGAGGTTGCATCCGGGAGATAGTAGGTTCCAATCCCACTATCGGCAGCCCTGAAAATGGTTTTCCGTAGTTTCCCATTTTCACACCAGGCAAATGCTGGGGCTGTACCTTAATTAAGGCCACGGCGGTTTCCTTCCAACTCCTAGGCCTTTCCTATCCCATCGTCGCCATAAGACCTATCTGTGTCGGCGCGACGTAAAGCCCCTAGCAAAAAAAATTATAATTTTTACACTCCTCACCGAAAACCCAGATTGCGGCATAATCTGCCAGTCGAAGAAGGATATTGAAATTTGGCAAAATTATACGTTTTAGCCTGTAACGGACGGAAAACTTCCAAGATCTTTAAATTTTTCCCTTTTTATCCCGAAGAATATCGAAATATGGAGGCAATTTTAATGATGGTGCAGACCTTCGGGAAGTATTATCACATAATGGATGGCATAATCCCCGTTCAATTTGTAGTGATCTACAACCTTCGTATTACGACATTTTATCGTATTTATATCCCTTTTACGTTTGATTTTTTTCTATTTCTCGATGTTAAGTAAATTTGGACTTTTCACATACATAATTCATACCTTCCATCACTTATAGGAAAGAATGAATCATCAAACTCTACACGAAAATTGGTCCACCCATTAGCCATATATGAGCCAAATGCTATGTATGTAGCTGTCACTTAATTATCCGAAAAGCAATGCAATGTGAGATAATCTTACACAAATTTTACCCTATTCCACGTTTCTAACTCAATCTGACCCATGAATAGATGAGATATCATAAGACCAGAAATTTAGGTCGCTAAATCCGGCGTCTTATGGTACAATCCTTTCTCGATATGATGTACCGTTAGCAGCAGTTAATCTGTAAATGAAGGTCTGCAATATTGTAAACAAGCACATACTTTCGTATGTCGAACTATATATATTCAATGATGTCGATTTTGTAGTGATCGAGAAAGGGTGTGTCTGCTATTGTAATCAGTACTCCTCACACTGACTTTGACTGGCAGTAGGAATGGGGTCCTTCTCCAATTCCTGTGTAACTGGCATTAATAAGGCAGACCTACCATTGTAATGAATAATTCACTTCTCGATTTGACTTGCAGAAGGCAAGGGAGCATGCAGTTTTGTTCAAAACTCCCCTTACTCGATTGTGTTTGGCTGTAGGCAAGCGTTCCCGCAGTTATAAACAGATGTACCCATCTAAAATGTGACTGGCATTAGGCATACTGGCCTGCTATTTTGATGGAAACTCACCAACTTGGTGTGACTGGCAGTAAGCTGGCTGGCAGTTGGAAAAGGGGCCTGTCATTATAATGATAACTGCACAACTCAATTTTGACTGGTTGTAGGGAAGTTTCATGCCATTATAATAAAAACTCCTCAATTTGTAATATGTCTGGAAGTAGGAAAGGGGGGCTGCCATTGTAACGGAAACTCCCCAAATCGATTGTAGCAGGCAACTGGGCCTGCAATTATAATGTAAACTTCCCAAATCGATTGTGAATGGCAGTAGGTAAGTGAGCCTGTCGTTATCATCATAAATCCGTAACAAGCACTTTACATTGTAAACAACGTATGGGGACCTCTCCATGCTGTTTCTCGGATAACGCTAAGAGACATGCTATTTTAAAACAATCTTAGTTACTGCATGTGCAGTATTTACTTCAATATCCGTATACAATGCAGAATACCGTAGCGAAGCACGGGTACATTTGCTAGTACCAAATAAGTGTTAAGAATTTTAGAGGTTTAGAAACTTCAGTCAACCAGCGCCAAGTTGAATGGGAATCAACAGAGGGTAATCACTCTTTGTTCCCTTACATTACATATTTCTCAGTAGGGAATAGAGCAAATTCCTCAAACTTGCCGAAAATTCTGCATTTAAACCACTAACAATCGAAATTTATATGAAATGAAAGACGCTGAAAGCTTCCCCTCAAGCTATCCGCAGGAACTATTACATGTTTATAAAAATGCTGCTTTTATCTTGAGTCGCTGTGCATTCCAAAGCCACCCGTGGCCCCTGCCTCCCTTAGGACACGCCGCACTAAATTAACTGGAGCAATAAAGAGAACATGGCCCTGAAGCGCACAGTTTTTATAGTATTTTTGAGGAGAAGCTTCCAGAACTCTTTACTGATAGGCTGGATTCATGTACACACCGCCAATTTTAATTGGCTAGAGAAAATATTTACAAAATCCTGATAGGATTGCTATTGAAGAAGGAACCAGCCGAAGTGTTCACAATTCTGATACATGAACAAAATAACCTTCAAAATCTAAGGTTTACCAACTGCAAAAATGAAGCGTCCCTTAAGAATTAATTATTGTTGATACCTCCAGAGGGGTCGCTTAAACCGATGACAGAGACATCTAAAAGTTGAAAACTCAATTATCTTGTAATACAACAGGTCAATTTAGATTACATGGATGGCGTTACAAAAGGCGCGCAGTTTAACTGGCCGAAGAAGGTGTACCCCCGGTACAACAACAACAACAACAACAATAATAAAAATAATAATTATTATTATAATATAAAGTTGACCCCTCAATCATTCACTTCCTGAAGACGGTAATGGCAGACTGGAACACCTCACTTCACGTTTCTCTAAGAAACTGCAGTGTTGCAACAAGACCCATACCAATACGACGAAGGATCTTCCAAGGGGACTCACTGAGTCCATTATGGATCTGCATGGCATTAAATCCACTATCCTACCTACTGAACTCAAGTGGGTATGGATTTAGCATTAAGAATAAGCGAGAAGAGTTATTCAAAATCAGCCACCTACTCTATATGGATGACATTAAGCTGTATGCCTCTACCAAACCCCATCTCCAACATCTCTTCTCAATTACCAAGACGTTTTCATAGGCATGCGGTTTGGATTGGACAAATGCAGAACCCAAAGTGTCATCAGAGGATCCTACTCAGCACACGGGACACCTTCTTGTTTAAGCGACGAATCCATCCATCAGCTGGAGGAAGAAGAAATATACAAATACCTCGGTTTTCATCAGAGCACTCATATGAAACATGACGACATCAAGAGAAATGTCACGCAGCAATATATAACACGTCTCAACAAGGTACTATCATCAAAACTGACAGCTAAACATCTTACCAAAACAGTCAATACGTACGCCGTACCACTGCTCACATACTCATTTGGTATCATAAAATGGACCCAAACAGAACTTCAGCAGTACAAACGAAAACAGCAGTTTCACTCACCCGGTACCATATGCACCATCCTAAATCTGCAACCGAACGTCTTACACTCCCGAGATCAGAAGGTGGTAGGGGCTTCTTATCCATTGTCAATTTACACAGCAATCTGATATCAAGTCTAAGAGAATATTTCCACTCGAGAGCCGATACATCGTGTCTTCATCATGCTGTGTGCAGAGCTGATATAAACTATACACCTCTCAATCTGTCGTCGCCAGAAATGCCTGTTTCCATCCCACCTACAAAAGAGATGAATATGGCCATGTGGAAGCAAAAACCTCTTCACGGGAAATACCCCCATGAACTGGATCAGCCTCATATCGACAAACCTGCGTCGCACGCTTGGCTGACCTACTCCGGTCTTTTCCCAGAAACAGAAGGATTTGTTCTGGCCATCCAAGATCAAGTAATTGCTACACGGAACTACCGTAGATTTGTCATGAATGATCCAACAGTTGTCTCAGACAACTCCCGCCGCTGTTCCAGAACTACAGAGAGCATACAGCACGTCATCTTTGGTTGCCCACACTTGGCCAACACCGATTATAAGCACCGACATGATCAGGTAGCAAAAGTCATTCACCTGAAACTTTCTGTAAAATGTGGATTTCTTCAGTCATCAACTGCATATTGGAAATATACACCTCCATCCATTCTCAAAAACTCTTACTATGGGACCGAGAAGTCATAACCGATGTCACGCTCAGCAACAATAGGCCAGATATTATTCTAATCGATAAATCAAAAAGATCCGCATCCCTTATAGAAATTGCTTGTCCAAACACCTCCAATCTGCAAACAACAATAGCCACAAAGATATCAAAATACACAGAACTGGCAATAGAAATACAACGCCTGTGGAAACTAGAATCAGTCACCACAGTTCCAATAGTAATATCATGTACCGGTGTTATTCCAAAATGCTTGCACAGCTCTCTGGCCGCATTAAACCTGCATCATCACACATACGTAGAACTACAGAAAGCCACCCTCCTGAGCACTTGCCACATTGTGAGAAAGTTCCTAGGAACGACTCTTCCTCTGACTCACGCCAAACAGCATGAAGTTCCAGGCCGCAGTTCCAGTAATACTGAAGAACAGATTCCCAAAACGGGGACATAAGAAGTCTGAAGTTGTTTGTATTTATTGTATAAATGTATATGTTGTAATTATTTCTGTTGTAAATATTTGTATATATATGTACCTGTAGTTTCATAATCAAGAGGGTGACTCCTTGCTTAGGCCGAGGCAGCCCATTATGTTACCGGCACAAGCCGAGCCTTCCTGAATTGATGATAATAATAATTGTACCGGGCGGTACACCTCCACGCCGCTAATTTAAAATGTGCGCCAGTTGAAACTCCTCTGCTGGAGGAAGTCTGAACTTTATCGACGGTATTAATTTTCAAGTTTCTCAGAAGATGTCACTACTTGGAAAGTTTGGAGTTTTTGAACTGTGCCACTTTTGATGTATTTTTGTTTTACCGGTAGTATGAATGAATGAATGAATGAATTTATTGAACTGAACATAACAGGCTTTCGCCCAGTTACAATGTTCCAATAAAATAAACACTCACAGACTATAGCTAGACACTAACTACTTACTACTTAACTACTTCTAAATCTACTTTGTAGCATCTTGCACATGGGCGGATCGCCAGCTCCACATGCAACACACCACCTAACTAAACTAACTACTTTACTACATAAATATACTACTTAACTACTTCTAAATCTACTTTGTAGCATCCTGCACATGGGCGGATCGCCAGCTCCACATGCAACACACCACCTAACTAAACTCACTACTTTACTACATGAATATATACTAAATCTATCCTAAATCTGTCTGGCCGCGACATCACCCCTGGTGAGGAACTGCTACCACCCTTCCCTGGGATGTCACGACCAGACATGTCTCATGAGGCTCGGAAACCGATACCTCATAGACCCTTTAAGCTGTCAATGTTATTTCCTCACCACTCCTTCCTGTAACAACCCACATGTGTGCGGATTGCCTAGCTCTACATGTAGGCTGTCACACCTATATTTCACTGCCGAGACGGATTCCATAACTCGGCTCATCTTTCACTGTCTCATTGACAACTTAATTCCTCTAACCTAACACTATTCACTACTTTACTCTACTTTACATGTGCAGACGTAACGAATCAACACTTTAGCTTGAGATAGGTCAGGCCTATCCCCGCCTCTTCCAACTCTACTGTACGTCAGCAGCCAAAACAAACAAACTAACAAAACCAAACTGAAATAAAACCACAATAAAATAAAATAAAACGGGCAGACAAACAACCAACAATCTCATTAGAAGGTAGCCAAAACAAACTAACTAACAAAACCAAAGTAAAATAAAACAGGCAGACAAACAACAAACAACCTCATTAGAAGTAATACGGTACGGCTTACATATCAATGAACTGAATCTACTAATTATAAATATACAATACCTAAGGAACAAGGGAACAAAACTGAACAGATATAAAAAACGAAAATAATACTAAACTTATAATTATTGTCGCCCTTAGTTATTAGTGAGTTAAACTCTATAATGTTCCATATCTGTGAATCAAAGTTGTTTTATGTACATACATGATTACAAAACTTCGTTGTTATTATTAACCCATACAGAGATGATACTTCAGAGATAACTACTTTCCGTATGTTTTCTTATACTGACTATAATGATTTTAAACTTCTTATTCAGTGTACTGGTAACTGGTCGATTTGGAGTCTCCCTCTTCCAACTTCGGTCGTCCGAAGTAGGAGAGCCGAGACTTGGTTCATCCTGAAATACTAGCATGCATTCCTGTATGTGTAGCTTAAGTGTCCCATAATATCCTTCAACCATGTGTACTCGTGCTAATTTCGCTGTTTCATTTTTTTTTCTTTCAGCAGCATGTGCCCCTTCCCTCATGCACTAATTTCATTTTTTTCTCCCACAAGCTTTTTATAATTGTGAATAGTTTTGATAGTTTCCCTGGCCTTCTCCATTCCCTGTTTATTAATTTGACAAGAGTATAGTACTCAGATTCTCTTTCCATTTTATTTAACTCTTCCGCTTCCAAGTATTTAACCCGTAATGCTCTTGTACTTTCACACTGTCTCAAGAAATGTGCATTTCCTAACTCCTTTTCACACAATAAACATGTATTTGCAACTTCTGTAAATGCCTTATTTTTATAAACTCCCATCAACCACCATATCATTCCCCTGTATTCTCTTTTGGTTAGTTTATCATGTATTATTTTCATACCTGGGTATATATTCATGAATTCCTCCAGAGTTCTCCTATTATTACCCTCAGCTCTTAGCCTTTGTATTTCTATATCTGCTACCCTCTGTGCCACTCTCCCACAGACTTTTCTTTCTTCTAAATCGTTGTCCCAATAGTTCCCCATCCCAATTCCTTCTAGTATTTTCTTTAAGTTGCCCGCCCAGTACCCATCCTGATACCTCATTTGGTGTCGGTAAGCTATATCTAGAATTTCTCCCCCTCCTCCCCTTTTTAACCTATATCAATATTTTATTAATCTCTTGATTATATCCACTTTTATATTAATGTCAGTACACATCAATCTTGCTCCACTATTCGCTGTACATATTGGTAAGCCTGTAATTATTTTAATAAATCTACTAGTGACTGAATCGAGCATTACTATTTCCTTTTCTGTGCCCCATACTTCTGAACCATATATCATTTTAGATTTAATCACAGCGTTGTATACATTTCTTTGTACCCTAAAGTCAATATTAGGCATCCTGTTATCTAATATTCTTATACTAGCTAGGGCTGCTGCACCAATCAGTTTTGCTCTCTTGACGTGTTCAGACCAATTTCCATTTCCTGATATGATAATTCCTAAATATTCTAACTTATTAACTACTTCCAGATTTACTCCTTCAAGATACCATTTTTCCTTTTTTGCTAATTTGTTCCCGTTTTTGCACACCATTACTCTAGTTTTCTGTGCGTTAATTTTCATATTCCACTCTTTACAGTACTTCTCGATACCATCAATACTTTTTTGCATTGCAACTGGCGTTAGTGTGAACAGGAGTATGTCGTCAGCAAAGACAAGACCAGGAATATCCTGATTTTCTAAACACGGCAGTGCTAATCTTTCCTCAACTTCAAATTCTAGTATATCGTTAGTGAACAATAAAAATAAAATCGGTGATAATTTACATCCCTGTTTCAAACCCATTTTAGAAATAATATCTCCTACTACTACTCCTTCTTTGACTCTCACAGTACACTTTACTTCAGCATATATCTTTTCTATAGCCCTTATCATTTTACATGACACTCCTACTTGTCTCAATCTAGTAACGACTGCCCCCCTGTTCACAGTATCGAATACTTTTTCTAAATCTATTGATGTAATATAGAGCTTTCCACGTTTTTTCTTTACATATTTGTCAATAAGGGTTCTCACAATAAAAACATTATCTGGTGTTGTTCTCCCTCTTCTGAAGCCACTTTGAAATTTCGAGAGGATTGAATGTCTCTCTGCCCAGTTCCTTAGTCTATTTGCTAGTATACCCGTATATACTTTCCCCAATGTATCTAATAAGGTTATTCCCCTATAGTTTCCTGGATTTAATCTATCCCCTTTATTTTTGTATATAGGGCATATAATCCCCTCTTTCCAAGCTTTTGGAAATATCCCTTTCTCGAATATCTTATTGAATATCTTTGTCAAAATTTCCAACATGCCGCTTCGTTCTCCCACCTCTTTCCAAAATTCATATGTGATACCTGAAATAGCTCCTGATTTTCCCTTTTTGGCTCCTTGTAACAGGTTCCTTATTTCATGAGTCGAAATAGCCTCATCTAATTCAGGCAGAGTGACACTCAAACCCCTCGAAACAGTAATCCCCTCATGCTGAGCTCTCCATTTGTCTTCTTTATTCAATAATTTCTCGAAATACTGGACCCATGTACTATAACTTATATTGGTCCCCCCAGAGCCCGACTTCTTCTTGGTTATTTGATTTATTTTATCCCATACTTTCCTACTGTCATTGTCCTTACACTTTTTATTTATGTCTGCAGCCATCTTTTGTTGCCATTCCAACTTCGTCTTTCTTAACAATTCTCTGTATTCTTTCCTTTTTTTACAAAATTCGTTTCTAGCTACTTGACCACCATCCACCCTGTATCTCCTAAGTGCCTTCATAACTTGTAACTTTTTCTTTACACATTCTGTATTATACCATCCACCTCTTATCGGCGTTTTACTTAGATTTTGCCTCATACCTTTTCCTGCCATTCCTATTAAATTTTCTATCCTGGTTAGGGCTTCCTCCACTCTATTCTCTTCTATCAATTTTACAATACCTATTTTCCAAATCTCAAAATTTTCTCCATTGAAGTACTCTCTGAATTCATTTCCTAATTCTTCTCTCCAACGATACCTAGCTATTTTCCTCTCCTGTGCGCTATCGTAAACGATCTCTTGCGCTCCTATATCTTGAATAATTAATTTTATAGATACTGGCATATGATTTGCCTCTGCCCAATCCTTAATGCTTATCTCTTTGATAATTTGCAAACTATCCCTACAGCATACAACTATGTCAATTGTACTGCCCCCATTTTCTACTATATAGGTTAGTTTTCCCCTCTCATCTCCAAACCACCACCCATTCAGTATATAAAGCTCCTCTACCGCGCATAACTCTAGTAGTTTTTCTCCATTTCTGTTACATTCTTTATCCTGGCTATTTCTATTAACTAGTAATACCCCGCCCTCAAGTTGACTATAAACTGGTTTCTTGTCCCCTATCCTCGCGTTAGGATCGCCCATAATAATAATGCTTGCCTGATCATACGTACTTCTCATTCGTCTAATTTCTGTCGCTAAATTCTCAAAAAAATCATTCTGCGCAAATGGGGAGCTCAAAGGTGGATTATATATAAAAGCTATACATATTTCATTCCTCCAATTGACCCTATCTAATATTCTTATCCAGATTAATTCCTTAAACTCAGATTCTAACAGCTGTATTCTATCTTTTAAGTTATTTTTGATAACCACTGAAATTCCGCCCGATATCCTTCCTCTGTTGGATCTCCTTGATCCATATTGACTCCATACGATACACCCTTCTATCTTTAAGTTTTTCTTGCAATCAGCCCAAGTTTCTACAAGCCCAAGGATGTCCATTTCTTCCAGTAGCTCTTTAAAGTCTTCGTTACCTATTTTGCTCCATACTCCTTCAATGTTAACACATGATACCTTTAACTCTAGTTATTTTTTATTTCTATGTTCTAAACTTCCTGACTTACTTCTAATTATTCTAGATCTTTCCACTTCCATTATACTTCTCTCCGGAGAGCAAATAACGTCCTTCTCAGATAGTTCTTCTGTGAGATTTAATCTACTACCTGAACCCATCCCCTTCTTCTGAAAAAAGTCTTTTAGACTCACTGACCTACGCCTGGAAGTATCCTCCGCTCCTCCACGCGGCGCCGCTGTTGAGATCCGGCTCACCTCGTCGTTCCTCCCACTGTTATGTAACTCCGCTGGAAGATCTGACGTAGGCTGTTGAATCACCTGCCCGGGGTTATCAACCCGAGCATCGCACGTATACTCTGGAATCTCTTGTGTCATCACTCCTTCACCATGCACTTCCGCTGATGACCCAAACTGCTTACTTCGTTCCTTAAACATATCACCCAGATCACTGACCGTCCACGTTCTCGCCCAGGTATCTCCCATCACATGCAAGCGGTTTCCTCTTATAAATGCTCGTAGATTCGATTTTCTTGCTTGTCGTAAATGGAATTGTAGAACTCTTTGCTCTTGGAGGCTGTTTCTGTCCATATCCCTTTTTATCCAAATTCTGCTGCCCTTCAAGTTCCTCGCACTATTCAAAATTCGGCTTGCCATTAATGAGGAGACAAACTTAATTCTAACGGGTCTTCTTCCTCTATTCTTTCCCATCCTATACACATCATCTATCTCCCTTTCGGTGCACTCAATGCCTAATTTCTCTCTCATTAGCTTAAGGACTGAGCTCATCAATTCCATCTTAGATTCTCCTTCCGTTTCATCCAGTCCGTAAATAATAATATTTCTTCTCTTCTCCTCCTCCGTTCTTCTGCTATCTCGCCATTGAAGTACCTGTACTTGTTCTTCTAGCTCCTGTATCCTCTGATTTAGTATAGCTCTTTCTTCCTTGTCTTCTCTTATCTTCGCCTTTATTTCTGTTAGATCTCTGGTTATGCTTTCCTTCATCTCGTTGATTTGTTGGAACTGTGCTTCGAACATTTCTTTGGTCTGGTCAGCCTGAGAAGCATCGCGAACAACTTCCTTGATTTTCTCAATGTCCTCCCATGTCAATGGGCCTGGGTTCATCTCAACGCCTCCGATGACTAATAGAGTAGCCACTATAGCTGCCGCCATCAACAGTTCTGTCAGTCCTATTTCTTTATTAAATCCTGATTTACAGTCCGTCTTGATCCACTTGACCCGGTTGTGCCATCGCCCTATCACACTCCTATACTGCTGCACTGTTACGCCCATATTGCTTTTCCTGCACTTCCGCACCGTTACCACGCACATCTGCTCCCTAGCTCAGCTCAGCAAAGACCGGTAGTAAGAAGTGTGAACTTTCTCTTCTAGAGGACACTACTGAAAAACTACAATGGTGCACCCTAGTGCGATGTGAAAGAACTGTTTTTTGGAGAAATTTTTATTTCAAAAGTTTGTTTCTTGTTAAATTTTTTTTCTGTTATTGTTTAAGTTGGCTGTATACCCCTCTCTTTCCCCTTGTTTTGTATTTAGCCAATCCCGAATTTCTTTAATTAATTTCTGACCAATCTGATGTATCTTCCCCCAACTTGAATATGCTGCTTATCCCTAACCAATAAAGTTTTGGTGGGAGGGTGTTCTCATTCCAAAAACGCCTCGAACTTTCCGCGAGAGTATATAACCTGCTGATTTTTGGGTCTCTGCGCCACTTCTGTTCCATCTTTTAGTGTGTAAAGTACATAGCAGGGGGCGGGAAGCGCCTCTTTCTTCGGCAGCGGTCAACAACAAGGTAATGGTCGATTAATAACTTCTTTCTTTGCTAGCTCAGCAGTTTAACTCTCGGGGCGGGTCCGAAGTTTTTCCATAATGTAACCTTCCTTAAAATGTAAAGACCCTTGGTATCTATTCTATCTTTAAACTGCATATCGGGATAGAGAGTGCTTAACCCTCTCGAGCTCCCAATCATATTGTTTTGAGGTGAACTTTTTTTTCTCAACCTATTCTTCTTTAACGTAATGTAAATTGTTCCTTTCTAAAGTCACCTCTTTAGTATGGGATTAGCCCCTGCATTAATGGCCTAGTGCCAAGTAGGTTTTAAACAAATGTATTAGGAGTGCAGGTCGCCTCCTCTCAAGTGGTTATTTTAGAGGTCATGTAATTAACCTTTTTTCTTACTTAATAGACCTCAGTAGGTTGGGTATTTTACCCCTGTATCTATGTCCTTAGAGGACAACTTGAAGGTGGAGTTTGGTATGGCCTTTAATAGGCTTAATGTTGAGAGCGAGTGGCTCTTTCTCTAAAATCGAGTGTTGTATGCCTCGGGGAGGCTTTTCTGTGTAATTTGGAGCAAGTGCTCCTGAGCATGAATGGGGTTTTCTGCCCCTCTGTTAAAACTTATTTTGGAGTAAGGTTGGGCTGATTGCCCAAGAATTGTGAAGTCGGGGCGCGAAGCCCAAATCCGGTAAATATTGTAACTACATTTTGTTGCCTTGCTACTCTGTACCTGCCATGCTTGTTATTTCTTTATTTTGAAAAGAAAATATAACCTTGTTAATTTTACATGAACTCTAACTTCGTAGCTTCAGACCCGTTCACACCCGCACCTTCTTTCACCTCTAACTACCGCAAAAACACGGTAACAAGTGGTAGCAGAGCGTGGTTGAATGGGTCTCAATTTAGCCCCTTTTGACGGCTAAACATTGCTTTGATTCAAACTCTAACAATTCTCTCAGTTGCTGGAATTTTTGATCTTTCCTGTTTCAAAATTTTTCTGTCATCATGCCCGGCCCTCGCGATGTTCTCCATCTTAACTATTTGCGCAAGGAGGAGTTGATCTATGAGTTAACTATCAGAAATGTGCAATCTGGAGGCACGGTTGCGACAGACACCAACAAGCTTAGAGAGTCCCTTGATTTGCCCATTTCCATCCCCAATTTGGGAGAGAAAGAAATTGACGAGTCTCTTTCCACGATCACCGAGAATACTACTGGGCTAGCATCGGTAGTTAGTTTTTTTGACGAAAATGATCCTTCTCCTAATCAAATTAAGCATGTGCAAGCCAGGCTATATCATTTTTCAAATAGAGTTAACGATCTGTTGTCTCTGAAGTTGAATGACGTTCAGAGGAAGGAAGCTAGTACGTTGCTTGAAAGTATTTCTGAATTATCTAGCAAGGTCACTCAATTGTTAACTGGGGAAGTTCCTCCCAAAATTGATCAACCCACCATGATGAATGTAGGTAGCGAGGAAGAGCCTCCTAAGGGAGAAGCCAATAGGATAACCGTTGCTGCTCAAACTATCTCTGCCCCATTGGACAACGAGTCTGAACGCCGTGCATCGTTGAATAATATACGTTCTGAATTAACTTCCTTGCCACTGAAACCTTTACCTACTATGTCACCCGGGTTTAGCAGCTTGCCTCATCCATTGGCAATGTTGCTCAGAGGTATCTCTAAGTTTTCCGTTAATACCACCAGTGACGTAATTTCATTTTTAAGATTTTTAGTTGAATTTCAGGATCATGCCCTTGTGTTTTCTCTTTCCCCATGTCAGATTTTGCAAATCATCTATCCCTATGCCATTGGTATTCTCTCAGACAAAATAGTAAGAGCCATTGCCGAGCAATCATCTATTGAGGATTTCCACGCCCACTTGCTAGCTAACTTCATCCCGGCTAGGGCCAGGTCCTCCCTTATTCAGAAGTACTATTATCGTGTACAGCGTTTGGATGAAAACTTAGCAGACTTCATCCAAGATATTAAATTCTATACTAGGGTGTTTGCCCTTCATTTTCCTGAAGATCAGATTGTACAGGCTATTGTAGAAGGAATTTCACCATCCTATAGGTCATATTTGTGCTTCGCGGCGTCCCCGCAAACCTTCTCTGAACTTGAAGCATTGGCCGTCTCAGCGGAAGGAGTTAGATACGCCGATTCTTTGCGTGTCGCGAAAGAAACCCCTCTTTCTTTTGGTAATCCTCGGCCCCCTCCTCCTCGCCGACCAGTCACACCTCGTAAATGCTATGCTTGTGGGTCGCACGACCATCTTCGCAACAAGTGCCCATTGCTCAAGTCTAGTGGGACAAGGAATGGAACTGGTTCATCACAAGGCTGTTTTAAATGTGGGGCTTTCTCACATATCGCCAAGAATTGTCCCAATTCGAATAGCACCCCCTCCTGCTCAACTTCAGGTGCAACTTCCAACAACAATCAAAAGTGACTAGTGGCTTCGGCTGAGTCGACTAATCCATCTTCCCGAGGCTCAGCCCCTGGCAAACAGGTCGTAAATTCAGGGAATGTTCAATCTGCAAATCTATCTTTTGAATGCCCCAAAGAGTGTCTTAGGATTGCGGCGGATACCCCCGCACCGGTCCCTTTTCTCAAACTTGAGTTAAATAATGAACCTGTAACAGCTCTTTTAGATTCAGGCAGTGTTTGTTCGATTATTTCGGCTGAATGGTATTCTAAATTGAAATCTGTTTGTAAACTACCTGACTATGTCTCATCTCCTGTTCAATATGTTTCGGCTAATTCATCTCCATTGGAAATCCTAGGTTCTGTAAATGTCAAAATTCGTATTTTTAACTTTACATGGAAAATCAAATTGTTTGTGGCTAAGCACCTGTCTTGCCCCATCATATTGGGAGCTGACTTCATTGCTCACACTGGTCTTGTGCTCGATCTTCAGAGTAAGTCGTGCACATTCAAATTTGCGTCCAATTGTAAAATTCCCTTGTTAAAGTGTAATTCTGTATCATGTTCATCTATTTCGCCTACCCAGGATGAGATGTTGTTAGACCTTAGACATCTACCTGAGGAGCAGGCTGATAGTATTCGTAAATTATGTCAGTCATTTCCAGAGGTGTTCTCTGATACTCTTGGTGTTACTGATCTTATTGAATACAAAATTGAGGTCACGGATTCAATTCCTGTCCGTTTTCCACCTTATAGGCTATCTCCACCTAAAATGAAGGCTCTGAAAGAAATCATCGATCAGATGTTGAAGGATGGTATTATTAGGCCCTCTAAGTCGGCGTATTCGTCACCTATTTTTCTAGTCCCGAAACCCCAAGGGGGCTTCAGGCCTGTCATTGATTATAGGGCTCTCAATCGGAAGGTGGTGTTTCAATCTGTGCCCCTTCCCGACCTTCATTCTTGTTTTTCATGGTTCCGTAAGGCCAAGTTCTTCACCATCTTGGATTTGAATCAAGCCTACAATCAAATTCCCCTTGCGGAAGAGTCTAAACATCTTACAGCGTTTGCCACGGACTGGAATTTATACGAATACAACCGCGTGCCTTTCGGGCTCCCCACGGGAGCAGATGTACTCACTAGGCTGCTAGATAGGGTCTTCTCCGACATCAAATTTGAGTACTTGTATCACTACTTGGATGATGTCGTCGTATTTTCGGAGACCTTTGAAGAACGTCTAGATCATCTGCGAGAAGTTCTCAATCGCCTTCGTAAGGCTGGGTTAACTGTCAAGTTGTCCAAGGTTGCCTTTGCTAAGCCCTCTATGTCATTCCTAGGGCATATTGTGTCACCTGATGGTGTTGCAGTCGATCATTCTAGAACACAGGCCATCCGTGATTTTAAACCTCCCAAGGACATCAAAGGTATCGCCAGGTTCATTGGTATGGTGAATTTCTTCAGGAAGTTCATTCCTAACTTCGCTAATAGAGCGGCGCCTTTGAACCTTCTTCGTAGGAAAGGCATCAAATTCGAGTGGGGACCTTCTCAACAAGCCGCTTTTGAAGATCTTAAATTAGCTCTCTGTAATGCCCCTGTACTTGCTATGCCTGATTTCTCGAAGAAATTCATCGTTCAAACCGACGCGTCGTCGTCAGCAGTAGCTGCAGTCCTTCTTCAAGAGACTGAACTAGGGAGGCGACCCATCGCCTATGCATCTAGGACCTTGTCGGCTCAAGAAGCCAAGTATTCCATCTATGAGCTCGAAGGTTTGGCAGTCTTATTCGCCTTAGAAAAGTTCCGTCTCTATCTGGAACATGTCAAATTCGACCTGGCGACAGATAATCAAGCCTTAAGCTGGGTCTTAGGTAGGCCGCGTCGTACTGGTCGTATAGCCCGTTGGGCCATCCGAATTTCTGCCTTCCAATTCGATGTCAGGCATATCAGAGGTACCGAAAATGTTGTTGCTGATGGACTCAGCCGTATGTTTTCCAACGACGTCGAGACCCACGAACCGGTCGACAGTTCATCACCTCCCGAGTCCATACTATCTGGTGTTAATGCCATCTTAACAGATGCTCCCATGCTCTTTAGGGATATCGAGAATACCAACGTGAAGATCCGACGCTGGCTCCGATAATGGAAACCCTTTCTTCTGGGGAACATGTTGTCCCTTATGTTCTGAGGAATGGTGTTCTATGTTGCCCTTCGAGGCATGATAAGATGATGAAGGTTGTCGTTCCAGCTGTTCTTGTGCCTATGATCTTCAAGTACTATCATGAGACCCCTTTGGGGGGGCATCTTGGAATCTTTAAAACTCGTGAAAAGATTCGTGAAAGGTTCATCTGGAAGGGTATGGACGGTGAAATCCGTGAACTAGTAAAAGCTTGTAAATCTTGTTTGCTCAGTAAACCCACCATGTCCACCAAGGTAGGCCTTTTGTCTTCGCATCAAGCGTCGCGCCCCATGGAACGCCTGTATATTGATTATGTAGGACCCTTCCCCCAGTCAAAGGGAAATGCCAACAAGTTCATCCTTGTATGCGTAGATGGTTTTACAAGATTTTCCTGGTTATTTCCGACTAAGCTGGCTACCGCTCAGTCCACCATTACTTGCTTAAATTCTATTTTTGCCTCTTTTGGTCCGTGCCAATATATTGTGTCTGATAATGCTAAGGCGTTTACATCAAATCTTTTTCGTAAATTCTGCTTTGACCTGTCCATCTCTCATGTGACTACTTCTGCTTATTACCCTCAACCATCTCTGGCTGAACGGGTTAACCGTAACCTCAGGTCCGCGCTTATTGCCTATCATCATGAAGATCATTCCAGGTGGGACACGTCCCTGCATTGGTTAGCTTTTGCTTTGAATTCGGCGGTTCATGAATCACATAAATTTACTCCAGCCTCTTTGATGTTCAAGTTTGTTCCCAACACGCCGCTCTCTAACCTCTGGTCTCTGAGTGACATTCTACCTGAGACAATAGATCCGGACAACATTAAAGATCTTTGGAAGAAGGCTAAAGCCAATCTTAAAGTGTCTCATGAAAAGGTTAGGGAAAGATATGATCGTGGACGGAGACCCACCCATTTGAAGGTAGGTGACCAGGTAATGGTCAAGAATTTTGTTCCCGCGGGCAGGCTTGCCCCCAGATTTCATGGGCCGTGTGTCATTCTCGATTTCCTTACGCCGGTTACGTTGTTATTAAGCAATCCAGCCACCGAGAGGATATTTAGGGTTCAGCTGTCGCAGGTGAAACCTGTATAATTTCTGTGCTAACTTGCCTCATATTATCTTGAAAGGAATATGAAGGTTATATTTTTTTTTGAGTTTCACTTTTAAGGCTTTCTGCCCCTTCTATAATATTTTGTTTTATATGTAGGCATTTTGTAAAACCTGCCCCGAACCGTTAAACTGCCATCCTGTCCTTGCCACGGCCATTACCACGCTCCCGTCTCCTGCTCCACTCTACACAGTGGCTTATTTAATGCCATGGATATCTGCACGCCGCTGGCCCCTCAACCTCTCCACAAGCCTGTGCCCTCAAAAAAAAAAGATGATGCTCCAACAAATTCTGCCGCCTAGCTTTTATGTTTCAGTGCCCCCGCAGCCGCGCGGCGCCGTGCCGCGACTGGGATAGAGGAAGGGCCCCCTCGACCCCAGCGAGGACGACATGTGCACGGCGAGCCGGAGCTCTCCTCCCGGCCAAGGCTGATGTGCGGCGCACGACCTGCTACTGGCCCGCAGCCTGTATATGTTCACCGCGGGCGCGGCGTGCTTCTACACCTCTGCTCCCCTCATAGTGCGGGCGAGCGGTATCTCAGGGTACTTGAAGGGCCCGGGCGGCCTCCTCTGAACGCAAGCAGTGGCGGCTGGTCTGGCCGTTAAAATCATCAACTTTTGAAGTACATATCCAGCTATATGGACATTCCAGTTCAACTTTACTACCTTTTCGTGGGTATTCTACTGCAATATTTGGTGGACTTAGAAAATTTTCCTCAACTTTAAAAACTAAAGTTTTCCTTCTGAATTCAACTTCTACAAACATAAACACTTTACTTCACCAGTTACAACAAAATTTTGAAACTGAATCAAACCAAATTAAGAAAATCTTATAAATACTTCTGCAATTAATCTCCATATCAACATCAAAACTTGGACATTGTTTCCAAACAAATTGCATGTGTCACCCCTGGAGGAACTTTTGGGGGGGGAGGTCTGTACCGGGCGGTACACCTCCACGCCGCTAATTTAAAATGTGCGCCAGTTTAAACTCCTCTGCTGGAGGAAGTCTGAACTTTATCGACGGTATTAATTTTCAAGTTTCTCAGAAGATGTCACTACTTGGAAAGTTTGGAGTTTTTGAACTGTGCCACTTTTGATGTATTTTTGTTTTACCGGTAGTAAGAAGTGTGAACTTTCTCCTCTAGAGGACACTACTGAAAAACTACAATGGTGCACCCTAGTGCGATGTGAAAGAACTGTTTTTTGGAGAAATTTTTATTTCAAAAGTTTGTTTCTTGTTAAAAAAATTTCTGTTATTGTTTAAGTTGGCTGTATACCCCTCTCTTTCCCCTTGTTTTGTATTTAGCCAATCCCGAATTTCTTTAATTAATTTCTGACCAATCTGATGTATCTTCCCCCAACTTGAATATGCTGCTTATCCCTAACCAATAAAGTTTTGGTGGGAGGGCGTTCTCATTCCAAAAACGCCTCGAACTTTCCGCGAGAGTATATAAACTGCTGATTTTTGGGTCTCTGCGCCACTTCTGTTCCATCTTTTAGTGTGTAAAGTACATAGCAGGGGGCGGGAAGCGCCTCTTTCTTCGGCAGCGGTCAACAACAAGGTAATGGTCGATTAATAACTTCTTTCTTTGCTAGCTCAGCAGTTTAACTCTCGGGGCGGGTCCGAAGTTTTTCCATAATGTAACCTTCCTTAAAATGTAAAGACCCTTGGTATCTATTCTATCTTTAAACTGCATATCGGGATAGAGAGTGCTTAACCCTCTCGAGCTCCCAATCATATTGTTTTGAGGTGAACTTTTTTTTCTCAACCTATTCTTCTTTAACGTAATGTAAATTGTTCCTTTCTAAAGTCACCTCTTTAGTATGGGATTAGCCCCTGCATTAATGGCCTAGTGCCAAGTAGGTTTTAAACAAATGTATTAGGAGTGCAGGTCGCCTCCTCTCAAGTGGTTATTTTAGAGGTCATGTAATTAACCTTTTTTCTTACTTAATAGACCTCAGTAGGTTGGGTATTTTACCCCTGTATCTATGTCCTTAGAGGACAACTTGAAGGTGGAGTTTGGTATGGCCTTTAATAGGCTTAATGTTGAGAGCGAGTGGCTCTTTCTCTAAAATCGAGTGTTGTATGCCTCGGGGAGGCTTTTCTGTGTAATTTGGAGCAAGTGCTCCTGAGCATGAATGGGGTTTTCTGCCCCTCTGTTAAAACTCATTTTGGAGTAAGGTTGGGCTGATTGCCCAAGAATTGTGAAGTCGGGGCGCGAAGCCCAAATCCGGTAAATATTGTAACTACATTTTGTTGCCTTGCTACTCTGTACCTGCCATGCTTGTTATTTCTTTATTTTGAAAAGAAAATATAACCTTGTTAATTTTACATGAACTCTAATTTCGTAGCTTCAGACCCGTTCACACCCGCACCTTCTTTCACCTCTAACTACCGCAAAAACACGGTAACAATAATAATAATAATAATAATAATAATAATAATAATAATAATAATAATAATAATAATAATAATAATAATAATAATAATATAAAGTTTCACGGGATTTTAGAGCATCGTCAAAAGTACATCGGTGTGGAAATTATGACTCTACGGAAAGAAAGAAAGCGTTAGTCCGGGTTCTTTCACAAATTTTCCTGTAAATTTGTAACATGCACTAGCCATCTCCGAGTCAAATAAATATCCGACTAAACAAGATTTGTGAAATATCAAGTTTACGAAACATTGTGCTGAAGCACGTTCTTTTTATCTCTTCTGATATTTCTCCAACCTCAGTTCCCAGCACTTAAGTTACCAGTAGTTCCAATTAGTAAAACAAAGCCATAAAATTGTATCTTATTTCAAGAAATTGAAAGTTCATCACAAACACTTCAAGTGATCACATTATAAACGAACTTGGAAGAAGCTGATACAACAGTGAATGCAATAAAATTCTTGATCCTAAACTAGTAAGACAGCCACTACTGACGATATTTCTTTGAAACTAATGATTTTAACTGGATATTTTAAACAAAAGACCTATAATATTAGGCAGCCGCAAGAAAGTATCTCACTGTATTTCAAAATGGTAGGATAATTTATACTAGCATTAAGATGTGAAGTCTATATAATTTACACGCCTCTGTATACATTCAACATCAGCTCATCAAAAACAAGTAATTCTCGACCAGTAAAGAGCAACGCTAAATATGGATATCATCCAGCTCGTGACGACTGTTTTTTTTTATTTTGATGTATATCATCGTTGCGCCTCGTAACACCGTTATGTGACAATCTCTAGGGGAGAAATACCGACCCGCAGCGCATGTATAACAGAACGAAAATGTGTTGGTATATTTCATGCAATACTGAACCTTTCTGGTCAGAGATCTAAGCTAAAATATTATCACATAGCGGTTTTTACAGGCCCAATGATGATATAATGTTATAAAGTTGGAACAGTTTAAGACACCCGTTTTGGCTAGACAGTGACCTGGAATACACGGATATTCTTTCTCTTTACATATCAATCTCCTACACCTGTTGTCTCACAATGCTGCAGTGCTAGTCTTGAGACAAGTAAGCGAGCGTGCGCTATATGAAACGATATATCACACATTTCCTTCCACAAGAATAGTTCCTGAGATCCTGGTACAACATCTACTTTAAATATTTCAGGCGCTGTCTGGCGGTAATCCCCGTGTGTACGCCAGCCCTCCGTTTGATATGCTGATGCTATCTCTCTGCCAGGCTGGCATTCTGCTCAATGAAGATCCAGCCTAATGGAAAGAGCAGATAGCTAGCAGCTACTGGACCCCATCATCCATCTATCAGCTGTTCTCTTCCGCTCTGCTCTGCCCCTAAACACAGGACACACTAACTTCATTAATCATCGCCCACATTTCTTGTAGCACGGTGACGATGAAGCCCAGGAAGAGAACTTGTAGTTTGTACTGTGTTCTTGGGGTCTATATCCGTGTCAGAGAGGCAAGTAAAACTTGGTAACCACTTTGAGCGTTACACACCTGGCGCAGAATACACGACTAACTCTTAGTTTGTATCAAGATGTTACATGAGAAGAAATACTCCGCTTGTAATTCAGTCTTCAGTGGGTGTGAATGTAGGAAGCATTTCAACTTGTAGTCTCATGATCAAGACAAATAAATACATATGTAGAAGGAAGTACATCTAGATCATACGCTAACATTTAATTCTATTTTATATGCAGACAGTCAAATAAAGGTGCTAACAGATTTCTATGAAGTGTTAAATTGCTGACAGGACGGCAAATTCTTTAGTACGGAAATCTGGTTTAAAATATTCTAATCCGTAATAACAGTACATTGTCCGAATCATTAGCCAAGATTACGATAGACATGGTATTTATTTATTTATTTATTTATTTATTTATTTATCTTGGAGCTTGAAAAGAAATACAGCGAGTACGTTATGAAAATTAGCATTTTCAGAATTAAAGTGATGTAAGTTAGGATTGATTGATTGATTGATTGATTGATTGATTGATTGATTGATTGATTGATTGATTGATTGATTGATTGATTGATTGATTGATTGATTGATTGATTGATTGATTGATTGATTGATTGATTGATTGATTGATTGATTGATTGATTGATTGATTGATTGATTGATTGATTGATTGATTGATTGATTGATTGATTGATCCATTCATTCATTCATTCATTCATTCATTCATTCATTCATTCATTCATTCATTCATTCATTCATTCATTCATTCATTACAGGCGTCGAAAACCATACGGAAAGAAATAACCTGAAGCAATATCAGATTCAATTCGGACCCTCATTTCTCATTTCGATCCAGATTGATTGATTGATTCATTCATTCATTCATTCATTCATTCATTCATTACAGGCGTCGAAAACCATACGGAAAGAAATAACCTGAAGCAATATCAGATTCAATTCGGACCCTCATTTCTCACTTCGATCCAGATTGATTGATTGATTGATTGATTGATTGATTGATTGATTGATTGATTGATTGATTGATTGATTGATTGATTGATTGATTGATTGATTGATTGATTGATTGATTGATTGATTGATTGATTGATTGATTGATTGATTGATTGATTGATTGATTGATTCTTTTCTTTATTAATTGGTTTGTTTGTTTGTTTACTTAGATTTTAACATATACACGTATTACTACTTATTTAAAATAGAATTTTAATACTCTGGCTTTTTCTGCAAATAACAGAGTATAACAGAGTAGGAAAATATGATTTTCCTTAAACAATATACAGTTGTAATTAACAAAGTCGATCATGGTAAAATGATTGAAACCCTTACATGCGTGTAAACAAATTCTTACTCTACATCAGTGCTATGGTCCACACAGTAGTGAAGTTTAAAAGCTATTAAATTTATGTTGAGACGGATATTATGAAGGGCAGCCAGGAATTTACAAAGGTACAAGAATGGACACAATCGTGTTTGTTTAATGCGAGGGGAGTCCAAAAACAGCATTGGGCTGTAAATGAGATGTTGGAATATTGGAGAATAAGAATCATCTGGAAGCGATAACGAGTTACTTCTACGAAAATGTTATAGTGAATATGTTAACATAACAAAGAGAGATGAAAGAAAAAAAGACAAACAAAGAAAAAAGAGATTGAAGAAGCTCCCAATACGAAGAATGGACCTAGTTAAGAGCAGCAGAAGGCAATGTTACCTGGACTGGGATATGATTATGGAGATGAAAGGAGGAAATACAAGAGTAAGATGAGGAGGAAGAATGTTCGCCCTAACATGGTTGTATGTGGATAGGTGGATGTGATCCTGATGATGATAACATCGTTGAGCATACAGGGTTACATGCAACTATTTATATTATACCATAGCATACCTTTATTTCCTTCTACAACTCTACAGATTTCTCCATCGGCTACGTAGAGGAAATCTATATATATAAAATAAGAGTTTTGTCTGTACATTGCTCAGAATTTGAAAATAATGGTATTTCTGTATCGGCCATGTCCATAGTAACATGAAAATGCACTTTTTACTTTTCCGTAATTTCTGTCTGTCTGTCTGTCTGTCTGTCTGTCTGTATGTACACGCATCACGAGAAAACGGTTGAAGAGAATTTAATGAAAATCGGTATGTGAAGTCGGGGGATGAACCTCTACAATCTAGGCTATAAATCATTTTGCTCACGCTGAGTGAAATGGTAGTTTAGGGGAAGGCCTAAAATTGAATTCTCAACTATTTATGTTATTAGTGGTCTAATGAAAATCGGTATGTGAAGTCCGGGGATGAGCCTCTACAATCTAGGCTATAAATCATTTTACTCACGCTGAGTGAAATGGTAGTTTAGGGGAAGGCCTAAAATTGAATTCTCAACTATTTATGTTATTAGTGGTCGTATTTTAAAGAAAATGGGTATGCAAAGTTGGGGAATAAGTTGCTACAATCTAGGCTATCAATAAGTGTATTCACGCTGAGTGAAATGGTAGTTTAGAGGAAGGCCTAAAATTGAATTCACAACTATTTATGTTATTAGTGGTCGTATTTTAAAGAAAATGGGTATGCAAAGTTGGGAAATAAGTTGCTACAATCTAGGCTATCAATAATTGTATTCACGCTGAGAAAAATGGTAGTTTAGGGGAAGGCGTAAAATTCAATTCTCAAATATTGTTATCAGTAGTCCTATCTTGATGAAAATCGGTATGCAAAGTCAGGAAATAAGTCACTATAGTCTAGGCTGTAAATTATTTTATTCACACTGAGTGAAATGGTAGTTTAGGGGAAGGCCTAAAATGTAATTCTCAAATATTTCTTATTAGAGGTGTAATCGATGAATGCTACATAACTAAGGTTATATAGTATTAAATTTCCTATTATTCATGTCTTATACATTGTTACCGTACTGGCTATGATCACAAAGATATTCATGAATTTGGATTTTTGTTACTAAGTACATATCAGCGCCGAGTAACGAGAAAATGGGTAAACAGTATGTAATGAAAATCGGTATGTAAAGTCGGTGAATAAGAAACTACAGTTTATGGTATAAAATATTTTACAAATCACAGAGTCGAAAGAAAACTAAATGTGAAGGCCTACAATATAGAAAGCTCATAACATTGATCAACAATAACATTACATTGACCATTGTTTGTCGTGATGTGCTTTGTGTCTTCTGTTGCCCCTCATCTCCGGTAGATAGGATTACTGCTGCGTACAGAGTATTTTTTATTTGATTTACGTTGCACCGACATAGATAGGTTTTATGGCGACGATGGGATAGGAAAGGGCTAGGAGTGCCTTAGGCCTTAATTTAGGTACAGGCCCAGAATGTAACTGGTATGAAAGTGGGAAACCACGGAATACCATTTTCAGCGCTGCCAACAATGGGGTTCGAATCCATTATCTCTCGGATGCAAGCTCACAGCTGCGCACCGCTAACCACACGGTCAACTCGCCCAGTCGTACAGTGTGTAACAGCCTGTCTGAATATTGATGGGAAGTAGCTGGGGAGTTAGATAACTTTCTTCTTTAACATGCCATTCCCCTGGTTTATAAATTTTCTGATACTACTGGTACGTAACACACTGGATCATCATAGCATTTGGGCTATTCAATCCCTACTCTGAGGCACTGATTGGAATGAACAGTGTGCGTATTTAGCGGAATAATGGCAGATGAGTGTCCATGGCAATCTGCGGCCTGGTCATCCCAGCTCTGGAACTTTGGACTATTAGATTGGCACGGCAATCTAACCGCAGCACTGTTCGTTAAAAGTGATAAAACGTGCGGCTTTCCATTTGATCGAGTATTTTATATGATAGCATTGCTTTTAATCGCTACATTCATACTTACGTTTTTGTAATGACCTATGTTGATTTCAGTTAGGAAAACCACAAAGTCAGTCTTTCTGAGAATCCCGTAGCGAAGCACGGGTACATTAACTAGTATAAACTAAAAATAAACATAAAAATGGTTACACGTGTCGAGTCCATGACTATTGTACTTGAGCTGAGACAACGCGTTATTCTCTCTCTTGAATCATCCCACCCACGTCCCAACAGTTAACCTATTGTTAGGTGTGGAGCGGACACTCTACCACCGATTCCCTTCCTTTCCTCTCTTTCTCCTCTCCCAACACGGAATTACATATTTATATTTCCATAATACAGTGCGCCAATTTTTACTCAAATTCAGATATTCCCCGCTATCAGCCAGTCTTTAAAATTCTTCTTAAATAGCTGTATAGGTTTATTTCGATATCCTATGGGAAGGTTCTTAAATCATTTTATACACATATCGTTGTTGCACCGCGAAAAACCGTTTTGTGACAATGTTGAGGGGAGAAATACTGAGCCGCAGCACATGTATCACTTGGAACGAAAATTCGTTGATATAGTTCATGCAATATTGAATCTTACATGACAGAACCTTTCTGGTCAGTGTTCTCAGCTAAAATATTATCACAAAGCGTTTTTTCTAGGGGCAACGAAGTTATGTTTGTGGTAGTTTCGTGTTTTCCTTAATCTAGCATGGGGAGTATCTATGTCGTGTCCCTTCCTTTTGCCGTATAAAAGTACCTCTCCACATATGGTATGAAGGATTTTCTTTAATGTCAAGTAAACAGTATTAAATGTAAACTGAATTAAGTGTCATTATCCCCAGGTCTTTGAAGACAGGCCTACATCAGTCCATTTGTTGGATCCTTTTAATGCACCTAAGTGCTTTCTTTTGCCATTTCATAACCTCCAGCGCTCCAGTAGAAATACTCCAACGCACTGTGCCATATAATGGATGTGAATGGGAGAAAGCATAGTACACTGATATCATCTGAGGATCACTGACAGGCACAACCCGAAAGTACGATTAAGCAGAACTTTCCCCCCTAGAACTGTCCAGCAAGACCATGTGAGTTGTGTTGAATGAAGCCGGGCATTATCATGGAGGAGAATTATCCCTCTGGACACTATATCCCATTTTACAGTTTAATTATCCCACTGTAAAAGACATCCTATTTTTCAGTTTGAGTAGTACTGTATCTTCATTCATAGTAGCGCTTCTCTGTACAGGGAGACACCAAATTTTACAAACTCTTAAACAACCGCTCGATGAGTAGGGGTCCACGCTGATTAGGAAAAACATTAATTTGAAAAGTCTAGTAAGATTGTAGTTTTGCGCCTAGATAGGCCTATACCGCGATCCTGGCCACGGGACCTTCAGTTGTATGTGAAATTTGAACTACATGACGTGATAATTTTTAACTTCAAAAATCACTCATACAGGACGGTAAAGAACATAAATATGTTCATACATTGGAGATGAGTCTGCGCTAGTTTGGAGACAGGGCACTGGACTTAATAGAAAGTTCGGCAATGTAAGGTGAACGCATTGTAAAGAACACACTAAATAACACATCAGACAGCGGTTAATGCACATTACAGTACTTCCAAAACAACCTAAAATTTTCAAAATATTTGTATAAAATTCTACAAATTCCTACTGCCAACTAAAATAGAATCTCCACTAAAATTTATTGTAATGTGTAATCATAATTACCAGAGAAAGGTGTGTAACACTGTCTCCTTATATATTAGATATTCATGTGAACTTTGGGAAGAAAAATTGGAAGTGAAGTGGAAAAGTCCATTAGGGTACATGAAATGAAAAAAAGAAGCGGTTTAAAATACCACTCACCGGGCAATTTGGCCGTGTGGTTAGGGTCGCGTAACTGTGAGCTTGCATTCAGGAGATATGGGGTTTGAATCCTACTGTCGGCAGTCCTGAAGATGGTTTCCCGTGGTTTCCCATTTTTACAGCAGGTAAATGCTGGTGGGTGCACCTCAATTAAGACCACAGTCGCTACATTCCCATTCCGTCATCGAAAACATTTGATACTTTCGTGCTACGTTAAACAACTAACAAAAATATATTTCTCGGTTGCATTCCTATAATTTTCTTTCTATAGATTGAACTTTGTTGAACCTCTCCCTCTTCAATATCCTCTAATTCTTTGTTCCTCTCCCTTAGCCACAGAGATTGGGATTTCCATTTTTCTTGAAGAGTCAGTATCTTGCAGGCCGGCCTCTCCAGGTTCATCCTATTGACGTGCCCATAGATATAGTCTCCTTCTCTTCATAGCAGTTGTTGGTTTATCGATTCCTTTTTAATGCTCCCGATTTGGCCTCAAGCAGAAAGTAAGTCGTTCCTGCAGTGACATCATCAAATATTAAATTTTTCAAAGGAATTTTCTCATTTTTTATCAATGACTGGATCCGTCACCTTTGTCAGCGTTTCCGCCGTATAGAGACACTCCAGTATGACGAACGCACAATAATACATTAATTTTCTTGAACGAAATTGTACTTGGATTTGTAAGTTTCATAACGTAGTCTTACCCTTCCTTCTAGTGCCTCCCTTTCATTCCCATTGGGGGGGGTCGAATTTCTCCCGTGTATTTCAATTTCTGAATATGATGGATTTCCCCAAATTTAACTCGCGTATTTATCTTGAAGGAGTCTGAAATTTCTCCTCTGAACTTAACTCTGGAGGTTGTGTTAGTTAGGGTCTGTTCGATGATTGCCTTGGTTTTGTTATCCAAGCCATTTTAGGATTTGAATAAGAGTGATTCTATCGATAGAGTCATGAACCTTCTTGAAGTCGACGAAGATCACAACGAATTTCTAGTTCCTTAGTTTCAGATATGAGAAAATAGATTTCAGATTCATAATTTGCTCGGCACATGAGCGCTCTTTCCTGAACCCTGTTTGGTACTCCCACAGTCTATTGGTTCACTCAGCCTACACCAAAAATGATAAAAAATAATAGGGGCAAAGGTGGTCGATAATCGAGATAACCACTCTATCCCGCTTAGTGCCGAGATTACATATATATATCTTTTTTAAGATTATTATTTCAGCAAACTCCCGATTATCCGGGCTTGGAATATCCGTACATAGTTTGGCGATTAAAAATATTAAAACCGTAGCCTTAAGTACTGTATTCTGTTATAATTAGAACGAATGTTTTCCTTTAGAATGCACTATTGTGCATATGAGTCACGTTTTACCGGCGGAGGACGCTACGGTCATCGTTCCTATCGCCCGGTCGTCCTTGAAATACGTTCCGCTGTTTCCTATTTTAACAGCAGGTGAATGCTGTGACTCTAAACTCGTAACATATCTGCGACCGATTTCCTGTCTATATCTTTTATGCTTGTGTAGATGACGAAAATATCTGCGAGTGGTTAAATAGCGATGGCGGGATTTGAGCAGCTACGTGACGCGGATATCGTGAACAAAGCCTGTTCGCTAGAGGAGGAGAACGAAGAAGAGGCGATCGTGGAAGTCGTTATCACGCACACCGAGTCACTGAAATGCGTTCGTCTGTTACTAGAATACGCAGGACAAAATTCGTTTGACTATACCGATGTTTTGACTCTCCGGAAAATGAGCATTGTCTTCAGAAAATCATGAATGAAAAAAAGAAAGAGAACAAACTGGACGATGATAGCTGCAGTCGCTTAATTGCGGATTCCTTCCCACCCCTAGCCATTTCCTGTCCCATCGTCTCCATAAGACCTATCTGAGTCGGTGCGACGTAAAACAACTAACAAAAAAATATGAAACGTCGTATGGCTTTTAGTGCCGGGGTATCCCAGGACGGTTCGCCAGATGCAGGTCTTTCTATTTGAATCCCGTAGGCGACCTGCACGTCGTGCCATTGGAATTAAACAATTAAGGTTAAAATCACCGACCCGGCCGGGAATCGAACCCGGGACCCTCTGAACCGAAGGCCAGTACGCTGACCGTTCAGACAACGAGAATTGGACGATTATTTCGCGGAAGTGAACTGAAAGCAAGTTTTTAAAAGTAATTTTGTAAATATAAGGTGTCAGTTTTCAGCGGAAGCACGGAAATAATACAGTAAGTAGGCTTTATAAAATGATATGTAGCATGTTTTTTAAAATAAGTAAATGTGCAGTGTCCAGTAATAACACGTGTCTTTTGGATGATCCGTGTTTTTCGGTTACCCGTGCAGTCTCGGGTCGGCATTAACACGGATAACCGAGAGTTAGCTGTGTTATTATTATTATTATTATTATTATTATTATTATTATTATTATTATTATTATTATTTCCGGCTCCATGGCTAAATGGTTAGCGTTCTTGCCTTTGGTCCAAGGGTGGTCGGCTCTATTCCCGACCGTGTCGGGAATTTTAACCAATTGGTTAATTCTGATAGCTCGGTGGCTGGGTGTGTGTGCCACCTTCATCATTAGAATTCGTCACACGTAGGGCTTTATCCTCATAGACTCGCAGGTCGCCTATACGGCAACAATTTGAAGTACATGCACCAAACCTCTCTGGAGGCCACAAACCATTATTATTATTATTATTATTATTATTATTATTATTATTATTATTATTATTATTATTATTATTATTATTATTATTATTATTACGGAGTTTTCGTGGAACAGAGAGGTGAAAGAAGGTGCTGGCTTGAATGGGTCTATCTACGACAGTCAAAGATTAATTTAAAACTTTAGGAATAAAGGTTATATTTCTTTTGAGATATTAAATTTTAACAAAACAGTGCACTAGGCGACAGAACAAGATTTTAGGTACAGTGCTAGTTCGGTACAAAATAGAAAAAACAGAAAAACCTAGAAAAGGTCGGTTACAAATTGAGCTCCAGGCTCCCTATTTACAAAAGTCCCTACATCACTACTGTTGCGTTTAGATAGATAGTCAAGGAGACAAATCTCCTAATTTCTTTTACAGGATTTTTAAATTACACAATTTTCAAGAACACTTTGCTCCAAAGGTTACAAGTCACGGCCTTCCAAAGGCACCATTCAATATCCACACAAATATATTTTCTCTATGCTCTATAACTCTACCCAGGAGACTGTGCTCCCAAACCCTTACAGCCTAATCAAGGCAATCTTTAAGTTTACTTTAGAGATTAGAGCGTCTTTGTTCAATAAATTTTACACTTTCAGGCCTCTCGAGGCACAAGCTACATGTAATAGTTCAAACAGATATCACTGTCTTCAACACTCAACAGTTTAACCACTTAACAGAAAAGTGTTTACAGGGGTATAGAAATACTCATTCTACTGGGCCTTGGTGGGAAGAAAAAAACAAGTTAAAGTTCATCATCATCATCATCTGTTTACCCTCCAGGTTCGGCTTTTCCCTCGGACTCAGCGAGGGATCCCACCTCTACCGCCTCAAGGGCAGTGTCCTGGAGCTTCAGACTCTTGGTCGGAGGATACAACTGGGGAGTATGACCAGTACCTCGCCCAGGGGGCCTCACCTGCTATGGTGAACAGGGGCCTTGTATGGGGATGGGAAGATTGGAAGGGATAGGCAAGGATGAGGGAAGGAAGCGGCCGTGGCCTTAAGTTAGGTACCATCCCGGCATTCGCCTGGAGGTGAAGTGAGAAACCACGGAAAACCACTTCGAGGATGGCTGAGGTGGGAATCGAACCCACCTCTACTCAGTTGACCTCCCGAGGCTGAGTGGACCCCGTTCCAGCCCTCGTACCACTTTTCAAATTTCGTGGCAGAGCCGGGAATCGAACCGGGACCTCCGGGGGTGGCAGCTAATCACGCTAACCACTACACCACAGAGGCGTAAGTTAAAGTTACTGGCCCGAAAATCAAAATGACGCGGAGGCAGACACTTGCACTCTTTGACACGGATACTTAGAAGTTTGAAACCCTAGTAGGGCTCACTGCCCAACGTTACAGGGGCTAATCCCATACTACTGAGATGACTAGATGGAGGAAATTTAAGTTACAAGGCTACAGATAGAAAACGGTTACTAAAACATGGTCACCTCAAATACAAGTCGATAGGGAACTCGAGAGGGTGTCACACTATCTATTCCCGAATTTAAGTTAAGTACACTTGATTTACTTGAGCTTTTACATGAGAAGAAAGAAAAGTTTACATTTTAAAAAATTTACGGTTACTTTATTAAAGATAGGAAACATTCCCCTCGAGTTAGCTGCCAGAGATACCTACAGAGTTAAAAAAATGGTGGCCATTACCTTAGCTGATGTCCTGCTTGCCGATGGATGAGGCCTCCGCCTCCTCTCTTAGCAAACACGACGATCAATAAGGCAAGTTAACTCGGAAAACGTCAGCTTTTATACCCGAGAGGAAGGTTCAAGAAGGCTCTGGACTAAGATCATTTTTATTGGACAGTCGAAAAGCTACAAGAAGCATGTGATTGGCAGAAAAATAAATACATGAATTTTGCTATTGGTGGAAATCCCAAGTCGGCGGGAAGAGCTAGAAGTGTTGCAACCTTAGAAATATCACAAACAAGGAAAAACCAATTCAGTTTAAACAACCTATAAATACAAAATTTCTTTATATTTTTAGTAGTTCCACTTTACACCAGAGTGCATGACATCAGTTCTTTAATAGAGACATCTATGGAGAAAAGTCCAAACTTCTTTAAATAGTTGTTGCAAACTTTATGTGTTAGATAGCGTTCTTCAGGGCGTTTCTTTTAAATGCACGGGTTTGAGGTGTGCCTCCCGGTACAATTATTATTATTATTATTATTATTATTATTATTATTATTATTATTATTATTATTATTATTATTATTATTATTATTATTATTATTATTATGATATCACTTATTCTTCCAATTTCCTTACAAAGAATCCAAATGGAATGCATCAAAGAGATGTGTAAATGGCATTTGAAAAATGTGATTTAATCATCCAGATTTAGCGCGTGATGGTTCTTATAACGACGGTAATTTGGAGCAGTAAAATATCTTCAAATAGCACATATCACAGTGGAATGAATAAACCTTCCTCCAGATAAATGAATTCTTTAACGAATCTAATATCTTGTTATAAGTACGGTTCACAATTGAGTTACGTCAAAATTCCTTAATTCGTTTTAATTAATGTGTAAAAATCAGTAATGAAGTTACTGTTGAATATACTGGCCGATATAACTCAGTGCATATGGATACATCTATAACCTAGGGAAGCAAACATGTACGAAGTTTATTATCGACTATTTCTGATATAGTTTTCGTTGTTTACCGTCTTTACTTCGGTGTTGGAGTAGCATCTTTGCCAGAAATAATGGCTGTTTCTTTTCCAAATTCGTTCAATCACCACACCGTTTGTAGCAGCGAATTGAGGCAGTGTGTTGAAATAAGTTTACTAAGCAGTTGACGAATGAGATTGTAGGCTAGAAATAAAGACAGATAGATCAACATAATGAAAGTAACCTCACTGTCAGGAACCCATGGGTAATGAAAGGGGAAGAAAACAACAGAGACCTCGGAATGTCATCCAGAAGTTCTTGGGAAGATATATGCAAGAAAGAAAGAAAGAAAGAACGAAAGAAAAAGAAAGAAAGTGAGTTACAGGCTCCCGAAATACAATTTAGAGGTCTAGTGAGGGGGATACGTATGAAGAAATAATATTAAAAACAAATAACAGAAAAGATGTGGATACAAACCAAGAATATAGACAGAGGTCGTGTAATCGCCTAAATCAAATAGATTATAAAATCATTGCCAAAATACAGTAGCAAAATAATACTTTTATTTTATTTTTTATTTTTTTATTTTTTACAATTTACTTTACGTCGCATCGACACAGATATGTTTTATGGCGACGATGGGATAGGAAAGTGTAGGAGTGAGAAGGAATTGGCCGTGGCCTTAATTAAGGTACAGTCCCAGCATTTTCCTGGTGTAAAAATGAGAAACTACGGAAAACCATCTTCAGAGCTGCCGATAGTGAGGTTCGAACCCACTATCTCCCGAATGCAAGCTGATAGCTACGTGACCCAAACCGCACAGCCACGTGTTCGGTAAAAGGATATCAACCACAAGAAAGATCACCAGGCTGGTCAAGGAAGACATGGATGTATGAATAGGCATTTTTCCTAATCCATGACAGATAGAAAGAACACGAAATCACAAAATCAAGAACCTGCCTCAAACGCCTGTAAATAATCTCAAAACCATCTTGGAGTCACTGGATCATAATCTACATATCATCAACCATGAATCTTATGACGATTTGAAACATTTCCTTTGTCCATATTTGTTACACATGTATCTTGTTCAGAGAACAGTGCGTCACAAAGTCTCAGCGTATATTGGTGCAACTGGTAATCCAAGAGAACTATGACTGAATAGCAAGGATCGTCTCCCATTGTACCTGCCTGAAGCCGACCTTCGCTGTCCAACCATTGTTCACTGTTATTAGAAGCTGCTCACACTAATCTAACCATAAATGTAGATTGTTTCGAGTGCCTTCACTATTGTGCTCATATTGGGGTGGGCTTACTTTGTGCCATCAATCTACGCACTGCACTCGTGTATCACTGAAGTTTCTACATTCACCTACTTCCGTCAGATCCTCCGCTTTTATCGATATTATCTCTAACGTTGTTGTTGTTGTTGTTGTTTGTGTGATATCTGAAGCCATATGTTTAATTTCGATTTAGTTCATTTATATCTACTAGGATCTTCAGTCTGCCAAAATTGATTTTGAATAAACAAATGTATAAACTAAACAAAATGCAAGAAACTCTATCGTCAAAAATTACCAGTGTTTCGCTGAGTGCGGCATGGGCTCATCAGTTGGATACCGCACCTTCCCAAGACACTGGCCGGCTAACACGTTGGCACTGCGTTGTGCTTATCGCAGGATACCTTGCAGTGGTGTCGGTCAGTAGATGCAGAGTGGATCTCGGCCCATATGTGGCCACGGCTGGCCCATGGTGGTGGTGGTGATTATTGTTTTAAGAGGAAGTACAACTAGGCAACCATCCTCTGGCCCATGGTCCAACAGGTCTGCACTCTGACCGGCCAGCCGAGCAGAGGAAGGGTGGCCACGTCTCTACCGTGGCTCTACGCCTCTGTATTCGGGAGACGGGACAGGGCTGGACCTTACGGCTGATCCCAACCGTCGGCTGTCCTGAGAATGGTTTTCCATGGTTTTCCATTCTGCTGCACTGAGGCGAATGTTGGGACAGTTCGCAGTATAGGCCACGGCCGGCCTGAGAGACGGCGTCCCGGCCAAGAGGCCCGCCTGCCCCTTCAGGGAAGGAATGAAAACATGTTAGTAGTAGCAGTAGGAATGTCACTACCGGCGTGCTAGCCGGCCAGTGTCTTGCCAAGGTATGGTATCCAATTGATGTGCTAATGTCGCACTCGGGCGAAACACTGGTAACTTTTGACGACTGAGTGTACTGAATTTTATTTAGCTGTCTCAATCGGAAGCCATATTTTTGGTCAAATTTATAAACTACCTGAAAAAAGAAACATATAGTAACAGAATTATTCCTCGAAAGAAACTATTTAAAAATATAAAACATTTATTTATTTATTTATTTATTTATTTATTTATTTATTTATTTATTTATTTATTTATTTATTTATTTATTTATTTATTTATTTATTTATTTATTTATTTATTTATTTATTTATTTATTTATTTATATTTTATTTTATTTATTTATTTAAAATAAATAAATTTAACAGTTTTAAATTAAATTAGGCTGAGAGCATTCAATTCAGCCAATCACTCATTCAATAATGAATGTTCTCTCCCCAGTTGGTAGCTATCTGTGACTGGGAGAGATGAATGTGGATTATTCATACACGCATGAATACAATTCAATCATGCAATAATTCATTCATTCACTTCTTTCACAATGTTTATGGTAAGTCGAGGATAACTCGGTTCAGACTTGTGGCATAAATACACTTAAGAAAATGGAAATTGCAACACCATAAAGGCATTGATCGTTTGTCTTGATTTTCAAGATATGAACTATGCCATGTAGGTATGTAAACGATCAAAGTTTTAGACCCATTGGATTGTTGCTACAGGTCTCCCCACGTGATTGGTCGCGGAGGAATCAACTCCAGTATACGGACTCTGGTGTAGCGTAGTTGACTTGCAGTCTGTGCAGTGAAGTGTTCCCCGTCAAACATGCCTCGACGACAGAGAAGAGCACGCTATCAACAACTGTCGCCGTTTGAGAGGGCTCGGATAATTGGGCTGTGTGAGGCTGGATTATCGCTAAGGATGTGTCGCTGCACGTGTTGGCCGACAGGCATCTACGGTACAACGTGTATGACAGCAGTGGTCAAATGAAGGTACCCACACTCGTAGACTTGACACAGGCCCAGCACGACAAACAACTGTGAGAGAGGATCGCCGCATCATTCGGATGGCCCGAATGGAACCCCATGCAACAGCAGCGCAAATTCGAGCAGCTGTGGGACCCCACGTTACACAACAAACAGTTGGTAATCGCCTGCGTGCAGCTGGATTACGAGTCCGTGTCCCTGCAGAAGGTGTTCCGTTGACCCAACAACAGCGACGTGTAAGGCTGGCCTGGTGTCGAGAAAGATCGACGTGGGTCGTCGAATGGCATAGGGTCGTCTCTAGTTATGAATCGCGCTTCTGTCTTGCCCGCAGTGATCGCCCGAATCGTGTGCGCCGACGTACCGGGGAGAGGGGCCGCCCAGATATTATTGTCGAGAGGCACACAGGGCCAATACCAAGCATTATGGTCTGGGTAGCTATTGGCTTTAGTGTGAAGTCACAATTATTGCTTGTTGAGGGCACTATCACTGCTCGACAGTACGTTGATAGGGTACTCAATCCAGTGGTTGTCCCTGTGATGGCGAACATTGCTAATGGGATGTTTCAGCAGGACAATTCCCGGGTTCACACTGCACGCATCTCCAGAGAAGCTCTCCACGACATCACAACCTTAGAATGGCCCGCCAGATCCACGGACCTCAGTCCTATTGAGCATGTGTGGGACATGATGGGTTGACAACTGGCCAACCGTCCGCAGCCACCCACAACTCTGGAACAATTGACCCGTGCAGTGCAGCAAGCATGGGCCACAATTCCTCAGGAAGCGATCCAGGGCCTTATTGACTCCATGCCTCGACGAATTCATCAATGTATTGCAGCTCGTGGTGGGCACATCCTGTATTGATTGTTGTCCAAACTTGCGGTCAGAGGGACCTGAAAGTGTAATCATCGAATCATAACCGAACAATCGTCCTGCATGTTCAATTGCAGCAATGTAGCACCACACCTTCTGGGTGTTGCAATTTCCATTTTCTTTAGTGTAAATACTTGCACTAGTACAACTTAATAAGGGTAAGGTACGTGTTAACCTAGACCACTGGTATTCTAAGTGTGGTACGACCACTAGGGGTACGGGTGGGTCATATCAAGGGTACGCAAATTTATCGTAGCTTCTAACTGTTTTCAATGAGCAGTTCAGAAATGAGTTGAGCCAGCATATTTTCAATAAAAGCTTGCGATGATGTAGTTCTTTGTCTACCATTACACATACCCCCCTTTCCAAACATTTCATCCTAAAATACTGCATGTATCTGTTTGTACCTCCCATTGACTAGGTATGTAAAACTGCTTACTCACGTAGCATTGCTCTTTTTTAATACTTTGTTTCGAAATCCATTCATTCAGTTCAATTTTTTTCAGTAGCAGTGTATATAGTACAATAATAATTGTTGCATTAATAATTAAGCTTGTACACAGTAGATTTCGCTGCTAGCCAAAGAAAACATAATTCCACTCACGAAAAAATCACGTTTTTCCATCTGGCTTGTGAAGGCTTGCCGCGTTGCCTGAGAAGGGAACAGAAGACTGCAATGGTCGAATAATTGGGCTAACGTTAAGCAATGAAAATGCCAGGAACAGTTCTCCGGCCAGTGCTCACCGCTTAGTTTTGGGCTTCCTCTCTAAACTTTACCCCGAAGTAATTTCGAGGTTTCCTTTTCTCAACGACGATACGTACAAGTTAAAATGCATTACTGTTATTATTTCGGAACAGGGTGGTGCATCGGCTTAGCTGCTTGCTTGTCATCCCGGTGACCGTGGTTTGATTCTTGATGCTTCTAAGGTGGAATTTTCTGTTGAAAATCCTTTGGTGCCAGGAAGGGCATACGACCTTAAATACCCGGCCACAACTCTTTCATGCCTTAGTGCATGCAGAGACCCTGAACAAGCGGAATAACCTGCGGAAGATGATGATGATGATGATGATGATGATGATGATGATGGTGACTATAGTTAGAGGCATTATTTTTCATATTAATTTATGTACTATTTCTCGAAAAGGAACCAATTCTTCGCGTTATTTCACGAAACAGGACTTTCCCATCGCTTGAATTTCGTCTTAATCATTTTCCAAAATTATTCAAATAAGCTTCATTCGTCTGATTTGTGAATTTTTTTTATGTTGAAGATAGATATATAAATAAATAATATTTTTACGTCCCACTAACTACTTCTTTTGTCGGTTTTCGGAGACGCTGAGGTGCCGGAATATAGTGGCGCTGGAGTTCCTTTACGTGCCAATAAATATACCGACAAACGCTGATGTAATAAATTGACCACCTTCAAATAACACCGGACTAAGCCAGGATCGAACCTGACAACTTAGGGCAGAAGGCCAGCGCCTCAACGTCTGAGCCACTCAGTCTGGCTTAATAAATGGAAACAATGTTGATAATCATTCATTAATTCTTACGTGATATTGATTAGTAATAGTAATTACCCGTTCACTCTATATGGCTATACCATTACGGGATTTCCAAGAAAATTATAACAAACCGGTATTTCTGTCGAGTTGAGTAACCCTTATTCTGTCTTCCGTTTCTCTTCACACACGTAAAATTGGAATACAATTTCAGTCGAGTTAATCTTGAGGAACCGGACGAAATTGGCTGTGTAGTTAGGAACGCACAGCTGTGAGCCTGAATCCGGGAGATGATGGGTTCGAACCTCATTGTCGACATCCCTGAAGATGGTTTTCCGTGCTTTCCCATTTTCATACCTTGCAAATACTGGGCCTGTAGCTTAATTAAGGTGACGGACGCTTCCTTTCCACTCCTAGCCCTTTCCTATCCCATCGTCGCCATAAGACACATCTGTGTCGGTGCGACGTAAATCAAATTGTAAAAAAAGAAATCTTGATGAATTTCGCTGCAGTTTCGCACAAATGGCAAAATAAGTAAATTTCGCTTGAACTCGCGTTATCGCTTCAATTCTCTGTAATTCGCAAGAAAGAAATAACTATTTTCGTAACCAGAATCGTATGATTCGTAAAGATATCTCAAAAACTCTTTAAAATAGTTTTGTCGCGCTTCTCGTTAATGCAAAATATCCACCCCTCAAACTATAGTTAATATTATTTGGCATCCAGCAACAATCATTTATTATTTCTGGTGTAATCGCAATATACTCCTATTACGGGGATACGAAGGTCAAACGATTGGATTTTGGAGGTACACCAATCAAAAAGTTATTGCCTAGACTATATAATTGTTAACGCCTAGGGCAAAAATTAATAAAATTATAAAATCTACAATATACAGATTGGATGTAAATAGTGATTCGTTTTAATTGTAATGTAGTAGTACAGTAGATAAACTAATTGCAACACGAAAAATCAAGAAACAATTTGAATGACATTAAATGATTACTCTCTCCCCACTTCCAGGCGATCTGAAAATAGGGGATGGGAGTATTCTATTCTATTCCATAAATTAAGTTGTTGATGATGATGATAACAGTTATTGTTGTTGCTTCATATTAGAAGCCCAATTCCACGTACTCTCGTGTGAACGGACCGTAAAGTTAGTTAATGTAGAAATCTGTCCGCCTCTGTGGTGTAATGGTTAGTGTGATCAGCTGCCACCCCCGGAGGCCAGGGTTCGATTCCCGGCTCTGCCACGAAATTTGAAAATTGGTACGAGGGCTGGAACGGGGTCCATTCAGCCTCGGGAGGCCAACTGAGTAGAAGTGGGTTCGATTCCCACCTCATCCATCCTGGAAGTGGTTTTCCGTGGTTTCCCACTTCTCCTCCAGGCAAATGCAGGGATGGTACCTAACTTAAGGCCACGGCCGCTTCCTTCCCTCTTCCTTGCCTATCCCTTCCAATCTTCCCATCCCCCTGCAAGGCCCCTGTTCAACATAGTAGGTGAGGCCGTCTGGGCGAGGTACTGGTCATCCTCCCCAGTTGTATCCCCGACCCAAAGTCTCACGCTCCAGGACACTGCCCTTGAGGCGGTAGAGGTGGGATCCCCCGCTGAGTCCGAGGGAAAAACCGACCTGGAGGTTAAACAGATTAAGAAAAAACAAAGAAAGATATCTACGTTTGTGTGTTCTAGTAGTTTAGGCATAGAAGTGATTTCACTTTTGCGCGTTTTCTTCAACGTCACAGTAACACAGATAACATTTCGGTGACGCTGGGTTGCGAAAAGGCTATATCTGCGAAGGTGACAGCCGAACAGTACAGTTACAGAATATGTTTGCCGGGCTGAGTGGCTCAGACGGTTGAGGAGCTGGCCTTCTGACCCCAACTTGGCAGGTTCGATGCTGGCTCAGTCCGGTGGTATTTGAAGGTGCTCAAATACGTCAGCTTCATGTCGTTAATTTACTGGCATGTAAAAGAATTCCTGCGGGGCAAAATTCCGACATCTCGGCGTCTCCGAAAACCATCAAATAGTAGTTACTGGGACGTAAAAGCAATAACATTATTATTATTATTATTATTATTATTATTATTATTATTATTATTATTATTATATCTTCTTCTTCTTGTCCGTTTCACCCTCTTTGGGGTACGATAGATCTATCAATGGTTAGTGAGTCGTGTTTTCCTGTCCTCCAAGTACTTTTTCATTCTTTCAGATCTTGCCTTCCTCTCTTCTTCAGAAATTCTGTATAATCGTTTGGGCTTCACCCTGTCCTGAAACCTCTTTATTTTATCTTTGGTTATTTTATTTGCAGATCCATCTACAAGCATCTCTTCTGTTATTATTATTATTATTATTATTATTATTATTATTATTATTATTATTATTATTATTATTATTATTATTATTATTATTATTATTATTATTAGAATATGTTTCCTGCGGAGAGAAGACACGACGAGAAAAATTCATGGCACCACAGCGCTGATGAGCCCTGACGTACCAAGCGACTGCTGCTAGAGACCGAAGGCCCAGATTATGAGGAGATGCGTTGTCAGCGAGAAGAATCTCCTTGCCCGTTATTCCTGGTTTACTACCCCAGGACCGCTATCCTACCGTCAGATATCTTCTCACGGTTCTCATGTAGGCTAAGTGAACCTCCAACCAGACTACAGATTCAGGTGAAAATCTCTGACCTGGCAGCGAACCGATTCCGGGACCTCCTGGTACAAGAAACCCTCTCTGTTCCCAGAATGCGAGTTCGGCGCAGATACCAAGAAACCTACTTTCAAAACTGCCAGCAGTGTAGTTCAAATCCCTCTCGAGTGTGAGCTTACACCTACACGATCGGTACCACGTACCCAAATCATTCCCTTAGAATTAAAAATTCACCAGTGTGGTTTAAGAGTTACCACATAAACGTTTGAATCGATAGGCCTGCTTCGATTCCTGGCTCTGTCATAAAAGAGTTAAAATCGCGTATGAGGGCTGCAATCGACTCCTCGTATTGGCTCCTCAGTTATAACACAAAAAAATCAGAAAATGTGCAAAACGTAATTGAGTGCAACTACAGACTCATAGAATTAACTTCGCTACACGACTCTCTTTTATCTCATACTGCCAAATTGAAGCCATTTCTGTTCTTTCCTTTTCGTGTAGCTATTTCTAGCGGAGTGCAGCCCTTGTAAGGCAGACCTTCCGATGAGGGTAGGCGGCACACGCCATGTGTAGGTAATAGCGTGTTATTGTGGTGGAGGATAGTGTTATGTGTGGTGTGTGAGTTGCAAGGATGTTGGGGACAGCACAAACACCCAGTCTCCGAGCCAAGGGAATTAACCACTTAAGGATAAAATCTCCGACCAGGCCTGGAATCGAACCCGGGACCCCTGTGGCCAAAGGCCAGCGTGCTAACCATATAGCCATGGAACCGGATACTTCTCTTTGTGATTATGTATGATTAAGCAATTTATTCATATAATAATTGTATGCGGCCGTTGAAAGCCAGGCCATCCGACGAGGGTGGGCAGCATCTGACGTGTGTAGGATACTGCGTGGGTTTTTTTTTGCTAGTGGCTTTACGTCGCACCGACACAGATAGGTCTTATGGCGATGATGGGATAGGAAAGGCCCAGGAGTTGGAAGGAAGCGGTCATTGCTTTAATTAATGTACAACCACAGCATTTGCCTGGTGTAAGTTGGGAAACCACGGAAAACCATCTTCAGGGCTGCCGACAGTGGGATTCGAACCCACTATCTCCCGGATGCAAATCCACAGCCGCGCGCCCCTAACCGCACGGCCAACTCGCCCGGTCTGCGTGTTTTTGTAGTGGAGGATAGTGTTATGTGTGGTTTATGAATTGCAGCAATGTTGGAGGCAGCACAAACAGCCAGCCCCCCGGGCCAATGGAATTAATCATTTACGGTTAAAATCTCCAACCCGGTCGGAAGTCCAACCCGGAGCTCTCTCAACCGAAGAACACTACGTTGACCATTCAGCCAAGGAGACGGACATTAATTAACTTATTATGATGTTGAGCTTGTCATCTCATCTCAGGAGCTCTCTAAAACTAGTAATCCTAACAGATGAAAAGAAATTATATTGGACAGTGTCTTGCTGGAGTGAACGATGACAGGGAAAACCTACCCGGAGAAACACCTGCCCCTTTGTCCAGCATAAATCCCATATGGAGTGACCGATATTTGAACCACGGAACCCAGCGGTGAAAGAACGGCGCGCTGCCGCCTGAGCCACGGAGGCTACAGTTCTGTAAAATTAGTATTTGAGAATAATAGGCGTTCAACAAAAGTTACAAACATAACTCACTACTTTTCCATCCAAAACTGTAGATATCCGCTCATTCCTGAGTACATAGATGTTTACGACTGTTTATTATAAACTTGTTCGTTGAAGGTACATAAATAATAAGCTGTTTATTTCCTAGCATTTGCAGAATCGTGTGCTGGAACTGCTATCAATCATAACGCGTAGACCAGTTGAATTATTGTTCGTTATTAGCATAGATATCACGTTTATTGGCTGCCAGTGACAAGTTGATGGTGTTAAATCTCATAATTAAGAGTGGAGACTCACATACATCCACCACGGGCAGGAAATATTATCCTAGCAATTTCATGAACTAGATCGTTATAAAAGCAACTGCTGATGGTGTTGGATTAGCTTTACCGGTTTAGTTGCTGGCTCTGCAGTAGCCCGGCAGCCAAGGATCGAATCCCACACGAATAATCAAGTGAAGGATATCTAGTCTCAAATCCACGGTCAAAATCAAAACTGGGCCAGAGTGTCTATTATACTTTGTGTCTCTCTTATCACATAGTCTTCAGTGACAGTAATTTAACCTCCAGTACTATTATGAAAATCAGCGCAGAGAAAAGCAAGACCATCGTGATATCAAGAGGAGAAAGAGAAGGGAAAGGTATTGTGGAAATTGGTGATCAAAGCCTTGAAATTGTTGACAGTTTCAACTACCTAGGGAGTGAATTAATGCAGAATGTACTGTCGATAATTTTAAGTATTTACGTTGTGTGTTTTCCCAGGGTGGTAATATAGTAAGTGAGATTGAATCAAGGTGTAGTAAAGCTAATGCAGTGAGCTCGCAGTTGCGATCTACAGTATTCTGTAAGCAGGAAGTCAGCTCCCAGACGAAACTATCTTTACATCGGTCTGTTTTCAGACCAACTTTGCTTTATGGGAGCGAAAGCTGGGTGTGCTCAGGATATCTTATAAGTTAGAAGTAACAGACATGAAAGTAGCAAGAATGATTGCTGGTACAAACAGGTGGGAACAATGGCAGGAGGGAACTCGGAATGCGGAGATAAAGGCTAATTTAGGAATGAACTCGATGGATGAAGCTGTACGCATAAACCGGCTTCGGTGGTGGGGTCATGTGAGGCGAATGGAGGAGGATAGGTTACCTAGGAGAATAATGGACTCTGTTATGGAGGGTAAGAGAAGTAGAGGGAGACCAAGACGACGATGATTAGACTCTGTTTCTAACAATTTAAAGATAAGAGGCATAGAACTAAATGAGGCCACAACACTAGTTGCAAAACGAGGATTGTGGCGACGTTTAGTAAATTCTCAGAGGCTTGCAGACTGAACGCTAAAGGCATAACAGTCTATAATGATAATGAATGTATGTATGTATGTATGAACATGGAGATTTGTAACAGGGCAATGCATTCTGCCAGAGTGTAAGAAACCTTGTCTGGAATAAGGAAGTACCAAGGAAGTGTAAAGAGATACTGTACAAGAGTTCTCTAAAATTAGTATTTGAGGATAATTGGCGTTCAACAGAAGTTACAAACATACTACTTTTCCATCCAAAGCTGTAGGAATTGTGCCGGCTGCCGAAGCCTATCACACTCCTCTGGGGCAATGAGTAATGACCGACAGGTGAAATGAAATGATATTGAAGCACATAATAAAGATGGTTTGGACATGTAAAGAGGATGGAGGAGGAACGAATACCAAAACAGGTGACGGAAATGAAGTTCGAGGGAAAGAGAGTGGGAGGAAGACAGAGGAATGTGGATCCATTCGATAAAGAGGAGTGCAAGAAGACGAAACCTGAACTGGGACGAAATGATGGAAGAGGAATGATGGAAGGAGAGAGGAAGGTGGAGAAGTACCATAAATGTCCCGACCCAGCAGGAGTTGGATAAAGGGAAAGGATGATGATGATGATGATGATGATGATGATGATGATGATGATGATGACTTTTTGCTAGTGGCTTTACGTCGCACCGACACAGATAGGTCTTATGGCGACGATGGGACAGGAAAGGCCTAGGAGTTGGAAGGAAGCGGCCGTGGCCTTAATTAAGGTACAGCCCCAGTATTTGCCTGGTGTGAAAATGGGAAACCACGGAAAACCATCTTCAGGGCTGCCGACAGTGGGATTCGACCCACTATCTCCCGGATGCAAGCTCACAGCCGCGCGCCTCTAACCGCACGACCAACTCGCCCGGTAATGATGATGATGACTAGTTCCAAAGAAATTATTACGTGCAATGTGTATTAACGAAACAGAATATACAGTTCTACTGCCGGAAGGAAGAGATTATTGTGGTTCTTTCTATCAAATGTAAATGGCCTGAGACGTTGCAGCAACAGGCCTACATGAGTAAGAGTTCACCTGCCTACCAAGTTGATTATAATAATCGCAGCACTAACAAAGGCATCAACCGTTCAAGTCCGGATTAATATGCTCACATCACACATGGTTCTGCCTGCTGTCATTTCTTGATGGATACAGTACTTTTGCATCCATCTCTTGCCACAGGCCAGAGTAAAGTGTAGCTTCCACCGAATTCCCAGTCAACATCCGTGGCTGTGACAATATGGAAGTTGCTGGTGTATGGGTAGTGCTGAATAATGACATTCAGAGCATGACTAGTGCATCTGAATGTAATGAAAGGTGCTGTTCATAGGGTCAGTCGTGCTGCAATAGTACTTTCTGACCCAGTGAGGAAAGCAATGGCAAACTAACTCATTCCTCATCTTGCCTAGTACGCCTCATTTTGGTGCTGCCATTGGTTTTGGGGTTTCCTTATAACCGCATAACCTTTGGTGGTGCTATTTGAGGATCCAACCAGCCCCTGGGCTGATGACCTAACAGACAGACAGACATCACACATGGTACTCAACTACTCACAAGCATTCAGATGGAATTACTCTTGTACTTATCACAGCAGGGAAATCTCGCTTCCGCACAAGAACAAAGACAATCAGGCTGACGAAATGAAATGAAATGTCGTATGGCTTTTAGTGCCGGGATATCCCAGGACGGGTTCGGCTCGCCAGGTGCAGGTCTTTCTATTTGACTCCCGTAGGCGACCTGCGCGTCATGATGAGGATGAAATGATGATGAAGACAACGCATACACCCAGCCCCCTGCGCGTCGTGTCATTGGAAGTAAACAATTAAGGTTAAAATCCCCGACCAGGCCGGGAATCGAACCCGGGACCCTCTGAACCGAAGGCCAGTGCGCTGACCGTTCAGCCAACGAGTCGGACAAGGCTGATGATACTGCCAGTGGTGTAGGTGATCAGGTGATTTGGTTTCGTCTATAAATAAGTGTCCAAAGAGTTATGAAATTAATTAGGTAACCGTTAAATGATGATGATGATGATGATGATGATGATGATGATGATGATGATGATGATATTTAGGCATACGTGATTTCCGAAAATATATTCAGTCCTACTAAAAATAACAGAATAAGAATCTTAGCATTTCAATAGGTAAATAAGGCTGTAAGTGGAGTACTGTATATAAAAAGGATCCTGAAAGATGATACTGAACATCGTTGTCTGGCACGTTTTACCACCTCAACAATCTGGAGTCTCATGATTCCAAAGTTCTCCAAGGCAAACCGAGGCCCCTGTTTGTCTAGTGAATGAATTTATCTTGTATCTTCATCGTAGCTTTTAAAAAGAAAAAAAATTTCAGAAAATGAAATGCAATAACCGTGTCAATGAAGGAACGGAATTTGCTACCAGAGCAGTGAGATCACCGCTGTTATGGAGGAAACGGGGACACTTCCGTAGACGAGTCCAGCTGTGCTGTGTTTTGTGCCTGTTCGTGCATAGCTCGATGAGCACCAATATGTCTGTCCATGTTGTGGTAGATGGTCCCAGATGGTGTCCACACTCCGTGGAGCCCAGGTCATCGAACATTCGCACAACAGATATGTGATAATTCTTGTATACTTAAACCATTTAATTTTCAATTTTTTTAGAATTAAACTCGTAATTTTCTAAATCCAAACAAACAAACAAATATTATCTGTCAAGAATGTGAAATATATCAGTGCACTTAAGAGTACTAAAATGTAAATTCGTATCCTTATCTCGGAATGGTGCAGCTATTTTTAGGCACCACGTCCTCAGTGAAGATGAGCTACATGCACCGCTTTAACCACATAACAGCCCTCCCGTCAATCTTTAATTTATGGCATTACCGCGAATCGAAATCGGACCTCTGAGCACGGCAGCTAATAGCACGAACCATTACTCTACGGAGGTGGACAATGGCCTTACTAAAGTACTTGTTTATTTCGCTGACACAAATATTTTACGTACCAACGTCAAGGCCTCTTTGAAACATGCAGAAAATCGTCGGGATTTTGTTGATGTATTATAAGTTACAGGGGGGAAGGAAATATAATAACATCTATGGAGTCACCGAGATGCCACAAATTTTCTCCTGTAGGAGTTCTTTTCGAGCCTTCGTGGCTCAGGCGGCAGCGCACTGGCCTCCCAGCGCTGGGTTCTGTGGTTCAAATCCCGGTTAGTCCATGTGAGATTTGTGCTGGACAAAACGGAGGTGGGACAGGTTTTCCTCCGGGTACTCCGGTTTTCTCTGTCATCATTCATTCCAGTAACACTCTCCAATATCATTTCATCTGTCAGTCATTTAATCTTTGCCCCAGAGGTGTGCGACAGGCTTTGGCAGCCGGCACAATTCCTATCCTCGCCGCTAGACCGGGGCTTCATTCACTCCATTCCTGACACGGTCGAATGACTGGAAACAGGCTGTGGATTTTCATTTTCGGGAGCTCCTTTCCATGCCGATAAATCTTTCAACCTATTGAGAGCAACATGACGGCTCTAACATTATGTAATGTATAGTTGTCTCTTAAAATAGTGTCTGTGACAGGTAACTAAAGGAATTTGAAGGTTCCCACATTAGAGAAGTGTACATTGCCGAGTAATGATTAAACGGAAAAATCAGGTACCTATAAAGTGCTGTGTAATTATAACATTTCGTATTTTCGCTTTGTGGTAGTGTTAATTGTAAGTTATGTCACGGAACAAGCAAAAGAATAAGATCAAGAACAGCAGCATGATTGATAACCAGAGTCAGTTAAAGTGTTTTGAAGTGGAAGAAACCAACATCAGTGTCGCTCAAAGTGGACTTGACAATCTAGAATCAACTATTCATGAAATGCTACGTTCCTCGATTGTATTCTTGAGTGACTAATCGATAAAGTAATTTTGATAGGCTTAAGGCTAACATCAATAAGAAGATTATTGAAGATCTTAGAAAAGAAGTGAATGAAAAACATAGGTACAAAAATAATATATGCTGGATTTAGAATGTTAAACTAGTAGTATTTTTTGTAATATTTTCCCTTCATGGAATTGCTTTTGTACTCTTGTAGTTGCTGTTGTTGTTGGGTAATTATGTTTTAACTTTAGTTTATAATCACACTACTGTAAGCGGCCATTGACATCGTAATTGGGAATTATTATTATTATTATTATTATTATTATTATTATTATTATTATTATTATTATTATTATTAATAATAATAATAATACCGTAATAAGAATAATCATAATAATAATAACAGGTAATAATAAACATCAGGGCAGTCGATGGTGAGGATCGAACCCACTCATCTTCCGAATGCAGAGTTTGGCTCCACAGCCTAAAGAATTAAGCGCGCGGCCACCTCGTTCGTTTCTTCCAGTTTTCCCTCTGATTAGTGTTAATAGAGGATGGTTACCCAGCTGTACATTCTCTTAAAGCAATAATCACCACCACGCCACCACTACTCTCCATTTCATCCCTTAAACACACGCAAGCAACATCTCATCATAATTTCTCAAGCAGGTACGTATGCTCCCCTACTTCCAGTCATCTACCACTGTCCTTTCTAGTCCACACTGTGATGAATAATACAAAGATTACATTTTTAGGGGAATCATAGCTAGCAAGAGCCTGTGATTATACGCGAGATACCCTTCCTCATTTTCTGAGACGGCCTCATCTCGTGGACAATGTCATTACCTGCGCTGCAATTTCGCCAGGGAGGGACGGTGATGACACGGCATCCCGTGCTGTCATCGTGTAGTTAGGAATTGTTTAGTTCGCTGCGACATGTTACAGTGTCTACCGATCAAAAGACTGCCACTTCTTCATTACCTGATGTCAGAGCTGTACAAACGATCATAATGTGTGTCAAGCTAACACCATCAGTGCTGTAACTCCAACTCGCAAAGTATTTTTACTTCAGCATTATACTACACTCGCCTGAAGCTTGTTTACGTGGGAAGAAATAACCCGATATCTGGAAAGTTGACAGCACTAGCGCCTCAGGTACGAAGGATGTGAAAATATTACATTAGAATAATAATAATAATAATAATAATAATAATAATAATAATAATAATAATAATAATAATAATAATAATAATAATAATAATAATAATAATAATAATAAAGACATTACAGCATTGTTGTTAGACCAGAAAGTGTATATGGTTCGGTTACCCTGTGCATGAATTGAAATGGACAAGTCAATCGGCTACTTAAAAGAGATCGCAGGCTACTACGGAAGATCTTGGGCAACCGATCGATTGACGGGCAAGTTCCACTGAAATCCAATGAAGAAGTATACAGCCAGATGGAACCGATAATAACATATTAGAAAGAGAAGATTGCTGTTTTATGGACACATCTTCCATTTGAATAATGACCGGCTAAAAAAAAAAATCTGGAATTTTCTAAAAAAAACTTTCTTCAGCTTTTCCTAATTATTTCTGGGGTCTCTGGAGCCACCTAGGCTCATTTTGATTTTGGCCGGGGATGACCGGGTGCCCATCTTGGTGTCACGTGATTCTTAAGATGAAAATCTCAACCCAGAACCGACCTGGATTTCAACCTTAGCCTTCTGAGTGGGAAGCCAGCAGCTAATCCACTGAGCTAATCATACCCCCCTGGAATTTGCAAAAACCAAAGGCTTCTAAGTTGAGATGGTTGCAAGAGTGTGAGAAAGAACTGAGGTGGGCATTATGGAGGATAAAATCAAGGACAGGGTTAGTTTCAGAAGAATGGTGAAAAGCTATCAGGGTTTTATGGTGGAGACAGAACACAGAAGACGGAGAGGCCCTTTATCGGAGGAGCGGAAGAAGGCACTGATCGATGGGCTCAAGAGATAATGGGAGGATGTCAAAGCCGGCAGACGAACAAGACACAGACACTGACAATTAGATTGAACACGCAGTCCATAGAGGCTCGATTCAAAAAAAAAAAAAAAAGTAAATGCTCCAGAATTTCCAGTAACAGAAATTGGTCGAATAAGGAAGGTGTAGAAACTTAAATATTTGGAAGAAATGATTCAGATAAACGGTTTAGAAAAGTCCGCCGTAGAAGAAAGGATACATAAAATGGGAAGAGAATGCTGTACAGCTGGGAATATCTACAACAAAAAGTGTTTATCTAAATTCCTCAAAATACAGCATTACAACGCAGTAGTCAAACCGGAAAGTCTATACGCGAGCGAATGTCTAGTAAAGAATTATAAGCTGAATAAATTAGAAGTACTCGAAAGAAAAATTATACGGAAAGTACTCGGTTCGACAATAACTAGTGAACTCTGGAAATCAAGAAGTAATGATAAAATTCGCCTGTCACCCGGCGGGTCAGGGGTTTTTAATTGTAAATGATTAATATCCCTGGCCTGGGGACTGGGTGTTTGTGTCGTCTTTAACGTTCCTTTCCTCACATTCGACACTTTACACTTCCGCAATTTCCATATACACGCAGGTTCATAACATATGGTGCAAAGTAGGGGCAAAAGATCTTTCTAGGCTGACGCCCCGCATAAATAGCATTTCCTTTTCTTTTGAAAATGATAAAATTTATCGGAACATAGAAAACGTGACAGAAACAATACGGAAGAGTCGACTGATATTTTTGGGACATTTATACAGAATGGATGGCAAGAGGTTAACCAACAGATCTTCAAATATCTTTGGAACAAGATGTGAACAACAACTTGGATTCATGAAGGCAAGAAAGATTTGGAAAGAAACAACATAGGAGAAGAACAAATAACAGAGGGATTTTTAGAAAAAGAGATAAAATGGGAGGATTCCAAGGTTGGAAGGGAAAGAAAACAAGCTCAAACTGGTCCGAGGAGAGGAAAAGGAGACACAGTGAGAATATGAAGGAGTATTGGAAGAAGGAGAAGGAACAAGAAAGGACGAAGAATTGATGTTGGCACCTGGGCACTAGAAAACCCTAACGGAAAAAAGAAAGAAACAAACAAACAAAGAAAGAATAGTAATAATAATTGTACCGGGAGGTACACCTCAACACCGCGCATTCAAAACTAGCGCCTAAATAATATCTTCTATCGATCAAAAGTGGAAACTACTAGAACAGGAACTTAGAACTTTAATCAGAAGACGTCACCACTGAAAAATTAAGTAATTTTTAGTTGTAAAGATTCCTAAACTGAGTGAATTTCTCCTTGTTTTGTTTGACATTCATCAAGAAATTTGGACATTCTTCCATAGATGACACTACCAAAAAACTATGATCATGCACCCTGGTGCGAGGTGTAAGAAGTTATAATTTAAAGAAGTTTTGTATTTCTAGGTTTTTGTAACTGATTGATGTTCATTTATTTTTGGGTTGGCAATATTTCCTTTTTCTTTCCGCCAGTTTTGAATCTGGCTAATGAAAAATTTCTGTAATTAATTTTCAACCTATCACAGGCTTCTTGTTCGATTTGGAGTGTTACTTTTGAACTCAACCAATAAAATTAAGAGGGTGTGTCTTGATTAATCGTGAATGATCTCGAACCTTCCCTGAGGGTTTATAAACTGCGGCTTTTCATGTTTATTGGCCAATTGATCGTCGTCTATCTGAGTGTATGTGTCAAGCAGGAGGCGGGCGGCCTCTTTCGTAGGTAACCAGAACGTCTATAAGGTAAAGGCCACATAACTTTATTCTTTCTTGCTACCTCCGCAGTTTAATCCGAGGGAAAGGTCCGAATCGTTAACTATGTAACAAACTTTTCTAAAATGTATACCTCCTTTCGGCTAATGTAAAAATCTCATAAAGCTTCAACTTTAAACCAGGGATAGAGAGTGATGTATCCTCTCGAGCTCCCCTTCATGTTGGTTTGAGGTGACGACGTTTTGTAACTGTTCTTCCTTCTGTAATGTTTTAGAGTAATTTCTATACGAGTCACCTCAGCAGTTTGGAAATAGCCCCTGTTTCATCGGCCTAGAGCCCTTTAGGTTTCTAAGTGTTCATTATCTTGGAGCGCAGTGTGCCTCCATTCACTTTGTGTTTGGGCCCGTTATCTAACCTGTTCTTTTCCATGAAGGCCCAGTAGGTTGGGTATTAAATACCCCTGTATATAATCTCTTTTTCAAATTGTAAGTTGTGCCTTGAGAGGCCAGTAATTGTAAGTTGATGTTGCCTTGAGTAGTCTTGGAAAACTGAGAGCCTGTTAGCTCTTTTTTAATTTTTGTAATTGTAAAGAATGCCTCTGGAAGGCTAGATAATGTATTTTGGGGAGCAAGTGCTCTTGAATAAATGTGTGCTCTTTTGTAAATGAGCTAGGAGCTCAGGAATTGTAAAGTCCAAAATCTGTCAAGTTCACTAATCTGGTATTTTCCTTGACTTGTTTTAAGGTTGTCATTGTACCTGATGTTTCATTATTATGAAAAATTGTTACGTATGAAGTTCTGAAAATATAACCTTCAGTTTAAGTTTTTAAATTAATGTTGATACTGTAGATAGATCCATTCACCCCGGCACCTCCTTTAACCTCTTTCTGCTCTACGGGTATCCCCGTGACAATAATAAATTAAAACTTACACCAAAAACTCTGCAAGGTTCAACAATATTTTCAGGCAGTTCGGTTCCTAGGATGAATGATCAGCTTAGTGACTTATGGTTCATTCCGTCTCGGGCTAGATTCCCAATCGGGCCCGGGATTTTAGCCGCGCCTGGCTAATTCCTCTAGCTCTAAAGATGGTTGATTTTAGGATCATCTGAATACACATCATTTACATATAACACATCACACTCCCATCCAGCACAGAAACATGCAACAGTGAATATATATCTTCACATAGGGTCTACGTCACAAAGGATATCCGGCCATAAAACTGGTCTAATCCAGATTACTGCCGAATTCAGTTATTCGAGGAAGGCCAAGAATGAATAAAAACAAATATTTTACCGATATATCATTCGGATTTCTTAATGAAATATTAGCATAGCATTATCCACTTTCGCCCTTCCCGCGTCCAAGTACGACTCAGTAGAATTTCCCGACAGTCAGATGTAATCTTAGGGCATTTCTTCTTAGAAGAAAAATATCTAATTTTTCTTTTTAGGCTTAGATTAAGGTGAGCTCCAAAGAGAACATAGGGACTGCACGCGACAATTATCGATGAGCGTCTCCATCCTATCGTATTCTCGAATAAATCATTCATTCACGGCAAAAATTCGAAGAAAGTCGTATGAAAATATCTTATCAACTAAGTCTATCTACAACCAAACTCTACAAATTATAACTTACTTAATTAAGAAAATATTAAAGGAAAACATTTATAAAATTTATCATGAATGAAAGAATGGAGAGCTCGAATTGTTATAAAATTCCATCATCGACGCTGAAAATCAATCACTATTCACAATATCTTATATAAGTCAGCGCTGGCTTAATAAAAAGATAATAAAGTGAATTCACTGGTTCTGAAATTAACTTGTGTCTTCTAACATTTCATCATGTCTGATAATTAATTCAATTATTCAGTTACTGTGTAAATAAATAATTGACTTGAAAGAAAATTCATGATTCATATCAATAACACAATAACATTGAAGTTAAAACTCAAATATTTCCTTAAAAATTGATAAATTTTGAATCTTTGTAATCTGAATTTGTTATTTAATTCATTCACTGGCGTAGAAATGTTTTCTGATGATTGGCGGGCTAAGGTTACTATCCCTATTGCCTACCAAAATCTAGGCTCCTAACATCCTAGCCTAACATCCAAAATATTAAGTAAATTATCAATCTCCACTCAAAAATATAGAAATAACCTACAACACATTTCTAACTACATAATTCTTAATTCGCTACTATATGGCTCAATATGCATACACTCACTCACTAGGCACATATTTATTATATCAAGCTTGTCCAAGTGACTCCGCAAATATTTTCATCATGATATCCCATTATACTTTATATACGTTGTTCATGATGGCTATATCGACATAATATATCTTTCACTGCATGCATATTACAAGAATATGTCATATTTTCAGTGGCGGCTCGTTTGGGAGGCGCTAAGGCGCGCGCCCCCCACGGGGTTCCATTAAATTCGGGAATTTTAATCTTAAATGTTAACAAGGGAAATATTTTACTATAAGATTATTATCAAGGGCGCGAGTTGTACTGTGCTGCGGCGCGATGCGCTGCTGGCCCTACGCAGGAGGGCGCTCTCTCACAGCGGACCAAATACTCCCGAGTCTCGCTTGACTGGCCTTGAGGGAGCCAATCAGAGGCGCAGTAGAGATGTGCTGTTCTACGGAGATTCCGGCGCGTTTCTGCCGCGGCCCATCGTTGCATCCAACCTACCCGAAACATTGGTGATCTGATTTTTATTTAACAGGGGTCAGTTTATACCATTTCTCTCCTAAAACTAGGAACTATTTTACTGAGGCACTTACCTGAGTTAAATGTGCCGGTATACATTTAAAATTGTCTTGTAATTTTTAGGATTATTAACTAACGAAACGAGTAACGACTGTAACTACTGGCTCCTCGCACTTGACTCATGTTGGCCATACTCACTGGAGAGCGCGATGTTTAACTTTGTGTTGATGAATGATCTCGTGAGGTGACAAGGTGAAATTACGAGAAAGGTTGTGATTTATATGTAGGCGTAGTGTTATGTATGCACTTCGTACAGTATGATTACCGTCGAACATATTAAAGAACTAACGTTTTCTTCTCTTTCCATCGAGAAGAAAGTCGAACTGAAGGAGTGTTTTAGGCCGACACCAGACTTCTCGTTGAAAAAACCGGAGACAAAGAAAAATGAAAATAGGGCTTTCCAAAGACAAATTAGTTCTCCTGACGTATATAACAAGAACTCGCGGATATCTGAAAGTGATATCTCAGAAACCTTTTACTGCTTTCCTAACCTGCTATTCTCCCGTTCTAGGAAAGGAGATAAATGGATCACCACAGGGGTGATATCAATAGTGCCATGGACTTTGAAATGCTTGGTGAAGTCAATGTCGTGTCTTGTGTAAGTGATCACTACAACGAAACTATTCGTAAACATAACTCTATGGTGGACAAGAACAGGCAAATATTATTATTATTATTATTATTATTATTATTATTATTATTATTATTATTATTATTATTATTATTATTATTATTATGAATAAATGAATAATAATAATAATATATCTGTATGTATGTTCAGTCTTCAGCCCTAAGGCTGGTTGGATCCTCAACAGCTCTGCCATCAGCTGTCATAGATGGCCTAGGCATCACTGAAGAGGCATACTAGGGAAATGAGGAGTGAGGTAGTTTCCCGTTCCTTTCCTCACTGAGCCAGAAGTTGCTGTTACATATCAGTCTGCCAAGCCCACTGAAATGCACACACCAACCGACCCTATGAGCAACATTTTCACACCATTCTTAGCAGGGACTGACTGCAGAAGGAATGGAATTACTAGCATCGCTCATAGCTCAGTCACTTTCATATTGTCAAAGCCAAGGATAAGACAGAGACAGATCAATGAAAGTAACAAAATTGCTCTAGCCCACACCAGAAGACATAGTGCACTGTAAACACTAGGTCCTGCCAGTAAAGGCATATAATAATAATAATAATAATAATAATAATAATAATAATAATAATAATAATAATAATAATAATAATAATAATGGAGTCACCAAAGATATCTACAATAAAAGATGCATATCCAAAAATGCAAAAATAAGGCATTACAACACAGTAGTGAAGCCAGAATGCATATATGCAAGCGAATGTCTGGCATTAAACTATAATTTAGATAAGCTAGAAATACTAGAAAGGCGAATCATGAGGAAAATATTAGGCCCACAAAACACAGCAGGTTGGAAATTACGAAGTAATGCTGAAATATATCAAAAAATAGAAAATATATCAGATGTAATGAGGAAAAGGAGACTTATGTTTTTAGGACATTTATATCGAATACAAGATAGTAGATTATCCAGTAAGATTTTCAGATATTTGTGGGGTAAGAAATCAACGACAAGTTGGGTCAATGAAGTAAGAAAGGATTTAGAAAAAAACAATATAACAACAGAAGAAAAAAATAATAGAGAAGGCTTTCGGGAAAAAGTATTGAAAATAGAAGGATTCCATGGTAGGAAAGTAAAAAAGACTGGTTCAAAGTGGTCTGAAGACAGAAAGAAGAATCATAGTGAACAGATGAAAGTGTACTGGAAGAAAAGGAAAGAACAAAGAAGAAGGAATTGAAATTGGCACGTGGTCCTCTGGTGGCCCATTCGAAAGAATAATAATAATAATAATAATAATAATAATAATAATCAACATCATCATAATCAAAACAATTGCATATGCATTGCACCGTATAGTGTTCGAAGTGTGTACCTTGATAACATGTTTTGAAGAACTTGAGATATTTTGTGGAATTATGAAACTAAGGTGCGCCCCCCACTGCTGATATCCACGAGCCGCCACTGCATATTTTACAAATATTCTAACATCAACAGCTGTTCATGAGGTATATTTTTGGGCTTATGCCGTGTAATTAATTATAAAACACACTCAACGCGTTTCGAAAGGAACCTAACCTTTCTTCATCAGGAGACAACAGAGAAATAAAACGACCCATAACAGGTTGCTAGGAGAAGGCAACAAGGAACTTGAAATGGTGCCCTAAGATGTAAACGGGACGCCATTTTAGCCCCAGCTAGAGACAATGAATGGCAACAGTAAAGCATTACTCTCTAATGGTTCTGATAATAGGTAGCCATGATACACTGAGGTTGTAGCCTGTATCGCGGTTGAAATTATCTGGGTGTTTACGTATTTCAACCGCCTCCCTGATCATTCTTGGGCGATATTGCTTTATAGGGGCAAGAACATCCACTTCTTGGAACAAGACATCATGACCAGGTGTTAAGGCATGATCAGCAACAGCTGATTTATCAGGTTGGTTGAGTCTGATACATTATTCCCATTGTGCTTGCATCGCTTATTTGATGTTTCTATGAATATCTCAACATTTACCGACTATATTTACGTCTTATTAGCACCTAAATTCACATTCTCAAATAATTACTTCACGTAACTTCATTCTCAACTGTTTAACCTTCCATCAATTCAATATCATCATTATCAACACCACATTTCATATTTCATAACCTCTTTCTACATAAACACATTTATTAAGACGTATTGTTCCTCTTTGCATTAGTACTTCCATATATGGATCAATTCTCTTCTCGTATATCGATGCTTAACCTTAATATTTCATTCATGTATCTAGTAACGTTACTTGACAAGGAATAATTCGTATATATATATATATATCCCACTTCTTCTCATATCACCCATTTGTGACGTATTCTTAACCTGAATGGCTTCACGAAATCCGTAAATAATGTTTAACATACGGAAATACTCATATTAAGCTGTTCGATAGTCTACCTTCCTTCTCGTAATCTTAATTACTATGATTATCCACTTGATTTATGCATAGCCATTTCCTTCGAGATATCGATCTAGTTACATGCTAACTTAATGTAATATTCACAAACTGTATGTATACACTTATCACTTCACTGTATCACTGCACTTCTAAGTATCTCACACTTGTAGTAATCTATAATATATGCATATGCCTAGATAAATTAAGAACTAATGTGTTTATAGTAAGACTTAGCTCGTCATTCATCAAGTAAGCCGACTGTAGCCCTCTTTCTCCGTCACATCGCTGGTCACAACTGGCCACGGTCTGCGGTTCGGCTGGAGTCCTCCTCTCAAATCAGGTCTGGTCTACTGGCTGGATCATATCTCCCTCCAGGTTGGTCCATCTCGAGTTTAGCAAGACATCATCTTCTTCATACTGCAGCTGTCAATATCATCAAACAAATTCGACAAGTAACCGTTCATTTCTGAAGATTTCTTAAAATAATATTTTCCTCTAAAGTATTCTATTATTTTTCTTTGTGCTATGGTCAATCAGTTATTTATATATGCTTTGTATCTACGGTCTTGTCTTCGAAATATCTCCTTATTGGAAATTATTTATCTTCTAAAAACTTAATTATTCCTTAATTCTTCTTCTCAAGGAATGATTTTTGCGTATCTGTCTCTTCTTTCAACACTTCTAGATAATGAGCTCCGATGTGTTGCTATATTGCGTATCGGCTCTACTGGCGAATGTATTTAAATATTCGTATTTTACGCCGTCCTTATACTTTTTCTTGCCGTAGTTTCTTATTTAGAAGCAGTAATACTTCTGAAAGTCCGATATAATCGTAACTATTCCTAATATATAATATTTTACTTGTTTTTTTAAACAATTCATCTGATATTGCTCTGTTCTTCACAGCCTTTTAAAAGTGTACGTCCCAAATTAGTCATGGCCTCCTAATATACTTATATCTTGAGATTCTCTTGTATACAATCTTGGCCTGTGTGGTCCATACATTTACTCGACGTCATTTTGTAATACGTCTGAAAATGCAATGGGCACACATCCAAGGTGTTCAGCTCCTGGTCGGAATTAGTCAGCGTAGGGGGCTTCGGTTCAGAGGATCCCAGGTTCGAATCCAGACCAGATCGCAGATTTAAATCGTCAATTCCGTTGGCTCGGGGACTGAGCGTTTGCAACTCATACACGAAAACGCTATCCTCCATCACAGTAAAAGGCATTTACCCATACACGGCACATGGGGCCCACGCTTGTCGGAGGACCTACCTTACAAGGGCTGCACCACGCTAATAAGAGCAATACAAAATTATTAGGACTGGTATTTGTCAATCTATCAGCAGCATATGACACTGTCAACCACCAGCTGCTGCTACTACTACTAACCAGGCTCATCACCACTCTTCTACAAAATCTCATGATTTTTATCGAATTCCAACAACAGACTATAGAAGAACGGCCTACCCCAGGGAAGTGTACTGGCTCCTATCCTTTTCAATATACAGTGTGATTCAGCTGCCCCTTCCAATGTAGTTTTATGCGACCCACAATAGTCATTCCGCCTGAAAACATTTGCCCTGCCGGTATGCTCACACAACACAACCGGATATCATCGAATACCGCCTCACCATGATAAGACGCCGTAATGTTACAGTATACTCGTATTAATCACTCGAAGACATGCGTGTGCTTTCTAGATCATATAAACCCGACACGTCGGCGAAACACTAAATTGATATTGTGAACGCAATAAACCTAATACTTGATATAAGCTGCCGAATGTGCCGTACGGTACCGTAGTGTAGTTGGTAAAGGCGTGGCGGATCGTGCTTGGATGTCAGGTGGGAGGTTTGAGTCCGGGACGAATATTACAATTTTTTGAAATACTTGTTTAATACGTACCGCGCGCAATGTAATTTCAATACCCGCTTTCATGCAAATTGTGTGTGAATCAACGTGTTTTTGGCCCTAAGAAGGGCCAATTAGTTAGCAGGACAGACACATACAGACCGGAAATAACAGGAACACAATGGGCCTGACAATGTTTTATTGCAGCAAATGCTCGATGTGATGACCGATTTGATTTATGCACATTCGGACCCGGTGTCCAATAGATCGTCTTGCGCGCTGAAGCATTGCTCGGTAGGCGTCCGTGATGAATTGCCGGAGCTGGTCGGGGTATTCCAGGGCTTGAGTGTAAACGACGTTCTTCAAATGTCCCCACAAGAAGAAGGCTAACGGCGTTAAATCCGGTGATCTGGCGGGCCAAGAAACAGGGCCTCTTCGGCTTATCCATTTCCCTGGCAGTTCCTCGTTCAGATGGTTACGAATTCGCAAAGTTGAATGTCGTGGAGGTCCATCCAGTTGCAACCACATCGTCAAACGATCAAGCAAGGGCACATACTCCAGTAGCAGTGGGAGTTCCTGACGCAGAAAGTGCGGGTAGCGTGGGCTCGTCTAGTGGTCCTCAATGAAATAACGTCCAATCAGGCGATGCCCCAAGATTCCACACCAAACATTCATTCCCCATCGTACTTGACGGGCTGCCTATCGCACCCAGTGAGGATTGTACGGACTCCAATAGTACATGTTGTGGCGATTGACGTTCCCATTATTATGGAAGCGCGATTCATCCGAGAACAAGATTTCCTACACGACTGCTGCATAATAGCCACCGACATGAACTCCATTCAAGCTTTGAAATCTCTCCCGTAGAGCTCTTGTTGCTCAAGATGGTATGGGGGAAATTTATGTTCATGCAGTATTCGCCAAACAGACGGCAAGCTGGTGTTCACCTGACGTGCAGTCACCCTTGTACCGATGTGTGAATTATTACGATCTGCCTCCATAACGGCCTCTTCTGTTTCATCAGATGTGACGGGCCTATCGCGGACTGGTGGCTGGTTGGATCACGCCTGTTGTCATTAGGCGTTTTTCAACATGGCGGAATGTCGCAGCAGCTGGGTGTCGCCTTTCGAGATACCGTTGCTGGTACAGACGTAGTGCCTCGCACGCGTTTTATCTTGCTTCCCCATAAATGAGGAGCATGTCAACGTATTCCTCTGTGGAAACATGCCGAATGAAAGCAGAGATTACAGCACATTCAGGCCCTAAACAACGGAGTATGCGCAGGACACAAGATGAATAACATTGTCATTCTATTGTTTGAATGTGGCAAACGCGGGCCTGTGTGTAGGCCTACGTATTCAAACCTCACACAGATGCAAAAAATATTTGAACGATACAGAATTCGAACCGCTCTGGCACACTCCGTCGATTGCTATCATCCTGATACCATCCGAACTTCTGCAATGGCGCTATGATATTTTGCAGCAGAGTATGTCTGTCCATTTGGTGTAGTTCCACGCATGCTAAATAGGTAGATGTAGCTTTTAATGAAACCTGTTGAATTATAACAGGTTGCTTGAAATCCAATCCTGAAGAATGGCTTTACCACCACGCACGAATAGCACCACCTTCTGTTCGAATAAGGAAAGAAAGAAGGTGAAGCAGGAAAGAACCCATGTTTTGCATGGGTACGAACCTCATCCACAACGATTGAAATCAAGGAAGAGCTTCTTTAGAACGTCAAAGGAACTTAGGACCACCACTATGGAAGAGTACGATCTACCTTCCCACTGGGTGGAGAAGACTTTCTGAAACTTTGCCTCCCAACTAAACTATAGCGAGGAATGGCTAACTTGGAAGTCCCTGAATGGATTGAGATCTGGAGTGGGCAGATCAAAAGTTAATTTAGCCAGATGAGACTACTCTGGTAAGAATAATATTCAGAGTAAATGTGGAGAAGTCCGGACTGTACAATATCTGCTGCAATGCCAACTGTGTCCTGCCTCCTGTACTCAAGAAGTCCTTAATTACTCTACAGTAAATGCACTGGAAGTAGCCAAGTTCTGGTAACAAATAATACAATATTTGAACTGTGCCTTAATTTATATGTTTCTGATACGAGAATAAATATATAAAGTATTATTTTAACAAAGGTATTGTACCCGTAAAAAGTGTTCATATCTTTAAGGCGCTTGATATTAAATTAACGAACATGGTTCTTAACCTAGTGAGTGGCTTTATGATTGGAGTTGGTACATAGAGGGGTATTGTTATCAATTTTAGAGATTCTTTTGATAAATTGAGTTTATAGATCATCAAAAGCAAGTTCATATCACCTTCGTACAGCAGCATGGAAGTGTCGTGGCTGGTTGGTACCTCCAAGTCCTGGGATGGCGTTGGACATCGCCTGGGCAGGGACCACGCCTGCTCGGATGAGGAGTTCTGGAATGTCTCGAGGTTCTGGAATGTCTCGACGTTCTGGAATGTCTCGACGATTGGCACACGTTCCTGGGTTCGATTTGAGACGTAATTCACACTTGAGTTTTCTGCACGGCACTCCACACATTCATGGCACTGTCTGAACAGATATGTCCTTTTAATTATGGTCACTGCACTCTAGATATTAAATCAAAACGTTCTGGAATAATCACTCGAAGGACAAGATGATTTTGGCTTCGTACCGGTAGAAATGCAAGTTCATAATGCAAGGTTACTGTAAATTGGAATGTTCTAGAGGATTATAGTCACCACAGTTTTTAATGCATAGTTTCTGAAGATTTAAAACACATTGGCAATGAACTGAATAAATAGGACTCGGAAACTGTCTTGTTCCGTCAATAGGCGAAGTGAATAGCCATTAAAGAAAATGATATTTGAAAGAAAAAGTCTGACTTCATAAATTATGGATTCACTCAAACTACTGGAAAGTTCTAGGCTTTCTGGGAACGCGACATGCGTATTCTTAATTGTCACAGTCTTTAATGAGGATAAGAATAAAAACACAAGTCCCCGTGCAGCACTTGGGAAATATTGCATATTTCACAATTAAACGTAATATTGAACGTCCCCTAAGTTCCACAGATTTTACAAGACGTAAGTTCAATGAGGCACTTGGGAAAAGTCATATCGCTCACACGAAAGTTTATGTCGGTAGGGCACAAGTTCATCCTACACACTCGGAAAATTTCAATGTTCTAGAAATTGATTCACAAAATACAAGTTCGAATAAGTTCGAAACGTAAGTTCAGTGTGGTACACAACACTCGTGAAAATTCAAAGTCCTTTCAATCGTCGTCGGATAACTAAGTCCCTATGTGGCACTTCAAAAAAATAACAAAGTTCCAATGTGTAGAAATAACAAAGTCCCAATGTGTCAAAATACTAAAGTCCCAACACGACAATCGAAGAAAATAAAGTTCCGATGTGTCAAAATATTGAAGTCCCAACACGACACTCGAAGAAAATAAAGTTCCGATGACAATGTTCCAGTATGTCACCTTAAGAAAATAATAAAGTCTTACCGCGACACTTGGCGAAAATAACTAAGTTCCAATGAGACGCTTCAGAAAAATAACAAAGTTCTTATATGGCACTTTAAGAAAATATCAAAGTCCAATCACGACACATGAAAAATAACAAAGTTCCAATGTGTCAATATGACAAAGTTCCAACACGATGCTCGCAGAAAATAACAAAGTCCCAATCAGGCACTTCAAGAATATGATAAAGTCCCGACACAACACTTAGAGAAAATACCGAAGTTCCAATACATGGATTTCGAAGACTGTCAACGAGAAGTTCGACACACACAATACTCCTCCTGTCACCCGTGTCACAGAGACGGCGGAGTGACAAATACTGAATTCGTAGGTCGGGTGGTCCTCCTTTTATACACGTTCGCATGGAAGTGTCTAGAACCCGGGTATTATCTACCCTTATAACTCCTATGATACTCGGCGGATTTTCTTGAAATCTTGACAGATGACGTCCATCGTAAAGGTTTTTAAGATGGCAGTGTCGAAATAGCGATAAAGTAGCGCAAAATGTACTTTTGAGTGTAAGCTGGAACATTACCATATATGGTAGCGGATAGCTGGCTTCACGGCGGCCACGTCACTCGCTGGGTACGTCACTGCGTTCGGCGGGCTGCCTACCTTCCACCTCGCGCGAAGTTCAACAAACATACTTCGGACCTCTCGTAGCGGCGTTCCCGGTACAGTATAGTGCTGATTAAGGAAACTGAATAACTTCGATAAGAATTTTTTGCTACTGGCTTTACGTACTACTGACACACATAGGTCTTATGGTGACGATGGGATAGGAAAGGCCTAAGAGTTGTAAGGAAGCGGCTGTGGCCTTAATTAAGGTACAGCCCCAGCATTTGCCTGGTGTGAAAATGGGAAACCACGGAAAACCATCTTCAGTGGGGCTCGAATCCACTATCACCCGGATGCAAGCTGAACATTAATTCAGGCCACGGCCGCTTCCTTCCCACTCCTATCCCTTTCCAAGGCCGCAATTTTCCCTAACGCTACAGCGTGCTCAAAATGCAAGTGTGCGATACATATGCAATTTAAGAAAATATTACCACGCGTCACCATCTTTCCTAAAAATAGAGTGGCCGTATCTCCATGTTCGTCGTACCCACCATAGTTCGAATCTCCTCTATCGAATCCCTACTACATCTTCCCCGTCTTACCTTCCTTCACGTTTCTATTACTTTTCAAATGTTCAAGACAGACGTACAAGGGCTCATACATCGAACCTGCCCGTCATTCCTCACCTTCGAACTGCCGCATATAACAACTCATTCTCTGTGTTTGCCGCACGAGAATGGAATCGTTTACCGGATAACGTCAGAGGTATACAAACTACAGTGTCATTTAAAACGGTGTTAGGAGGTACAGCAGGACACGGGTGAACTGTGCATTTCTGGTCTTCCATTGTTGTGTTATCACAATATCATTAGTAGCTATTATTATTGCTGTTGTGTGTATGTCCCACTGGGGTGGAATTTAATTTGTTATAATATATTTTGATTGCGTTTAATTATTTTTATCTAGTGTTAATTACGGTAGTATTATTTATGAATCTAATGCATGCAAATTGATTTCGTGTAAGAGAAGGCCCAATGGCCTTAACTACGCCAATGAAGATATCTGTCTCTCTCTCTTTCTGTCTATCTATCTATCTATCTCATCGTCATCATGAGACCTATCTGTGCCGGTGCGACGAAAAGCAACTTGTAAAAGAATTAAGTTGATTCCTCTCTATTTTGAAAAGACTACTTACTGTTTCGAAAAATTGGGGTTCATAATGAAAGTTCCCATGATTCAAAAGTGCTTACATTAGCAGGTAGATGATTACAGTGGCATGAAATGAAACCAATATTCCTTTTTACCTATCACGTTTGAATCAGAAGTACAATTTATACATTGAAGACCTGTTCAATACAACTCATGGAATGCGCTAAGCATGTTTAAGTTCCAGGGTATGCCAGTTATGTTGGGGAGAAACTACTTCATTCAATTAGGGTTCACATTAGCAGAGGATTTTACTGCAAACTCCAATGATACTTGAAAGCTAACCTGATGATTATTGGCTGTCAAAACGCGGTGCACGAGAAGCACGTGCAGGACTAAACACGTCTAATAGGGTGGGGTTCTTAGTTTGCCTAGTAGGATGTACATTCAATTCCTCATTAAGAAATACAATATATTACAATGTGCCAGGTTTACTTAATTAATGCCTGAAGTGTGTTCTGGATAATTGTAAGGGGAAAGGCAGCCAGACGTACCATTCTACACTTCATAACCTTTACACTCCCAAGTTGTTTTCACCCTTATGCATGTCCAATGCCCGATTTTTCTGGATGTTTCGACAGTGCTTGAAATAGGATAACCGAGCAAGTGGTCGCGTGGTTTGGGTCACGTAGCTATTGGCTTGCATTCGAGAGATACTGGATTCAAATCCCACTGTCGGCAGTCCTGAAGATGGATTTCCATGGTTTCCCATTTTAACACCAGGCAAATGCTGGAACCTTAACTAAGGCCACGGTTGCTTTCTTCCCACTCCCAGCACTTTCCTATCCCTATTTTATTTTTATTTTTTACAATTTGCTTTACGTCGCACCGACACAGACAGGTCAAACGAACATAAAGGTGCCGAACAGCATCCTGCGATAGATTGTCACAAGCATCTTGCACCTTTTGATGCAATTCTGCAACGGTTCTTGCAGACTCTGGAGAACGCGTAAGTTCCCGCTTCAACATGTTCCATACGTGTTCAATTGGCGAGAGATCCGGTGATCTTGCTGGCCAGGGCAGTTGTTGTACAACATGTAGAGTACATTGCGTCACAGCAGCTGTATGTGGACGTGCATTGCCTAGCTGAATAAGCACATCACCCTCCTGTCGAATAAATGGCAGTAGCACAGTGACAACAACCTATACAATGTAGTGGGCACTGCAGAAACACCAAGAGTGACCGTGAGTTGTAACTGATCGCCCCTCACACCATGAAGCCTAGGGTGGAACCTGGGTGTCGCGGGCGAATGCACTCTGGAACAGGCCACTTACACGTGTACGTCCATCACTTGCACATATACAGAACCTACTCTCGCCACTGAAGACAACAAAGCTCCATTCCTCTCTCCAGTCGACATTTTCACGTGCAGGCGCTGACGTGGTGTCAGTGGTAACCTGGCCAGAGACACATGTGATCATAATCCTGATGCAAGCAGACGGTTCGCAATGGTCCTTGATGACACAGCAGGTGCAACATGTGACTCTATTTCGTTCCTGGATGACGTTCGGTCGGCCACCGCTGCTGGCACAATGCGTCAATCGTGACGTCCGGGACGTCCGGGGCCTGGTCTACGGGTGTGAGAATGTTCTACAGACCACTGCTGAAAGCAGCGACACACCACTGATACACTGTACCCAACATGTGCAGCAATCCTCGTTCAAATGGTTGCAGTTGTTCAACGTCCGACTCGTTGGCTGAATGGTCAGCGTACTGGCCTTCGGTTCAGAGGGTCCCGGGTTCGATTCTCGGCCGGGTCGGGGATTTTAACCTTCATTGGTTAATTCCAATGGCCCAGGGGCTGGGTGTTTGTGCTGTCCCCAACATCCCTGCAACTGACACACCACACATAACACTATCCTCCACCACAATAACACGCAGTTACCTACACATGGCAGATGCCGCCCACCCTAGTCGGAGGGTCTGCCTTACAAGAGCTGCACTCGGCTAGAAATAGCCACACGAGTACGTACTCGTCGGCAGGACATGGTTGTGCCCTAGAATGAATGCTCCAAATTATTTTCACCTCTAACCTCAGCACAATTACTGGCTGCGGAGTCAAACCAGAGTGCGCACGGACAGCCCGCCTGAGCGCTGTCTGACTGCCGATATCCGTCACAAATCAATCACTAACGCAAGAAGACCCCAGTATGCATATATACCCCGGTGTCACTGAACACAATCCTTGAGGATGCTGCATGTTTTAATGTTGAAAACATTCCTTGGCAGACAAAGTATGGGTTCCCACACTACGAAAAACGTAAATTTAAGCAATATCCTCAATTGTGGCGAAATGTGAAGGATAAAGGGCCCGGAAAGGTATCAAACTGTGAGTCTAGATTAGCTCTATCAAACAAAAACAAAATTGAAAAATCACTTCCATCCTAAATGCAGTTCCGGAAAACAGCCTAAAATCGTTTGTTTCTTTACTTTACTTTTCTTTACTTTCTTTTTTATTCAAATCCTAGCCAAATTAACTTATTTACATAATTCTTTCTGTAATGCGTTCCTTGGTTCAATGCCCTGAGGAATTTTATTTTATTTTTATCCACACAGAATGTAGTCGTAAGTGCTTAAGTTAAACTCTGCATTGACTCACATCAGCGCTTGTAGTGGTAGAAAAAAGCAAACTGCTAATCTAATCGACCGGACAACGATGATTAAGAAAAGGATTGTAATTTTAGGAATAAATAATACATTCTCATACATTACATTTTATTTACCTAAAATTCGTAGCTCAAGGGCTACAGCTGGGAATATATTGTTACCACTTACTTTACGTCACATCGGCACAGATAGATCTTCTGGCGACGATAGGATAGGAAAGGGCTAGGAGTGGGAAGGAATCGGCCGTGGCCTTAATTAAGGTACAACCCCAGCATTTGCTTGGTGTATAATGATTTTGTGTGCTTATTTCTAGCCTGGTGCAGCCGTTGTAAGGCAGACTCTCCGACGAGGTTGGCGGCATCTGTTGTGTGTAGGATACTGCGTGTTATTGTGGTGGAAGATAGTGTTGCGTTCGATGTGTGGTTTGCAGGCATGTTGGGGACAGTACAAACACCCAGTCCCCGAGCCAGGAGAACTAACCATTTTAAGGTAAAAATCTCCGACCCGGGGCCCTGTGAACCGAAAAGCACTACGCGACCATTCAGCCAGGGAGCCGGACTTTGACTGGTGTGAAAATGGAAAACGGGCTGCCGACAGTGGGTGGCTCATCGAGCTCGATAGCTGCAGTCGCTTAATTGCGGCCAGTGTCCAGTATTCGGGAAATAGCGGGTTCGAACCCCACTGTCGGCAGCCCTGAAGAAGGTTTTCCGTGGTTTCCCATTTTCACACTAGGCAAATGCTGGGTCTGTACCTTAATTAAGGCCACGGCCGCTTCCTTCCAACGTCTAGGTCTTCTCTATCCCATCGTCGCCATAAGACCTATGTGTATCGGTGCGACGTAAAGCCACTAGCAAAAAAAAACTATTTGGCTCAAACTACGTAGCCACAAGTAGCGGGTGGGGCGGGAGAATAACACCCACGGTTTCCCTGCCTGTCGTAAGAGGCGAATAAAAGGAGCCCCAGGGGCTCTCAACATTGGAGTGTTAGTTGGCGACCACGGGGCCTTTAGCTGAGTCCTGGCATTGCTTCCTCTTACTTGTTCCAGGCTCCTCACTTTCATCCATCCTATCCGACCTCAACTGGTAAACACTTGTTCTTTTCCGACCCCGACGGTATTACGTTGCGAGGCCTAGGGAGTCTCGTTCTCACGCCCTTCGTGGCCCTTGTCTTTCTTTGGCCGATAACTTCATTTTGCTAAGTCTCGCACCTCTCCAATAATTTCCTCTCTGGTCAGTGTTAATAGAGGATTGTTGTACTTCTTGAAACAATACTCACCACGTAGTCGAAATCTGTTTCTAATTTCTTAACTTACTGACAGGGATTCGAATTCGCGTCCTTCCGGGTAAATCGAGCACGCCTTGTCCACCTCAAGTAGGCAGCACTTTTATCAAGTTGTAATTCCTCTTAAAACAATAAACACCATTTCCTCGTCTCTTACTGTTTCCCTACAGGGTACTGTTCCTAACTTAGAAATGAATGTTATTCTTAGTCGACAGCTTCTCCATGTTGTAACGTTCTCTTGAACACTCTCAACTTGCTTGCCACTCTATTACTTGAACAGTAAACTTGGTTGCTCTGTCAGTCTGTCATCTTAGATCCGTTTTTCGACACCACGCTGCCTATTGATTACTTGTCACTTCACTCAAAGTTTCCACAACTCCTTCGTAGTCATGTTAGAACAGCACAGCGCTGTTAGTTTCAAGACAAGTAAATTCAATCAGTGGCAAAAGGGAATCACATTTCTGTTAACTTTCAGTGATATGAAAGACTATCACGATGCCTGCAGAAAAATCAACAACTTTGTTTATAGACATTTAACGTAACTCTTTGATGTTTGTTGGACGATGACAGAAACGAGGACCGTTTCCAAGGCTCTTGATATCAAGTAGGAGGTTTACATTTGAATAAAAATACTAACTCGATTTTAAGGAGAAATAGGCACTTCAGTGAAATATTTCCAGAGTAATAATATTTCCATTTCCTAGAATAGGTTTATAATCTTGTTCCCCACTGTCTTATATGAAAATTTTACATTCTCTTTGAACTTCGTTCTGGGTAGTGCAACATTATAGCAGTCTACGGGTAAATAACGACTCTCACGGGAAAAATTCCACGTTTTTGAAGGATTACCCATGCGCTCTATGGATGATAATAACAAAAGCCAGGATGATGGGGAAATGTAGTCTTCTGAGAGCGAAGGGTACTTCGGGGTAACAATACAAAGAATTCTTTATGAAACTGTTACCAGCCACAAATTTATTTATTTATTTATTTATTTATTTATTTATTATTTATTTATTTATTTATTTATTTATTTATTTATTTATTTATTTATTTATTTATTTATTTATTTATTTACACAGATCTAAGCCCAATATCGTTCCTTCTTGATATATTCGATTTAGACTCTAAATCAAAACAATAATAATAATAATAATAATAATAATAATAATAATAATAATAATAATAAAGTCAATCGATTTCGTTATCTTGGTAAATGGGTCCACCCTAATGGTAGAGATGGATCCTCCATCCTAGATAGATATTCCAAACTCAACGCACAATACCAACTGTCGCTAAACCGTTTCAACAAGAAGTGCATTTCGAAGAACTCCAAAATACGCCATTACAAAACTGCTGTCATATCTCTGTTCTTACATGCTGCGGAGACCTTATTGAAGAACAGGAAAGGCACAATGAACGACCTGAAAGGACGTATCCTCCGGAAAATGTATGGCCCAAGAGCGTTCCCAGTTGGAACGTACCGACTGAAAGCGAACTCTGAACTGTACCAACAGTTGGAACCGGCTAACGCTAGCACGCAACGTAGGCGTCTGAAATTTTACGGGCAGCTTCTGAGAATGGACACCGGCAGGCTTACAAAGACGAACTTCTCACTCATCAAAAGCTACAAGACTGAAAGCATTTCGCTCAATGGAGTAAAAAAAAGGACTTAGCTTCCGCTGGGATTACTGATACCAATGTCTCAGACCACCCCGAATTTTGTGAAAAGGTATACTCATGGTCTCCTCGATCAAAAGTTGTTAAATCTCCCAAACCTCTTTCACAGGGAAAAAAGAAAAACTAACAGCAGTGCTCGAGAGGTACTGGAAAAGAAAGCGAGTGTCTACAAAGAACTAGTCGTAAGCACTTCCTTATGGTCTTATATCACTTATGTATATAATAATAATAATAATAATAATAATAATAATAATAATAATAATAATAATAATAATAATAATAATAATATTCTTTCTTTCTTTCTTTCTTTCTTTCTTTCTTTCTTTCTTAATCCGGTTATCCTGAATAGTAATTTTTCCCTCGGACTCAGCGAGGAATACCACCTCTACCGCGTGAAACTTTGGGTCGGGTGATACAAAAGGGAAAGGACCAGTACCTCGCCCAGGCGGCCTCATCTTCTATGCTGAACAGGGGCCTTGTGGGGGACGGGAAAATCCGAAGGGATAGACAAGGAAGTGGAAGGAAGGGGCCGTGTCCTTAAGTTAGGTACCATCCCGGCATTTTCCTGGAGGAGAAGTGGGAAATTGCGGAAAACCACTTCAAGGATAGCTGAGGTGGGAATCAAAACCCCTCTACTCAATTGATCTCCCGAGGCTGAGTGGACCCCGTTCCAGCCCTCGTATCACTTTTGATAGTTCGTGGCAGAGCCGGGAATCGAACAAGGTCATCCGGGGATGGCAGCTAATCACACTAACCACTACACCTCAGAAGCAGACAAAATAATAATTATAACACTAAAAATGAATATTTAAAAACAATATTAAGCTTTAGCAGCAGCTTCATATTTCTGAGATGAGAGACAACTATAGTTGACCCAATATAGATGTAATACATTCATAATGCATATAGCCCTTGTGTATCAAGTACAGCAACAGAGTTAAATGGCACCATTTCACCATCTGGCGGTGGAGCAAAGTCTCTGAAAGGCTTTATAGAGTAAAATTCTTTTTAACTGTCACTGGTAACAATTTTATTTATTCGTTAAGAATGAATTCATCGTCACGGACAAGGCCTACATAAAAGCATGGTTATGTTTAAGAATACAAAGAATGTATTATGAAAATTCATTTCGTTTCGGAAAACTACCTTCGTTGGAATTCCTGCGCCAATTTTTGGTCACCATGTATTCCTGTAATCTTACAGCTCTCTGGCTACCTGCATGCAAACTCGCAGCTTCCCAGGTCTTCTATTCTGTAGGTATGTATTCTTATTTCTTTTCGAAAACCCCCGTTCTACTCTCCTAGGTAAATTCCTATTTCCAAAGTGTCCAGGAAGTTTCACTTCAAATGGAGACAGTAAATACAAACTATGAACTCTATATAATAAGAGAAAAGACTTCCTTTGCAATTTCAACTACTACCGGTAAAATCCCCTTCTTTTGTAGGAAGATCCGTATGAATTTTCGGTCACCAAGTTTTCTTACAACCTTGCATAGAAACATTCAGTTTCCTGGCCCTCCTAGTCTTCGATATATGTTTGTCAGGACAGAGTAATTGGCTATTATACATAAGAGACGGGCATAAAGCACGTTTAATTATAGTATTGTTTAGGAAAATTGAGCACAATTATTTCTTCTCTTATTACTGTGTGGCTACTCCAACTACTACTCTTATACCTTCATATCTTCCACACAATATAAATAACATTTGTTTGAGCGCCAGTTGCTTTTTTAAGAAAAACAACAAAATTCGGTAGAGCATACCTCTTATATCAATTATCTCAAGGCGTGAGGTGATAAACTCACATATCTGGCAATATACAGGGATATGGATCAGGAAAATATTAAATTACTGTTGCATTTCCACAATTGAGGATTGTACATGGAACTGGAATCACTTATTATAATTAAAATAAAACTGAGTTTATGACTATAATTTACGTCACAATGAACAATCATTGACGTCTTTTAATTTAACAAAAAAAAATATCGTGAGATTTGCGGTACTAATAAAAGGAAAATTTAATTTAAACAAAAAAAGCTATTGGCATGAACTTGAAGTGAGATGTGATATCGCCGCTGATTACATTCTTCTTCATGTTATGAATGCATAACATGTCTGATGCTTTAGTTACCTGATGTCTGCATTCACCGCTGTTGAACTTGAAATTCTTGGGAAAACCTCTGAGCTGAAGTCGGGAGCCGTCTGCTGTTATCTTCTTATATAACAAGGAGTTGGCCTACATACCAAGTACGCGTGTAGGGAGCTCCAATTTAATTACGTCCACTCAATATATAATAAGAAATTTGAAAATATTACTGAAACATCTTGTGAAGTTCATCCTCACAAGAAGATGATGTTTCTTTATCAGCATAGTACCCGTCTCTGCTCGGATACAACCACCACTTGTAGACCTCCTCGATGATTACAAGACCTCTTGAAAACACAACTCTTAGCTCTGACCATCACACTAAGACCACTTCTTCCATTTGATACCTCTGACTGTTTCATATGATCTGCACAACATGATCTGAACGATATGATCTGAATAATATGAACTGAATACCTCTCCCCACCGTTGCATCGACTTATATAACCTCACGATGACGACTCATCTCCCTACTCACTGTCCACCCCTTCCACTTCAACATACAGTAGCTGGCGAATACTGACACTTGGTCGCAATCACGTGCTCACGCACTGATGTCATCAGTCATGTGTCGTCTAAGCGTACCCAAGCGGATTGAGAATGACTATGCTGAATGCGTCACGGGGAAATCTACTTGCACAGTTAAACATAGCCTCGATTGCAAAATACTATGCCAGCTCATCTAGCCAGAGTTACAAGCCACAGCATGACAATGTGAAACCAACAAATCTCACTTACTACAATACAGAATAATTACAAATAAATTTCACTCAACCTACGGTATGATTAAATACAATAATATACGTGATACCTAATTATTACAGTCTAAATGATGAGAAACAGAATATATAAAATCTAATGAATCGGGTTAATAATAATAATAATAATAATAATAATAATAATAATAATAATAATAATAATAATAATAATAATAATAATAATAAGTACTGAATGGAATCTGTAACCTTGTTGTACGGTTACAACTGCACTCTGATTAATTCGAACTTGCGTTGATTAACAGCACGAATGAAATAATCCTTTTTCAAGGTACCCAGGGGTTATAATGTATCATTCCCCTTTATAATGATGGTCATACTACCTTAATAAAATGAAGGAGAAAACCAGGCCTTTATAACATTATTCTAAGAAGAAAGAGATCCGATCCCTCGAAAGTCAACGATATAGAATAAGGAAATTAAATAAATCCCAAGACCTCACAGCCCTCATAGAATCGTTCTGGAGCTGATCAAAGGAGATATGACGCTTGTACAAGTAGCTATATCCATACTGAAGACGTTTAGTGACCCAGCGAATCCCAGGAATCATTGAGCAGACATCGTAACCTGGAGTTTACTTACATTAGAAGCCTGATCCATTCTGTTCCTCCACCAGTCCGTGTACTAACAATGACCAACGTCCCTGGGTCTTAGAGATCTCTTAACATCCTAATCTCCGGGGAAAATCTGGAACAAAATATTTTAAGCTGGTTAATTGTTAAGTCAATTACAGTAAATTATAGATATAAAATTGTAAGTAATAATTTTACTTAAACATTTTCTCTCTCTCTCTCTCTCTCTCTCTCTCTCTCTCTCTCTCTCTCTCGTGTACGAGTTATTAAGATGTCTTGTCATTACATAAAACGCCATTTAGGATCAACACCTCAATCAACGTTCAAATGAAAAGCCGATTAAAAATGTTGTTCACTTGAATGGTAATAGATTTAGAATGATTTATTGGATGTCCGGAATCCACTCCATCATTTAAAAATTAAACTAATCACTGAAATTCTGATGTATTGGTGTATGTTTTCATTGCTACCTACTTAATCTGTGCAAGAAAGTGTTCGAATTGTGTGACGATATTGTTTATTCTTTCTTGCTCGAACTCCTGAACAGTTGACAGCAGTGATAAAACTTCAATTCCGTTAGCAGCTCTTTGACACCACAAGGTTATGTCCAAATTACCGTATTTGTCTGTTAAAAGGACAATGCAACCTAAACTTATTCGGCGACATTTTGTGGTTGGCATCTTCGAAATTCATAAATGGAATTTATTATGGGCACTATTTCCACCACTCTAATGTTAGTCTAAACAGATCATTCGAAATGTATTCAAACCACACATTTTATATACACTGACTGACAGAGCAAATGCAACACCAAGAAGGAGTGGTCAGAACTTTATGCCAATTGCAGGGTAGACTGACGTCACTGAGGTATGCTCATGATGTGAAATGCGCCGCTGTGCTGCGCACGTAGCGAACGATAAATGGGACACGGCGTTGGCGAATGGCCCACTTCGTACCGTGATTTCTCAGCCGATAGTCATTGTAGAACGTGTTGTCGTGTGCCACAGGACACGTGTATAGCTAAGAATGCCAGGCCGCCGTCAACGGAGGCATTTCCAGCAGACAGACGACTTTACGAGGGGTATGGTGATCGGGCTGAGAAGGGCAGGTTGGTCGCTTCGTCAAATCGCAGCCGATACCCATAGGGATGTGTCCACGGTGCAGCGCCTGTGGCGAAGATGGTTGGCGCAGGGACATGTGGCACGTGCGAGGGGTCCAGGCGCAGCCCGAGTAACGTCAGCACGTGAGGATCGGCGCATCCCCCGCCAAGCGGTGGCAGCCCCGCACGCCACGTCAACCGCCATTCTTGAGCATGTGCAAGACACCCTGGCTGTTCCAATACCGACCAGAACAATTTCCCGTCGATTGGTTGAAGGAGGCCTGCACTCCCGGCGTCCGCTCAGAAGACTACCATTGACTCCACAGCATAGACGTGCACGCCTGGCATGGTGCCGGGCTAGAGCGACTTGGATGAGGGAATGGCGGAACGTCGTGTTCTCCGATGAGTCACGCTTCTGTTCTGTCAGTGATAGTCACCGCAGACGAGTGTGGCGTCGGCGTGGAGAAAGGTCAAATCCGCCAGTAACTGTGGAGCGCCCTACCGCTAGACAACGCGGCATCATGGTTTGGGGCGCTATTGCGTATGATTCCACGTCACCTCTAGTGCGTATTCAAGGCACGTTAAATGCCCACCGCTACGTGCAGCATGTGCTGCGGCCGGTGGCACTCCCGTACCTTCAGGGGCTGCCCAATGCTCTGTTTCAGCAGGATAATGCCCGCCCGCACACTGCTCGCATCTCCCAACAGGCTCTACGAGGTGTACAGATGCTTCCGTGGCCAGCGTACTCTCCGGATCTCTCACCAATCGAACACGTGTGGGATCTCATTGGACGCCGTTTGCAAACTCTGCCCCAGCCTCGTACGGACGACCAACTGTGGCAAATGGTTGACAGAGAATGGAGAACCATCCCTCAGCACACCATCCGCACTCTTATTGACTCTGCACCTCGACGTGTTTCTGCGTGCATCGCCGCTCGCGGTGGTCCTACATCCTACTGAGTCGATGCCGTGCGCATTGTGTAACCTGCATATCGGTTTGAAATAAACATCAATTATTCGTCCGTGCCGTCTCTGTTTTTTCCCCAACTTTCATCCCTTTCGAACCACTCCTTCTTGGTGTTGCATTTGCTCTGTCAGTCAGTGTATTTTAAAACTGAATGTCGGGAACATAGCTCTTCCAGCATACAAATTGTGAACGAAACTAGACCAAGAGTTCAAAAGTAATTTAGGTGCGTGTAAATTCGGTCAGGTGTCATTTAAATAACATTGAAATAGCCTCACAGATGTGCTCAGTATAATCAACATTAGACGTCCGTAAACAAATCTTCAACCTGTTCCAGTTTAGTACAAATAGTATATAATATTCAAAATTGCTTGAGAATGTTAGTCATGAACAGATGACACGTCATCTTTTAATTGGTTCACAACAGACTTTACCTACTTGTACAGAAATCTTGATCACAGTTTCCACATTGTATAAATGCAAACTAATTAAGTCATTTTTGTCATTTTGAATTTTAGGTCATTTTCAAAAATTATACGGCATTATTTGGTCATTCTACGGAATTTATTAGACTGTTTTATACTTTTTGAGTCATTTTCTTACATGTTTGAGAATTCTGAAGCATTTACGTGTGTGATATTGGATATTATCGCACTTCAAGTGAGGATGAACACAGAGATTTGAAAGTCAATCAATCACTACTGATCTGCATTTAGGGCAGTCGCCCAGGTGGCAGATTCTCTATCTGTTGTTTTCCTAGCCTTTTCTTAAATTATTGCAAAGAAATTGGAAATTTATTGAACATCTCCCTTGGTAAGTTATTCCAATCCCTAACTCCCCTTCCTATAAACGAATATTTGCCCCAATTTGTCCTCTTGAATTCCAACTTTATCTTCATATTGTGATATTTCCTACTTTTAAAGACACCAACCAAACGTATTCGTCTACTGATGTCCTCCCACGCCATCTCTCCACTGACAGCTCGGAACATACCACTTAGTCGAGCAGCTTGTCTCCTTTCTCCCAAGTCATCCCAGCCCAAACTTTGCAACATTTTTGTAACGCTACTCTTTTGTCGGAAATCGCCCAGAACAAATCGAGCTGCTTTTCTTTGGATTTTTTCCAGTTCCTGAATCAAGTAATCCTGGTAAGGGTCCCATACACTGGAACCATACTCTAGTTGGGGGTCTCACCAGAGACAAATATGCTCTCTCCTTTACATTCTTAGTACAATCCCTAAATACCCTCATAACCATGTGCAGAGATCTGTACCCCTTATTTACAATCATATTTATGCGATTACCCCAGTGAAGATCTTTCCTTATATTAAGACCTAGGTATATACAATGATCCCCAAAGGGAACTTTCACCCCATCAACGCAGTAATTAAAACTGAGAGGACTTTTCCTATTTGTGAAACTCACAACCTGACTTTTATCCCATTTTCTACTGTCCATCTCACAACATTATCGAGGTCATTTTGCAGTTGCTCACAATCTTGTAACTTATTTATAACTCTGTACAGAATAACATCAACTGCGAAAAGCCTTATCTCTGATTCCACTTCTTTACACATATCATTGATAAATGTATATAAGAAAACATAAAGGTCCAAAAATACTGCCTTGAGGAATGCCTGTCTTAATTATTACGGGGACAGATAAAGCTTCACCTACTCTAATTCTCTGAGTTCTATTTTCTAGAAACAGAGCCACCCATTCAGTCACTCTTTTTTCTAGTCCAATTGCACTCATTTTTGCCAGTAGTCTTCCATGATCTACCCTATCAAATGCCTTAGATAAGTCAATCGCAATACAGTCCATTTGACCTCCTGAATCCAGGATATCTGCTATATCTTGCTGGAATCCTACAAGTTGGGCTTCAGTGGAATAACCTTTCCTAAACCCAAACTGCCTTCTATCAAACCAGTTATTAAGTTTGCAAACATGTCTAATATAATCAGAAAGATTGCTTTCCCAAAGCTTACATACAAGTCTTCACAACGGGGAACTAAAGAAACTTTGTTCACCACCTACTTCATGAAAATGTCCACATTCCAGGAGAGACACCTCCAATTGTAGAAGACTTCCTCATGAACAGTCGAGATTTTCTTCTGAAGATGCGGAGCAAGGTTCTCTGCGAAACGTAAAGAAAGTCATCTTGTTTTCTTGACACGCCGAAATCCCAAAAGATTATAATAATGTCTATAACATAAATATAGGCTATACCAACTAGATAAGTAAATTGATTGTAAATTTTCATTTAATATTCATGTCTTTTTTTAGTGTTTGGACAATTTTACTGGAATTTCGCCGTCATTTTATAGATCACTTTTTAAATATTTTAAGTCATCAAATCTTCAACCTGTCATGATCATTATTTGCATTTATCAATCTCTGAAATCTAAACGTAATCAATTATATTGTATTCATACAGTAGGTCAAAACCTAAATCATCTTCCACGAGTTATATAGGTAACACAATATAAAATCACCTGTAATTTATGGTTTAAATCACTTGTAAGAACGAAGCACCTAATATTTGAAAGAGGTTACTTAGTCTCGGAAAACTAGTCATCGAGCTCGATAGTTGTAGTCGCTTAAGTGCGGCCAGTATTCGGGAGATAGTGGGTTCGAACCCCACTGTCGGCAGCCCTGAAGATGGTTTTCCGTGGTTTCCCATTTTCACACCAGGGAAATGCTGCGTCTGTTCCTTCATTAAGGCCACGGCTGCTTTCTTCCCACTCCTAGCCCTCTCCTGTCCCAACGTCGCCGTAAGACCTATCTGTGCTGATGCGACGTAAAGCGACTTGTAAAAAAGAAAAAGATAACTAGTCTAATACAGACGAAACTGTTTGAAAATTAGTGAGGACTACGTCAACTACTACTACTAAACAGTTTTCATTCCTCGCCTGAAGGGGGAGGCGGGCCTCTTAGACGGTAACGCCGTCTCTCAGGCCGGGATATTTGTTACGGAGAAGGAGATGCACGCAGAACGTGAGAGGGTTCGCGGCTCTGGCCTACACGAGGAAATGTCCCGGCATTCGCCTTAGTACAGGGGAATGGAAAACCACGGAAAACCATTCTCAGGCCAGCCGACGGTTGGGGCCCGCCATGACCGCCATGCCTGTTCCGTCTCCCGAATGCAGAGGCGTAGAGCCACGGTAGAGCTACGATACGTCAAGTGGCATTCTAGCCTTAATCTTAGGCACAACGAGGCTTATAAACTAGTTTCAGGTTTTAGAAGAATGTACTTCTACAGATCTTCAGAATTACGGTTACCAGAATTTCAGTCTCGGCCGTCAATATAAAAATACAACATCAAATCCACTATTCTACCTTCCCAGACAGTCAAATACATTTTTTTGCTAGTGGTTTTACGTCGCGCCCACACAGATAGGTCTTATGGCGACGATGGGATAGGAAAGGCCTAGGAGTTGGAGGGAAGCGGCGGTGGCCTTAATTAAGATACAGCCCCAGCATTTTCCTGGTGTAAAAATGGGAAACCACGGAAAACCATATTCAGGGCTATCGACAGTGGGATTCGAACCCACCATCTCTCGGATGCAACCTCACACCCGTGCGCCTCTAACCGCACGGCCAACTCAGCCGGTCAGTCAAATACAAGATCATCATATCGTAAAGTAAACTCGTGTCCTCATCCCGAGGTGGTGCAGCTCTTTTCAGGCACACCCCCATTGGAGGTGAGCTGCATGTGCCATTTCAACCACATACCAGCCCTCCTGCCATTCTTAAATTTCTGGCAGTACCGGGAATCGAACCCGGGCCCCCGAGGACGGCAGCTAATAACACTAACCGTTACGCTACGGAGGCGGACATCATATCGTGACAATATGGATTCAGTTACCAAGTAGCGGACTTTCTGATCTGGTGCCATATAGGCAGCCTGCTTACTAATTTCGCCATCCCGTTTGTGCAGTTATCTACCGGAATTCCAAGGAACGATTCCTATGGCTGAATTAATTTAATTTCGTCGGATGAAACAGAGAGCGCCATGAAAGGTCATTAACATGCCAACATCAACGACATCAAATGCCAAGACCTTTGACCGTTCTTCAAAAATCGACAATGTCAGCCAGGATCAAACCCGCAGGATTGAGATCATGAGCTGAACATTCTACCATTGATCCACCTATAAAAAAGATATGTTCAGCAGAAAACCGAATATCTGGTGCCTTTATTAAGATCTTCATTGCTGGTTACAGCTTCTATCTGACGAGACACCAAAAAAATAGAGCTGATCGGGACGGTACTGCATGACTTAAATATCTCTGTTTCGATCGCACGAACGTGGAATTTCTGTCTAAGTCCAGACAGCTCTCTCTCTCTCTCTCTCTCTCTCTCTCTCTCTCTCTCTCTCTCTCTCTCTCTCTCTCTCTCTCTGAATGTCCCTAGATAAAAAGAGACAATAATAGTTAATAACTGAATGTAATGACAGAAGTACATACTCGTTACCTTCAAGCAATCATTACAGAACATACGAATCACAATGAATGACATTACACTCGATGTTCTATTCCAGTTGAAACCACTGCAGAATGACTACATTATTGCTAGAGCTGTATCCAGACTGAAATGTTATCAAAACCAGAACACTGCCCGCAGTTACATGCAATCTTATGACAGTAATTTACCTGACCCATATACATCTACCTCTCAGGTCAACTATTGTACATCGTAACTACTATCGGCAACATTTAACTAAATAGTACATATGTGAGATACGAGAATGAGTCCAAATTTTAACAATAATCTTATGAACAATTTATAATGTTATTCATTCGATAAAAGCTAGTTTCCAACATCATGGATTGATGTTTAATTAATAATTATTATTCTTGGAAATAAGACTCCGGTTAAGTACAGGGTGGCCAAAACATTAACTGGCCCCGAAAATACTTATAAGGCTGACGTGGAATTGACCCTCACTGGAAATGCTAGAAAACGTGATTTCTATTCACCAATCGGTTGCTGTCGCACGTCTGCGCGTGCGCATATCCGCATCTCTCGAGTTATTCGCTGTGTCATTACGTGTGAATGAGTGAGAGAGGTAGATGTGTTTATTGACCAGTTACATGCAACACAAAATGGTGCTCACGATAAAACAACGCGTGTTCATCGTCGACTATTATAGGAAGCATGATTCGTAGAAAACCTGTGCAGAACTCTTTGCGCAAGAGTTTAAGACTGGAAGTATTTTGGCAAAACCTCCAGTAAAATCTGCGATAAAAACTTAGTGGCAAAACGGCATGAAACTGGATCTGTAGCGGAAATAGTCCGAACACCAGAAAACATTGCTCGAGTGAAGGAATGCCTGGAACGAATTCCGACGAAATCTCAACACCGTTTACCTGTGCAAGTGGGGATTAAGAGATCGTCGTGTCGAAACATTGTCAAAAAGGGACCTGCATATATATGTTAACAAATTTACTGTTGTCCAGTCGTTACAGCGTCCAGATGAACCTTCACGTGTTGAGTTCTACCGATGGTTTCTGAGTGAAGAGGAGTTGGGATTTTTGGATCCCTAGTTTTTTCATTTCTTCAGACGAGTCCATTTCCAGCGTCTCTTGTAAAATTCATTAACAAGGGTCAATCCCGCTTTGGTCCTATTGTAAATATTTTCCGGGCCAGTTTCATTAGGCCCACGCGGGATGTCACAACAGACATAGCAAAGCAAGCTCGTGTCGTCATATTTCTCGAGATGTTGCAGCTCTTTTCAGGCTCACCCCCCGATCAAGGCGAGCCGTATGTATCACTGTAACCTCATACCAGCCTTCCTGACATATTCAAACCTCTTGTAACACGGGGAATCATAACCGGGCTTCCGAAGTCAGCAGCTAATAGCGGAGGCGGAAAAAAGACGTGGAGAGTGGATAACTACTTGAGATGTTTGTTGTTCGAGTCATCAGTCCATAGACTGGTTTATGCAGCTTTTTTTCATGCCACCCGATCCTGTCCTAACTTTTTTATTTCTACGTAACTACTACACCCTACACCTGCTCTAATCTGCTCGTCATTTTCATGCCTTGGTCTACCCCTACCGTTCTGACCACCTACACTTCCCTCATGAACCAACTGAACAAGTCCTGGGTGCCTTAATATGTGCCTATCATTGTATCTCTTCTTCTCGTCAATTTTAGCCAAATCGATCTCCTCTCAGCAATTAGATTCAGTATCTCTTCATTCATGATTGGATCTACCCATCTCATCTTCAGCATTCTACTGCAATACCAAATTTCAAAAGCTTTTATTCTCTTTCGTTCTGAGCTAGTTATCGTCCATGTTTCACTTCCATACAATACCGCACTCCAGACGAAAGTCTCCAAAAAACATCTTTGTAATTTCTATATTAATGTTCGAAGTCAGCAAACTTATTTTCTTAAGAAAGGTCTTCCTTACTTGTGCTAGTGTGCATTTTATACCCTGCATACTTCTGCCATCGTAAGTTATTCAGCTACCCAAGTAACAATATCCATCTACTTCCCTTAAGATTTCATTTCCTAATCTAATATTTCCACCATCACCTGACTTCGTTCGAATTCAATGCGTTACTTTTGTTATGTATAAACATTTACAAAGAGAGGGAACAAACTGCAGCCTTACGTCACTCCTTTGTGAATTCGCACTTCTTTTTCAAAGCTCATTGAGTAAGGAGTGGGAAAAGCAGAAATTTTACAGATTCTTTCGTCATTTGATTGGAACCTTCCATTACGAAATTACGTTACTATAGAAGGCTGATTAATTCAAATCACTAAAGCATGGGTAACTAAACTCATTCAAGTTAATACCTCGGTATTTCTCGTATTGCTTACATGAGCTTTGTGTTCATTATATCATCCAAATTTCTAGTCAGATATCCCTATAAAGAGCATCATACCATGCTTGGACGATGACTTCAATGCTTTGCCCCTTAAAACAGCAATCATCATCGATCAATCAATCAATCAATACAAGCAAGAATTCAGGAATGGCTGCCATACGAGTATCATTCAATAGATGACCCCAAAAGAGGAATTCCCTCCTGGCCATGGAACAGACTGGGTGAATTGGAGAGGACTGCGCTCTGGTGTTACGCGGTGCAGGGTAAACCAGAAGAAATGGGGTTTCCAAGTGGACAGTACCTTGTGTGTATGTGGAGAACAGCAGACCACAGCCCATTTGCTGCAATGTAGTTCATGCCCATTCAGTTACACAACAGAAGACCTGGTTAAAGCGAAACCAAATGCACATGATGTCGCAAGGTTTTGGGCTCACATAGTTTAATGTGGCTCTTCGTCACTGAAGAATTTATATTATGTTTCATGTTCTTTCCGCATATTTAATTTAAAACTTATGGATGCTTGTGACACGATATAAATAAAATAAATCAATTAAGCAATCAATCACTACTGATCTGCATTTAGGGCGCTCACCCAGGTGGAAGATTACCTATCTGTTGCTTTCCTAGCCTTTCCTTAAATGACTGCAAAGAAATTGGAAATGTATTGAACATCATCCTTAGTAAGTTATTCCAATCCCTAACTCCCCTTCCTATAAACGAATATTTGCCCAAATTTGTCCTCTTGAATTCCAACTTTATCTTCATATTGTGATCTTTCCTACTTTTAAACACAGCACTCAAACTTATTCGACCGGGCGAGTTGGCCGTGTGGTTAGTGACGCGCGGCTGTGAGCTTGCATCCGGGAGATAGTGGGTTCAAATCCCACTGTCGGCAGCCCTGAATATGGTTTTCCGTGGTTTCACATTTTCAAACCAGGCAAATGCTGGGGCTATACCTTAATTAAGGCCACGACCGCTTCCTTCCAACTCCTAGATCTTTCCTATTCCATATTCGCCAAAAGACCTATCTGTGTCGGTGCGACGTAAAGACTATAGCAAAATAAAGCAGCAAACTTATTTGTCTAGCAATGCCTTTCCACGCCATCTCTCCACTGGTCTCCTTTCTCCCAAGTCTTACCGGCCCAAACTTTGAACATTTTTGTAAAGCTACTCTTTTGTCAGGTATCACACAGAATCAATCGAGCTGCTTTTCTTTGGACTTTTCCAGTTCTTAAATCAAGTAATTCTGGTGAAGGTCCCATATACTGGAACCATACTCTACTTGGAGTCTTACCAGAGACTTATATACCCTCTCCTTTACATCCTTACTATAACCCTAAATACCCCCGTTATCATGTGCAGAGATCTGTACCCATTATTTACAATCCCATTTATGTGATTACACCAATGAAGTTCTTTCCTTATATTAACACCTGGGTTCGTACAATGATCCCCATACGGAACGTTCCCCCCATCAAGATAGTAATTAAAACTGAGAGGACCTTTCCTATTTGTGAAATTCACAACCTAACTTTCATGATCACCGTCACCAATAACGCGGAGATTAAAGTTCAATGGTGTCGATTTTGGCTACAGGAACTGTTGCTAGTCATTGTATAACAGTACTTCGGTTTATTCCTAGGTATCCTTCCAACAGTTACCTCAAACAAACGGCAGAACTAACGCCACAAGAAAAAAAGGAAGTAAGTTTATGATATCGGAAATGACAAATTTTCACCACATTAACGCGTATCGAAAGGATCGTGCGAAACCGCAACATTTCCATATTTTATTTCCACAACAAACATAGCTAAAAGTTATTAATTTTTCCCCTCATTTATATTTGTATTATTACATCTTCTTGCTTACAAAAAACAAGTTGCCACAGGGATAAAGAATACCAGTATAATAAGCGTGAGTGCACATTTGGAAGAATATTATTCCTTTATTTTTTCGGTCTGCTAATTTCTGGGAATAAACTAAGCGCCTTCACGGTCCTCTACTTGCAACTAGCTCAGTGGCACGACGCACATTCAAATAATCGTCGACTATCGTCGACCGAGCGAGCGGCTACGCGGTTTGAGTCACGTAGCTGTCAGGTTGCATTCGGGAGATAGTGGGTTGAGAACCCCACTGTAGGCAGCCCTGAATATGGTTTTCCATAGTTTCTCATTTTCTCACCAGGCAAATACTGGGGCTGTACCTTAATTAAGATCACGGTCCATTCCGTCCCACTTCTAGCGCTTACCTATCCCATTGTCGCCATAAGACCTATTTTTGTCGCTGCGACGTAAAGCAATTTGTGATATACACTGACTGGCCACTGAGTGGAAGGGGTGTCCCTGTAGAAAATGTGCCGTGTATGACCCCTGAGCGGTTCGGCTAGCTGCGGCGTAGCTTAGCAGTCTGTCATAGACCCCAGTGTCGTGAAGATGGCAACATATCGCGAGTTAACCGACTTTGAACGTGGAATGATCATCGGCGCACGGCGCATAGGTCATAGCATTGCGGAGATTACAAGCGAATTCGGGTTTTCGAGGTCAACAGTGTCGAGGGTGGATCTTCAATATCGCAAAGAGAAAGTCACCACCCGCGTAAACCGCCGCATGGAAAGACCACAGGTGTTTAACGAACGGACATCACGTCACCTCCGCAGAACCATACGAGGCGCTCGACGGGCTACTGAGAGTAATATCACCGCCCAGTTGAATTTTGGGAATCAGGAACCCAGTTCTACCAGGAATGTAACGAGGTAACTGCACCGCATAGGCTTCAACAGCCGGCGACTCCCTCGTGTCCCTTTTCTGACACCTCGACACAGAGCTCAACGACCTGCATCGGCCCTAGAACATCGGCAATGGGCCATGGAACAGTGGCGGCGTGTGGTATGTTCCGATGAATGCCGGTCCCAGTTGTACCGAGCTAATGGGCACGTGAGAGTGTGGCGCATGCCCCATGATGCTATGGATCCTGCGTGTCAACAAGGTTGTGTCCAAGCGGAAGATGGCACAGTTCTGGTCTGGGCGGCGTTTTCATGGTCGCAATTAGGCCCGATTGCCCGACTGCAGGGAGCGCTGACAGGTCCACGTTATGTGGACATTCTTTCAGACCACCTGTATCCCTTTCTGGCCCTAGAGTACCCTGATGGAGATGCCATGCTTCAACAGGACAATGCACCATGTCACTGCTCTGTGGTGGCAAGCAAGTGGTTGGAGGAGTACTCCAGTAAAGTTACGACATGGATTGGCCCTCCAGATCCCCCGATATTAATCCAATTGAACATTTATGGGATGTTATCGATGCTGGTGTAAGCTCCATGAACGCCACACCAACTGCACAAGACCAATTGTGGGTAGCAGTGAGAGAGGCGTGGGTCCAGATCCCTCCAGAACGACTCCAGCAACTTGTAGAGTCGATGTCTCGCCATACTGCTGTCGGTTTGAAGTCTCGCGGAGGAGCAAGTCGTTATTAACATCACATTCAGTGTCTTCCCATGACTTTTTGCCACTCAGTGTATATATGTACTAGTACATAAGCCTGTCTTCGACAGTAAAAATGACTGTCTATAAAGTAATTGGAAATTCTAAATGGGCTATTGATATATTTTATGAATAAAAGTTACACTTTCCTGGTTTCATATGGCATTCAAATGGAATCAAAACAGGTATAGTAGTATTTCCTTACAAACCATATTGAGTGCAGTTGTAGCTCGGAGTTTTACCTTGACGTCTAAGCATCTGCGTACTCTTGAGAAAGCTACATACAACTGTCCAAAACGAATCACCACAAAAGCTTCATATGCCCTCACTCCATATGAGCTCTGCGGAGAGGTTAGGAATTTAATCAAAGTTTTTGACACGCATTCTAGTGATTAGAAATTCTGTAACACCACCTCCCCTACCCTGCCAGCCAACATTCTCATGGTAAAAATATTTGAACGAACTATGGTGTCAGGCCATATAAACTTGCGTTAACACTATGGCCACCAGGTGCACTATGCCGTGCTTATCGATAGAGATAAACCCCAGGACGAATAAATAATTAATTCATGTTTCTGAAAGATAGTATTTTTTTACTGAACAATTCAGTTTAAGCCCCTCAAATTTAAATCTGGAAGGCAACAGGATATACATTATGCCGACAGATATAGCTGTGCATTTACGTCATCATGGCGAATAGTGTGATAACAACTTCACATGTAAAAACTTCTATATTTTAAAGGAGTTTACTAAAAGCAGATTTGGAAAATTCATCCATCAGTTCCACTGGACTGATTTGCTTCATTGTTTAATTTTAACCTCTCCGGAATCACCTGCCAGTGAATCATGAGACAATGATAGGTTTCTAAATTCAGCCAACTTTGAGTAATCATAAAATCAAATCATTAAATAATCACCCCCAATACATTCTGTACTTAGCCGTTGTTTAGTATTCTCATTGCATGCAGCCATGCTAGAATACTACCTGTCAAACCAAAGAGTATACACTTTCTCTGACCGAGCTCGATAGCTGCAGTCGCTTAAGTGCGTCCAGTATCCAGTAATCGGGAAATAGTGGGTTCTAGCCCAACTGTCGGAAGCCCTAAATATGGTTTTCCGTGGTTTCCCATTTTCACACCAGGCAAATTCTGGGGCTGTACCTTAATTAAGGCCACGGCCGCTTCCTTCCCATTCCTAGGCCTTTCCTATTCCATCGTTGCCATAAGACGGTGCGACGTAAAGCAAATAGCAAACACTTTCTCTGATCACGGAAAAATACTATTCCCTGTTAGATACTGTTAAATTCTCTAACCTTTCCCAGCTTCCAAATATATTCAACGGATGGCAGAGCGTTCCTAATAACCTACATGCCGCTAAGAGAAAAAAGTCTACGTACAAACAGACCGCATCATGACATACACCTTAGACATTATCAGCACCTATCGAAGTATAACCTAGCTTCACCAGAAAGACTGAAGGCCGTGTATCTTAAAAAAGTTTTCTCACTCGGCGAGTTGGCCGTGCGGTTAAGGGCGATAGTGTCTACGAACCCCACTGCAGGCAGCCCTGAAGATGGTTTACTACGAACTGCGGCATACCATAACGCGCTTCTTAATAAATGATCATAAAACCATTGAAAAGGGCAGGCAGAGCCATATGATTACGACAGGCTTATCAAGACCAGGTATCTGACCTATTTATAACGAAGCTGCGAAGCAGCACGGGTCCTCTACTCTTTACTTAAAAAAGTACCGATGTCATGGTTGTGAGTGGTTCTTTGTATTTTTATTGTAAAGAAGACATGACAATCTATAACTGGTACTAATTTCAGCTGTTGAAACCTTCTCATTTTCTGAATATAGCTGTGAATGGCAGACAGAATTAAGGATTTTGTATTCATTTATATTTATGATTCCTTACTCCTGTGGATGTGTTTATGCTGGCCAAACATGTAGGAACATCGCAGGCACTTATGTCTTTGCCAGCCATAGAGAAGTCTGCTGTGGCAGGGAATGCCGTACATAATGACCATCAAATCATTATTGATGCAACATTTTTTATTTGAAAGGAGTAAAGTTTTACACCTAGAATCATTCATGAGGCAATATAAATATAAATAATTTTAACAAAGGGGACGGCTGTATACTGAGTAGATCATGGCTACCCTCCATAGTTAAGTCTTCAACATCTTTCTCCTTGACGGTGGAGGCGTTGAAATGAATTACATATCTAACAGGGTCTTCCTATCTTCAATCTAGTTAATATGGAGTAACGCCAATAACGGTTTTCATCCTTCATTGCAATTGCTGTGAAGACGATCTTGGAAGCCGTAGTGGGGGTGATTATTCTTTTAAGAGTAAGTACAATTAGGCAACCATCTTCTTCTTTTTCTACCGCTTTCCCACATCTGTGGGGTCGCGGGTGCGAACTGTGTCGCACATGCGGATTTGTCTCTATTTTACGGCCGGGTGCCCTATCTGACGCCAACCGTATATGGAGGAATGTAATCACTATTGCGTATTACTGTGGTGGTTGGTAGTGTAGTGTGTTGTCTGAATGTGAATAGGAAAGTGTTGGGACAAACACAAACACCCAGTCCCAGGGCCAGAAGAATTAATCAGAGGCGATTAAAATCCCCGACCCTGCCGGAAATCGAACCCGGGATCCTCTGAACCGAAGGCCACAACGCTGACCATTCAGCCAATGAGTTGGACTAGGAAACCACCCTCTATTAACATTAACCAGAAAGGGAAAATGGAAGGCATCCGACACCTCGAAAACTGAAGGTATCGGCCAAAGAAAGACAGGAGCTACGAAGGGCGTGGAAATGAAGGACTCCCCAGACCTCAATACGTAATACCGTCGCGGTCGGAAATGAACAAGAGTTGACCAAGGGGGGTCGGATAGGACAGATGAAAGTGTGGAGCCTAGCACAAGTAAGTAGAAGCAATGCCAGGACTCGACTAAGGGTCCCGTCGTCACGAACCCACGCTCCCAAGGTATGAGCCCGCGGGGCCGCTTTTAGTCGCCCCTTGCGACAAGCAGGGGATACCGTGGATAAATCCTACTCCTTCCACCCACAGGGGGTAAATCTCGGTAGCAAGATCGAAACTCGCCATTAATTACAACACGACCTAATATCCCCAAAATACTATAATAACGTTATTAAGTGGTCGTGAAAGTCTACGTTTTAAGATATGATATTTCATTTCAAAATCCCACTTCCGTTGATTGGGATTCGAACTGAGGCCCCTTTATTGAAAATCAGCAACGATGTCACTAGGCTCCGAAATATAAGGCTGCTTAAGTAGTGGCCATTGATTCGGTCAATAATGTAGAATACAGATGAGATCTGTCTAATTCCGAGATTACAATCATCAGAGCTGCCACATGTAAACGGCCATCGACTTTAAAGGTGGATACTAACTATTTGAAGTGTCTTGAAGTGATGTTTCACATTTTCACTTCAAGGTCATACATGTATATTATTTTTTAATCCAACTGAATGCGTATAGAAGTTTCTGTAATAAACAAAATAGGGAGCTTATCTACACGTAGAACTAATCATATTACTTTCTACTTCGTGGGCAATATGAAACTGACCCGGAACATTTTTACAATAGGACTGTGCTGGGATTGACCCTTTTTAATGAACATCACAGATGATGGAAATGGCCTCATCTAAAGAAATGAAACTAAGGATCCAAAAGTCCTAACTCCACTTCACTCAGAACTCAACACACGCTTTAAACGCAAGCACAACAGTAAATTTGTAAGGATACAGATGCAGGTCCTGTTTGATAATGTTTCGACACGACGATCTTTTTAACTCCCACTTGCACACATAAACGGCGTTGAGATTTCGTCGGACTTCGTTCCAGGCTTTCCTTTACTGAATCAATGTTTTCTGGTGTTCGAAGTCTTTCCGGATACTTAAGGTTTTTATTCATTTCAGAACCCGATTCACGCCATTTTGCCACTAAGTTTTGCATTGCAGACTTTACTGGAAGTTCTGCCGAAAGACTTCCAGTCTTCAATACTGGTGCAAACAGTGCTGCACAGGTTTTCCGCATAACACTCGGCAATGAACACGCACTGTTTTATCGTGAGCAACATTTTGTGTTGCATTCAACTGGTCACTAAACACGTCTGCTCCTCTCACTCACTCACTCACACGTAATGACACAGCAACGTTCACGAGAGAAGCGGGAGATGCTGGAGATGCGCACGCGCAGACATGTGGCAGCAACCGACTGGTGCATGGAAATCACGCTGTTCAGCGTATCCTTTGATGGGCAGTTCTAACTACCATCCTAGCATCTACTCCGCCAAGACATCTCCCCTGACAACTCTCTTCCTTCCCTTCTTCTTCTGAAAGCTACACAGCTCCACAAGCTCCACCGCTAGTTAAGCAACATTGGTCGTGGTCACCAACTCGATGGGTTACCAACTTCTTCGCTTCATCACATATGCCTTGAGCAGTTATGAATAATTCTAACTCACTCCCAACATTGGGTAATCATGATCCACTTGGGTCTGCCACCAGGGACCCAAGGACACTCTTTCCACCCTTCGGGGTGCAGGTCACATCCTGACCGATTCAGTTTCTTACAACCGGGCGAGTTGGCCGTGCGCGTAGAGGCGCGCGGCTGTGAGCTTGCATCCGGGAGATAGTAGGTTCGAATCCCACTATCGGCAGCCCTGAAGATGGTTTTCCGTGGTTTCCCATTTTCACACCAGGCAAATGCTGGGGCTGTACCTTAATTAAGGCCACGCCCGATTCCTTCCAAATCCTAGGCCTTTCCTTTCCTATCGTCGCCATAAGACCTATCTGTGTCGGTGCGACGTAAAGCCCCTAGCAAAAAAAAATACTTTCTTACAAAGTAGCCCCCCCCCCCAACTACCACTCTGTCCAAACTCCAAATTAGTCGAAAGCAGCACTCAAGGCCGAAAGTCCGAAGGGCTTAAATTTCTCAAAGGATCTGGGCTCCGCCTACATAACCGTTGAGACGCGTGGTCTGTCTGTCTTGTTCATTGAGAAGGGTCAATTCCGCGTCACTCTAAAAAATGTTTACAAGCCAGTTTTATAATTTCATCTTGTATAATATCAAGGCCGGCAGCGCAGTGTAGGGTTAGCGTGCCTGCCTCTTACCCGGAGGCCCCGGGTTCGATTCCCGACCATGTCAGAGATTTTTACCTGCATCTGAGGGCTGGTTCGAGGTCACTCAGCCTACGTGATTACAATTGAGGAGCTATTGACGGTGAGATGGCGCCGGCGGTCTAGAATAACGGCCGAGAGGATCAATCATGCTGACCACAAGACACCTCGCAATCTGCAGGCCTTCAGGCTGAGCAGCGGTCGCTTGGCAGGCCACGGTCCTTAGAGGCTATTGTGTAATGGGGTTTGGTTTGTTTATTCGAATAATATCAAGGGAAACATTACACGTCTAAAATGAGATTCAGAAGAATGACATGCTTTCCAAAATAAGTGCACTCATTTTCTACACCATCACATCTCGAGAATATAGGTATACTTTTGAATCGGATAGTAGGAAGTATAATTGGTTGGATGTAGAAGTCTAGAGTATAGTCCATTAACTGACAATGCCGGAGTTTCCTTAATCACAATTTGTTGGCTTAATGCACCCCTGCTAACAGGTTGAGAGAAAGTTAAACTTTAAAAATACAAGCTTGTGCGTGCGACACTTTGATAATTGCTGCTATTACTTCTAGTTGAAAGCACGATCGATTGCAGCTTCCTCTTCAAGACAATCGTTCTCTTCCTTCCTGTGCCCCACTCCGTTCTGTTTCATTAATATGCAACCACCGAGAAAAGAGGAAGACGCTGTAGCGAGGCCATCTCTCCAGGCCGCCGCACAACGGCTGTAGGACTAAAGTAGGGTTTCTCTGCCACCCAGTACTGTGTCCTGGAATCACTCTCTGAAGAATTAGGATATCTATATATTATTTTTTTTATCAAAACTAAAGTCAGTCAGTCCGGCCATTCTATCCGGTCGATTTCCTTCACTTTTTTAACTGAAAGGTATTCATGCCTTCCTTTTCGTCTTTTTGAAACAATCATATATTTCGTTGTAATTGAGGTATGAGTTCGTTTTGGCCTAAGAACACTCAGTGGATCAAGCTCTTTCATTTCAGCTCTTAACTATTCAAATTGGTTGATTCTGAGGAAACTTATGAGTGCACATTCAATTTGACGTCTCATTTCTTCAACATTTTTTCTCAGTGAAGCACTCATATCTTTCGTTCTAATTGAGGTGCGCAGTTTGTTTTGATCTAAAAATACTCAGTGAATCAAGCGCTTCCTTTTGAGGTAGTAACTACTTAAATTGGTAGATTCTGAGAAAAGTTATGAGTACATTTGTCTCCATGACGAAGATCTTTGAGGGACTTTTTAACAGTTCGGCGCGTAGTTTTGTTACAAGGTACGTTTAATTCAATCTCTTTGTGTGATGTATTTTCAAGTGTTTTGTTGACATAATATGACATTCTATTACCACGGCAGATCATGAGCTTTACTTCATTAACTCGAAACTTAGCAAATACGTCCGTGAGGATAGTAACGAACAACACCATACTTTGTACATTGCAGGCGGAGCCAGCGGGAAACTGCTAGTTACATTGAACTTTCGTATTATTCATTTCTCAGCAATAAAAGTAAAAGTTGTATTGGAATGTTCTCCCCTTCGGTATTACAGACTGGTCTTATCCTGATAAGTAGGGAGCAGATGTTGTTGAAATGTAATCTTTCATTCGATTTATTGATAAATAGGGTTCCAGAGAGCAAGAGCTCTGTCGAGAGGAACAGTACATAGATAATCACAACAATGGCGGATTAAGTTCTAAGGTCTAAAAGTGAAAGAGCAATTATAGTGATTTTACATATGCTTTGATTATCATTATTTACCTAATAGAGAGGATTCTAATAAGTAGGTGTATCATTTCGAAGTAACAATACAGGGGGAACAACTGTTTCGAATTTTAAGGTGACTTTTGAAATAAAATATTGAAGAGAAATTACTGTTACATATTCAGCGTGCCTAAGAGGTACCCCTTAAGCTTATTACGAAATGGCACAGTATTGAGATGATTGCTATACTATTTTTTTGCTAGGGGTTTTACGTCGCACCGACACAGATAGGTCTTATGGCGACGATGGGATAGGAATGACCTAGGAGTTGGAAGGAAGCGGCCGTGGCCTTAATTAAGGTACAGCCCCAGCATTTTCCGGGTGTGAAAATGGGAAACCACGGAAAACCATCTTCAGGGCTGCCGATAGTGGGATTCGAACCTACTATCTCCCGGATGCAAGCTAACAGCCACGCGGCTCTACACGCACGGCCAACTCGCCCGGTGATTGCTATACTGTCAGGAACACTGTTTTATTCAGATATCAGTAAGTGTTGCACTCAATTAGCGCCAAAGTTTGTAGTATATTTTATAAAACGTGTAATTTATTCGTTTGCCTTGTCTTATATGAATGGATTTCAGTGACTTTAGGAAATTTAGAGTTGGTGAACATTTTATTATGCAAGACTTTATGAATAACAAGCGATTGCGTTCAATGAGATTAATTGCTTAAGTGCTAATATATTGGTTTCAGAGTACTTTTTATTTCGAGAATATACTTGAGGGAATCCATACATAAATCTGATAACACCGTTTTTTAAGACCTCTAAAGTATTTAAGTTAGTTGGGGTTGCTTTACACCAAATGAAACACAAGTAAGAAAGTCGAGATTACACCATTGTGAAATAAATTAGACGAAGAGTGCCAACTGTTAGTAGGTACATAACCTTGCCAATGATACCAACCAAAGTAGAGATTTCATTTTTAAGTGTAATATATGAGGTGTCCAGGAGAGTGCGCTATCAGTTATTAGTCCAATATATTTAACTTCTTCAACCCACTGCAACTTCGAGGTGCCATATAATATATTTGTAGTTGCATTAAAATCTTTTTTGATTTATGCAACATCACGCATACAGTTTTTGAGTAATTGGGTGTTAGGAGATTTTTCTCAGCCATTCATCTAAGATGTGGCAGTCAAGCTGGATATCTGCAACTATTTCATCTTCAGAATTTGCATTACGATGTTGCTCAGTAGAATAAAAATTCATTCTGCGAAATAACAGACTGATAATAACACGAATATATTTGACATTATTTTGCATTTTTTACCAATTTGTCATTTTTTATTTATGGTATTCATTTTGGTGTAGGCTGAGTGAAAGCATCACGTCTCCACCGCCTCGGCTAGCAGCCCCTCCCCTCTCACAAGCTGTGGATGACGTGGGTGTATTCTACATCCTCCACCCACAGGGAGTAAAAGATCGGCAAAGGAAAGGAAACCGTCACGATGGAGATGAAAATTAAAGACTTCCAAACAAATACCGTTGTACTCGGAAGAGAACTAGATTTGACCAAGTGAGGTAGGAGTAAAGATGAAAGCAAGGAAGCTGGAAAAAGTAAATGGAAGCAATGTGAGACTCCGGGGCCCGGTAGTCGTCAACACACGCTCTCATTTTAAAAGCTCCTGGGGTTTTCATCATTTTAGTCGCGTCTTGAGAGAGACAAGGGATACCGTTATCCCTGAGAATTCGACCTGGAGACTAGAGTCCACAGAAGAATAACAGTAGTACTGAAAGAACTACAGATGGCATTAGCCGTCACGTAGACCTAAATAAATCAAATTCCGTGGCGCAACAGCCCCGAAGGGCCAGGGCCTACCAAGCGACCGCTGCTCAGCCCAAAGGCCTGCAGATTACGAGGTGTGATGTGGTCAACACTACGAATCCTCGCGGCCGTTATTCTTGGCTTTCCTGACTGGGCCGCTATCTCACCCACAAATAGCTCCTCATTTGAATCACGTAGGCTGTGTGGACCTCGAACCAGCTCTCAGACCCAGGTAAAAATTCCTGACCTGGGCGGGAACCGAACGCGGAGCCTCCGGGTAAGAAGCAGGCACGCTACCCCTACACCGTGGGACCGTTTCTCACGTAGTTCTACATCACACAATTTGATTCAGAGTATCCCTCAACTTAACACCTATATAGGAGACACTCTGAATGTTTTTGCGTTCTAGAGATGTCAGTCATAATTAGCACTTCTTCCTAATTGAGGTAACGAGGAGGAATTTGAGATCACAAGAACAGTTCTGGCAGGCAGCGCTCAGACGTGAACAGCATGTTGGCTGCGTCACTCTTATCAGGATCAGTGGCAGAGAAGGGGGTGGACGGGGAGTGCTTGATGTTGCACCCTGATGTGGAAGCATGGCATGGGGAGCAATTATTTACCCTACGGGCTTTTGTTTCGTTTCTACATGAATAGCATAACCTAGTATCGTTATCGCACCGCCACAAATTGAATCGCAACAATGGACAGGCCCACAATGAACGTACCGCCCAGCGACATTATCGCTTCCCTCCCTCTCAGACCCCCACCACCACCCTTCCTCTCCACCTCCCGTCATGGCCAACAACATACTTTTACACTTGTAATTTTACGTTTTCGAACGGACGACCACAACACTAGTTTATCGTCAACGGTTAACAGTAACCCCAGCCATTGTTATGAGGCCCCTCTCAAGATCGAACGATAACAAGTTAATCTTGAAATTAAAGTCACCCCAAAACTGCCTGTAGATGGTAGCAGGGTAAATAGTTTTTAAGTTAGACCTCTCAAAGAATGTTCCCCTATCCGTGTATTGTAATGGCTTCGTTCGTGCCTTACAATAAATGTTGTTGTCCTTTAAGTAATGAAACGTCGCCTGTCAGGTAACATTCTAGGTTTACAGAGACTATCTGAACAAAAGAATGAATTTCATAATCCCGGTTGTAATGCTTCGTAGGCAATATTTTCTACAATGAATAGACGGAATTAAATATTGGAAGGCATTGGTAAGAAAGGTTTGTTTTGTTTGTTTTTTGTTTGTTTGTATTTTTGCTATTGGCTTTACGTCGCACCGACACAGATAGGTCTTATGGCGACGATGGGACAGGAAAGGGCTTGGAGTGAGAATGAAGCGGCCGTGGCCTTAATTAAGGTACATCCCCAGCATTTGCCTGGTGTGAAAATGGGAAACCACGGAAAACCATCTTCAGGGCTGCCGACAGTGGGGTTCGAACCCACTATCTCCCGAATACTGGATAATGGCCGCACTTAAGCGACTGAAGCTATCGAACACGGTTTGGTAAGAAAGATCTTCATGTAACTTTGCAGATGGATAGATAGTAACTACTGTATTATGGGACAGCAGACTGACCATAAACCTGAAGTAACGTATGAATGAGTCCATCTCTATGGTTTATCTCTCCACTCAAACTCTCTTGTCACACTCACATATTGTTGACAGTAACTCAAAGTGCACTCAGGAGCAATACATAATCCCATTAGCCATATTGCAAAAAAGAAATAGAATTTAGTAATACTCGTAAAATAGTTATATATTTACCAGATGTTGTAATTGAAGTTGAACCATGGCTCAGAAGTGATATTAGGGATGCATAAATTTTCTCGCGAAACTGTGGTTTTTACCGTAGAAACAGGATTGGAACGGAAGGAGGGGAAAAATTACAGTGGACATTTTAAAAGATTTGGTGACAATCTTAAATCATCACTTATACCACTCCTAAATGAAAAATCACCTAGTGTGTCCTTTCTATATAATAATTTTAATATTTTCGGTTATCATCCCCTAAATTGTAAAAATTCAGGATTCTTGTGGTCATTCTCGCTTTGTGAACTGATGTCCTTTGAAAAATATATACATTGGTGAAAGAAGAATACGTAAGCTACGAAGAAGTTAAGGATGAGAAACAAGAAATTCTGGGTGTAAGGATCATTTCTAAAAATAATAGACAATTTGATATTTTGGAGTGTACAGACCTGGAACGTGCGGCACTGACGCGGATACGGAATTATTTGATAAAATAATCAGTTATGTGGGGAACTACACAGAAACGAAGGTTATTGTAGCGGTTTATATCAATTTACTAAACGTTAACTGGGAAGGTAATGCGAATGACACAAAGCATGATCAACAAATGTTAAATAAGTTAATTTGGCAAGGACAGCTGAATCAGAAAGTGACAGAGCCAACTAGAGGGAAAATGCCTTAGCCGTAATGTTGATAAAACCAGATGAACTCTATAGAGAAACTAAATTGATACAGTAGATGTTATAATTGACCACGAAGCTGTTTATATCGTAGTTAAAAATAAATGTGATAGAAATAATGGTTATAAATGTAGAACTGTTAGGCAATACCAATATGAGAGACCTGGGGGAGTTTTATAAAAGTAATTATGATCAGTGGAAAACGCAAACAGCCTATGGCATGGGTTTAAAGCAATATTTTTGAGGAGTGTGAAAACAGCTATGTACCTTTAAATGTGGTAAGGAATGGGAAAACCCATCATATTACAACAGAGAAATTAAACAGATTAAGAAGAATCTGCAGGTTAAAAAGATATAGTTTGGAATGGTTGGTAGAAGTAAGGAGAGATTAAAGGAACTTACTAGCAAACTGAATTTAGCAAAAGAGTCAGCTAAGAAAAACATAACCCTAACATAATTGGCAGTCATATGAATATATGAAAATGAAAAATAAGACAGAAATAGATTCCATGAAGGACATTCCAGAGATCATTAATGAACAAGCGGACTCTATAAGTAAGGACTTCCAGAAGTTATTTTTAATTTCGTGTGGCTATTTCTAGCCGAGTGCAGCCCTTGTAAGGCAGACCCTCCGATGAGGGTGGGCAGCATCTGCCATGTGTAGGTAACTGCGTGTTACTGCGGTGGAGGATAGTGTTATGTGTGGTGTGTGAGTTGCAGGGATGTCGGGGACAGTACAAACACCCAGCCCCCAAGCCATTGGAATTAACCAAAGAAGGTTAAAATCCCCGACCCGGCCTGGAATCGAACCCGGGACCCTCTGAACCAAAGGCCAGTACGCTGACCATTCCGCCAACGAGTCGGACACTTCCAGAAGTAAAAAGTGTTCAGTCATTACATGTAAAGATTTAAGGATAATTTCCATGTAGAAGAGGTTACTAACACGGGCGAAGAACTGAATTACCTATGATAATAGAGATAAACGCCCAGAAAATGATACTGAAGTTGAAAGCTAGAAAACAAGCAGGGATTTATAAGATTTCTGAGGATATTGGTTCGGATACAGTGCCATATGTCCGGAAGAACGTGGGTTCGAATCCCCATCAGGAAGTTGTAAAATTTAAGAAACGATATTTCCACTTCCGGAGGTGCATATGGCCCTGAGGTTCACTCAGCCTACACCAAAAATGAGTACCAGGTTAATTCCTGGGGGCAAATGCGGCCGGGCGTAGTGCTAAACACTCTACCCTATTACGTGCCGAGCCTTTACCTTCCACCCATCCAAGGGCCTTCATGGCCTGTACGGAGATGACTTCCCTCTTTTCTATAGTGCCATATGTATGCGATTAATGTTTTCATGAAGGAGCTATAACAAATGAATGGAGATATGCTATAGTAGTCCCAGTGTGCAAGGTAAAAGCTGATAAACATAAAACGTAAAATTGCAGGCCAAACAGATTAGTATGTGTTGCATACAAAGTCTGGGAAAGCGTTTCTTTTATATTAGGCACGTTTGCGAAATTATTAATCAGTTTAAGAGAAAGCAGTTCGGTTTTCAGAAAGATTCTTCCAGTTAGGCTCAACTTGTGGGACTCCCCCAAGATATGACAGATATTTTCCATGCAGGATAGCAAATGGGCTGTATCGCTTTTGACCTATCCAAGGCTTTTGATAGGATAGATCATGGCAGACTGCTGACGAAAATGAGGTCTAATAGACTAGACAAAAGAGTGGTTGAATGGGTGACTACATTTCTAGAAAATAGAACTCAGGGAAACACAGTAAGAGAAGCATTATTTTATCCTGTAACAATTAAGAAGGGGCCGACAGGGCAATATTATGGTACCTTATATTTCCTTATCCATTTATATTATAGAGTAAGGAACTGGTATCATAGATAAGGCATTTTACAGATGATTTCATACTCTATAGAAAAGTAAATAAAATTACAGGAATGTAAGCGACTTGAAAAAAGACCTCAACAATATTGTATGTGGGTATCAGACAATGGTATGATGGTAAACAGGATGAAAAGGCAGGTTGTAGGTTACAGTTTAAGTACTGTACTGATGGGAAATATACCTCACGGGGATCGATTAAGAACTTCAGTGTTAACATTAAAAAAGGGTCTTCATTGGGAAAATTACATACGTGAGGTTGTTTAGGAAGGTTACCGATCTTTTCATATGCTTATGAGAGTGTTTAGGGGTTGTAGGAAATATGTAAAGGCGAGGGCGTGTAATTCTCTGGTAAGACCCAAACCAAGATCACTTGATACAAGAACTAAAAAAGATCCAAAGGAAAGCATCACGATTTCTTCTGGGTGATTTACGACACAAAAAGATTTGCAAAAATTGTGCAAACCTTGGACTGGGAAGACTTGGAAGGGGAGGTTCTCGACTAAGCGGGATGTTCCAAGCTGTCAGTCGAGAGATATTAGTATAGTAATAAGCTTCAGTGGAGCTTTTAAAGGTTAGGGATTGGAATAATGTATCATGGGAAATGTTCTATACCTTCCAAGAACTTTGAAATAATTTAAGAAACGACTAAGTAAACAATTGGTAAGGAATTTGATACCTGGGCGACAGCCCTAAATGCAGACCAATTTGATTTGATTTGATTTGATTTGATTTGATTTGATTTGATTTGATTTGATTTGATTTGATTTGATTTGATTTGATTTGATTTGATTTGATTTGATTTGATTTGATTTGATTTGATGTGATGTGATGTGATGTGATGTGATGTGATGTGATGTGATGTGATGTGATGTGATGTGATGTGATGTGATGTGATGTGATGTGATGTGATGTGATGTGATGTGATGTGATGTGATTTGATTTGATTTGATTTGATTTGATTTGATTTGATTTGATTTGATTTGATTTGATTTGATTTGATTCGATTCGATTCGATTTGACTAGAGAATCTTTCTTTGCTGATACGTAATTTATCATTTTTGACGACTTTATAAAAACCGCAGAACACAGAAGAATGGAATACAATCATGGAAACTTAGGTTTCCTTTACTTTGCTTCCATCCCTCCTACCTGTCCTGCCTTGATGAATTCTTCATCGGAAATCTTATTATCGTTGTTGTTGTTGTTGTTGTTGTTGTTGTTGTTGTTGTTGTTGTTGTTGTTAATGGTGGTAGTGGTGATGATATTGTTGCTTCTGATGATGCTTTCGCTTCATTTTAAGGATTTAAGCACAACGCCGTAGAGGACTGAAGGTTTAAACATGAATAAAAAATCGCCTAAGCTAAAAAGTGTTGAATTGTGAGTAGACTCCGCATTGTATGCGGTAATAGGCTAGAATGCAGACTAATTTGGTTATTAGGAAATGTCGCTGAGCCCATTTCGTTATGTAGCAGCGTAACATATATGGGGTTCTGATGGGCCATACCCCTGAAGTTTATGCAAGGCTCATACATAACCGTTTTGTAGGGTAAGGTAAAGGTGTATTCTGCTCAAAGGCAGGTCCGAACCTCCGCACAGGTATGCCTGAGCCTGAGTTTACGTACAGTAGGGTGGCCAGTTACTTTCTGCTCCTCCATGCCTTTACCCCCCACCAACAGCGCGTAGCAACCCATCCAAATCTTGACCACACCCAATGTTGCTTAACTTCGGAGATCTCACGGGATCCGGTGTTTCAACACGGCTACGGCCGCAACTATACTAAGACTCCGGCGCACGAACTTCTTGTTACTCTTCCTGAATCTGAATCATCGAACAAAGGCTTTCAGTGACGTGGATGATTTACAGCAACTATTTAGCTCATGGATCCAATGACCAATCCAATTTACGAAAACGAGGAACTACAATTAATCAACAGCTATATATTGCCACAACGTTTTCGTTTCCGTGTTATCAACTTCATGTATTGCATCTACGTACACTTGTTTCGTATTAATTCCCAGAATAGCACGCTGAATCGTATTCAGTTTAGCGTTCTTAAAACTCGATATGCATAAGAATTTCAACAAATATCCAATATGATCAGTAGTTTAGTTCTAACTTCCTCCTTACGCCATTAGATTCGGGCGAATTCCGCTCGGTCTCAGATGCAGACTAGATTTCAAGATGCTATGATCGCATGTTTCCACTCTTTGAGACTACCACATCTATGATTCACGTGTTTATCAACAAGAATACGTCCAGCTCTGCTCTTCGTGACTGACTGGTTTGTCAATATGATACGACCTGGATTCAATCAATGTACAGTCAGTTTTATAACCAATATTCAAAGGAATGTTTACAAGATGGTATTCTCTCAATATTAGGAATGTTGCCCTCAGTTCTAGACGCATTATCTTGGCAATAAGTTCAATAATTAATCAATCAGATGCAGGCACGTTGTAATTTTGACCGGTAAAAGTTATTTAACGTGCTGTAAGCCCAAAACGAGGAATTCTTAAGTTTGAACACCCTTAAATGCAACTGTCCTCAACCGAGATTGTACACGCTATCTGGAAAACGGACAACCAACGACTAACTGACGTGGCACTGAGACTGACCGTATCAATCATATTATTAAAGTCTAGACTAAATACACTAATATCAATCGAATCAGATGCATTAATACAAATAGTAGCAAATTTCCAATAAATATTTTGCATGAAAGCATGCATGGAAACAAGCATTGTTTTGCTGAAATATTGATTGAATCAGATTGTACCGGGCGGTACACCTCTACACCGTTTATTTAAAAGTTGCGCCAGTTGAAACTCCTCTTCTGGAGGAAGGTTGAACTTTATCTATTCTATTAATTCTCTACTTTCTCAGAAGATGTCACCACGTGGAAAATTTTGAGTTTTTGAACTGTGTCACTTTTGATGTGTTTTTGTTTCGCTTGAAGTAAGAAGTGTGAACTTTCTCTTCTAGAGGACACTACTGAAGATCAACAATAGTGCGACCTAGTGCGGAGTCAAAGAACTATTTTGTTGGAGAAATTTTTATTTCAAAAGTTTGTTTCTTGTTAAATTTCTTTCTGTTATTGTTTAAGTTGGCTGTATACCCCTCTTGTTCCCCTTGTTTTGGATCTAGCCAACCCCGAATTTCCTTAATTAATTTTCCACCAATAATGTGTTTCTTCTTCATCTGGGTAGGGGTTTCTTTTCCCGAACCAATAAAGATTTTGTGGGAGGGTGTTTTCTTTCCCCTAACGCCTAGAAACTTCCGCGAGAGTATATAAACTGCTGATTTTGGGGTCTCCGGGCCACTTCTGTTCCATCTTTCAGTGTATTAAGTACATAGCAGGAGGCGGGAAGCGCCTCTTTCTTCTTCAGCCGTTCAACACCAGGTAATGGCCTATTAATAACTTCTTTTCTTGCTAGGTCGGCAGTTTAACACTCGCGGCGGGTTCGAAGCATTTCCATCATGTAACCTTTTCCTAAAATGTAATTACTCTTTTCATCTTTTTCTTGTAAAGCTACATATTGGGATAGAGAGTGCTAACCCTCTCGAGCTCCCACTCACATTTGTTTTGAGGTGAACTTATTTTCTCAAACTATTCTTCGTTTATGTAATGTAAAGTGTTCTTCTCTAAGTCACCTCTGTAGTATGGGATTAGCCCTTGCGTTAGTGGCCCAGAGCCAGATTAGGTTTTAAAAACAAGGTGTATTAGGAGTGCAAGTTCGCCTCCTCTCAAATTGTTATTTTAGAGGTCATGTAATCAACCTTCTTTTCATGTAATAGACCTCCGTAGTTTGGGTATTTTACCCCTGTAAATACGTCCTTAGAGGACAGCTTGAAGGTAGAGTTTGGTGTGGCCTTGTGATAGGCTTACAATTTTGAGAGCGGATCGCGCTTTGAAATTTGTTTCTGTATGCCTCGTGCAGGCTTTATGTGTAATGTTTGGAGCCAGTGCTCCTGGGAATGAATGGGGTTTTCTGCCCCTTGGCTAAATTTTTTTTTGGAGTAAGGCGGGGCTGATTGCCCAAGAGTTATGAAGTAAGGGCACTGAGCCCGAACCCAGTAATATTGTACCTACACTTTTGCTACTCTGTACCTGTTATGATTGTTATTTCTTGTTTTTGAAAAGAAAATATAACCTAGTTAAATTTTAAATTAATTTTACCTTGCACGTTAATTTCGTAGCTTGAAACCCATTCACACCCGCACCTTCTTTCACCTCTACCTACCACGGATATATCCGTAACAAGTGGTAGCAGAGCGTGGTTGAATGGGTCTCAATTTAGCCCCTTTTGACGGCTAAACATTGCTTTGATTCGAACTCTAACAATTTTCTCAGTTGCTGGAATTTTTTGAGTTTTTCAAAATTGTTCTGTCATCATGCCCGGCCCTCGCGATGTTCTCCTCCTTAACTACTTGCGCAAAGAGGAGTTGATATATGAGTTAACTATCAGAAACGTTCAATCTGGAGGCACGGTTGCAATAGACACTAACAAGCTTAGAGAGTCCCTTGATTTGCCCATTTCCATCCCCAATTTGGGAGAGAAAGAAATTGATGACTCTCTTTCCACGATTGTCGAGAATATTACTGGGCTAGCATCGGTAGTCAGCTTTTTTGATGAAAACGATCCATCTCCTAATCAAATTAAGCGTGTGCAAGGCAGGCTGTATCACTTTGCAAATAGAGTTAATGATCTGTTGTCTCTAAAGGTGAATGACGTTCAGAGGAAGCAAGCTAATACGCTCCTTGAAACTATTTCTGAATTGTCTAATAAGGTCACTCAATTGCTAACCGGCGAAGCTCCTCCCAAAACTGATCAACCCGCCACGGTGAATGTAGGTAACGAGGAAGAGCCTCCTCAGGGAGAAGTCAATAGGATAACCGTTGCTGCTCAAACTATCTCTGCCCCATCGAACAACGAATCTGAACGCCGTGCGTCATTGAGTAACATCCGCTCTGAATTAACTTCTTTGCCATTGAAACCTTTAACGACTATGTCACCTGGGTTCAGCAGCTTGCCTCATCCATTGGCAATGTTGCTTAGAGGTATCTCTAAGTTTTCCGTCAACACCACCAGTGACGTAATTTCATTTTTAAGATTTCTAGTGGAATTTCAGGATCATGCCCTTGTGTTTTCTCTTTCCCCATGTCAAATTTTGCAAATTATCTATCCTTATGCTATTGGTGTTCTATCTGACAAAATAGTTAGAGCCATCGCCGAGCAATCTTCTATTGAGGATTTCCATGCCCATTTGCTAGCTAACTTCATCCCGGCTAGGGCCAGGTCCTCCCTTATTCAGAAATACTATTATCGGGTACAGCGCTTGGATGAAAACCTGGCAGACTTCATCCAAGATATTAAGTTTTATACTAGGGTGTTTGCTCTCCACTTCCCTGAGGATCAGATCGTGCAAGCTATTGTCGAAGGGATTTCACCACCCTACAGGTCATATTTGTGTTTCGCGGCGTGCCCGCAAACCTTCTCTGAACTGGAAGCATTAGCCGTCTCTGCGGAAGGAGTTAGGTATGCCGATTCCTTGCGTGTGGCGAAAGAACCCCCGCCTTCCTTTAGTAACACTCGGCCTCCACCTCGCCGACCAGTCAATCCCCGTAAATGTTATGCTTGTGGGTCGCCTGACCATCTGCGGAATAAGTGTCCTCTGATCAAGTCAAGTGGGACAAGGAATGGAGCAGGGTCATCACAAGGCTGTTTTAAGTGTGGGGCCTTCTCACATATCGCCAAGAATTGCCCAAACTCAAATAGCACCCCCTCCTGCTCAACTTCTGGTGCAAATTCCAGCTATGCCAATAATAAAAAGTGACTAGTGGCGTCGGCTGAGCCGACTAATCCATCTTCCCGAGACTCAGCCCCTAGTAAACAGGTTGTAAATGCAGAGAACGACCAGCCTTCAAATTCATCTTTTGAATGCCCTAAAGAGTGTCTTAGGATTGCGGCGGATACCCCCGCACCTGTTCCTTTTCTTAAGATTGAGTTAAATAACGAGCCTATAACAGCTCTCTTAGATTCAGGCAGTGTTTGTTCCATTATTTCGGCTGATTGGTATTCTAAATTGAAATCTGTTTGTAAACTCCCTGACTATGTCTCTTCTCCTGTTCAATACGTTTCGGCTAATTCATCTCCATTAGAAATTCTAGGTTCCTTACTGGTCAAAATTCGTGTTTTTAAGTTTACATGGAAAGTTAAATTGTTTGTGGCCAAGCAATTGTCTTGCCCCATTATATTGGGAGCTGACTTTATTTCTCACACTGGTCTTGTGCTCGATCTCCGGTCTAGGTCGTGCACATTCAAATTTGCTTCTAGTTATAAAATCCCACTATTAAAGTGTAATTCTGTATCATGTTCATCTATTTCGCCTACCCAGGATGAGATGTTGTTAGACCTTAGACATCTACCTGAGGAGCAGGCTGATAGTATTCGCAAACTGTGTCAGTCGTTTCCCGAGGTGTTCTCTGATACTCTTGGTGTTACTGACCTTATTGAATACAAAATTGAGGTTACGGATTCGATTCCTGTCCGTTTTCCACCGTATAGGCTATCTCCACCTAAAATGAAGGCTCTGAAAGAAATCATCGATCAGATGTTGAAGGATGGTATTATTAGGCCCTCTAAGTCAGCGTATTCTTCGCCTATTTTTCTAGTCCCGAAACCCCAAGGAGGCTTCAGGCCTGTCATTGATTACAGGGCTCTCAATCGGAAGGTGGTGTTGCAATCTGTGCCCCTTCCCGACCTTCATTCTTGCTTTTCATGGTTTCGAAAGGCCAAGTTCTTCACTATCTTGGACTTGAATCAGGCCTATAATCAAATTCCCCTTGCCGAGGAGTCTAAACATCTTACAGCGTTTGCCACGGACTGGAATTTATACGAATACAACCGCGTGCCTTTCGGGCTCCCCACGGGGGCAGCTGTGCTCACTAGGCTACTAGATAGGGTCTTCTCCGACATCAAATTTGAGTACTTATATCACTACTTGGATGATGTCGTCGTATTTTCCGAGACTTTTGAAGAACATCTAGATCATCTGCGAGAAGTTCTGAATCGCCTTCGTAAGGCTGGGTTAACTGTTAAGTTGTCCAAGGTCGCCTTTGCTAAGCCCTCAATGTCATTCCTAGGGCATATTGTGTCACCCGATGGTGTAGCAGTCGATCATTCTAGAACACAGGCCATCCGTGATTTTAAACCTCCCAAGGACATTAAAGGCATCGCCAGGTTTATTGGTATGGTGAATTTCTTCAGAAAGTTTATTCCTAACTTCGCTAATAGAGCGGCGCCCTTAAACCTTCTTCGTAGGAAAGGCATCAAATTCGAGTGGGGACCTTCTCAACAAGCCGCTTTCGAAGATCTTAAATTAGCTCTCTGTAATGCCCCTGTACTTGCTATGCCTGATTTCTCGAAGAAATTCATCGTCCAAACGGACGCGTCGTCGTCAGCTGTAGCTGCAGTCCTTCTTCAAGAGACTGAACTAGGGAGGCGTCCCATCGCCTATGCATCTAGGGCTCTATCGGCTCAAGAAGCCAAGTATTCCATCTATGAGCTCGAAGGGTTGGCAGTCTTATTCGCCTTAGAAAAGTTCCGTCTCTATCTGGAACATGTCAAATTCGACCTGGAGACAGATAATCAAGCCTTAAGCTGGGTCTTAGGTAGACCGCGTCGTACTGGTCGTATAGCCCGTTGGGCCATCCGTATTTCTGCTTTCCAATTTGATGTACGACATATCAGAGGTACCGAAAATGTTGTGGCTGATGGACTCAGCCGTATGTTTCATAACGACGTCGAAACCCACGAACCGGTCGATAATTCATCACCTTCCGAGTCCATACTATCTGGTGTTAATGCCATCTTAACAGATGCTCCCATGCTTTTTAGGGATATTGAGAAATACCAACGTGAAGATCCGACGCTGGCTCCTATAATGGAAACCCTTTCTTCTGGGGAACATGTTGTCCCTTATGTTCTGAGGAATGGTGTTCTATGTTGCCCTTCGAGGCATGATAAGTTGATGAAAGTTGTTGTTCCAGCGGTTCTTGTACCTATGATCTTCAAGTATTATCATGAGACCCCATTAGGAGGGCATCTGGGTATCTTTAAAACTCGTGAAAAGATTCGAGAAATGTTCATCTGGAAAGGTATGGACGGTGAAATCCGTGAACTTGTAAAAGCTTGTAAATCTTGTTTGCTCAGTAAACCCACCATGTCCACTAAAGTAGGCCTTTTGTCTTCTCATCAAGCGTCGCGCCCCATGGAACGCCTGTATATTGATTATGTGGGACCCTTCCCCCAGTCAAAGGGCAATGCCAACAAGTTCATCTTTGTATGTGTAGATGGTTTTACAAGATTTTCGTGGTTATTCCCGACTAAGCTGGCTACCGCTCAGTCTACAATTACTTGCTTAAATTCTATTTTTGCTTCTTTTGGTCCGTGTCAATATATTGTATCTGATAATGCTAAGGCTTTTACATCTAATTTATTTCGTAAATTCTGTTTTGACTTGTCCATCTCTCATGTAACTACATCTGCTTATTATCCTCAACCATCTCTGGCTGAACGGGTTAACCGTAATCTCAGGTCCGCACTCATTGCCTATCATCATGAAGATCCTTCCAGGTGGGACACGTCCCTGCATTGGATAGCTTTTGCTTTGAATTCGGCGGTTCATGAATCTCACAAGTTTACTCCAGCTTCCTTGATGTTCAAGTTTGTTCCCAACTCGCCGCTCTCTAACCTCTGGTCTTTGAATGACATTCTACCCGAGACAATAGATCCGGATAACATTAAAGATCTTTGGAAGAAGGCTAAAGCCAATCTTAAAGTGTCTCATGAAAAGGTTAGGGAAAGGTATGATCGTGGACGGAGTCCCTCCACTTTGAAGGTAGGTGACCAGGTTATGGTCAAAAATTTTGTTCCCGCGGGCAAGCTTGCCCCCAGATTTCATGGGCCTTGTATCATTCTCGATTTTCTTACGCCGGTTACCTTATTGCTAAGTAATCCAGCCACCGAGAGGATATTTAGAGTTCACCTGTCCCAGGTGAAACCGGTGTAATTTCTGTGTTAACTGGCTTCATATTATTTTGAAAGGATATGAAGGTTATATTTTTTTTGAGTTTCACTTTTAAGGCATTCTGCCCCTTCTGTAATATTTTGGTTTTAGATGTAAGCCTTGTGTAAAACCTGCCCCGAAACGTTAAACTGCCATCCTGTTCTTGCCACGGCCATTACCACGCTCCCGTCTCCTGCTCCACCTTACACTGTGGCTTCATAATAGTAAATGCCATGGATATCTACACGCCGCTGGCCCCTCAACCTCTCCACAAGCCTGTACCCTCAAAGAAGATGATAGTCCAACACAATTCTGCCGCCTAGCTTTAATGTTTCAGCGCCCCCGCAGCCGCGCAGCACCGTGCAGCGACTGGGGAGGGGGATGGGCCCCCTCCTCTCCAGCGAGGACGACATGTGCACGGCGAGCCGGAGCTCTCCTCCCGGCCAAGGCTGATGTGCGGCGCACGACCTACTACATGCCCGCAGCCTGTATCTGTTCACCGCGGGCGCGGCGTACTTCAACACCTCTGCTCCCCTCATAGTGCGGGCGAGCGGTATCTCAGGGTACTTGAGGGGTCCGAGCGGCCTCCGTTGGACGCAAGCTGCAACGGCCGGTCTGGCCATCCGACTCAATCTACATCAACTACATGGACAGTCACCATAAGCAATAATTACACTTGGGAATTCAACAACAATATTTGGTGGACATTGCAAAACTTTTCTTCACTTTTAAGCATTAAAGGTTTATCTTCAGAAATTCAACTACTACAACAGAAAAACTTTACTGCACCTGCAACAACAAAATTTTGAAATTGCAACCAACCAAATTACTAAAATCTTATAAATGCTTCCGCAATTAATCTTAATATCAACATCAAAACTTGGACCTTATTTTGGAAACAAAGCTTATGTTCTTCTGTGTTACCCCTTGGAGGAACTTTTGGGGGGGGAGGTCTGTACCGGGCGGTACACCTCTACACCGTTTATTTAAAAGTTGCGCCAGTTGAAACTCCTCTTCTGGAGGAAGGTTGAACTTTATCTATTCTATTAATTCTCTACTTTCTCAGAAGATGTCACCACGTGGAAAATTTTGAGTTTTTGAACTGTGTCACTTTTGATGTGTTTTTGTTTCGCTTGAAGTAAGAAGTGTGAACTTTCTCTTCTAGAGGACACTACTGAAGATCAACAATAGTGCGACCTAGTGCGGAGTCAAAGAACTATTTTGTTGGAGAAATTTTTATTTCAAAAGTTTGTTTCTTGTTAAATTTCTTTCTGTTATTGTTTAAGTTGGCTGTATACCCCTCTTGTTCCCCTTGTTTTGGATCTAGCCAACCCCGAATTTCCTTAATTAATTTTCCACCAATAATGTGTTTCTTCTTCATCTGGGTAGGGGTTTCTTTTCCCGAACCAATAAAGATTTTGTGGGAGGGTGTTTTCTTTCCCCTAACGCCTAGAAACTTCCGCGAGAGTATATAAACTGCTGATTTTGGGGTCTCCGGGCCACTTCTGTTCCATCTTTCAGTGTATTAAGTACATAGCAGGAGGCGGGAAGCGCCTCTTTCTTCTTCAGCCGTTCAACACCAGGTAATGGCCTATTAATAACTTCTTTTCTTGCTAGGTCGGCAGTTTAACACTCGCGGCGGGTTCGAAGCATTTCCATCATGTAACCTTTTCCTAAAATGTAATTACTCTTTTCATCTTTTTCTTGTAAAGCTACATATTGGGATAGAGAGTGCTAACCCTCTCGAGCTCCCACTCACATTTGTTTTGAGGTGAACTTATTTTCTCAAACTATTCTTCGTTTATGTAATGTAAAGTGTTCTTCTCTAAGTCACCTCTGTAGTATGGGATTAGCCCTTGCGTTAGTGGCCCAGAGCCAGATTAGGTTTTAAAAACAAGGTGTATTAGGAGTGCAAGTTCGCCTCCTCTCAAATTGTTATTTTAGAGGTCATGTAATCAACCTTCTTTTCATGTAATAGACCTCCGTAGTTTGGGTATTTTACCCCTGTAAATACGTCCTTAGAGGACAGCTTGAAGGTAGAGTTTGGTGTGGCCTTGTGATAGGCTTACAATTTTGAGAGCGGATCGCGCTTTGAAATTTGTTTCTGTATGCCTCGTGCAGGCTTTATGTGTAATGTTTGGAGCCAGTGCTCCTGGGAATGAATGGGGTTTTCTGCCCCTTGGCTAAAATTTTTTTTGGAGTAAGGCGGGGCTGATTGCCCAAGAGTTATGAAGTAAGGGCACTGAGCCCGAACCCAGTAATATTGTACCTACATTTTTGCTACTCTGTACCTGTTATGATTGTTATCTCTTGTTTTTGAAAAGAAAATATAACCTAGTTAAATTTTAAATTAATTTTACCTTGCACGTTAATTTCGTAGCTTGAAACCCATTCACACCCGCACCTTCTTTCACCTCTACCTACCACGGATATATCCGTAACACAGATAATGACATATTTATTCATAACAAACAGTGCCTTTAAACTTCGTAAGCTCGATCGAGTTCCTCGAAATAGAATTCGGCGTCAACTGCAGGATGGTAGTGGTGATGATTATTGTTTTAAGACGGAATATAAACTGTTAATACTGATCAGAGGGAGAAAAATGGAAGGGGTCCGACGCTTCAGAAAATGAATATATCGGCCAGCGAAAAATAACAGCCACGAAGGGCGTGAAAATGAGCAATATAATATTGATGACAGCCAACAGAACGCGAGTTTGTCTCCCGAGAAGCATGTGGGCTAACAAATCGCAGGCCTCGCGATCCTTATGCCGTATAGCTCGGAATAGAACAAGAGTTAACCAAGGGAGGTCAGATAGGATAGATGAAAGTGAGTAGCCTAACACAAGTAAGTGGAAGTCATGCCAGAACTCAGCTAAGGGCCTCGAGGCTATCATCCCACGCTCCCAAGATAAGAGCCCCTGGGGCGCCTTTTAGTAGCCTCTTACTACAGACAGAGGATTAAGTGCCTGACCATTTAAGATACAAGCAAGCAAGCTTGTAGTCTACCGTGTCTATTTATACTGTGATTGTAGTCAGAGGACACCTAATTTTACGTGGAATCCGAACCACAGAGACGTGACTTTTTGTTTCAAAATTTCCATCTGCTCCTTTCGAGTTCAGCAATCATGCTCCTTCCATTTATAATTATTTCGAAATGAACAACAACTTCGAAACTATACCAAACGCAGAGTATCACATCTTGCCCAAAACGAACTGTTAGGGGATTTGTGAGTAGTTATTTGAGGAAATCAGTTACTTGTTGGACCTGCGGTGCATCGTCGGATCTTCTCTTCGACCTTTACACGTTATTATCTTCAGTTCATGGAGGTGCGTAGCTCCTTCCTTTGCTTAGAGTAATAGAAAGCCTTAGCGACCATTCACGCGTACTGGTAACTGACTGATCTTCAAGCACGTTACGCAGAAATTAATTCATGAAACTCAACTACACTCACTGTTATTATTATTATTATTATTATTATTATTATTATTATTATTATTATTATTATTATTATTATTATTATTATTTGTTCATATCGCCCTGCTAAGGACCACGTTATTTCATCTGTCTTCTCTGGGCTTTGAGCTTTACCCACTTCTCCTTCATTCGTTGCCGGTGTTGCTCTTGTCTTTCTACCGTCCACGTCTTTCCCGTCTTCATCTTTGACCTTTCTTGAAAACCCTGTTGGTCGCTTAGTTTCTTCCTAAGTGGGTTGCGTTCTTGTATATCTTCATAAGTGATCCCCATCTCCTGTAGGTCCCTTTCCATCTCCTTGAACCAAGTTGGCTGGGTCTTCTTATCTTTGAAATAGGTAAAGATCTGATTTGATAATCGTGTGGGTTTCAGTCTTAGCAAGTGGCCATAAAATGCAATTTTCTTTCTCCGCATGACATCAGAGATCTTCTGGATGTGAGTATACAGCTCATGATATGCCGACGTCTATATTCATCTTCGTCTTTAATTCGGCAAAGAATTTTCCTTAAGATCTTTCTCTCTTTAATTTCCTACTTCTTCATCAGGCCTTTCTTGTTCATAGCAAGGCATTCCGCTGCATACATTATTATTATTATTATTATTATTATTATTATTATTATTATTATTATTATTATTATTATTATTATTATTATTATTATTATTATCTTGGTAGTATTGTAACTAGTGACACGAGGTCCTCTGCTGAAATCACTAACAGAGTCCAAAAAGCAGCTCAATTTTATTACCAAATTAGGTCTTTTCTGTGGGATAACCGAATAAAATTAGAAAGAGAACACTTTATAATGATCAACAGTAGAGATACTAACACACTTCAAACTGCAGAAATGAATTTCCTGAGGTCAATGCAACAGAAAACAAGAGATAAGATCCAGAATTAAGAGATCCGTCATGATACACAAGTAAAGCAGTCGATAAGCAAAAATGTAAAATCATCAGGACTCAAATGGTAAGGCCATGTAAAAAAAAAGGATGGATCAAATGAGAACAGCAAGAAAATGGCTAGAAAGGGAACTGGAAGGCAAAAGACCTAGAGACAGACGAAGGAAACGGTGGATCAGTCAAGTAAAGCAGGACTTGGAAGGAAGAGGAGTGGAATAGCACCAAGATGAGAAGGAAGAAATTTACCTGGATAGACAAAGATGGAGAACGCTATTGTGCCGCACTCGGGTGGTTGAAGAAGGTTGAGATGGTTACAGGATTATTATTATTATTATTATTATTATTATTATTATTATTATTATTATTATTATTATTATTATTATTAATTTGTACTAGTTACTCAAAGACAAATGATTAGCGCGGGCTAAATGGCTCAGGCAGTTAAGGAGTTGACTTTCTGAGCCTAAGTTGACAGGTTAGATCTTGGCTCAGTCCGATGGTATTTGAAGGTGCTGAAATACGTCAGCCCCGTGTCGGTAAATTTACTGGCACGTAAAAAACCCCTGAGGGACAAAACTCCGGCACCTCGGAGTCTCCGGAAACCGTAAAAGTAGTTAGTGGGATGTAAAACCAATAACATTATCATTACAATGATTATTATAACATTTACAGGCAAGTATTATATGACCAAGATAATACTGATGTCAGCCGACAGAACGCAAATTCGTCTTCCGGCTCAGTACCGAGATGCAACTAGGCTAACAAATCGTAGTGGTTCTCTAAAGAGGACTATTCACTACTCTTTTTAAGAAACAGATGAGCAAGAAGGAAGCAAGGAATTCTACAGGAGAAAGCCAGGAATGAGATACCAGCCCGCAAGACATCCTTCATTCTCGATGCAGCTTCCCCGTTTAAATGTGAGTGATGCTACCTGCAGAGCACATCATATTGGAGATTGTCTATCTTACCCCTGCTACGAGCAAAGAGAAAGTATATACTGTACAGTCAAACACCAGTCCTAGAAGTTGATCCACGGCCACTGCACAAAGCTTGTTCCAACGCACAGCACACAATATAAGGCCCATTGCAGTTGGCTCTATTTAAAATTATGTGACAAAATAAAGCAATCGCTTATAATACACGTGAACCGAGCTCCATAACTGCAGTCGCTTAAGTGTGGCCAGTATCCAGTATTCGGGACACAGTGTGTTCGAACCCCACTGTCGGCAACTCTGATTATGGTTTTCCGTGGTTTCCCGTTTTCACACTAGGAAAATGTTGGAACTGTACCTAAATTAAGGCCGCGGCCGCTTCCTTCCCACTCCTAGCCCTTTCCTATCCCATCGTCGTCATGAGACCTGTGTCGTTGGAACATAAAGCAACTTGTGAAAAAAGTATAATACACCCAATAAGTTTTATTCACACACACACCTAATACTTAACAGATCGTCACCATGCCCAGTGTACCTTACAGGTATTAATGCAATTTCCTTCAATAACCTTCGTGGGACTCTCATTGTTATTGTACTAAAAGTGATCCAGTCTGAGCCACAGAGACAGAACTTCAAAGTAATACTACCTTCGACTTCGACAGACATACCCCAGGGGTTCACAACTTGTGAAACGTTGATATAGTTGATTCTGACATTACTTCCATTTACCACCGATCAAGCTGGCCGTGCGGTTAGGGCCGCACAGCTGCGCAGCTGTGAGCTTGCATTCGGAAGATAGTGGATTCGAACCGCACTGTCGGAAAAGCTGAATATGGTTTTCCGTGGTTTCCCATTTTCACACCAGGCAAATGCTGGGTCAGTACCTAAATTAAAAGGACACGACCGCTTGCTTCCCACTCTTACCCCTTTCCTATCCCAACGTTGCCATAAAGCTAACTGTAACTTCCATTTACCCGATCTACCTTGGTTAACTGTTTCTCTTTTCTAACCCCAGCACTATGAGATTTGTGAGGTCTAAAGTTTCCTTAATTTCACAGCTTTTCAGGAATCTTCGTTTCTCTAGCCGATATCTTCATCGTTCTAAGGATGAAACTCTTCTTTCCAATCATTGACTATTATTTGAAGGGACTAGTAATCTGGAGATAGTAGTGGTGGTGATCGTTTTAAGATAACCTTGTAATCTCATTGCTTTCCCTTTAAAATTAACAACACTATCACAAATCGACAGGCCAAGACCAACTACAATATATCAGACCTTAATGCAGTAGTCGATATTAGCTAAAATGGCGTCCCGATCGGTTTGTTCAAATGTAAACATGAGCATGTGCTAAACATCTGTTTATTTCTTTCTGTTGGTTTGGTTTGATTAGGAAACGTTAGTACAGTGATGTTTTTATCCAAATTTGGTTTTAAAACTATTTTGATATTTTAGGACGTGTCGATCGTATTCCATGTCTGGATTAATTCATATTACAGCAGATGCACTTACATTTAGATCAAGTGTACTTAATGCATTGTGACGATTTCGTAGTTACAAGTAATTTATTAGGGTACATTAAAACATTAGAGGATAAATTTGTCAATAGAGAGGATGTGTTCCGTGTACTTGATGACCTGTATTTATTTTTTTCGGATAAGGCCAAAACTCTGTGTTGGTGCCAATCCTAGTACATTTATCAATTACTGTACCTTTTGAGGATTTTAAAAGTGAGGTTATAAAAAGTGATAAAGCTATTTATTTTATCTGTGAATGAAGATTATATTCTCTTTGTTAAATTAGAGGACAAGGTATCAACTGATATACTGTCACTTACAGTACGCATTTACGTTGCCAACGATTTGGGTGTTAAAGTGCTTTATACGGAAATGCATATGATACCATAGAACTTAAAATTGATTCTCCTATTGATTATCTGAAGTGAAACAGATATAGAAGTTTGGTGGATCATTATCAGAATCATTGTTATGAGAGAATTGAAATTCACGACAAGGTTATGTTTCTAACAAATTTCTTGAACGAGGTAGGCTATTATACTAGTTCATAGAAAATAATTGTATTTAGAATTATCCACATATTGGTTATCTAAATATAGAACATTTCTAGATAGTATTGGTCTATTACCCAAAGTAAAGTATCCTGTTCGTTATTACTGACAGCTTAGCAATTCAATGCGATAATTAAAAGGTTATGTTTATGTATCACAGGCGTGTTTATATTGAACCGATGCGTCGGCCATGTTGTTTTCGTATTAAGGTCCGATATTATTGTAGATGGTCTTGGACAGGTCATCATACAATTTCCGCACCAATATCAAAAACAAACCAACCAAACCACATGCTTCTAGAACCCTGTTAGGCCTTGGTCTACGAAGCGACCGCTGCTCAATCCGAAGACCTGCAGATTATAGGATTACGCGAGGTGAGCGCAACGAATCCCTCATCTGGTTTCCTTGGTCTTCTCGATCGGGGCTGCTATCTCACCATCATATAGCTCCTCAATTATTCTCAGGTACACTGAGTGGACTTCGAACCTGCCCTTTGATACAGGTAAAAAATGCTGATCTGGCCGGGAATATATCCAGAGGTTTCCTGGTAAGAGGCAGACTCATTATCCACAAATAAAAGAGCCGGCCATATCATGAACACCAATCCATAACAAGAAAAATCAGTGTAACTTATTTTAATTTATAGCCTCGAATTATGTAAAATTCCGTTATAAGTATATTTTACCGATCAAATTTACATACAATAATACACTAATGTTTTACATAACATTACACATAAGAGTTAATATAAATTATTTTTATATTTCTAATAGATGTTAATGGCGTATGGGCTCCGGAGAGGTCTGTTGTAGGTCTTTCAAACTGAAGCCTATAGGTGACGCGTCTGTGATCATGGCGCCCTACCAATAATGAATTCCAATGCTGAAGACGGCACGCACGCGCGCCCAGGAATCGAACCCGAGACCCATTTGACGGAAGGTCAGCACACTAACCGTTTAGCCATGGGGCCGGAGTAAACCCGGTACTCATTTTTGGTGTAGGCTGAATGAGCCTCAGACCTACAAAGGGCACTAGGAAAGTTTTGCAATGTGAGTAAACGCTTTAGATTTTTCAAAACAATTTCCACCACACTCAACACACGTCTCCCTACGTCGAAACCAATAACTGAACCAACTCTGCCACTTTTCTTCGGTTACATTTTCACACTCTTGATCCCATGCTGCCAGAAGCTCCTCCTCGGATGCAAAACGCCGCCCTTTCAGCTTCAGCTTCACTTCTGGGAAGAGTGCGAAGTCACATGAGGCAAGATCAGGACTGTATTGAGGGTGATCAAGCACGGTCAACCCTGCTCTGGCATGAAAATCCATTGTTACATTAGCACGATGTGCTGGAGCATTGTCGTGATACAAGAGCCAAGTGTTGAGCCGTGACCTTGGATGGAGCTGCTTGAGAGCCTGGATGACCTGAGACAGACAAGTCTCACTACCCCTGAGAATTTTTTTTTTTTTTTTTTTACTTATCTCGTTATTCCCCGGGATGACTGATTTATATTTGTTGCTTGTTCTTGAGTGAAGTGTTGATAAACACAGGGTCGGTCGTGTAGACCATGGCGCACCTTGTAAAGAAGGTGACAACATGTCTGTAGCGATGGAATATTTTCATTCTGCAATTACGAGTTGTACATTGTACATTTTCGTTATAGTTGCCGGACTTCCTCAATGTTATACACCCATAACGAGAGATCCTTGATAAAGACGAAATTAATGGACATGATGCGGGAGAAGAAGGTATTTTGCAAGAAAGTGATCATAACACGGACACCTGGAATGAATTTTCTGATGAGGAAGCTAACACTGCGAGTGATTTATCAGATACCGATGGGACATTCCTTTCAGGAAAAGATAATACGGCAATCTGGACAAATTTACCACACAATGTTTTTATCATCAACATGTTCTAGTTTACCACGCACACAGGAGGATGGGACGATTACAATTATAAGAGAAAGAAAAAGTCGTGGCATCGTTTAAAGAAGTTTGCACTTAATTTTTAATGTTGAAAATATTTCTTAGCAGACAAAGTAGGGATCCCGAAAAACGTACAATTAAGCAATTTCCTCAATTGTGCCGAATGTTGAAGGGCTAAAAAGCCCGGATGAAATATTCAAAAATCACTTCCGGCCTAAATAGAGTTCCGGAAAAACAGCTTAAAATCGCTTGTTTCTCGATTCGTTTTTCTTTTTATTCAAATCCTAGCCAAATTAACGTATTCTCATAATTCTTTCTGTAATCTGTTCCTTGGTTCAATACACTCCGGCATTGTTTGGGTTTTAGAAAAATGTCCTCGCCGAATGTAGTTATAAGTGCTTAAGTGAAACTCTGTATTGACTCACATTAGCGCTCGTAGTGGTAGAAAAAGGCAAACTGCTAATGTAATCGACCGGATAACGATGATTAAGAAAAGGACTGAAATTTTGAGGAATAAATAAAGAATGTATTCTCATACTTCATTATATTTTATTTACCTAAAAATCCGTAGCTCATAACCCTGGGATGTTTTCAACATTGAGTTGCTTGCCTGACGGGCTAGAACTGTAGATTTTTCAACCATTTTAAGATTTACAGGACTCAATTCATCATGTATACGATGTAGCCAGTAATTTCGACACAAGAACTAAGGGAGGCGAAAAGACCGACATTCGACCATTAGTGTTATAGAATTAAGCGCACCTCGCTATGAGTTAAGAATGCTAGCTAGCACTTTAGCTCTAACATTAATACATGTTGATAATGCAGAGCTGAAGTCTAAACTATTGTTGATTTTGGCGAGTTTATTGTACATTAGACACATTATTAATGGTGAATTCTTATAATATATTGTACTTGGTATTTAGCAAACTAAAAGATCTCGATTTCGTAAATTTCCTGCTTTGGCATTAAAATTAATCTGCTGCAAGAAGCCACAACTATCCAACATTCCATTGACCGTTTTATTGACCTTTTGTGTGATATCGATAGGTCTAGGCGATCCAACCAAGAGGCACGTGCAACATCACCACCGGCTCTTTTGAAATCGTTGCTGTGTCCCCTTCCTGTCTGCAAACCACTTAAAGAACTACTAGGGTACGGCAATCTCTCCAAGAAACTTGCCACCGTAACAAGTTCTGTCCTTGAAGCGGAATTCTGAATCAATACATCATGACTTTATCAAGTCTCACTGTCAACGTACACTTCTGCTACAAACTTTCCCTTCACTGGAAAGCCTATATATATGGACATGAAACAACGCTCTTCCGGCGCTCTCTCTCTCTCTCTCTCTCTCTCTCTGTGAGTTCTAAGAAACTGTTCGCTCGGTTTCTGATTAAAGTTCTGGAACCCAACTTCAAATCAGACGAGAAATTTTTCGTAAATGTTCATTATTTTACATATCAAGTACATGCAAATAGAAGATAAGATCTTATCATTTTCTTCCACTTGAATATAAGTTACAGAGGAGAAAATAATATTTTCATTCTAATTTATATGTTGTACGAAGTACTGAGGAAATTGTAAAACTGTTCATTCAAGTACAGCCAAGATGAACCTGTCTATGAAAAGGGCACTGAAATATGATATATTCAATTTTATACTGTTCGTTCACTTACGGATTGAATCGTAACGGTATTCATAAATTTCCGTCTCTTATCATTAAAATACGTGGGAGCTTGATGGTGGTGATTCCTGTTTTATGAGGAATGGAAGGGATGCGATATTTCGAAAAATAAAGTTATCGGCCAAAGAAAAAGTAGGGCAAGAAAGGGCGTGGAAATGAAGGACTCCCTAGGCCTCACAACCCTAATAACGTCGGGGTCAGAAAATATCATGAGTTGACCAAGGGAGGTCAGATAGTACAGACGAAAGTCAGGAAACTGGCGTAAGTAAGTGGAAGCAATGCTAGGACTCAGCTAAGAGCCCTATGGTCACCAATTCACGCTCCTAAGTTAAGAGCACCTGGGGAATTTAAGCACCTCTTACCACAGGCAGGGCAATAACATTTATGTTATTCTACTGCCCCCACCCACAGGGGCCTTAATTCATAAACAGACAGGCTAACAAAGTGATATTAGCACATTGCGGACCAGTCCCGAGAAAACTCGTGTTTGCCTAGCCGAGCGTTGCGGACCGGTCCCGAGTTATCTCGTGTTAGCAGCAGACTGAACTTTAGTGCTATCTTTTGAGATATACGGGAACTATTTGGAGGTCAGGGGTGATAGAACTCTGTTATGTATGGTTCTACACAATCGATAGTCGCATTTCTTTTCGAGTATTCTTCATATCATAGATTTTCTTTGCATTTCCTGACAACATATTTACAAAGTTCGAAGAGCCATGCAAGATGGCAGCGCCCAGGGATCGCACGTGTTTAGACAAAGATGAAATTATTCGCGAATTATGTGCTGATACAAGCTCCGAATATCTAAGTGATGCTGAATATTTAGAGTTCGATGATGAAATATCTTCTAACGGAAATGTTTCAAGTGATGACGATGATATAGTCTTATCTTCAAGGTGTGAAACACTCGTAGCGCAGAACGAGTCTGATAATTGTGTTCCGGGTGTAAATATTCTAAATATTGTAAAGAATGTAGTGTTTTCTGACAACTGGGTTATGGGCAACAGTGAACCTAGGCTATAGGATTTTGAAGGTGCTGCTGGTATAAAGGTATGGTCTAATGAATCTGGAAACATAGGACAAGTAGCAGGACTTATGATTGGTGAGGAATATTTTCAGTATGTAGCCGAAAAGACAAACTTATACTATGAGCAGAATTCACATTCTTATAACGTATCCCCTAAAACACTAAAGTGGACTAATGCCACTAGCAGGGAAATTAAAAAAATATTGCTCTGTGTATATTGATAGGGCAGATGAAGAAATCATGTCTGGAAGATTACTGGCCAACCGATCCCCTAATAAAAAAAACCCATATTTCCGAAAACTATGAGCCGAAATAGATTTCAAGAAATACCCTGCAATTCAACATCTATTCAGGAAGGCCACTAGAAAAATACGCAGTAGTCCTTCAAAAGCTAGTGAAGTTCTGAGAGTTTATTTGAATGCATGCACTCCAGCTTAGAGGTAGTTAGAAAGTGGCCGGGAACAGGGCTATGCATGGGGTGAAGTGCACCCGGTCCGCAATGTGCTAAAGCGAGTACAAGTACGGTTTGTGAATAACTGAGTGTGAAGATTGAAAATTTTCATCAGAGTTCTGCAAAATCGATGATATGCCCGTCTAAATAATAATACCTGGCTTGGGTTAGAAAACTGTCAGATTGTATTCAGCCAAACTGTCAGCAGCCCTGATGATGATTTTGCGTGGTTTCCCAAATTCACACCAGGTAAATGCTGGGGCTGAACCTTAATTAAGGCCATGGCCAATTTCTTCAAACTCCTAGCCCTTTCTTATCCCATCATCGTCATAAGACTTGTCTGTATCGGTGTGACGTAAAGCAAATTGTAAGGAAATAACAATTCCGGTCCCTCAGTTTGACAAACCCCTGTGGGTGGGGGCAGTAGAATAACAACCATGCTACCCCTGCTTGATTTTTTTTTTTTAATTTCGTGTGGCTATTTCTAGCCGAGTGCAGCCCTTGTAAGGCAGACCCGCCGATGAGGGTGGGCGGCATCTGCCATGTGTAGGTAACTGCGTGTTGTTGTGCTGGAGGATAGTGTTATGTGTGGTGTGTGAGTTGCAGGAATGGCGGGGACAGCGCAAACACCCAGCCCCCGGGCCATTAGAATTAACCAATGAAGGTTAAAATCCCCTACCCGGCTGGGAATCGAACCCGGGACCCTCTGAACCGAAGGCCAATACGCTGACCATTCAGCCAACGAGTCGGACGACCCCTGCCTGTCGTAAGAGGCGACTAAAAGCGGCTCTTGACTTGGGAGCGCGGGTTAGCGACCACGGGGCTCTTAGCTTAGTCCTGACATTACTTCTACTTACATGCACAAAGCTGGTCACTTTCAACTATCCCATCCGACCTCTCTTGGTACACTCTTGTTCTTCTCTGACCACGCCGATATTACGTGTGTAGGCTTAAGGAGTCTTTCATGTTCACGTTCTTGGTGGACCTTGTCTTTCTTCGGCCAATATCTTCATTTTTCGAAGTCTTAGACCCCTTTCATCTTTTTTTCACTTATTAGTCATAACAGAAGATGGTTGCCTTGTTGTATTGCCTCTTCTAACAATAATCACCACCACCCCCTCAGTTTGACACCATTAGAAAGCTCTTTCTACGCCCGAGATGATCGTATTATAACGGTTGCCCTACGACCCTTGGTGACAAAGTTATGCGAGATCGAATATGTGAATGTTTCTTCATTTTCTTCATATCGACATCTGAATGTAAATTCCAACTCACGATGAGTATGTCTTTCAATATATAATCTTACGCCCAACATAAAGACGCCATTGCGGTAGACTTACGACAATTAGGGCAGAAGTTGCATGGTGTGCGGAATTTCACAAATTAAGGTCGAAATAATGAAAGATACGCTCTGACAGTTCTTAGAGGGGGGATCCGTTTACTACCTGCCAAGGTGGGAAGAAGAGAGTGGGGGTATGGTTGCCATGGAAACGGGGCTGGGCCCACTGCGGTTGCCATGGAGACAAGCCTGCTGACCGGCTCGTATTGCTAGGAGTTGAGCAGACATGATATATGCACGCTCACCCCCCTCCCCCCGGGCCCCGCACATCTTTTTCGGCTTGAACTCATTATTTTCCTATTCGTTTTACATCCTATATTCACGCTACTAAGTTGTATAGAGACAAAGGATTGGTATGTTGAAGGATTTGACAAGCTATTAAGTACCACCCCACTTAAAGCATAATACTGTTATTTATTTTACGTCCTGTCAACTACTTCTACAGTTTTCGGAGGTGATGAGGTGTCAAAATTTAGTCTCGTATGCATTCTTTTACGTGCTAGTAAATCTATCGACACGAGGCAGACGTATTCGAGCACCTTCAAATACCATCGGACTGAGCTAGGATCGAACCTGCCAAGTTGGGCTCAGAAGGCCAGCGCTCTACTGTCTGAACTTATCAGCCCGGCCCCTGACCCCTGTTAAAGATACATGAGATCAAGTGAGTCACAGTATGGCCAAGTAGTCTACAAAAGAGGACAGCTGTCTGAACGAACGAAGAATTGATCCGAGAGAAGGAGAAAGGAATGCAAGAATGTAGCAACACAGTACAATGCTCCTCTCACCAGCTCCATCTGTCAAAATGCTTCTTTTAATATTAAGGGTATACCAATGTATCGAAACATAATGTGCTTGGGCTGTAAAATTAGCCACGCGTCTCGCTAGACGACCAATCCGATACGTTAGTTCGCAAAAATAACGTCAATAACGTAACAGCCGTAAAAATAAAATGAATCAATCTATTTGTATTTATTTCGTTTTATTTATTAACGTGACAGCTGTTCACTACGACTCCTTTCGTCACCCTCACCCCTCCCTCTCTCCAAGTCAGACTTGCACCTGGCGACGTTGTCATATCTGACACAATTACGTCCTGTTTATTGTGCGATCTGTGGTCAAATGTACTACCTACTGACCATGTTTCAGTGCGCTATTCTGATGAATTTAATGTAAATAGAAACACGTGCATGTAGGTGCGATAAAATAACACGTAAACGATAAAAATGCGGCAACAGACAGCTGCTGATAGGTTAAAGTTTCAATGTAGACAGCGACGATGGGATAGGAAAGGGCTAGGAATGGGAAGGAAGCGGCCGTGGCCTTAATTAAGGTACAGCCCCAGCATTTGCCTGGTGTGAAAATAGGAAACCATCGAAAGCCATCTTCAGGGCTGCCGACAGTGGGGTTTGAACACTGTCTCCCGGATGCAAGCTCACAGCTGCGCGCCCCTAACCGCACGGCCAACTCGCCCGGTGGTATTCGGTCCAGTAGCCCTACAGTTGCTGTCAGCATATCGACAATGACTGGTGTGTTCAGCAACGACGAATACACTAAGAGCTAATGGGTCGTTCAAGACGTACAAGCAGCTCCTTGGTAGAATTGATTGATTGATTGATTGATTGATTGATTGATTGATTGATTGATTGATTGATTGATTGATTGATTGATTGATTGATTGATTGATTGATTGATTGATTGATTGATTGATTGATTGATTGATTGATTGATTGATTGATTGATTGATTGATTGATTGATTGATTGATTGATTGATTGATTGATTGATTGATTGATTGATTGATTGATTGATTGATTGATTGATTGATTGATTGATTGATTGATTGATTGATTGATTGATTGATTGATTGATTGATTGATTGATTGATTGATTGATTGATTGATTGATTGATTGATTGATTGATTGATTGATTGATTGATTGATTGATTGATTGATTGATTGATTGATTGATTGATTGATTGATTGATTGATTGATTGATTGATTGATTGATTGATTGATTGATTGATTGATTGATTGATTGATTGATTGATTGATTGAAGAGCTCGCACAGTTACAATATTAAAGACAAATTGAATGATTGATAATGCAGAGCTGATAAAATTGTATAATAATTTAAATCTAAAATACAACATGACTGTGTGTTTAAAAGTCTATATAAACAGAACCACATAGCTCGAAAGGAAACCTGAAGTTCATCTAAACAGACTAAATCCAAGAGCATTAAAGTTTGTCCCTAAATATTTCATAATATTTATTTCGAATTTATTGAAATTCTAACAAGCTTTCATCAAGTCTGGAATGGAATTAAGTGCTATTATTGCCCTATACAATGCACCATTAGTTCAATACTTCACTGTATTAATTCTAGGGAGATGCCGTGTTGCATGATCATGAATAGATGAATTAATGAATTTCAATTTTATTTTTATTTTTCTCCGAGCCAAATTATATTTAATTTTCAAGTCAAGTGTTACCAAAGAGTATGCAATAGATAAGCTAACCGGAGGAATGCCTGTTGATGAGCATATTAGTTGTCTGGACATTAATAATGGAAAACTAGAGTGCTTTATCTTGAAGAATTTGAAGTTCTGCTCTTTGAACTTCGAGGCAGCAACTCCATACAACATTAATGTATTGTAAATGGCTACGAATGAAAGCATAGTAAACACACTTTAAGTTAGAATCAGGTATTATTCCACGTAGTCTGTTCAATACACCTATAGTAGGTACTATTTTACCCTTAATATATATTTTATATAACGGTTATTAAACTTAAATTTCTGCATCTTTAGGATATTTATAAATGCACCCTGTTACAGGACGTGTTGAGTACAATGACTGTTATTTGTTTCACATCCGAAATATGCAGCACATTGTAGCACTCCTTTGTAAACCAGCGGGCAGGCATCCCATTTATCATTAGTGCATGCAGGACACTTATACGGAGAAAGTACGGGGTTGTAGGGCCACCTGGTATTGTTGGTTCGAGTTTGGGTTAACCGAGCGCATCTTTGCCGTTATATCCGAGTTTTACTGACCAGTCATTTAAATATAAATTCTCTAATTTTAATTTTGAAACACACTTTCCTCGAACAAAGACAAATTCGGGGCCACAACGCAATTCCAATCCGATGAATTATTTTAAGAGACCCATGTCTAATACCAAACACCAATAGGGCATTTTCTGTTCATTTGGGATATTTGATAGCTTGACCCTTGGATTTTGTTTATGGTTTCTTCGCTCTTCTACTCATAGGTCTGATGTTCGATACCTGTATTATTGCTGGGCCCTTGGCAAGTATGGTTCATGATTACCGCTGCCACAATTATCATCTCATATCCAGACGCGCAGGTTAAACATGGGAGGGCATCAGGCGATCAAAGCATGACCTCGGGTACTTTTGGCACAAAAAGCTATGCGCTGAATAAATAAACCATTCACTTCCACACTTTAGACTTAGATGAGAGTTTCATTTATCCGTTTATGTTTATATTTATCACGGAACAAGTTAAAATTCATCGTAAAAATGCTATTAATGATTGTTTACATTTGTTTTACGTCGCACCGACGCAGACAGGTATTATAGCGACGATGGGATAGGACAGCGCTAGCTAGGATTGGGTAGGAAACGACCTTGGCCTTAATTAAAGTACAGCCCAAATATTTGCCTGATGTGAAAAGAGTAAACCACGAAAGAACCATCTTTAGGACTACCGACAGTACGGTTCGAACCCACCATCTCCCGAAATCAAGCTAACGCTACGTGACGCGAACCACGTACCAAACTTGCTCGGTTATATTAATGTTGTTAATAGTAAAATGAAATATGTGAAAAGTACACCACCTACCTACCTACTTATTTACTCTGGATCGGTCGAAACGAGCTAGAAACTGCCAGGAGCTGAATCCGGGCCTCTTAGACAAGAGAAACAAAGAGTAAAAGGCATGTCCCCAAAGCAGAGAGACAATAACGTACAGCAGAGTTCAATTAAAACGAATAAGGTATATTAACATAAGCTTAGCAAGAAAAGATTAAGGTATAGGCGAAAAACAAGCAAAATGGGGAAACACAGGGAGATGAATACTCACATACATAGTTTATGAAGACATATCAATCACAATCGAGTCGTTTGGCTCATCAAACTGGATCTCATGAAATTTTGCACTGTCACAATAGAGGTATCGTGAAAAGTGATACAATTATACTCAATCATTACCAGACAGTGGTAATTAAAATTTGATCCAAGGTATTTCTTTCTTAGGGACCACATGTCATAAAGAGGTGAAAGTAGTAGCTTTCACACAAGAAAATATTATCACGGGTCCCCAGATAAGAAACATGGATCCCAACAATCTCCATAGAGACTGTATCCCCAGAAATCAAAAACGCAAATGAAGCAATGCTGGCAGAAAAGAAAACAAATATGGAACACAAAGAGGTTAAAAAGGAGTTGCCATAGTTACGGAAACAAACATGAGTCAAATTAAACAAGTAAAATGAGAGTAAAATCCCGAAATAAGCATGCAAATCGGCTGAGCAAGCCGTAAACAATAGCGAGATAAAATAAGAATATTGATAGAAACGAATATCCATAAGATACTGAAAAATGACACACACACAGAGAGACCAAATATGCGAAGCAAAATGAATAAATAATATAATACAAAGACACGTTACGTTAAGAATAGTAACAGTATGACAAGAATCAGTCGATGGCTCATGAGCTTGATCTGAGAGCACAGATCATATATCTGGGTCACCGCAAATAGGCTTGACTCACCCAGTCGACACCATAACAAAAATAACTTACACGCCGGATTACACGCATTCATATCGCACATCAAGGCGAATATGAATCGTACAGCATCAGCGTTAAACCATATTACAGAACATAAGCTCAAGCCAGACGTCGAAGCCGAAGAGAATTAAGAGGTCTCCAATCAAAAACCGCAAACAAACTCATCACACACACAAAACATTCGGATCAGTTCTACCTTTCGCTCAACGTAGGAACGATAACATAATAAGCAGACATGAATAAAAAGGAAGGACACTGAAATAAGTCTGCAGCAAATAAATAAAAGAATAATACAAAGAACAGGGATCTCTCAGTAAACAAAACTATGCATACCTGGAGATTGAAGAAATCAATTGCATTGATTCTAAGTAATCATATTCATTGACACTAAACTGAGAGAGCAATACAAGGTAAGGCATGAATCTTCTTGAAATATAATTTATATGAGATGAAAATCATCTCGTACACTAACGTCTCCATCTTTTTATCCAGGCCATATTGTCCCCAAATCAGAGATTATACCAATAAAAGATACGCTAGAAAGAAATGCGTTGGCAATCCTCCGTTACATGAGATGCCACCTGTCTAATCGCGATGAACTATACGTCAAGTTAGGCATAGAGAATACCAACCAGTTACAACTGATTGATCTATGACATCGTAAAGAATGCGATATCAGTAACGTAAGATATGAAGGTAATGAGGTGCGCCACTTGTTTTTAAATTTTTCGATCTTATGTCCTTTAAGGTGAACTGAGCGCATCTTTACAGTTTTGTCTGGGTATTATTGACTTAGAACAGAATACTCCTATCCCCTACTTCCGGATCGCCTGAAACTAGGGAGTGAGCATTATTTTATTGCAATTCATTTTGATACATGCATCACATTTTCCTCTTATAATGATTTGACTATTACTCCACTAAATATAGCTTATTTGGTCCTAGACGTTAATAATGCTATATTGTCTAGGACAACATGTACCTTCCTTAGCTTATTTTTGTGTAACACGTCTTTTAGTGTATCCTACCATTAACAACATGCCTTATGACAAAATGAAATGGTGTATGGCTTTTAGTGCCGAGAGTGTCCAGGGACACGTTCGGCACGCCAGGTGTAGGTCTTTTGATTTGACTCCAGCAGGTGACCTGCGCGTCATGATGAGGATGAAATGATGATGAGGACGACACATACACCCAGCCCCCATGCCAGCGAAATTAACCAATCAGGTTAAAGTTTCCGAACCTGCCGGAAATCGAACCCGGGACCCCTGCGGCCAAAGGCCAGCACGCTAACCATTTAACCATGGAGCCGGGCGCCTTATGACGAGTATTACTGACTAGTCATTTAAAAATAAATTCTCTATATTTTTATTTTTTAACCCGAGCAAAGACAGAGAAATTCGTTGCCACTACACAATTCAAATCAGATGAACACTTTTTTAGGTGATCACCATCATATAGCTCCTCAATTATTCTCAAGTACACTGAGTGGACTTCGAACCGGCCCTTTGATACAGGTAAAAAATGTTGATCTGGCCGGCAATCTATCCTGAGGTTTCCTGGTAAGAGACAGACTCATTATCCATAAATAAAAGTGCCGGCCATATCATGAACACGAATCCATAACAAGAAAAATCAGTGTACGAATCAACATTTAGGTCTCAGAATGAACTGGTAATACAAAGTTCTATTTTCGCCCATTCCTCCCGAATTCATCCTGTATATTAGCTAGGTACTGATTATAGTATATCCATCCAGCCACTATTTCTGAACTTCAGATCTTATCTCCTCGCTTCGCAGGCCAATTAGAGATCTGCACAGAACGGAAATTTAATCTTCATAACATTATTCCACGTGTTGCCACTATTCTCCCTCTGTTAAGTTGGCACAGCCCGGAGAGAGCAAACAGCGCCAGTTTGATTAAAGTAGGCCCACCTCATATCTCTTTTTTTTTTCTTTTTTTTTTTTTTTTTTCATATTTCAATGATCCTCACTAGCGACGGCCTAACGAGTAGGAACGAAACTGTTAAAATAACCGACCTCTCATTATGTAGTTCTCTTTCCGTACAGCGGTGAACTCCATCTCTTGAGAAAAGGTTGTTTTACACTCTTCAGAAGACAAAAATCGACCCTTTAGATGTTTTGATATCAATTGCTAGGGCTGCTGGAACGCTGTGGAGAGAGGAACCACAATGGGAGTACATCATTAGATATGTTCAAATATTAATTCATTAATTAATGTTATTTGCTTGAAGTCCCACTAACTACTCTTACGGTTTTTCGGAGACGCCGAAGTGCCAGAATTTAGTCCCGCAGGAGTTCTTTAACGTGCCAGTAAATCTACCGACACGAGGCTGACGTATTTGAGCACCTTCAAATACCACCGGACTGAGCCAGGATCGAACCTGCCAAGTTAGGGTCAGAAGGCCAGCGCCTCAACCGTCTGAGCCACTCAGCCCGGATGTTCAAATATTTCAACAAGTATTAGGAAGATGGACATAGAATGATAACAAATGTATTTACAGTTGTTCAATAATATTTATAAACTTTAGGGAGGGGAGAGGGGCGGCGTGATTAGCTCAGTGACTTAACTGCCTGGAAGGCTGAGGTTCGAATCCCGGTCGATCCTGGGTCAAGATTTTCATCTCGAGGAACACGTGGTGTCAGGAAGGGCATCAGGCCTTAAATCCCCAGCCAAAACCAAAATGACCGAGCTCGATAGCTGCAGTCGCTTAAGTGCGGCCAGTATCCAGTATTCGGGAGAGGTAGGTTCAAACCCCACTGTCGGCAGCCCTGAAGATGGTTCTCCGTGGTTTCCCATTTTCACACCAGGCAAATGCTGGGGCTGTACCTTAATTAAGGCCACGGCCGCTTCCTTCCCACTCCTAGCCCTTCCCTGTCCCATCGTCGCCATAAGACCTATCTGTGTCGGTGCGACGTTAAGCAACTAGCAAAAAAAAAAGAACCTAGGTGACTCAAGCGACCCCAGAAATAACGGGGACAAGCTGAGTTTTTATAATATTTATAAATTCGAATAATAAGTATCTTTCTTTTTTTTTAATCCGTTTACCGTCCAGGGTTGATTTCTCCCTCGGACTCAGCGAGGGATTCCACCTCTACTATCTCAAGGGCAGTGTCCTGGAGCGTGAGACACTGGGTCGGGAGACACAACTGGGGAGGAACACCAGTACCTCACCCAGGCGTCTTTACCTGCTATGCTGAACAGGGGCCTTGTAGGCGGACGGGAAGATTGAAAGTGATAGAGAAGGAAGAGGGAAGGAAGCGGCGTAAGTCACATGTGTGTATTCTTGGCTAGAAAATATAACAGCTCTCTTTAACAAAAAGCAGCTGTGTAAATTCACTACCAATAAGTCATTTACAAGACAATAATATCTACGTCCACAATAACAACAGAAAATATACTACACACAAGACAAACTGACTTATCTGGTTGAAACCATTTTTGTTAACAGTATTCAGAATATTAACAAGATAACTCCATTTATCTGGTTCTTACAGGTGATTGTTTTGTATTCTTGAATAATCTGGAAGTAGAATTTGGCTATTACTTCAGTATTATGATGAAATGAATTATCTTGTTAGTGTCAAAAGATAGAGAGCATTTTCATTAGTAGGTTACTGCAAAAATTAAAAAGTGATTTATCTGGGGGGTTTTTGTTTTTGTTTTTTCGAGATGAGTGAAAAGTATATTGTCAGTTACACTGTAGTATGCCGCACTTAGGTGTGTTATCCCTCATGACAGCAAGGGAAGCATTTCCGAGCAAATGAGATGAAGCAAGAAAACTGTGGCGCCACGTGGTCATGAGATCATCAGTACGGAAAAGAGAGAGAGAGATGATGGTGGAGGTTATAGAGTGCTAATTTTTCCGTACTAACTGTGCCGTTTCACAGTTCTTCATAAGAGCTGTAGGAACAAAGATGGAGTCTCTGCGATCAAAATGTCAAATAAAATGCATTTAACGTCAGTACGGGCCGAAATGTAAGTCCTTTCGTCGGTCGATTACGGAAATAACCGCGTATAGAAGGCGCTGAAAAAAAATGACAAATGGACATTATTTAAAACCATTATTCAAGAAAAATGTGCTCATCAATTATTATATAATCTGAACTCGAAGCTGTGAGAAGACTCAAGACTAGATTGAAAGGGATCATCCAGCGGAGCTAAAGATTATAAGTTGGAAACGAAAGATAATTCGCGACTACACGCCAATCAGCTGATATCAAGATTAAATCGTTGCGCGGAAGATTAAATACGTAAAAAAAAAAGAAAGGAGATAAATAGACCACAGTAGAACTACGTCACGAAGTGGCGCAGGGCTTCAATGAAATTTTCCCGATACTGTTTAATGTTGAAGGACACCTACTGATCAGTTGTTGAGTGCATTTACGCCAACAAAAAGATAGCGGAAAGAAATTTATTTTCAAATTGGAATATATACAGAACATCTGTCTTAGTCGATTTTGAACTAGTTTATTGGATCAACTGTACCCTAACGAAATCTATGCAATCTGAGCAACGCAAGAGATATATTAATTGGAAGATGTCAGCAATGAATCAAATATTCTATTATTGTTCTGTTTCATACGCACGAGTCTCCACCATGGGTCTGTAAGGAAGCAAGGCGATGCTGCTTGGATCCTGACAAGGCGATACGATGTTAGCTGTCCCGGATGACCAGTGATCGGTGTTGAGAAGCTACGATGTACCCGACCACTTGTGGGGGAACCAGATGACGAGATCCTAATCTCAGATGACCGGAGATGAGGAAACATCGAGACCATCTTGAGCAAAGCTAAGTCCATTACCTAAGTCGTTTTCGTAAGTAAGAGTATATTATTTCTTTTATTGCATGTTGATATTTGTTTTGTGCGAAGACAGTGCGTAGATAAACGTCTTGCTGATGTGATTGGAAGTAGGTATTCATCCATATGGTATGTCAATTCCACTTGTAGGCGTGGTCACCAAGTGATTTTCCGATCGTAATGTTTTCCAGTGATATGTGAGGAGAGATAGCTAGAGTTATTATTATTACCAGTGTTGAGTAAAGAGTGAAGTTGGCATTAATACCTGTGTGTCCTAATTTAATCAATGTCAATCAGTTCGAGATCGTATATAGGATGTGTTTTATGAAGGAATATGGCAGTAGACTACTCCAAGTTCATGTTAAATTTGGCACTATGACAGTAGTAAGTAAAGTAGGCATTTTATGAATGTCACGGCACGTTGATGTGCAAGTTAAGGTAGTGATTTACATATGATGAAGTGAAAGAGTTGTTATATATGAAATATGAGTATTAATTAACGCGTCATAGATATGATATAAGGATGTTAATGATTTATGATGGCGGTATTTATTGTTTTCTTCGAGAGAGAAGTATTCATAGTTCTGCGAAGTGAGATCTAGTCATTTCAAATGATGTTTCGGAGAGTGTCACTGAATTCTCGCCAATTCCATGTAATAATTCTGGATCATACGCATGGTACATAGCTTAGGATATGATCTCGAGACGAGTAGTGCAATGTTTTTTTTATCCATGTTAGGATTACCTAGAGAATCATATATGTACTCAAGATAAGATTTGAGCCTTCACTGATTTACTTAGGATGATCTTGAAAACCCTCGCGATGTATAACTTTATTTCTGGGCAAATTTCAACCTGATCACTGGTGACATAGATTTTCAAGGGAGAATTATTGTTTGTTTTTTTTTAGTCGGAGATAGTGTCATCTGACCAAGTAGATTTTCCGTTGATAGTATGTGTTATGATAGCTACATATGATATGTGTGGTGACGTTTTTTTGTTTTGTTTTTTTTGCAACCATGTACGCACGTAGTCTGATAATCAATAAGCTAAGGTCATTTTACCTTAAGTTCATAAATTAAATCTTGCGATAACGTTACTTGTAGGGTGATTACGACTTACAATGGACGTAGCTTAGCTTATGATGTGTGACACAAGGAAATATGAGCGTCTAAGAGGCAACTAAGTAGACAGAAGTGAATGTTTAAAATGTAAAACATACAAGCGAGTACTTGTCAAATCAAAGGAAGAAGAGCTTTGTGATAGCCTTATTGAGAATTCTAAACCTGCATCTAGACAAACAGTCAGTGAAAATTAAGTAATGTGACAGTTTATAGAGTAAGGAATAGGTGGTAACTAACAGAATCTAATGCTTATCCCTAGAATAATTGATTCAGACAACTTGAACTCCATTTCTTGACTGAACATTAACTCGGCAATTCTACTAGCGTTTCTTTATTTTCTCAAGAGAGTATCACTAGAAATTCTGTAAATAGTAATTAATACAATTTTTATTTTTCTTCTTTGAGGATGCATCCTATATTCTTAGTATACTTGATTTTAATGTTTATTTTCTTGCCAGTATGGCACATGTAAATACCATTATCTGTATTCACATTAATTTATTTTATTACCGCCCAACTTTGTAAGTGAGTTGTATACGAAGGAAAACATAGCTTTTTCAAAAGTTTCCCAGATGTTATATAGAATTTATTCTAATAATTTATGATTTTGGAGATCAATGGGCTTATGAAAGGAAATAATATGATCCGAGAAGACATTTATTTAGGATGAATTCGGAAGATGTAATTTTTCTGAAAGGTTGTTGACGGATATAGACTATAGGGTTGACAGTGAGACACTCATTTCAAGAACTATTTCATTGGTGAAAATTTGAGATAATTTTCTTGAATATTTGACTTAATATTTAAAATAAATATGGAATAGTGAAACCTAAACACTCTTTCTCTGTGTTCTTAGAATAAGAATTAGTTGTAAGACTGTAGTAGTTTCAAGCGACGACAATTTCTCTAAGAGCTAATAAGAGTATGGTATCTAACTAGATACGAGTAAGAGACGTCTTTCTGCGTTAGTTAGAAACTTCCATTAATCGACCTGGACGTTTTTCTATTACGGAACTCACACCCGTAAAACTCAGTCACCGGATTAATTGAATTTAGAGCTAGTCAGGATCTCTTGTGTCCATGCCTGGACGCGGGAACGGCGCATAACATACATGATTTTTTAATGAATTGTGGGCTCTGGAGAGGCCTGATGCACGTCTTTCGAGCTTACGCCTGAAGGATGGATCATTTTGTGAACACATTATATTATGTTAGAGCCTCCGTGGCTCAGACGGAAGCGTGTCGGCCTCTCATCGCTGGATACCGTGGTTCAAATCCCGGTCACTCCATGTGAGATTTGTGCTGGACAAAAGCGAAGGCGGGACAGGTTTTTCTCCGGGCATTCCGGTTTTCCCTGTCATCTTTCATTCCAGCAACACTCTCCATTCTCATTTCATAGCATCTATCAGTCATTAATAAATCACATTGGAAGTGGCGACCCCATCGTACTAACAGCCTATTTATGATTCATTCATTACATCCCTGACCCGTCAATGACTGGAAAACAGGTTGTAGGTTTGCATGAAATTATGTTAAGGAAACAATATCACTTTTCGGCCACAACGATAATGCTGATATTCGATCATATCCTGGCATTATTTAACAGTTCATTATCCAGTAGCGCGTATTCAAACATTATACAATCCACATAATAACAAAAATCTTGATGACCTTTTGACTTCATGGCGTTTTTAATATTTTCGTTCGCACAATTTAACTCCCGTTGGACTCCACAACACAGCTACACAAAGACAACATATACAAGCAATGTAACCAGCTTTCTCTATAAATGAGAAAAAGTTTCGTTTGTTTGTTTTTACACACACAAAATGTAGCCAGCCCTGTAAAAAGAAGAAACATAAGCCACCATAGATTGAAGTTGTTTGGATAACCTGTGGATGCCCTCATTATCTTAATGGAAGACTCCTCCTGCAAGTAGCAAACAAAGTACGGTATGATTCATAAATGGAGCAACAGACAAGCCTTCACACGTCCACGTAGCCTGCCTTATTAAAGTGAAACATCTCCTATAACACCATTCCTTGCCCATTTTGTTTTCGTCCTTTGTCGTTTTTGTCATTATTTTTAGTTTATCCTCGACGAGATATATAAAAAAACAAGCTCATTTCAATTCATTAAATGAAGAAACACTCATTCTAACACGATTGGAACACGCAGAGTAAAACTGATCCTAATGATAATAATTCTATAGCATCATATCTGTGTAATGAAATTGTGTTATTCCCACAAGGTCTCCCACAATTGACTAGAAAATCTGTCCGCGAAATCAAAAGTTGCATTGCAAACAAAAAGCCATTGTCTAAGCTAAGCCGCGTTCTTATAATTACACATGTTGAACAAAGAGCAATAATATAATCAAAATCCATGCATTAGAAGATTAAGAGATAAGCCGATTAACATAAAAGCAGCCTGGAGTATTTTGATCAAGTTCATGTGTGCCTGAAGAGATTAGCTTTGGCGATGAATATTTAATTTGTGCCAGACTTTTAAGGCTGGCTGATCCCATACCCCGTCTCCAGACTCGATACAAGTTCACGTAAATAATAAATTAAATTGTATTAAATTAGATTTCTTTTACAATTTGTTTTACGTCGCACCGACACAGATGGGTCTTATGGCGACGATGGGATAGGAAAGGGCTGGAAGTGGGAAGGAAGCGGCCTTGGCCTTAGTTAAGGTACAGCCCCAGCATTTGCCTGGTGTGAAAATTGGAAACCACGGAAAACCATTTTCAGGGCTGCCGACAGTGGGGTTCGATCAACCTATCTTTCGGATGCACGCACACAGATGAGCCCCCTAGCCGCACGGCCAACTCATCCGGTTAAACTAGAATTAATTAATAGACTATTCTTTAGCTTAAATTTATGTGCATATAAAAGGCTTACATGTTTGAATCATCAACGTCCAACCAAAATAGCTATTCCTGGAAATGTGAAATCTGGATGTTTACTCCTTTTAATATTCAGGCAATGAAAACTTTTTTTTTATTAAAAAAAAAAGGACCCTAAACAGGTGAAAATTAGCCAGTTCTTACGCGTAAGAGTGCTCTGTATGTATCTCGCAGAAGCCGCATAACTGCTATCATATGTGACCTGCAAGTGTGTACTAAGTGATCTTGTACAAGCGTGCTTCGAGTTTGAACATAAATAATAACAGATATGTCCGTCCAGGAAGGGAATAAGCGGATTAATGCTTTTGAAGCAACGAAGGTCTTTGAGGCACGCCTTCAATTGTTATCCAGCTCTGCCAACCCCGGGGAAGAGTCCCTAGACTCGCTGAGTCAGGATTTTCGAGACTTCTGAAGCCCCATCTCCTCCGAACTTGCAGTGCTGAAAAAAGAACTGTGCAAATTAGCACGGCAGCTCGACCATCAAGAAGAACGCATTGTCGAAGGAGAGCAGTACAGCCGTAGAAACTGCCTCCTAATCCATAGTCTCCGAGGAACCACGAGAGGATATTTACGAAAACAGTGAGGGGAAACCTTCCGAACGAAGTTGAACGTGGACTTCACGATGGAGAGCTTCGACCGGTGCCACAGGATTGGGCGGCCTCAGCGCTCAGCAGCTGACGTGGTATCTACAGGCAGGCGTCCCATAATAGTTAAATGTACCCGCTACCACGAACGTGACCGAGTGTGGAAGGCGGAGCGGCTCCTGAAGGGCACAAAGGTACTCATTACCGAGTCCCTCACCAAAACCCGTAAGTGTATATTAAACCTTGCTAGGGATCACTTCGGGCCATCCCGCATCTGAATCCAAGACGGACCGTGATTCACCTTCCTAATGGGACGAAAAGATCCAACACCACTGTCGCGGAACTGGACAGCATAAAAAATCTGCGGGATAACAGTGACAATTGAAATGAAACAGCACAGCTCGATAGTGTATTTGCTTGTTATTCGTAAGTGTTTCTGTAAGTGTATTATGTGTGTATCTGTGTGTGTTTGTGGTAGTCAGTGTAAACATTTATCAGGATGTCGAGGTAAGCTGCATGCTACTGTATTTCTGTTATACTACTTCGTTAACATTCCGTTATTCAGCTGATCCAGAGCTCTGTACCTTTCACTGACCTTGGCAACATCGCTCCTCTCACCACAGACTAACAGGCACTAGTTGGCCTTGCCCTCTGCCAACTGGTTACAGTGCTGCCACGTCAACGCACTCTTCTTTGTAGCGCACTTCGACGAAATTCAAGCCATAATGAGGGAAAAGAATATCCATATTCTTGGTATTAGCGAAAGCTGGCTTACATCGAGCATAGAGTTTGGTACAACTTGACCGGTATCCCCTCTTACGTTACGATATATCCGAAGGCAGAAGAGGAGGTGGGGTAGCCATGTACTGCAGAAACGACTTAAAAATGTCGGGTGATATGTATATCATCTAACAATGCACAGCTAGGGCCAGAATTCATGTTTGTTGAATTCATTATTAACCAACAGAAACTCCTTATAGTTATTGTATACAAGCCGCCGAAAATTACAAACAGCCTACTAATCACACACAGATAACTACGAAACTCACACGCTCATTGACCACATTGTGACAAATAACCCAAACAAAGTTATAACTCACGACCAGATTATAGTCCCAGCCATCTCCACTCATGACCGTATCTACCTATCCTACTCCCTCCGAATGCCAAAATATAAACCTAAGTATGTTATTTCTAGAAACAGAAAAGGCATTGATATGGGCGAGTTAAGACATGACACAATCTACCGTGGAATTACATACTCCTATTGGACAATATAGACACGAAAGTAGACAAGTTTAACTCTATTGTAATCGCTCTGTACGATAAACACGCCCCTAAACGACAAATAAAAGTTACTCGCCCGTCTTGTCCTTGGCTAAATAATGAAATTAAAAACATGATGGCCCACCGCGATGCACTTTATCGACGCTTCAAACGAACTCGTGACCGAAGTGACTTCGAAAATTACCGGGTCCTTAGAAATAGAGTTAAACAGCTCGTTAGAAACCGTAAATTTACTTGCAAAACATGACTGCAAACATGAACTTTAGCATTGCTTGGAACATGCTTCGTTCCTTAGGCATAGGGAAACCTCAGCAACAACCTGATGTGCCAGACATACCACTCGATAAGTTAAATGAGCTTTTTACTGAAGAAAGAACAACACCTAACGTACTAAATTCCCCAAACTCAGTACCCAACTCCGTAATTAACCCTATACCTGACCAACAACCTTTTACATTCCACCCCGTTACTGCTAATAAAGTTTTAAAAAAGTATTATATTCTATCAAATCAAAAGACAGAGGAGTGGATGATATTCCTACAACTTTCTTACGCAACATTATTGGTGCTGTTTTACCAATTACTACCCACATTTTTACTACTGCCTTAAGAACGGAACCTTTCCTTCACTATGGAAACTAACCAATGTTATCCCTGTGCCGAAGAAACCCGACCCCTCCCAACCATCTGACTACAGACTAATTTCTATTTCACCTGCGATTTCCAAAGCGCTCGAGCGTCTGGTTCATGAGCAGGTGTTGGAACCATTCTCTCCTAGACCCATTGCAATCTGACTTCAAGAGGGGACACAGCACAGCAGCTGCCCTGCTTAAAGTGACTGAGGACATACGACACGTAATGGACCAAAGACTGACGACAATACTTACTCTCCTCGATTTCAGTAGCGTATTTGACACTATAAACATCCAGGCTCTATCTAACAAGATGCAATCTTACTACTTCAATCAACGAACTATTAATTTATTTTCATCGTACCGTACATCAAAAATAGCGCGCAACGAATTGTAACCCTTGATAAAACCTCTCACTGGCTAACCAGGAAGGAAGGCACGCCGCAGAGTAGTATTTTAGGCCCTTTGCTCCTTATTTTGTACATAAACGACATTTCATATAATTTAAAGAATTGTAGCTACCATCTTTATGCGGACGACTTACAAATAGGCCTATACTGTCACTGTAAGACCTCTAATTTGCCTCAAGCCATAACAGGCATCAGTGCTGACCTTCAACGATTTAATGCTTACTCCTTGAAATATTCCCTCCTTCTTAACCCCTCCAAGACACAAGCAATCATTATTGGCTCTCAAAAATTGTTGGTCACACTATGATACGAAACTATTCTCCCCGTTATACTGAATGGTAGAGTTATTTCATTCAGCCAAACTGTGAGAAATCTTGGAGTGACAATGAATGAAACGTTAAATTGGTCTGAAATATAAAAAATGTGTGTAAAAAAATATGTTCGATACTTCATTCAGTTAAAAGAAACAGCAATATTTTACCTTGTAATGTGAAAGTCAAACTCATACAAACACTTAGTGCTTCCCGTCCTCGACTACTGTGACGTCATTCTTGTAGACGCAACAAAAGAGCAGACTTCAAAACTTCAGCGAGCGCTTAATTGTTGCCTTAGATTTATATACAGTCTGAGTTATGATACACAAGCCACCCCTTACTATCACACTATTTCATGGCTGAAGCCCGACAAACGACGAACGTATCACTATACTCGACCACTATAGGCGACCTGCGCGTCAATGAGGATGGGGCCCTTCCTATGTCGAATTCTTATGCTGAAGGCGGTACACACACCCAGCCCCCAATCCTTTGGAATTAACCAATTACGGTTAAAATCCCCGACCCGGCCTGGAATCGAACCCGGGATCCTCTGGACCAAAGGCCAACACGCTAACCATTTAGCCATGAAGCCGGACGAATCACATACTGATACAGATATACAGACTGCTCTCTGAAGACAGACCACTATACATTTCATCCCAGCTTAAGTATTTGTCCTCCTTTCACAGAAGTAATACCCGCTCTGGTTCCTCCTTTTCTATTCCTGTTCACAATTTCTTTGCTGTGACGGGTTCTAGACTTTGGAATTCCCTGCCTGCCAGTGTCAGAAATACTACCTCATTACTTAAATTTAAGACTGCTTGCTAAGACTACCTGCTAATGTAGCTGACTAACTTGTATGACTGGATGATCGAATGAATGTGACTTTAAAAAGTTGAATGTATGTTTGCGTAGGTTATTATTTACTATATTATATTATCTACTCAAACTCTGCTCCCAACAGTGGCTAAGTGTAAGAGAGGGCCAAGAGCCATAACTTCGCCACCTACAAAGGCATGATAAATAAATAAATGAATTAATTAAATAAATAAATGTCCGCCTCTGTGATGTAGTGGTTAGTGTGATTAGCTGCCATCCCCGGAGGTCCGGGTTCGATTCCCGGCTCTGCCACGAAATTTGGAAAGTGGCACGAGGGCTGGAACGGGGTCCACTCAGCTTTGGGAGGTCAGCTGAGTAGAGGTGGGTTCGATTCCCACCTTAGCCATCCTGGAAGTGGTTTTACGCGGTTTCTCACTTCTCCTCCAGGCAAATGCCGGGATGGTACCTAACTTAAGGCCACGGCCGCTTCCTTCCCTCTTCCTCGTCTATCCCTTCCAATCTTTCCATCCCCCCGCAAGGTCCCTGTTCAGCATAGCAGGTGAGGCCGCCTAGGCGAGGTATGATTGATTGATTAATTGATTGATTGATTGATTGATTGACTGATTGATTGATTGATTGATTGATTGATTGATTGATTGATTGATTGATTGATTGATTGATTGATTGATTGATTGATTGATTGATTGATTGATTGATTGATTGATTGATTGATTGATTATTATTATTATTATTATTATTATTATTATTATTATTATTATTATTGTTGTTGTTGTACCGGTTGGTACACCTATACGCCGCACATTTGAATTTTCCGCCTTAAAGTACTCTTCTACAGCTGAAACTCTGAACTTTAAAACTGAATTAATTCAACCGTTTATCTGAAGATGTCACTGTGTTAATTTCGAATTGTTTTTGTTTACTAATTATCAAGAAGTGTGGACATTCTCTCACAGATGTCTCTACCAAAAACTATGATCATGCACCCTGGTGCGAAGTGAAAGAACTTTTCTTGAAGATATTTCGTAGGTGGGTTGGCAATATTAATCCTTTCCTTCCGCCTGTTTTGAATTTACCCAATCAGTAATTTCTGTAATTGATTTCCCTCCAATCACAGGTTTCTTCTTCATTTTTGACTTGTAACTTCTAGCCGACCAATAAACGCATGTGGGTGCGTCTTTATTATTCATGAAAGGTCTCGAATCTTCCACGAGGGTATAAAAGCTGCTGATTTTCTGGTCTCTCGGCCACTCGTACAACATCTAGCTTAGTGTATGGAAGAATAGCAGGAGGCGGGAAACGCCTCTTTCATCTGTTAGCAGCCCTTCAAAAAGGTAATGGCCGTTTAACATCTTTATTTTCTTGCTAGCTCAGCAGTTTAATCCTCGGGGAAGGTCCGAAACCGTTTTTGTTGTAACCTATATCATTTCGATGTAAAATTTTCATGTTTCTTTAACTGTAAATCGGGGATAGAGAGTGCTTTACCCTCTCGAGCTCCCCTTCATTTTGATCTGAGGTGACCACGTTTTTATAACCGATTTTCTTCTCCTTCCTAATGTATTAAAATTTTCTTATACGAGTCACCTCCCTAGTGTGGGACTAGCCCCTGTTGAATCGGCCTAGCGCCACTTAGGTTTTAACAAGTTTCATGTAGGAGTGCAAGTACTCGCCTCCATTCAGCTTTGTATTTTAGGCCATTAACTTAACCCATTTTGTTTTCCTTCCTGCTAAGGCCCAGTAGATTGGGTACGAGATACCCCTGTTCCATTATAAGTTGTGCCTTGATGGCAGTTAATTGTAAAGTCTGTTATTGCCTTTAATAGGCTTGAAGGATTGAGAGCGGTCAGCTCTTTATTGTGTTTTGAAAGGTGCCTCTAGGAGGCTTGACATTACTAGATGTGAGCAAGTGCTCCATTTAATGAGGGGTTTTCTGCCCTTTGGTAATTTGTGGTCGTGAGCTGAGAGCTCAGTGACTGTAAAAGGTGGGGCTTGAAGCCCAGATCATTAATTTGTCTCTAAATCCTTGCTTTTCTGGTCTTGTACCTGATTATTGGATAGCTGTTGACTTGTTGTACTTGTTAAGTTTTCAAATTCTATGTAAAAATTTGTTAAATTTTGTTGTCTATTGAAAATATAACCTTTATTTAAATTTTTAATTCATCTTTCGGACGTGTAGTTAGACTCATTCCAGCCCGCGCCTTCTTTCACATCTGCTGTTCCACAGATACCTCGGAACAATTATTTTTATTATTATTATTATTATTATTATTATTATTATTATTATTATTATTATTATTATTATTATTATTATTATTATTATGTGCGTATGGACCCAATGGATCACGCAAAGCTCTAACGATTCTGTTTTCTGAGTTGCCAAACAGCTCTCATCCTTTCTCCGTGGATCCTTTTTCGTTCTTCTGTCCACTTTGCTCCAGTCTTCACTTCGTTCTCTGGTTGCACTTTCCATCCATTATTTTTTTTCCTATAAAGGTTTCTGTCCGCGGTGTCATTTGGGTTTATCTGGGCTTTTTCCAGATCCTTCTTCACTTCTAGTACCCATGGAATATTTTTAGATGTTCTATGTAGGTGAGAATCTTGTGTGTCAGTCTACTTGCCGGCAATCTGTGGACGTGCCCATAGAATTTCAAACGTCTTTTGCGGATGTCTGCTGTAATGCTCTTCTGTCTCTTAGCCTGACCCCAGTCTATATCCATCTTCTGCTTTTCGGGGGGCGAGAATTTTCCTCAGGATTCTTCTTTCTTCTTTTAAAATGTTTTCTAGGTCACCTTTCCCGTTTAGTGTAAGGGTCTCGCTGGCATATAAGACTTCGGGCTTTATTACTGTATTATAGTGTCTGATCTTTGCATGGCGGGACAAGCACTTTTTATTGTATATGTTGTGAACCCTACCGCAGGCTTTCCGAAATTTTTGTAGGCGAATTTTCTGGGCAGCCTTCTCACCTCCCGTTGGTTCAAGTATTTCTCCCAAGTACTTGAAGTGTGATACTCGATTGATTTGCCCATGTGTCGTGTTCAAATTTTGGATGTCAAATTTTGAGCAGAAGAACTTGGTCTTTTCAAAGGAAATTTGTAGGCCAACCTTTCCAGCACATTCGCTAAGGGTTTCAATTTGTTTAACGGCTGTGAATACATCATCTGTAAGTATGGTCAGGTCATCTGCAAAAGCGAGGCATGATATCTCAATACCGTCTTTGGGTCGTCCTAGTCGTATGGGGCGCCAGTATCCCATGTCTTTCAATACCTTTTCCCACTCGCGGATGACTTTGTCTAGGACGAGGTTGAAAAGAAGCGGAGATAAGCCGTCACCTTGTCGGACGCCAGTTTTAATCGGGAATGGTTCAGAGATCTCCCCCATGAATTTAACTTTGGAGATAGTGTCAGTGAGTGTTGCCTTGATGAGGTTGAGGGTCTTGGAATCAAGCCCCAGTTCCTCAAGAACAACGAAGAGAGACTGTCGATCAACCGAGTCGTACGCTTTCCTGAAGTCAACAAAAATGCAGATGACCGGTTTGTTCCTCAATGCTTTGTATTTAAGTGTTGTCTTCAAGTTGAATATTTGTTCTGCACACGAGCGACCAGGACGGAAGCCTGCTTGATATTCGCCAATACTTTGTTCAAGTTGTTCTTGCGTTCTCTTCAAAAGGCAAGCTGAAAGAATTTTGTAAGTCACTTGGAGAAGAGAAATGCCCCTGTAATTGTTTACGTCAGTCTTATTTCCCTTTTTGTGTAATGGGTGGATGAGGGCGCACTTCCAGTCCTGAGGTAATTCTTCCGATTGCCAGATATCTGTAATGATTTGAGTGAGCTCCTTGAGGGAGTTACGTCCAAGATTTTTCAGAAGTTCCGCAATGATGCCATCTTCTCCGGAGGTCCTATTGTTTTTAAGTTTGAGGATGTGGCCGCGGATTTCTTCCTCTGTCGGTGGTGGAGATTCTGGGAAAGTGTGCCTTGGGGGTTCTTGAGGGAATCTTGTGAGGGGCTCTGGACAGTTGAGGAGATCAGCGAAGTAAAGTGCTAATTCTTGACAATTATCCTGATTACTGAGTGCAAGTTTTCCATCTGATCTTTTGAAAGCCAGGTTTTGAGGAGCGTACCCACGGACTTGTCCTCCGAATTCCCTGTAGAAATCTCGTACATTGCAGTTACGAAAGTTGTCTTCAATCGAGTCCAGTTGTTGCTTCAGGTGTTTTCTCTTGACCTGCCTGATGATTTTGGCTACTCGTTTGCTAGTTTCATTGAAATATGTTTGGTTTTCTGGTGATTTCTTGCTGTTGTATTTCTGGAATGCTTCTTTTCGTTCCTTCAAGGCACGTTCACATTCAGAATTCCACCAAGGGTGTTTTGTATTCTTTTTCAGGGGAATTTGCTCTCGAGCTTTCTGGATGATTTTGTTGCGGAATTTCTCCCAGGTGCCTGCATGCTCCCTTTCCCACACTTCTTGCAGATTAGTATCTCCAATCTGTGTCGTATCAAACTTCGGTATTTGTGACCTCTTATGATGAATTTTCTTCGGGGTGAATTTTACCTTTATTATTATTATTATTATTATTATTATTATTATTATTATTATTATTATTATTATTATTATTATTATTATTATTATACAGTAATCAAAACAGAGTGTCTGTATGCTAGTGAATGCCTCCGAACGACAGGAATGTCTGGATTAAGAGAAGCCGAGAAATTTGAGAGAGAGATCCTCCGCAAGATAATGGGTCCAAAAATCGTGGATGGCCAGTATAGGTTACAATGAAGGAGAGAATTATACCAAGAAAGCGAAGGATTGATTGAGTCAATGAAGAAAAGAAGACTCAAAATTTTATGGACATCTGTTTAAAATGGACGAGAAGAGGCTGACAAAACAGATTTTTAAAACACTTGACAGTAGAATTAAAGATTCCGACAAATGGTTCAGGGTGGTAAGAAACGATCTTCAGCAGTCTGGATTAAATCGAGAACCCGTCCTAAACCGAGCAAAGAATAGATCAGTGATCGACAGCTTCAGAGGCTTCCATGACGAACAGAAACCGAATAGCGGAAGGACAGAGGAAAGAAGACAGGCTGTCAGAGAAAAAATGCAAAGATTTTGGGCTGCAAAGAAGGTTTCCACTAATGTGTGATTGTTGCTTAATGTGGTCTCAAATGGCCGTAAACGAATATATTATTATTATTATTATTATTATTATTATTATTATTATTATTATTATTATTATTATTATTATTATTATTATTATTATTCAGCCCTTCCCACGTCCAGATACGACACAGCCATAATATCCCGACAGTGAGATGTAATCTCAGGGTATCTCATCAAATAAGAAAAATATTTAATTTTCTTGTAGGTTAGGATTTACGCGAATTCAGAGAAAAACGCAGGGACCGCACGCGATAATCACCGATGAACGTCTCCATCCTATCGCACAGAAGTATAAATTCATCACCGACCGCATAATTCTAACGCAAATCGCATGATCAACACCTTACAAAGTAATTCAATCTGCTCACAACTACTACAAATTACCACTCACTGTATTATAAAATAATGAGAAAACATATTTATTAAACTAAGAAAACTGAGAAAGAATTGAGAACTCATGTCATTATAATCTTCCACAATCGTTGCCCAAAATCAATAATAATTAATCAAACTCAACATTCAAGTTAGTGCTGGCTTTCTAACAAAATATAATATTATGAATTCAATATTTCTGAAATGAACTCAGGTTTCCATATCTATAATCATCCTTGAAAAAATTAAACCAGTCATTCACATGCATCACTGCATCACAATTACATCGTAATAAACAAAAATTTGGAATTCCTCCTTATAATTTATAGTTTGAAATCATGAAATCTGAATTCGTTAACGTAGAATATCATTGGTGAAGAACTGTATTATGATGACTGACGTGCTAAGGTTTCCATCCCTATTGCCTCTTAAATCACGGCCCCTAATTTACTATCTTCTCATTTAAAACTATAACATGAATTATAAAACACCACTCAAAATATAAAATAATCTATCTCACTATTCTACCTAAATAATTCTTAATTTACTGCTGTTTGTTGTTTGAGTCATCAGTCCATAGACTGGTTTGATGCAGCTCTCCATGCCACCCTATCCTGTGCTAACCTTTTCATTTCTACGTAACTATTGCATCCTACATCTGCTCTAACCTGTTTGTCATATTCATACCTTGGTCTACCCCTACCGTTCTTGCCACCTACACTTCCTTCAAAAACCAACTGAACAAGTCCTGGGTGTCTTAAGATGTGTCCTATCATTCTATCTCTTCTTCTCGTCAAATTTAGCCAAATCGATCTCCTCTCACCAATTCGATTCAGTATCTCTTCATTCGTGATTCGATCTATCCATCTCACCTTCAGCATTCTTCTATAACACCACATTTCAAAAGCTTCTATTCTCTTTCTTTCTGAGCTAGTTATCGTCCATGTTTCACTTCCATACAATGCCACGCTCCACACAAAAGTCTTCAAAAACATCTTTCTAATTCCGATATCAATGTTTGAAGTGAGCAAATTTCTTTTCTTAAGAAAGCTCTTCCTTGCTTGTGCTAGTCTGCATTTTATGTCCTCCTTACTTCTGCCATCGTTGGTTATTTTACTACCCAAGTAACAATATTCATCTACTTCCTTTAAGACTTCGTTTCCTAATCTAATATTTCCTATATCACCAGCCTTCGTTCGACTGCACTCCATTACTTTTGTTTTGGACTTATTTATTTTCATCTTGTACTCCTTACCTAAGACTTCATCCATACCATTCAGCAACTTCTCGAGATCTTCTGCAGTCTCAGATAAAATAACAATATCATCGGCAAATCTCAAGGTTTTGATTTCCTCTCCTTGGACTGTGATTCCCTTTCCAAATTTCTCTTTGATTTCCTTTACTGCCTGTTCTATGTAAACATTGAAAAGGAGAGGGGACAAACTGCAGCCTTGCCTCACTCCTTTCTGGATTGCTGCTTCTTTTTCAAAGCCCTCGATTCTTATACTGCAGACTGATTTTTATACAGGTTGTAGATAATTCTTCTTTCTCGGTATCTGATCCCTATCATCTTCAGAATCATAAATAGCCTGGTCCAATCAACATTATCGAATGCCTTTTCTAGATCTACGAATGCCATGTACGTGGGCTTGTCCTTCTTGATTCGATCCTCTAAGATCAGACGTAAAGTCAGGATTGCTTCACGTGTTCCTACATTTCTTCTGAAGCCAAATTGATCTTCCCCCAACTCACCTTCAACTTGTTTTTCCATTCTTCTGTAAATAATACGTGTTAAAATTTTGCAGGCATGAGATACTAAACTAATAGTGCGGTAGTTTTCACACCTGTCAGCACCGGCTTTCTTGGGAATAGGTATAACAACATTCTGCCGAAAATCGGATGGGACTTCTCCTGTCTCAAACATCTTGCACACTAAATGAAATAACCTTACCATGCTGGTTTCTCCTAAGGCAGTCAGTAATTCAGAGGGAATATCATCAATTCCAGGTGCCTTGTTCCTATTTAGGTCACTCACAGCTCTGTCAAACTCTGACCTCAAAATTGGGTCTCCCATTTCATCAGCATCAACAGCCTCTTCATGTTCCAGAACGAAATTATCTACATCGTTACCTTGATACAACTGTTGGATATGCTCCTGCCATCTTTCTGCTTTGTCTTTTTTCCCTAGAAGTGGCTTTCCATCTGAGCTCTTAATATTCATACACCTAGATTTCCTTTCTCCAAAGGTTTCCTTGATTTTCCTGTATGCAGCATCTACCTTTCCCAGGACCATACAGCCTTCGACATCCTTGCACTTCTCCTTCAGCCATTCTTCCTTAGCTACCTTGCACTTTCTATCCACTTGATTCTTTAATCGCCTGTATTCTTTTCTGCCCTCTTCATTTCTAGCATTCTTGTATTTTCGTCGTTCATCAATCAGGTCTAGTATCTCCTGAGTTATCCACTGATTCTTAGTTGATCTTTTCTTCCTTCCTAACATTTCTTCAGCAGCCCTACTGACTTCATTTTTCATGACTCTCCACTCTTCCTCTACTGTGTTTCTTTCGGCCTTTTCATTTAGTCCTTGTGCAACATGTTCCTTGAAACGATCCATCACACTCTTTTCTTTCAACTTGTCTAGATCCCATCTTTTTGCATTCTTTCCTTTCTTCAATTTCTTCAACTTCAGATGGCATTTCATGACCAACAAGTTGTGGTCAGAGTCCACGTCTGCTCCTGGGAAAGTTTTGCAATCCAACACCTGGTTTCTGAATCTCTGCCTAATCATAATGAAGTCTATTTGATACCTTCCAGTGTCTCCAGGTCTCGTCCACGTATACAGCCGTCGTTTGTGGTGTTTGAACCAAGTATTGGCGAGGACAAAATTATGGTCAGTGCAGAATTCAACCAGCCGACTTCCTCTTTCGTTCCTTTGTCCCAATCCAAATTCTCCTACTGTGCTACCTTCTCTTCCTTGGCCTACCACTGCGTTCCAGTCTCCCATCACAATTAGATTCTCGTCACCTTTGACATATTGTATTAAATCTTCTATCTCCTCATATATTCTCTGTTATACGGCTCAATATGCATTCATTCGTTAAATTCATCTCTAATATATCATATGTGCAAGTAATTAAATAAGTATCTACGTTATGATATCTCGGTACTATGTAAATTCGTCGCCTCTACTATATATATTGTCTTAACATACCTTACACTTCACGTATGTTACGAGAATACGTCACAAGATTCATATATTTTAACATTAACAGCTGTATTTGATGTTACACCACCTCTCAAATCTCAACTATATACGAATATTCACCATTCATACCTTATTTCATGTCACTCCCGCGGTGTATTTCTTTCCTTGTACTTGCATCGTCTACCTGATCCGATATATTCATATTTAGCATCTACCATCCATATACACGTCTCATAATTACCATAACGCACATTATCATACTTAAATCAATTCATATTTCCTCTCACTTCATTATAAAACCTTCAATTAATTCCATTTCATGTTTCTCAATACCATTTCCCATCATTCAATTACTGAGACATAACATTCTTTTGTACGTAAATACTCCTTTACATTGATCAATTCTCTTCCAAAATTACGATGCTTAACCTTAAATACTGCGTTCATGCATTTAACAACATTACTTCACAAGGAATAACTCGACTATATCTCTCACTTCTCACATGCAATCCACCTGTGACGTAATCGTTGACTGAATGGTTTCGCGAGATTCATAGATATTATTTACCATATGCCAATCTTTGCACTCAGCAAGTCATCTTCTCGGAATAACTGCCGATAAAATCAAATAATATCGAGAAGTACATGTTCATTTTAAATTCTTATAAGAGCAAAACTTCTTTTAAACTATTCTCTTAGTCTTCTCTTGTGTTCTAATTAACCAATTAATATAGTATTAGCAACTTAAATGTAACGCACTTCACTTCACTGTTTCACTTGCACTCTTAAATATTTCACACTTTGAATACTTTATTCTAATGCATATGCCTAGCCAAATTAAAAATTATATTACTTATGGTAAACACTTAGCTCGTCTTTCATCATATCAGCCGTCAGTTGCTCTCCTCCTGCTCGTCACCTCGCTGGTTCATTGGCCATAGTTCGAGGTTCGGCTGGATTCCTCATCTCATCTTAGGTAGGTTCAGCTGGGCGAATTCCTCCTCTCATCTTAGGTAGGCTCAGCTGTTCGGGTTATATCTCCCTCCAGATTGGTCCATCTGGATGCTTAGCAAGTCTTCTTCTCAGAATAACTGCCGATAAAATCAAATAATATCGAGAAGTACATGTTCATTTTAAATTCTTCTAAGAGCAATATTTCTTTTAAACTATTCTCTTAGTCTTCTCTTGTGTTCTAATTAACCATTTTTCTAAGTCTGCGTAAGATATTTCGTCTTGTCTTACGAAAATCTTCAATTTTAAATTATTTATTTTCTAAAATATTACTTCTTCCTCGACTTTCCTTCTGATAGAGTAATTCTCTCCTATCCTTTTCTTTTCTTACGGCTTCCAATGTATGATTTCCGAAGTATCGCTCATCTTGCGCCTCGGGTCTATCAGTATACGTATTTAAATAAATTCTCGTATATCTCGCTGAATTTATATCCTCCACAGTGTTTCTGCACGTTGTTTTGCCGTCTTCTTTTAAGTTATGATAGCTTTTCTTCAAAACCTCCGCCGTAATTCTTACGATTTCCTCTCTTCTACGCAGCAACAGCAATTTTCTTCTTGTCTTCTCGAGTTCAGTTTTTCAACTAAGTTTTTTCAATAATCTCTTATATTTTACTTCTTTTTTAAAAACAAATCGCCTGAGATTGCTCTGTTCTGCACCGCCTTTTAAATGTATTCGTTCCAAGGTTAATCATGGCCTCCTATTGTATCCAGATGTTAAGACTTTATTGTATATTCTCTTGGATCTGAGTGGTCTATACCTTTCCTAGGCGCCATTTTGGAACACGTCCGAGAATGCAACGAGCACATTATTATTATTATTATTATTATTATTATTATTATTATTATTATTATTATTATTATTATTATTATTATTATTATTATTATTATATAATTCGCTGGGGCCATCAAGGACCACGTTAAGTCTTGTTGCATTTGACACTGACTTGGCCTTCTTTAGAGCCCAAATTTCCCTCATTCTTTGTGAGTGGGCCTGCTCACGCTCCTCTGTCCATGGGGCACCGTGTCTTCTCTTGGGTTGCTCGTCTCGGTTTAGCCCGTTCGTCAATATTTTCTTGCGGAAGAGATCTCTGTTAAGGGCGTCTTCAGCTGAGATATGTAGCATTTGCAGGTCTCCTTTGGTATTTCTAAACCAGGGAATTGTGGTTTTGGGGTTTGAATCAAAAAAGTGAAAGATTTCTTTAGTTAACTTTCTTCCGTCCATTCTTTTCAGATGACCGTAAAATCGTGCCCGTCTTTTTCTGATTGTGACGGTAATTTTCTCTATTTTGCTGTAGACTTCCTTGTTGGATCTCTTTTGATGGATTCCATTTCTATACTTTGATCCCAAGATTCCTCTCACAATTTTGCGTTCTCTTTTCTCCAGTTCTTCAAGGAGTCCTTTGTTGGCATTTAGAGACAGGGTTTCGGCTGCATATAGAACTACTGGCTTCAGAACTGTTTCATAGTGACGTAGCTTGGTGTTTTGGGAAAGGCATTTTTTGTTGTAGATTGTGCGGGATGTTTGGTAGGCTATTTCCAGTTTGCGTACTCGCTCCTGAAGTGCTTCTTTGTCCAGTCCATTTTTCATGATGATCTCGCCCAGGTATTTGAATATTTCTACTCGGGTGATGTCCCCGTATTTTGTATGGAGTTTTGGTGGAGCCTCTTTGATGTTAGTCATTACTTCTGTTTTCTCAAACGATATCTGCAAACCAGTTTGTTCGGCAATTTCCTTTAAAATTTCAATTTGAGCTCTAGCGGTTTCTATGTCGTTTGAGAGAACAGCAATATCATCGGCAAATGCTAAGCAGTCTGTTGCGATCCCCTTGGATTTAGTTACTATTCTCAATGGACTGTAGTTGGTTTCATGTAATCTCACCCGCCAGGTTCTGATGATCTTTCCAAGAACACAGTTGAAGAGTATCGGGGATAGCCCATCACCTTGTCGGACTCCTGTTTTGATGTCAAAGGAATGCGAGAGACATCCGTGGAACTTCACCTTGGATTTTGTATCGGTCAGGGTGACTCTAATTAATGCCAGCAGTTTCAAATCAACTCCAAATTCATTTACTATGTTTAGCAGGACTTTCCGGTCAATGGAGTCGTACGCTTTATTAAAGTCCACAAAGACAGACACATACTGCTTGGACCTTAGTGTACAATATCTGATGATCGTTTTGAGATTTTGAATCTGTTCAGCTGTTGAGCGACCATTTCTGAACCCTCCTTGGTATTCACCTATTTGATGTTCGACTTGTGCTTCCAAACGCTCCAGGATGGCAAGTGATAGAATTTTGTAAGTCACGGGTAGCAAAGATATTCCTCTGTAGTTGTTGATGTTCTTCATGCTGCCTTTTTTTGTGTAATGGATGGATCAAAGCTATTTTCCAATCTTCGGGTAGGGTCTCCTTGTTCCAAATTTCTTCTATTTGCTTTTGCAAGATATCAAGTGATTCCTCTGGGGTATATTTCCATAGTTCTGCTACTACTGAGTCTTCCGCCGGCGCTTTGTTATTTTTGAGACGGGCAATGTGGCGCTTGATTTCATCTCTGTCGGGTGGTCTGGAATCTGGGTACCTGAGTAAGGGTTCCTTGGTCTCAATGGCGCTTTGCGGCTTAGAGCAATTAGGTAAATTCTTGAAGTAATCTGCCAGAATGCTGCAATTTTCTTCATTTGACATCGCCAATGTGCCGTCCTTTCGCTCAAAGCATAGAGACGGTGGTTTATAGCCAGTGAGTTTGCGTTTGAAGGCTCTGTAGTACTCTCTGCTTTCATTCTTGTTTTGTTCTATGTTTACAATGAGAGATTTTTCGCATTTACGTTTCTCAGTTCTGAACACCCCAGCTGCTTGGGCACGTTGGGTTTTGTAGGTTTCCCAACCATTTACTGATTTCGTAGAGTAGTACTGTTTCCACGCATTGAGTCTTTCTTGGAGGACTGATTCGCAGGTACCATTCCACCAGGCATGCTTTTTGCTTCTCTTGATTTCTGCAACGTCTTTGGCGGCCTCAACAAGGAGCATTTTGGTGTTGTTAAAGTCACAGTCATTTGGTCTAGCCTTCTCCTGGAACTCCTCGACCCTTTGCCGAAGTTTATCATTGTCGAAGCGTGTGATCTGTTTGGTTGTCTTCCTTGTGTTTGCGGGAATTGGTTTGAATTTGATAAGACATATAATGATCTGAGGCCACATTGATGCCTTTCTTTACCTTGAAATTCATAATCTCAGGGCTGTTTCTCCTGGAGATTGCAACATGATCAATTTGGAACTCTCCGAGAGCTTGGACGGGAGAACGCCAAGTCATTTGCTTTCTGGGTAGATGGCGAAAATGGGTCGACATGACCTGCAGGTTGTGATTTTCGTAAATGGACACCAGTCTTTTGCCGTTGGGATTGGTTCATTTGTGAGCAGGGTAATTTCCTATAACTTTCTTGTACTTCTGTTCACGACCTAGTTGGGCATTGAAGTCACCCAAAAGAAGCTTGACATGGTGTTTGGGGATTTTGTTTAATTTTTCATCCAATAGGTCCCAGAAATTATCAACTTCGTCTGGATCAGACTTGTTCTTATCGTTTGTAGGAGCATGTGCGTTAACTAGGGCGTAGGTTTTGTTCGCGCATTTTATTGTGAGTATAGACAATCTGTCATTCACAGGTTCGAAATTTGCAACCGATTTAAGGATCTTGGTTCTAACAGCAAACGCGGTTCAAAGCATCACAGCTCCATTGAGGATTCCTCTTTGCGCTTTGCTCTTGAAAAATCGGTAGCCTTCGGATTCAAAAATCTCTTCATCTGGGTACCTTGTTTCCTGTACGGCTATTACGGATATCTGATTTTCGTGAAGAGCTTTGGTGAGGGTTTTCAGCTTGCCAGTTTGTGTAAGTGAATTTACGTTGAAAGTTGCTAGAAAGGTTTTAGATTTTGGCCTGAGTTTTTGACTCTTCGGGGTACACCGAGACGCTCCGACTCGTCTCTTGCACGATGTCGAGTCTCCCCCAGAATCCGAACGAGACTCGTGCGCCGTGGCGTTCACGACGAGGGATTTATCCGAAGATTTACCCCCTGGGGTATGTTTCTTGAAATGTTGTGCCGTCATGCTTTTTGACTTGACGTTGCTTTGGACGGGTACCCATCCTTTTACAACTAGGGTTGTTAGCCCTAGAAGTTGCCTCAAGATGTTTTCTGGCTTCTGGTCATTTACCAGTCTTCGCCGTAACCCTGGCAAGGGACCAGTTTTTTTTCACGGTGGTATTTTGTTTCCCTACTACCCTCTGACTCTGCTGGCGGCAGAGCCAGCGAGCTTCCCCAATTCCAATGGGACGCGCCCGATGGAGGTAACCGGTAAATCCCCACACGGGTATTATTATTATTATTATTATTATTATTATTATTATTATTATTATTATTATTATTATTATTATTATTATTATTATTATTATTATTATTATTTAAGATGTGATTCATTCAACGTACCCCAAAGAGGGTGAAACGAAAGAATAGAGATATAGATATGAATGATGCACTTAATCTAACGTGATTTACAATAGATTTTAAAAGACACTGAATTGCCGGAAATTTGTACTGATACTACTTCCACTTATCTACAGAACACAGGTCAATTTCTTTCACCAAGTTCTTTACCTATTGACTGCGGGTTGGAATGGAGTTTTCTCAAACTCAAGAGGACAACTGAGGAACTGCCTCCTAACAGATCCAGTGATATGGTAATGATGATGGTGGTGATGATTATTGTTTTAGGATTTTTAAAAATACAGCGCTAATCATCCTCTCCCAACACTACTGTGCGAGAAGGCTGCACGGTTACGACCGAGTAGATGTTACCTTGAATTCGGAAGATGATGGGCTCGAACCCCGCCAACGGCAGCTTTGAAGATGGTGCTCAGTCGTATCCCATTTTAAAACAATACAAATGCTAGGCATGTACCTTAATTAAGGCCATGGCCACGTCATACCCAATCTTAGTCCTTTTCTGCCTCGTCGTGACCGAAAAACTATCTGAAGTAGTCCGACATTAAAAACTATTAGCTCCATAATAACTAAAGGTTAAAATGGAAGAGGATCGACACTTCGATCAACGATGGTATCGGCGAATAGCGAGCGAGTTAGCTTTGAGGTTCGGGGCGCGCAGCTGTGAGCCTGCATTCGGAAGATAGTGGGCTCAAACCCCACTGTCGGCAGCCCTGAAGATGGTTTTACGTCGTTTCCCATTTTCACACCAGGCAAATGTTGGGGCTGTACCTTAATTAAGGTCACGGGCACTTCCAGTTCCATCGTCGCCATAAGACATATCTGAGTCGGTGTGACGTGAAGCCAATTATTTAAAAAAAAAATGTATCGGCAAACATCACCGCGACACGCGACGTAGTTATAACTAAGCTTTGCTATATCTTATGCCATAAGAACTGACATATTTATCTAATATTCTACAAAAGGAATTTACCTAACTAAATAGGTGTTCATACTCATCGATTATGAATTCTGTATTTGAAATAATGTGAGGGGCTTTTGAAGATGAATTTCTGGACGAAGTAAATACTTACACATATTATTATCAGGCATGGCCTTAGCATCAGATGTTGCAGGTCTAGTCTCTAAGGTAATGAGCGAGGAACAGTGGAAATCGAATAGCTGCTAGTTTGTTTGTGTACTGTACTCATTGTGGGAGAACGCTGTTGGCTCACCTTACCGCGACATGCTCCATTACCGGAGAAGCACACAAGATGAACCTGCACTACTAATCAAACACAGAATTGACGACAGAGCAATTGCTGCCTATAAGGCATTAACAATAGGCTGCTAATAATAATAATAATAATAATAATAATAATAATAATAATAATAATGTGGTTTTCCCTAGCTCGAAATCAAGGAGAGAGAAATATTGAGGAAGTTATTAGGACCAGTCAAGGAAGGGAACGAATAAGAAAGACGACCCAACCAAGAGCTCTACAAATACTGTGGAAAAAATCCTTTCAGGCAAGCAAGTCAAGGTTGAAAATATCCTAGGGATATGAGCTACGAATTTTAGGTAAATAAAATTGTACGGGAGGTACCAACCCCCCCCCCCCACCAGTGCATTTAAAATAGGCGCCTTTTAGAAGGCCATCTGTAATATAAACTCTGAAACTGATAGTGGAAGAAGTTTAAACATTCACCGATAGATGTCTCTTCTATCAACTTATGTGGGCTCCATGAGAGGATGGACAACTGTGTTGTTTGTGAATTGTTTTTGGTGTTCTCAGATTATCAGCATTTCTATCTCTTCCCGCCAGCTTAAAATTGTAGCCAATAGGAAATTTTGTACATTTATTTAAGTAACCAATCATGGTTTTTGATATTTAGTTGATTGTCCAATGGAAATTGTGAAAACTTCCTCTCCGCTATAAAAGCTGGGACCTTTCGGGCCATATTGACTTTCAATCGCTCCAGACCGCAGTAGAGTGTGTTAGTAGGGGAGGCAGGGGAGGGCTTGCCTCGTCCGTCTGCGGAAGGTCCACCAGCTCAAGGTAATAGCAGACATATTTTAAGCATGTAATCGTCTCAGAAAGCTAGTTCGAGGGGAAGGTTTTAAAATCTTTTCGTAATGTAACTCTGTAAATCTTCGATCCAGGTCTAAGATCTTAAATTAATCTTAGGGAATAAAGAGTGGGAACCCTCATGTATTCCCCTTCTACTTGGTCTTGAGAGGTGGCTATGATTTCGTAAACTTTAAATGTTTCATTTTCCTTGTAATTTAAACTTGCCCTCCATCTAGTCAACCTCCGTACTATAAGCTTAGCCTCTGTAACTTAGGGCCTTCAGCCCAAATAGGGCTTTAGATATTTTTCAAGTGTATTTCACAGGAGTGCAAGTGGTCGCCTCCTAACATTTGGATTTCCGGCCGATAACTTTAACCTTTTCTTTTTACTAAGGCCATCTAGAATAGGCACTTATTGCCCCTGTTAAATTTAACTAATTTCCTATGTAAATTCGGCTGTTCAGCAGATAAGACAGTGAATACTGTTTGGTTTTGGTAGAATGTAGGTTGTGGCTTTAGAGGCCTGGAACTTGTAAATCTGGAGAATAGTCTCCTAGATAGGAATTGTGTGGAGCAATGACGCTCTTCCTACTGTTGTAAATTTTGGAGCTTAGTCTCCTTGTAGATTCATTGAATGGAGCGGTGGTGCTCTCGTTAAAATTGTAGCTAGGGAGTTTCAAGCTCAGGTTGTTAACTTATGTTGTCTGATTGTTCTAGACCCTCCTAACATTGTTTTTCGAGCTCACTTTTGTACTTGATTATTTGTTATTGCTTAGTAAAGTTCAAAATTCAAAGAGAAAGAAAGGCAAGAAATAAATTACTAATTTTTAAAGTGTTTAATGAAAATTCGATCTTTCCTCTATCCTCTCATTCATGCCGGCACCTTCTTTCACCTCTGCGTTCCACAGAATCCCCGAAACAAAAATATAATAAAGTATGAGAATATATTCTTTATTTATTCCTAAAAATTAGAATCCCTTTCTTGACCATCGTTATCCGGTCGATTAGATTAACAGTTTCCCTTTTTCTACAACTATGAGTGCTAATGTGAGTCAATGCAGTGAATCATTTAAGCCCTTATAACTACATTCGGTGTAAACATTTTTGAAAAAATGAAAGAAACGCCTTAGGGTATTGAACCAAGGAACATATTACAGAAAGAATTGTGTAAATAAGTTAATTTGGCTAGGATTTAATTAAAAAAAGGAAACAAGTAAAGAAACAAGCGATTTTAAGCGTTTTTCTGTAACTACATTCAGGCCGGAAATTATGTTCGAAATTTGTTTTTTAGTTTGATAGAGATATTCAGGACTCACAATTTGAAATCTTTCCGGGCCCTTTAGCCCTTCAACTTTCGGCACAATTGGGAACATGCATCATTTTCAAAAATATTTTTTTTGAAAAGTACACCAATGTAATAGTACGTAAACGTATTACATTGTGGTATGTTGCCTTGTTTTCTACCATTAAAAAAATATTTAATAGTGCCTTTCCGCAAGGCGAGTGAAACGGCCTCTGACGTAAGCAGCGCGCTGTGACGTCACGATCCAGTACCGCATGGAGCTCTACTAGCCGTTGTGCATCAGCCGTTGCTAAAAGCCGATTGTTTATTATTCATGATCGCGAATAACTTCAAAATGACAGAAGAAAGGTTCAAAACAGCACAATCAGACAATCTATCATGTGTAAATGTCATCATTCTTGAAAAATAGTGACTTTTGTGGCCGCAGAAATTCGCGGATAACAAGCAAGTTTGTAAGTGGCGTCTTTTATATACGTGCAATGTACTGTAACCCATAGTATTAGGATAACAACGAACCTGGATAGAAATCACACCACTTTCAACATTTCCTTCTAGACTGATTCCCCTATTAAAGAATAACATTACATTTTCGGGCTTTCAGCATTAGTAAATTAAGAAATCGGATTTCAGCACTAACATAAACATATAGGAAGAATTATAGTACTAGTCCGCTTCTGTGGTGTAGTGGTTAATGTGTGCCACTCCCGGAGGCCCGGTTTCGATTCCCGGCTCTGCCATGAAAGTTGAAAATAAATAGTACGAGGGCTGGAACGGGGTCTACTCAGCCTCGGGATGTCAACTGAGTAGAAGGGTTTCGAATCCCACCTCAGCCATCCTCGAAGTGGCTTTTCGTATTTTCCTACTTCTCCTCCAGGCACCTAAGGCCACGGCCGTTTCCTTCCCTCTTCCTTGTCTATCCCTTCCGATCCTCCCATCCTCCAACAAGGCCCCTGTTGAGCATAACAGGTGAGGCCGCCTGGGCGAGGTAATGGCCCTCCTCACCAGTTTCATCACCATACTCAAAGTCTCACGTTCCAGGACACTGCCCTTGAAGTGGTAGAGGTGAAATCCCTCGCTGAGTCCGAGAGAAAACCAACCCTGAAGGATAAACTAATTAAGAAAGAAAGAAAGAAGGAAAGAAAGAAAGATCATAGTACTATAGGGCTATAATCTATCATTCCCAAAAAAATATATATTTATGGTTGGGACAACTGGCCTACCCACTTCCGGGGCCCATGAAAGAGAAATATCTTTGTGGAGGGAAAAAGTTAAACATGATAAAGATAAATATGACTTCATCTAGTTTTCACAAGTCGGGCTGAGTGGTTCAGACTGTTGAGGTGCTGGCCTTCTGACCCCAACTTGGCAGGTTCGATCCTGGTTCAGTCCGGTGGTAGTTGAAGGTGCTCAAATACGTCAGCCTCGTGTCGGTAGATTTACTGGCACGTAAAATAACTCCTGCAGGACTACATTCCTGCACATCGGCGTCTCCGAAAATCGTAGAAGTAGTTGGCGGGGCGTGAAGCCAGTAACATTAATTACATTTGGCTTTTAACAAGCTGAGCATATCAGAAAAGAAAAGTGTCCTGGTGACATTTTAGTCGCTCAATACAGGAATGTCTTTGGGTGCTGTGACTTTTACTTTTTTTTTTTCTGTTTGCTTTACGTCACACCGTCACATATAGGTCTTATGGCGACGATGGGACAGGAAAGGCCTAGGAATTGGAACAAAGCGGCCGTGGCCTTAGGTACAGCCTCAGCATTTGCCTGGTGTGAAAATGGGAAACCACGGAAAACCATCTTCAGGGCTGCCGGCAGTGGGGTTCAAAACGCACTATCTCCCGGATGCGAGCTCACAGCTGCGCGCTCCTAACCGCACGGCCAACTCGCGCGGTATTTTTACCCTTCGGTTTATTGACTTGGCTTGTATAACCTAAAACTTAGGCTAAGTTGGATAATATTTTAAACACCTACATCACTATTTTCACCTGTGTGCAATTATGTTATTTATTTCATTAATATTATGATAATTATTATAATTGAGCATTGTTAACTTATAAGACCCCAACAGACAAGCATTGGTTTTGTGTAGAGTTATACATTTGTTAAATTCACGTTGTTTCCTTTCATGATGTACACGCCTATTCTTTGTTACATTATAGAGTATTTAGACATAGCCTAAATTTCTTTACCAATTAAGCTCTTCAATAAAGACATACATAACTGTCCCATGCCAAGATATATTGGTAGAATTAGAGCTGTCAAAATGGTTCATAACCCCTTTGATTTATTATCTTGACATGGATCACCCAAAACATAGGTTAGGTTTGGAGAATACTTTAATAATCAGCATTATTTAATGCACTGTTTATTACTTTCATATTCCAAGATGTAATTGAAGCATTTAAATAAAGCATCATACATTAAAATTTAAAGTTTTACCACTAGAACAGCTGACATGGAAAAGTGATTTGAAAATTCAAACAAATTCATCTTACGTTAAAATCTTCAAAAAAATAAACTGTAGACTTTTCCGATATATCACCAGCATTTCTCCAGCTCGCCAAAATCCATTTCCCCCTAGTTTTAGCGTCTTTGGAACGTTTATAAACAATTTGTTTGGTATGGTATGCGATGTGCTATTGCACATCGGAACTCTACACCATTTATAAGTTTTCTGCCTCACTGTCTGCGCAGGATTCATTTTAAGTCTAAAATACACCACTGAGATTATTATCCAATGTATAGACCTCGAATTTAACCATACTAGACACTAACGTAAAGTAGAAATACGCGAAGTGTATCCTGCTTCTCACAGCACACTATGTGTTATTTCGTCTGCTAATTCAGTCAACCTGTACGATGACGTCAGACCAATGAGATCGCGTACTTGCGTGACGTGACATTTTCGTAGATTTTTATCATGTTTGGAGTTATTATTTGTACATTCTGATCACATTTTTGAATTCTGCATGCAATTTTGAATCAGATTAGCATATTTTTAATTAAAACCCCGGATCATGCATGTTCCCTATTGAGGAAATTGCTTGATGTTACGTTTTTCGTAGTATGAGGACCCCGACTTTGTCTGCTAAGAAATGGTTTCAACATTAATATCACGGACGTGGTCAGGAGGAGACGCCCAGAATTTTATGGACACGTCTACAGAATGCGTCATGCCAGACTGACCTACCAGCTTTTCGTCTACTGGCAACTGGGAGGAACAGAAAGAGATTTAAAAGACCGGACATCTCTCAAGGGGATTATTAAACACATGAGGTTCCAGGACAAACCACCAAGAAGGAAGGCAGACACTCTCTGGACAAAAGAGAGGAAGGAACAATACAGCCAGAGAATGCGCAGTTACTGTGCAAACATCAAAACCCACCCCAACCGCAATAGTTGAATATTGTGGTCCATAGTCAGCCTATACGAAACTTTTCTTTTCTTTCTTTCTTAATCTGTTTACCCTCCAGCGTCGGCTTTTCCCTCAGACTCTGCAAGGGATCCCACCTCAACCGCCTCAAAGGCAGTATCCTGGAGCGTGAGACACTGAGTCGGGGTATACAAGTGGGGAGGAGGACCAGTACCTCGCCCAGGCTGCCTCACCTGCTATGCTGAACAGGAGCCTTGTGGAGGGATGGGAAGATTGGAAGGGACAGGCAACGAAGAGATAAAGGAAGCGGCCGTGGCCTTAAGTTAGGTACAATCCCGGCATTTGCTCTGGAGAAGTGGGAAACCACGAAAAACCACTTCGAGGATGGCTGAGGTGGGAATCGAACCCACCTGTACTCAGTTGACCCTGCGAGGCTGAGTGGACCCCGTTCCAGCCCTCATACGACTTTTCAAATTTCGTGGCAGAGCCGGGAATCGAACCTGGGCCTCCGGGGGTGGCAGCTAATCACGCTAACCATTACACCACAGAGGCGGCGCCTATACGAAACAAGAAGAAGAATCCGGTTTCCGGAGACATTGAGATTAGAATTATGTTCCACAGTAGTTCTTTCGTTGGATTCTGCGTGAACCAGAAAGGAACTGCCTTGGAGTGGCAGCAATGTGTATATTACACAAGATTACAAAAATGAGCTGCATAAAAAGAAAAAGCAACCTGGAATGCTTTTTTTTTTTTTTTGCTTTTACGTCGCACCGACACAGATAGGTCTTATGGCGACGATGGGACAGGAAAGGCCTAGGAATGGAAAGGAAGCGGCCGTGGCGTTAATTAAGGTACAGTCCCAGCATTTGCCTGCTGTGAAAATGGGAAACCACGTAAAACCATATTAGGTCTGCCGACAGTGAGATTCGAACCCACTATCTCCTGGATGGGAGCTCACAGCTGCGCGCACCTAACCTGGTAGTTTTAAGCGAAGTCCATGAACAGAGAAGATTACCAAAGGAAATGGAAAAGAGAAAAAAGAAATGTATTGGATATATAGTCATACACAACATTTTTAACATTAACATTCTTGAACGGAAAGTGTAGTGGAAGAAAGGAAGAGGAAGACTTAGGAAATATACCAGACAGACTTTCACTACAAGACATGAAATAAAACCTCAAGAATGAATTTATTTATTTATTTATTTATTTATTTATTTATTTATTTATTTATTTATTTATTTATTTATTTATTTATTTATTTATTTATTTATTTATTTATTTATTTATTTATTTTAGAAAGAAAGATAGATAGACGTATTCAAATTATACTTAGCGAATATTTTTAGCGGCATTGGAGGACTCCTTAATCGCTTCCTGCTGATGAATACTGATTTCAGTGAAAGTTCGCATTACGAATATAACCTAAAATTCCTAGTGACGTTCATTATTGTTTTAAGAGGAATAATGAGATAATCAGTCTCTCTTCATAGTAAATTCCTGTCGTGTACATTACAATTACATTCATTATGATTGAATTTTATTATTAAGCATGGCTCAGAAATTCAATTCAAATACGGTAGGCGATTCGCCTGTATCAAGGGTTTTAACATATTACGTATAAATATTTGATTAAGTGATTAAAAATGTATCATTTGCGACGGCGCTTAAAGGTTGTTCCAATATCAGATTTTTTTTAATAACCAGAGAGGGGGAAAATTTCAATATGATTACAAAATATGAATTCTCACCTAAAATCCGCGCAAGACTATCTAACTGTTGTTGTTGCTTTATTGTTGTTATTGTTGTTGTTGTCGTCGTCGTCGCCGTCGCTGCTTTATATAAGCGGTCTGAGACAGCATAGTCAACAGGTCGGTGTACAACGAACTCCCTCCCAAACGAAGTAACGGGCTGGGAATCGAAAAAGATGTGTCTAGTATATCGAGAAAATTATTATTGGTGGTGGTGGTGATTATGGTAGTGGTAGTGGTTTTCATTTTAAGGAAAAATACAGTAGAGTTCCGCAAACTCGACCTAATATGGACTGAGAGGGCGTCGAGTTTCCGAAATGCCGAGTTATACGGAATAAGGGGTGGGTTACTGTATTCACAAACTGTTCCACTAATAGAAGTTATAGCACAATACAGCACACAGAAAATACAAAAAAAATGTTTACAATGAAAAGGAAACTGAAAAAGTGACAAGTTCTTTGAAAGAAGAAATGTCGCGATGCTTGACTGTCTGGGCCGATGACCTAGATGTTAGGCCCCTTTAAACACCAAGCATCATCATCATCATCATCATCATCATCAAGCTTGACTGTCTCTCGCACTCATTTCATCTTCATGTAGCTTCGCCACGTAGGCGACGGAGAAAGAAAGGTGGTGGTGATTATTGATTTAAGAGGAAGTGCAACTGGGCAATGTTCCACTGATAACACCAATCGGAGGGGAAAATTGAAGGGGTCCGACACTTGGAAAAATGAACGTATCTGCCAAAGAAAGGAAAGGGCCTCGACACCTAATACCGTCGGGGTCGGAAAAGAGCCAGAGTTGACCAAGGGAGAATGGATCGGATAGATGAAAGTGAGGAACCAGGCAAAGTATTCGGAAGCAATGCTAGAACTCAGCTAAGGGCCCCGTGGTCGCTAACCCACGCTTCCCACCTCGGGGTCCCTTTTAGTCGCCCCTTACGACGAGTTATCGGGAGTCGAGATCGCGGGGTTCTACTGTACAAAAGGGCAACCTTCCTCTATTAACAACAATTAGAAGGAAAATAGAAGAACCCGAGCAAGTGGCTGTGTGGTCTGAGTCATGTAGCTATCGGCTTGCATTCGGGAGATAGTGGGTTCGAACTCCACTGTCGGCAGCCCTGAAGATATGGTTCTCCGTGGTTTCCCATTTTAACACAAGGCAAATGCTGTGGCTGTATCTTAATTAAGGCCACGGTCGCTTCCTCCCCATTCCTGTCCCTTTCCTATCCCATCGTCGCCATAAGACCTATTTGGTTCGGTGCGTCGTAAAACAAGTTGTAAAAAAGAAGAGGACAACAGTTGACTCAGAGAGGTCGGATAGGAAAGACAAAGGCGAGAAGCCTGATACAAGTAAGTGAAAGCAATGCTAGAACCAGCTGGCGGTGGTGGTGATTATCGTTTTAAGAGGAAGTGCAACTGGGCAGCCATCCTAAACTAACATTGATCAGAGAGGAAACGGAAGTGGTCCAACACTTCAAAGAATGAAGGATCAACAAAAGACAGGAAAGGGCCAACAGGGCGTGAAAATGACTCTCGAGGCCTCGCAAAGGAAATATCGTCGGGGTCGGAAGAGAACAAGCGTTGACCAAGGAGGGTTGGATATGGAAGCTGAACGGATTGGCACAAGTAGAAACAGTGCCAGGCTCGGCTAGATCCCTGTGGTTGCCTACCCACGCTTCCAAAGCTAAGAGCCCCTGGGGGTCGCCCTTTCACCACCTCTTTCGTCAGGCATGGGATACCATGGATGGATGTATTCTATAACCACCACTCACAGAGGGTGGAAACTGATATTCATCACAAGTAAACGTACAACATACTTTTTGTTTCACAATTAATTGGCTTTACGTCGCACCGACGAAGATAGGTCTTACGGTGACGATAGGATAGGAAAGGGCTAGGAGTGGGAAGGAAGCGGCCGTGGCCTTAACTAAGGTAGCCTACAACCCCAGCATTTACCTGGTGCCGAAATGGGAAACCACGGAAAAGCAATTTCAGGGCTGCCGACAGTGGAGTTCGAACCCACAAAAGACGGATGATCTCTATGTCTATCCCCAAATTTTAAAAATGAAACGAACAAACTATCAAAGCATACAAAACAGAAGAGAGTCTACTAAAACAATTACTTTCCCAGCTCATAACCACAAACACTCATTAGCAGTGAGCTTTTGAACACTACAGAGGACAGTGGTGTTAGGCTTGGCTGACACATAGCAGCCCAGGCAGTTTATTCAATCCTGTTACAGACCGATAAAACATTCTGCTGCATGCATGGGTGTGTGTGAGGGAGAAGATAATTCAGTTGACGTGTGCCACGGAAGGCAAAAGAATGTACAGTAAATGACACGCCAGAATGTATTTCACAGACATTCTGATGAAACTTTAAAGGTTGGAAGGTGCTCAAAACAGTCATTACGGTAATGAAATCGTTCTGTATACACTGCTGAATAAATCAGCACCTAACCCCTGCCTCACTCCCACACATACCCTGTATTCAAATGTCAACATTTATGAAGATTTACAAGTACATAAAAACTACGTAATTATGTTCGCACCTTCGACGGGGGACTGTGCCTCACGAGGGAAATCAAAAGTAAAGTAGAATTAATAAGATTTATTTATTTATGTATGTATTTACTTATTCGGCTCCTTGACTAAATGCTCAGTGCACTAGCCTTCGGTTTAGAGGGGCTCGGCTTTGATTCCCAGGTCTGGGATTCTAACTACGTATGATTAATTCCCCTGGCTTGGAAAATGGGGTTTTGTGTTGATTTTAATACAAACAGCGCATCATTCTACTAACCACCACAATAGCACGCAATAGTGATACCATCTCTCCACATACGCTTGGTGACAGGAAGGGCAACAGGCCGTAAAACTGGGCCAAATCTACTCGTAATACCGACCTCAATAAATCGGAAAAGACAAGAGGAAGAATTGATTGATTGATTGATTGATTGATTGATTGATTGATTGATTGATTGATTGATTGATTGATTGATTGATTGATTGATTGATTGATTGATTGATTGATTGATTGATTGATTGATTGATTGATTGATTGATTGATTGATTGATTGATTGATTGATTGATTGATTGATTGATTGATTGATTGATTGATTGATTGATTGATTGATTGATTGATTGATTGATTGATTGATTGATTGATTGATTGATTGATTGATTGATTCGGCAAAAGAGTAATGTTCATGAAATATCCTACAAGCACCCTGTCACCTCAGCTTATCCAAGCAAGCTTCACACACAGCGTTCGCACGGAACGCTGAAGTCAAAATCAAGATCGTCTCAGAAAAATTTTATGTAGAGCCTGTCATCAATAATATCAAAGAAAAGTGTTCATTATACACACGGTAAAAAGATGTCTAAAAACTGGTAACGGTAATCCATTAAATTGTTGCGCAACCTGAAACCGTCAAACCTGTGCAACACAAGATTACAGGTCAAAGAACTGCATACTATTGAAGCCACTATATTGACTGGACCAGCAGCCAGTACTCGCGCATCTCGCGTCGCCTAGATACCCACAGAATTACCCTTTCCTTTTAAATGGCTGCAATTTTCAGCGAAAGTTTCCTTTGCCACAACAATTAATAAAAGCCAGGGACAAAGGTTACAATTTCCAGTGAAAGTTTCCTTTTGTCATAGCAATTAAACAGTCAAGCGTGTGTTTTGATACTCCGGTAGATTTAAAAGCAAGAATGTTTCTCTCATGGCCAATTATACGACGGTTTATACAGGACCAGCAGTTCAGATATTCACTATTTTTAATACGTGAAGGTAATGCATCTAAAAATGCACTTTATTATTATTATTATTATTATTAGTATTATTATTATTATTATTATTATTATTATTATTATTATTATTATTATTATTATTATTATTATTATTATTACCTTCCTCGTCTTTTTCCAATTTTATTTTGAACGGCACTCGATGGCGATCTGGTCTAGTTTTACGGTAGGATACCCTTTCTGACGCTAGCTCTTCGTGAAGGGATGCATTGACTATTGCTTGTTTCTGTGGTGGTTAGTAGTGTGGCATGTCGTATGAAGATGAAGAGAAGTGTATTAAGACGAACACAAAGAAATTAGCTCTTCTTCTTCATTCTTCTTCTTCTACCGCGTTTCCTACGCCTGTGGGGTCGCGGGTGCGAACTGCGGCGCACATGTTGATTTGGTCTTGTTTTACGGCCGAATGCCCTTCCTGACGCCAACCGTATATGGAGGGGTGTAATCACTATTGCGAGTTTCTGTGATGGTCGGTAGTGTGGTGTGTTGTCTGAATATGAAGTGGAGAGTATTGGGACAGACACAAATATCCAGTCCCCGAGCCATAAGAATTAATTAGAAGCGATTAAAATCCCCGTCCCAGCCAGGAATCGAACCCGGGAGCCTCTGAACCGCAGGGCAGTACGCTGACCATTCATCCAACGAGTCGGACACAAAGAACTTAACCCTACACAGTTAAAATCCACGCCCAGATAGTAATAATAATAATAATAATAATAATAATAATAATAATAATAATAATAATAATAATAATAATAATAATAATAATAATAATAATAATAATAATAATAATAATTTTACTTTCCATTAACTACAGTTTTACAATCTTCAGAGACGCCGAGATCCCATTTTTGTTTTATCCCACAGGAGTTATTTTAGGTACCGGTAAATCTACCGACACGTGACTAGCATATTTGAGCACTTTCAACTGCCATCGGACTGAGCCGAGATCGAGCCCGCCAACTTGGCGGCGATGGTGGTGATTGTTGTTTTAAGATAAAGTACAACTCGGCAACCATTCTCTCTTAACACGAGAGGTCCCACGCTTCCAAGAACGAAGGCATCGGCAAAAGAATACCGTCTGGTCGGAAATGAACAAGAGGTGACCAACGAAGATCAGATAGGAAAGTTGAAGCAATGCCAGACTCATCTAGGGAACCACGGTCGCCAACCCACGCTCTCTAGTCGAGAGCCCCTGATCCCCCTTTTAGACACCACTTGCGGCAGTCAGGGGATACCGTGGATATATTCTACCACCCCCACCAATAGGGGGTTGGGCTCAGATGGTAACACTTCTATCGTCTGATCCACTCAGACCGGGCGAGTTGGCTGTGAGCTTGCATCCGGGAGATAGTGGGTTCGAATCCCACTGCCGGCAGCCCTGAATATGGTTTTCCGTGGTTTCCCATTTTCACACGAGGCAAGTGCTGGGGCTGTACCTTAATTAAGGCCACGGCCGCTTCCTTCCAACTCCTAGGACTTTCTTATCACATCGTCACCATAGGACCTATCTGTGTCGGTGCGACGTAAAACCACTAGCAAGAAAAGATCCACTCAGCTTTGCTGTATACAGAAGTATTGTGACTTCATAGGAACCATCGAAAATCTTCCTCCCTGCAGGAAGTGTGTCAGCATGTTCTACAGTTTCTCAAAAACTACAGCGCACATTTTGATATAATTTCCAGTATTTATCCATTTCAAAGCAAATTTCACGTGAGTGACTTCGCTGGTGAAAACTGGTTATTAATAAAAGTGAAACAAATATTTTTCCTGCACATTATTTGTACTCAGTACCAGCTGCACTCAAATAAACCTAATTTGTACATATTCTGACTTGTGGGTAGGTTTAGATCTACGGATCGCAAAAACCCCCCGCAGCCCCGCAAATGCTCATTAGCAGTGAGCTTTTGAACACTAGAGAGGACCGTGGTGTTAAGCTTGCCTGGCACACAGCAGACCAGGCGGTTTATTCTATCCCGTTACAGACTTACCAATAAAACAATCTGCTAATTGTGCGTGTGTGTGAGGTCTTGCAAGTCGACGTCTGATAGGCGACCTGCGCATCAGTGAGAATGGGGTCCTATGTATGATACATTCTAATGCTGAGGGCGGCACACACACCCACACACGGCCCATAAACCATAGGAATTAATCAATGAAGATTAAAATCCCCAACCCAGGCTGGAATCGAACCCGGGGCCCCTTGGACCAAAGATCAGTTTGTCAACCATTTAGCTATGGAGCTGGACAATCCTCGGTTTTTTTCCTCCGGCTCCCTTTCTCACCTCACCATTTCATAGTAATGCCAAGGTGGAAGCCTTTAAAGGGCCTCCATAGCCTGTACGGAGATGACGCCTGATTTTTATCGGGCTTCCAAGATATTTCATTATCAAAAGTGAGCATAAATATAAGTTTCCAATTGAATCATGGAAATCAAAAACCACGCAACTCCACTTTTTGTCATTTTCGAGGTAATGATGAAAAAATATTGCAAGCGTAGCCTACTATCCATGTAGAGAAAAAAACACCTAAATCCGATCATAACTAGTCAGCTACAAGCTGTTCTATTATTTTGTGGAAATCACAAGCCAAGTTATTCCATAGAGTTCGCAAGTTTCTGCTTTCCATAAATATTCTACCACTAGTTGTCAGCACTATCGCTTGCCAACAGAAGATGAGAATGGCACAGAAACCATAAATCTCGACTTCCAGCAAAACCACCCTGTTCCCATCACAAAGGTTTGTGATGAATTCTACCTCAGGTAGATGTGGTTGTATAACTTTGGTGTACATCGAATGTCAGACAATTAAACAATTACCCAGTCTTACTAATAAAAGTTAGACACCGTGTATTAGTAGGACTGTATTAATGTATCTGTACAATTGAGTAGACGACCACAAAAGGTTTTGTGATGTATGCAAGACACTACGGAAATCAAAAACTACCTAATTCCAGGCCTATATAATATTTTTTAAATACAAACTATCCAACTATCGTTATTTTTCTAATAACTGTTTGTATATATTAAGGTAATACTGCAGTTTAAATGCTTTAATGGGTTTTCTGGAGTAGCTTAGCGATATCATTTCCATGATTTAATTTGTCATTTATCTTTATGATGTAATACAGCACAACAGCGTACTACAATGCACGAATTATTTATGGAACTAAAAATTATTAAAATATCTCACTATGGAGTAGTGAATGTACGTCTACACTTTCTCGCTATGATAAACCTCCTCCGAGACTGGAGGTCATGAAATGATAAAGTACATCTCATACGTGGTAGGACAGGTACACTACACGTTTCGTCCACTAGTACGGATATGGCTAGGATCCTGCCCATATTTCACACTTCAGCGCGTCCACTCACGCGGGTAGAAATTAGAAAATATTGGCTTGGTCCCGCAGCGTACGAAAGATTTATACAGACGCGTGCTCCTGTGTGCGTGTTTGGTCCAGAGAAACGCGGATGAATTCTTTATCGGCTCCTCTTCATTGGACACTGTGCGTACACGAAGGTAAAAGGGAATAGCATAACATTCGTGAAATAACCCTATTATGTATCAAGATTATTTTATTATAACATTAGCATCCAGCCAGATTACGATACCTCCCTCTGCATATACTGCTTTACTTTTTTTAACCGAGTTATCTTGACATGCAGTACATTTGTAAACTGTTGATTATAGCTCAAGGTAGCTTAGCTATATCTCACAGCTGGAGATATGATTTATGTCCATCATTTTGACTTATTAATCTCAATCCTACCCATCAATCTGAACATGATAAATGTAAAGCTTTAAAAACAGAGAATAAAAGTCACACACGTGGCCTGTCACAAAAAAGTGTGTTTTGAATGAAAGATATGAAAGAAAATCTATACAGTATCGAAATGTTTGAAAAATTACATCATTTCTCGCTGATTACCAATACTGGCTAATGTAATATTCAGATCTTTGTCACTGGAACACGGCGTTTCATTTCAAGCGTAACTGGCTAAAATAGTTTGTTTCTTTATATAAGGTGATGGTGATGGTAATTGGAGGCTCCAATGCAAAATGAGAGCAAGTCCATTTCTCACATTTTTCAGGAATAAGAAACAAGTTTAACACAATCTACAACTTCTAATTTCTGCAATAAAATGGTAATAATGTTACATTAACAAAACCACAAGACAGAAGATAGTCAGCACACTAAACAGGAACTTATCATTAATTTGTATTACAAGGTTTATTTTAAAAAGTATGAATTTGGACATATTTACTTTTTTCTTTGGATTAGGATGTTTATTAATTTTAATATATTGTTTTCAAAAGAGCAGTCAAGCAATAGTGCTCAATTTGATTGAGGTATGCATCTCAAGTCTTTATTCACTCATATTCATCACAATCCTCTTTAGAGTTTAATGTTGCAGGTGGAATTGTTCTGTAAAATCCTAATGCTGCTGAGGAACGAACTGTAGCAGATGTTCGATGTCAAGCTTTTCGTCTTCAATCGGGGTAAGTCCATCGTATTTCTGCTTAGAATAGCCTTCTGACGCAATTTTTGCCTACCCTTCCCTTATAACGTAGATGTCTTTTTCAGGTCCCACATGTCCAAGATCGAAACAATGCTTGGCGACAGGTAGAGATTCCTGCTACAGATGATTTTAACAATGGAGGGTAAAATTATTTGCAATTATCTAGGACGGTAATGCTAATGCTAATGACATATAGCACAACTAAAAATGGCTAAACCGAGCTCGATAGCTACAGTCGCTTAAGTGCGGCCAGTATCCAGTAATCGGGAGATAGTGGGTTCGAACCCCACTGCCGGCAGCCCTGAAGATATTTTTCCAGGGTTTCCCATTTTCACACCAGGCAAATGCTGGGGCTGTACCTTAAATAAGGCCATGGCCACTTCCTTCCCACTCCTAGCCCTTTCCTGTCCCATCGTCGCCATAAGACCTATCTGTGTCAGTGCGACGTAAAGCCAATAGCGAAGAAAAATGGCTAACGTGCAGGTTCAAGCACTACAACGCATCCTTTTAAGTATAAGGCTGAGCGACAGCATTATTGGAGTTATCCTCCATGGCTAAATGGTTAGCGTGCTGGCCTTTGGTCACAGGGGTCCCGGGTTCGATTCCCGGCAGGGTCGGGAATTTTAACCATCATTGGTTAATTTCGCTGGCACTGGGCCTGGGTGTATATGTCGACTTCATCATAATTTCATCCTCATCACGACGCGCAGGTCGCCTATGGGAGTCAAATCAAAAGACCTGCACCTGGCGAGCCGAACATGTCCTTCGACACTCCCGGCACTAAAAGCCATACGCCATTTCATTTCACTTCATTTCATTGGACTTATCAACTTTATAGTTGAATATACTGGACTTACAATTTTTGATTGGTAATCTGACTTATTTACTTCTTGTATTGAAAATGCTGAAATTACATAATTTGTCAATGGCTCAAACACGGACTTGTGGCAGTTTAACGTTTCCAATTTGTACACCAGCGGTTGTCCACTAACACCCTCTGCAAAGATCAAGGAAAACCTAATTTTTCCCAAAAGTGGACTTGACGATATTTTGCACTGAAGCCTCCAATTGTTGTTCAAAGGGAAAATTAAACTCGTCATCAATTTCCTTATTCATATAAGAGACAGTACCATGAAGGTCATCAGCACCCTGTCTACCTAACAAAAATAGAGAAGAAAGAAGTTACAGTCCTTCGAAGGATAAAGGATCGAACCATGAATTTTAAGAAAATGGGAGACTCCTTAAGCTTCGCTCATGAAGAAAGAGAGTGGTGATCATTATTGGGAAGCATGTAAAAGGAGATACAACTAACGAACCATTATCTTATCACTAGGGCCCGGATGTTTACGACATATACATTTTTTCTTTATATTATTTCCATGGAAAATACAGGTAAAGCATGATTTTATCTGCGATGACTAACATTATGCAATTTTCATGGATCATATAAAGTCATATTTTGGCCTTTTTAACGTTTGTTTCTTCTTTTTTGTCATTTTGCGGAAATTTTTCATATTATAGTCATATTTCCCCGTGAAATTTCGTATTTTGTCATACTTTTATATTTTATTCCATTTTCGCAAACCTGCTTGCAGTTGTCTCAAAGACGGATTTTTCACATCTCCTAACTGTTGTCTGTAACTTCTTACAATTATCTTTCTTAGAAATATATATATATATATGAATTAGGAGAGTAAGCCGTATAGAAAGAGATGCGTAGAAAGCGACTGAATGATGAGCCTCAATTGAACTCTAATGATGTGACGTATTTCAAATATGCCCCAATAACATCCTGCGATGTTCAGCGGTCTTTTCTCCGTTACAAGTCAATGTTGCGTGAAAATAGAAGATCGTTCATATTTGAAAACTTTAAAATGTATGTAATTTGCTATTGTAATTCTTTCTTATTGCCCATAAAAATGTGACATTTACTTCGAGTAATTAAATAAATTCAAAATATAATCATAATAATAATAATTGTTACCGTGGTGGGTGGATCAGCAGAGGTGAGAGAAGGTGCCAAGATGAATGGGTCTAACTACGGAGTCAAAGTTAATTTAAAATTTTAACAAAGGTCATATTTTTTCTTTTGTAAAAATTACAACAAGTAACAAAATACCAGGTACTAGTAGCAAAAGACAAGTCTAGTTAAGACAAGATTGTTGGTATAAACAGAACTTGTGCTTTAGGTCCTCATTTAACAATTCCTGAGCATCGCACTAATTTTTACAAAGATCACCATATTATGTAAGGGCAGAACATCTCTCAATACATGGAGCACTAGCTCCGTAATTTACAATGTCAAGCCTCCTAGAGGCACTTTTACAATACTAGAACAGAGCAGACACGCTCTCAGTTTTTCAAGCCTAGTCAAGGCAACACCAAAAATATCTTACACTTTCTGGCCTTCCATGGCCCAGCTTACAAATTGAAACAGGGGTATCTCGTACCCAACCTACAGGGCCTTCGAGTAAAAGAAATAACCGTTAAATAAATGGCCCAAACAAAAAAGGAAGGAGGTGGATACTTGCACTCCTCTATGTAGCTTCCTAAAACCTAACGGGCACAAGGCCGATGAAACAGGGGCTATTCCCAAACTATGGAGGTGACTCGTATAAGAATTATTTAAGACATTAAGGAAGAGAAGAAAATCAGTTACCTAAACGTAGTCACCTCAAACCAAAATGGAGGAGAGCTCGAGAGAGTAAATCACTCTCTATCCCCGAATTACAGTTACAGATTTAATTAAGTTTTTACATAAGCCGGCAGAAAATTACATGTTTAGAAAGATAGGTTACATGGTAAAGGTTTCGGACCTTTCCCGCGGGTTAAACTGCTGAGCTAGCAAGAAATAAAGACGTTAAATGGCCATTACCTTGCTGAGGACCTGCTGCCTGATGAAGGAGGCACCACCCGCCTCCTGCTTCACACCCACACACTTAGATAGATGTTGATCAAATGGTCAAGAGACGTGAAAATCAGCAGTTTATAAACCCTCGGGGAGAGTTCGAGACCTTTCATGAATGATCAAGACACACCCACGGTGTTTATTGGTTAACTTTAAAAGTTACACTCAAAATCGAAGAAGAAATACATGATTGGTCGGAAATTAATTACAGAAATTCTGGATTGGCTAAATTCAAAACTGGCGGAAAGAAAAGATCAATATTGCCAACCCACAAATGAACGAACATAATTTAGTAAGGAAAAACCTTATGAATACAAAATTTCTTCAAGAAGGTCCCTTCACTTCGCACCAGGGTGCATGATCATAGTTTTTTTTTAGCAGAAACATCTATGAGAGAATGTCCACACTTCTTGAAGAACGGAAAACAAAACAAGTTGAAATCCACACAGTACTGGCAACTTCATAATCACAAAATTAAGGTAGTGACATCTTCTGAGCAAAAGTTTAAGGAGGTTTAGTTTTAAGTTCAGTGTTTCTCCTGTAGAGGAGGTTTTCTTGGCGCAAGATTTAAAAGTGCGGCGTAGGGGTGTACCGCCCGGTACAATAATAATAATACATCCATAATCATTATAGACTGTTATGCCTTTCAGCGTTCAGTCTGCAGTAAGAACCTCAAGCAATTTCCTTACATATTTTGCCAGAGGAGGCTATTTCTTCGGCATCCATCAAACCGATGATTTGGTGGAGGTATATTGACAATACATCAGTGGCGGTTGGTGCATGAAGGGACTTTGGGCACCGCCCCACCGCCTTTCCAAAACACTTAACAGAATTTCACTCTGTAACCGATCACATAAAGAGATGTACAAATGTAGCGAAGTCGAACTTATACAATGTTATCTTTCTTTTTGGCTGTAAACATTTCGCTTTTCTATTTTTCGAAGATACGGCAAAGGCTGTCAGACCGTAGATATTGTCCAGCAAGCGCGATGTTTTCTCTTTAGTCTTGAGGCGGTCGGGCTCTGGCAGCATAGCCCTCAGTAGGTCCCAAGAGATAGCAAGTGTGCTGGTGCGGGATGAGCCTGTAAGGACGATATTGGCTTGTCAGGGGAAGGAAGAGTGCAGCGGGTGTATGGTCTGTCTGGCAGAGCCCACAGCAACATCGCCAACCACTTTATGATGTACCTAGGCTTTTTCCTCCACGTCTTTTATTAACTGTTGTTAAAGATTAATTACAAAACATTTTACAAAACAATGAATTCCATTACACTGACTATTCAAACAATTCATTTATATCATAAATAAGCTAAAATAAAGATTTAAAATGTAACCATAAGGTGACAGCACTATTTGAATGTTGGCCCAATAGTTAAATAAGTTTTTATGCTTTGAGATTTTGGCAAGACGGGCGTGCACTCTTTATTTGTTTTTGTGAATGTCGTTTGTGATCAGTGAAACAGTGCAATGCCATAGTAATCGTGATTCCAGTAGCTGTTGGCTTGTTAATGTGTGTGTATAAATGCCATTGTAGTGTAGTTAATTAATTATTTAGTGGTATAGTGCAACAAACAGATTTCTATTCAGCCAGTGTCATCGGGTTATTATTATTATTATTATTATTATTATTATTATTATTATTATTATTATTATTATTATTATTATTATTATTATTATTAATATTGTTAATCTAAAAATATCGTGATGCTGGTCAGTGAAAAGTGGACCGATTGGGAGGGGAAAGAGATGGTGGCACAGCCCTGCCAGAGTAAAACGTCACGAACAGCCACTGCAATACATTTGTAACAACTTTATAGCGACCTAAATTAGCTGCATCCTTCAATTAAATTCACTACGAGGATAGAGTCAGACGAATGCATTCTCAAATCGCATAGGTATCTAGTTCTCTTCCCTGTCTTTCACTATTCCTATCCTAATAGGTACTCCCATCATTAGATGGCTCGTTCTAGGCCGTGTCATACTTTCATAACTTGTGTTCTCCCCCCCCCCCCCCCACGGCACGCCGCCCGACTCACGCCCTTTTTTCTTTCTCTTTTTCCCCTTTTTTCCTTGTGCACACCTTTTCTTTTGCATCTTCGTCTCTGTTCTATCCTTGTTAGTCTTTGTTGCACTTTTTTTCTACTGCCACATTCCTCCCACATCATCTATGAAGCATATGATGAAATTGCTATTTTGCAAGCCGGGCTGAGTGGCTCAAACGGTTGAGGCGCTGGCCTTCTGACCTCAGCTTGGCAGGTTCGATCCTGCTCAGTCCGGTGGTATTTGAAGGTGCTCAAATACGTCAGCCTCGTGTCGGCAGATTTACTGGCACGTAAAAGAACTCCCCTTGGACTAAATTCCGGCACCTCGGCGTCTCTGAAAACCGTAAAAGTAGTTAGTGGGACGTAAAGCAAATACCATTATTATTATTATTAATATTATTATTACTATTATTATTATTATTATTATTATTATTATTATTATTATTATTATTATTATTATTATTATTATTATTATCAGCGGCGAAGCGTGAACTAAGTAAGGGGGGGAGACAGAGATTTTTTAAAAATTTAAACTATTTTAATCACATTAGTGTATATATGGAATTTTGTTTTCGACGCATACAGATCTACATTCAATATTATATTAATGACTGAAACTAAGACAAATCCTATAACAATCTATAATCCTACATGCACTCGTTTTATTTTTAAATATAGACTAAATGGGCAGTGGGAGTTGTCATATATTGTTATGTAGATTTAATAAGAAATAAATAGATTTTCGTACAAGTCACCTTAAACAATATTCTTGTAAATTGAGTTCAATCCGCCTGTCCTTCATTTCAGCAAATATATCTGTTACCCTCGTCTTGAAGTCTCTGGTTGGTCACTGAATTCCTTAAATAGGTTTTAATTCGTTTCAGGGCATTAATAGCGCGTTCACTAGAAACTGACGTTAACGGAATATACGGCATCTAGTTAAGCAATTTTGTTGTTTCCATATGCACACTCTGGAGTTCATTATTCAGAATGTAAGCCAGTAGTTGTGGGGGTTATAACTTAACTAACAATGGCGGACAAGGAAATGCATGTACTTGAAGGGTTTTCATGCTGTCATTCAATTATTAGGTGTAAGTTTGCTATATTTCGCATTTGAATATGATTATTTTATTTTTAGACTTTCTTATAATAAAATAAATTCAAATTAACTACATTAAAAGCATGTCTGAGATGATAGCCAATAAGAGCACTTTATACCTGGGATCCAAATACTAGCCAATGAGAGCAAGAAGAGACGCTGGCAAGTCTGTCTACTGAGCGGAGAAATCTCGCTATAGGAAAGTCATAGCTCCACAGTCAGCACCTACAGATAGCGTTAGTGTTGCTCTATCTGAAATCAAAGGGATCATACACAGAATGGACAGCGTCTACTTTCGCCTACGTGCTTCGTATAACTGACGCGAGCCCTAACATTGCCGAAGTGAGACGAAAATAAGTAAAGCGGGGAATACTATAGTGTCATGAATGTGAAAATAACTAATGTTCTAAAAATAATTGATTTAACTAGACAGTATTTCGTTCACAAAATGTTAACGCTGTCTACCCTGACGCTTCGCCCCTGATTATTATTATTGGTATTTTGCAACGCATATATGTATTGAACAGAAATTGAATTGGAGCTAAGATGGTGCACTTCCCACTGGAAATTCAAACTGTTATTATTAGAGAAGTCTTGCTCATGAACAGACGAGATGTTGTTCTGAAGACATGGAGCAAAGTTCTGTAGCCTTGTTTAATTCTATACCTCTTAAATTGTTAGAGACTGAGTCCACCCATCGTCGTCTTGGTCTCCCTCTACTTCTTTTACTCTCCATAACAGAATCAATTATTCTCTTAGGTAACCTACCCTTCTCCATTCGCCTCACATGACCCCACCACCGAAGCTGGTTTATGCATACAGTTTCATAGCCCATATGACGTCGGCATGTAAAAGATCTCTGGTAAGATATCTGGTGTTCACCCAACAAAATTCATTAGTACTCAACCACAGACACCCAAGAGAGATTTGTTATATTCTGCCATCTAGTAACCCAGAGTAAAACGGAACGTTGAAATTGACTCTCTCTTCCCTTTTCCTGTGTTATTCAAGCTTTCTTCTTATGTACACTTCCCAGATCAAGATAGAAGATATGTCAAGACCGTCCTCAGCAAGTGTTTAAGCCTACCTTCATGATTAGCTGAAAGCAGAAAAAAACGTCAGCCTCGTGTCGGTAGATTTACTGGCATGTAAAAGAACTCCCGTTAGACTAAATTCCGGCACCTCGGCATGTAAAAGAACTCCCGTTGGACTAAATTCCGGCACCTCGGCGTCTCTAAAAACCGTAAAAGTAGTTAGTGGGACGTAGAAGAATGTAGAAGAACTGAGGTTGATGAGAACAAAGCTTATCTCTTTGAATGAGGTAGTGTATGAAGGTGTGAAGACCATCCTTATCCTTTTTATGTCCTCCTTGGCATTGTCTACTTTTCTATTGTTCTCTCTTTCAATGCTGACCTGTTATTGTGTTTATCCTAATAGTGTATGCGTTCCTATTCAATTCTTTTTTATTTTATTTATTTTCGATCTGCTCTACATCACTCTGACACAGATAGGTCTTATGGCAACAATCGGATAGGAAAGGGCTAAGAGAGGGAAAGAAGCGATCATGGCCTTAATTAATGTACAGCCCCAGTATCTGCCTGGTGTGAAAATGGGAAACTATGGAAAACCACCTTCATGGCTGCCGACAGTGGAGTTCGAACCCACTATCTCCTGAATGCAAGTTGACAGCTATGTGAACCAAATCACGCAGCCACTCAGTCAGTATTATTCTTTCTGGATCTATGAAGATATAAAAGAAAACTGGCTATGAAGGGCATGTGTTGAATGTTTATGACAAAAGTGAATATAAAAGGAATTAAAATATTTCTTGCTGACTACCCACTGCTTGGTAGCAGACTTCTTCTTTTTCTTCTTTTCCTGCTCCCTTTATTTGATTCCTTGTCGGTTAGGCTAATGGATCCATGACCTAGGCCTACATTTCAATGTGTTCTTTCACCACTCCTCTCCGAATACTCTCGGCACATCAACTTTTCTCTCCACTCCTTCCATCACTTTCAGTATCCATCTTCTCCTTGGCCTACTTCTTTGTCTCCTTCCATTCACGACCACTCGAGCATTGCTCTTGGAATTCTCGTTTCTTCCATCCTTCTGAACATTCCTCTTAAAACAATAATCACCACCACCACCACCATCCTTCAGTATGTTCTTTATACAATCCCTCCTTGTTCTTTGTAGTGTGCCTTGCATAAACTTTGTTTCAATTCCCTGTATTTTGCTTTCTTTGTATCAGATGTGATGATGCTTGTTGTTTAATGGTACGAAATGTTATGACAATTTAAAAGTCCAAAATCCTCCACTGACCAGAATTCAAAGCGTGAGGACAAAGAATGAGTGGATGGATATGAATTTAAAACGATCAGTGGAACCGACGCACAGTGCCTCACATGCATAAAACAATAGTATTACTGACCAAGGTACTGCTTCTATAGCACGATGCTGAATCGATTATGCTTCCAGTCAAAACGGGTCCAAAATCCATGTCATCGGCCCCTCATAATGGTACTTATTGCTAGGAAAGTAGAACCATGCTATTTGTCATTTGGCGGTACTAATCAAAGGTAGCGTAGACTCGCGGTATTCCACACATGATGGTACTATTCACAGGTAGTGTAATGCGCACATGTAATACAGACCTATGGTGTTTCGCACATTGCGACGCTGTTTACAGGCAACGCAAACCTATGGCGTTCCTCACATTAAGGGACCCGAACTATCCCATGGTATTCCTCACATATTGGGAACTAACCATAGGCAAGGCAGAACCATAGACATAGACATAGAAGACATAGAAGATTTTATCCAGAAAATTCCATATGACCAACCTTCACGTTTTTCGAGATGGTTCTGCAGTATACAAGTTTTAGTGAAATGGAACACAATATTTTATCAATCGCTCAACAAATTTAAGGACTCCACAACTGCTTGTTCATAAGAATATCATTTAACCAATGAACTTTTATTATACGACTGCTTGCAAGTCTTTTACTTGTCATAATAGTTTTTAATGAGTTAAGGTTAATTCCAATGGCTCGGGGGCTGGGTGTTTGTGCTGTCCCCAACATCCCTGCAACTCACACACCACACATAACACTGTCCTCCACCACAACAACACGCAGTTCCCTACACATGGCAGATGCCGCCCACCCTCATCGGAGGGTCTGCCTTACAAGGGCTGCACTCGGCTAGAAATAGCCACACGAAATTATATATATTATATTATATTATGAGTTAAGGTTTTAATTATAGATTTAATGGGATTTCATGCCAAACATTTTAAGACATGTCATGAATTTTAAGGTTGCCTATTTTCCGAAAACAGCTGAAGATGACGCAAGTACGCGTTGAAACTAGTCCTGTGAAATTTAATATGTTGTAATTGAATAACAGCATTAAAATTGTATTGAATAGGTGGAAATATCAAGTTTATTTATTGTAATTCTTGGTTCAATACGGAAAAATGAAATTTCTTACATTAACAGAACCATGGTGTTGCTCATATAGGGGTACGAATCACAGGTACTATAAGACCCTCATCCTGATTCACATACTGTCGCTACTAATCACAAACCTATTGCGTACCTAACATAATGGTACTACGCGCAAGTAAATGAGACCCATGGTGTTCCCTGCGTGATTGTGCTAATTACAAGTAGTCTCATGGTTCTAATTTGATCATCCCTTGGTCGCCCCTTTTAGTTGCCTCTTACGACAAGCAGGGAATACCGCAGGTGTATTCTACATGTGCGTCCCCCACCCGCAGGGAGTAGGTATCAGATGTGATGGTCAATAATAATTAAAGAAAAGCCAAAAAACGAAAGTGATGAAGGCAAACTAGCCATAGTCATCTCTTTCCCTGTTAATGCTATTTTCAAAATAATATTCTGAACGAGTCTGAAACAGCAAATCAGATAAATTTCCGATATTATTAGCTGTAGAAATAATTGCAAGCGTCTTAGTACCATACTTCAAATTTGGAAGAATCATCAGTGATTCTGTGATGCACTTGTGATGTTTTTGACAGGCCATATCTCAAAAATGAATGAGCACATGGTACTGTATGTTTTCTTGTTTTATGTCACCCTGTCGTAGACAGGTTTTATGGCAACGATGGGATAGGATAGAGGAAGGAAGCGACTATGTCTTAAGGTACAGACTCAGTATTTACCTGGTGTTGAGAAACAACGAAAACCATCTTCAGGGCTGCTGACAGTAGGGTTCAAACCCACTGTAGCTAACAGCTACATGCTTCAGACTGCATAGCCAACTTGTTCGTTATTGTATGTTCCTCGCATTTAATATTTTAATATTTTATCAGACTTCATTTTAATTATTACAAAATACAATCCACCTTCCATGTCCATACCCACAATGAACATTTCATCTATAGGTTTTATTGTTACAAGAAAAGTGTACCTGGGAGGAACTTATATAATACAATACTGTACATTGTGTGCATTTATAGTTGCCAGTCTTCTATCTTACCAAATATTTGTTGCAAACACTTTGTTGAGACAATATTAAATAATGTGAGCCTCCCCATTATAACCATTTTGAACTGGCCCTGCGGCCTAGAATAATTTGTGTCAAACGGCTTACGCCAGGATACCTTGTTTTAACTTACTGTACGCAGCGGCCATCGTTTGGCCTGGTGTTGGTTGCGCATTACTGCGCATGCGCCGGCCTACTTCCAGGCTGTCTGGCTCCTTGCTCGCTTGCCGACGCGAGACAGTTCGCTTCAGTCAGCCATGATGTGCGCTTGTGTTTTTGAGACCTACGCCATGGAGAAGTGGATTTCAAGAAAACCCCCGTAATCTTCGTTAACGGGGATTTTCCCCGTACGAACTAGTTGAAAACCTCCTACCTTTTCTTCTGAGTTTTTTTTGGATTTATTTTTTCGTCTGGATACTTCACAACGAGGTCTAGATGCCGGCGGCGTGACTGCATTCCTTCGTCAACAATGTCAGGTTAAAATTCCTCTCATTTTCTTCATCACCAAAGGTATGTACCAGTGTTTGAAATCATTCTAAACGTCGACCAGAAGAGAATTTTGATACTTTCGGAGATTTCTGGAAAAGTAAAAATAATAATAATAATAAATATTTGGACTTCGTCGTTAAATTAATATCAATTCGTGTGTGTGGTATCGGAAATCTGAAAAACAGTTTCGGCAACTAATCACAGTAATGTGGAAGGTTCACCATGAACTAAATTGGAATTATTAATTTAAAATTTTACTGATCTACTTTTGGCACTTAAATTGTAACCTTTTTGTAAACCAAGGTACAGTCTCCAAGGTACCGAGCTTTACCTTTCTTTGGATTTCTGTTTGCTTTCCTGTGTTTTGTTTTCTAATTTGTTTGGTATGTTTTCTTCCCCCCCCCCCCCCTTCTGGGGTTTTTGGGTGAATTATTTTTCTCTAGCCTGGTTTCCTCCGTGTTTTGGAGGCGTTGCTTTGTTTAGTGGTTACCTTGGCAACGGTTCGTGTGGGTATTGTTGTCGGGTTAAGAGTTGTCTGGCGTGTTGAGCCTGTGTGGATCTTGAATTATATATATTTCGGGGTTGAGTGTATCGTTTACTGTTTAAATTAATTTATTTATTTTCTCCTCCTTTTATGTTGTGTTACCATTTCCTTGCCCCGCGTGAGGAGGTATTTTAACGTAAAATTCTGTTTGTCTTGGAAACTGTCCTTGGTGGAAACTGAACGATTTCAAATTTGGTAATTATGAGAAGCGACCGCGTTGAAGATCCATTTTATGGAATAATTGTTAACTTAATACTTTTTAAAATTTATTTAACTATCCGTGATCGATCACATTTAATTTAAAGGTAACATTTATGTAAGAAAGTCTATTGGTTTTCCGTTGTTTTCTGATCACATTTAATTAGGTACGGAGGTCACCCTTTTTTTCTTGTTGTTTTCATTGAGTTCTCTATTTATTATCTGTTAAAGAGTATTTATTTTTCATTAATTGTTATTTAGTAATGAATTAATTTTCTTTTAAACCCCACCTGGGTATGTTCTAATTTATTTTACTTATTGTTAATTTCCTTTTCCATTTTTCAACCTTACGTTGATTTTATTTACATTTTGGCATTACGTTTTAAAATAAACTTAGGCTTTATCATCTTAATGACTTGGTTTGTTACCTACCTTTTGCCCTTCCATTAAATTTCTTCAACCTTATTGAAGTGTTGGTTTTCATTCGCCACGTTCGGTGGAGCACTGCCACCGTTTTTCTTGTGCATTTATTTCCACGGCCTTTAAGTCGTCTTCCTACGCTGTTTCCGGTAAGTTTTTCCATGGTTTCTTGTTTTTTTAATATTGTAACTGTACTTTGTTGTTGCTCTTCTTGTGTCCATCACCCTTCCTCGTGTTCGCTATAACTCCCATTTTGGGGCGGGCACGCTAACAACCTTCTCGCCAGGGTCTCTATCTATCTCTCTCTCTCTCTCTCTCTCTCTCTCTCTCTCTCTTCCTCTCTCTTCTTCTCTCACCCTGGTGGGTAAGGTTATTCACCTCATCACCCCTAGGTGGTACCGGGGACCTAGAGGGTGGTGAGCGGTGAGAGTGGTATCAGAGCGTGGTTGTTTGTTGTTCCACTGTTGTTGCTCTGCTGCCTAATCTCTGTTGTTCTGCCTTGTGCAGCCTAATTTTCCTCCCTTTCTACCCTTGCTTGGTGCAGTGCTGTAGTGAATGTTGGTGAATGAAAATCAAAGACTTAAGAAACAAAAAGTGTTATTGTCAATAACTATTGTAAAAGGAAATGCAAGGATCTCGTGTAATTCCCTATGTTATTTGTTTCATGTACCTGTGTTTTGGAGTTCCCTGTTGCTTTCAACTGTGTTTATGCTGAGCTGTATGGACTTATCTACTTGCTGATTATGATTTTGAAACCCTTCGGGTACCTGTGCTGTGAATTCTGCTTCTGTCTTGCTGTTTCGAGGTGACCTGTAAATTTTTCCTTCCTTTTTCATGGCGGATTTGGTGAGTGATTGCATGTAATTAATTATTCTGGGTTGGTGGAAGTTGAAATAATTGAACAGCTTGTAATGGAGTATGACTTGGTTGACTCAGGGCTACTGGTGTACTACCGCCTGGTACATGTCCTGTATTATGCGTACTGGCTGTCAACCTTGTATTTTTGCTGCCTACCTGCATACTGTGGTTGCGATTTCGGTGGGAATTAAACTGGTTTAATCGTGGAGAGCTTTTCTGATCATTATGTTATGTGAAGGTTGCTCGGTTGCTTTTGCAGTGTGACATTGTGTGTCCTGGGATCACCTTATTGCGTTATCTGTTCTGGCCTTGCCTTGGGCTCCGAGAATTAATGTTGTTATTATCATTTCTAGCATATTTCCTGTATGGTACCTCGGTGGTGTACATGCTAACCGTTTATTGGTCTTCTAAATTTAATACCTTCTTACTGCGTTAACCCTGGGGTGTGATTCTGATTATAATTGACCTGGCCACTAAGCATGTCCAAATATGCCTAATTATATGTGTAAACGGTTATGTGCTGAAGTGTACGGTGATGTGTTATGCCCTTTCATGGTTGTGAACTAAGACCTGGTATTTTGGCGTTGATAGTTGTATGTGCCTTCCATTTAATTGGTGCTGTGTGGATATATTTATTTGCCCCTACTAACTTATGGCTAACCTCTGTTGTTTCCATGCCAGTAACCGTTCTTGGCTGTTAGTATCTGATAATCAAGTGGGCAACATCATGGTATTTTGAAACTTATCTAGCCTGTAATGTTTCTGTTCTCTTTGGTTGGTTTTTAATTTGGAAATTGCTTAACCTTACTTGCCTTTGTTATTTCTTCAAATTTGGTTTAAGTTTCTGTTATCTGAAGTGTAGTTGGCTTTTAGTGTGCCGTTAAATATGCACCCTTGCGAGATCATGTCTGGTTTATTTGACCTGTTACTAGAGAGGTGTTACCATCCTTGTGTGGAATTTGGTATATTGAATCTGCCTATATGATGTGCTTCAATCATTACCGAGCTTTGTGTGTTTGTGCCTTGGCTGAGTGCTGTGTGTTGTTGGCTTGAGTGTCTTTTCATTTCATCATCCCACCCGTGAATATGTATGTATGTCTGGTCTTGGTTTGTGATTGGAGTTATCTTTTCTGTCAACTGCCCGTGAGGCAGTCATCAGTTATGATTGGGCCATGTTGGCCGGTATTAGGTTGGGATAACTGGATGGCCTTGTGCCTGAGCTATTATAGTTTTAACTGGTTTTTTCCTTCCTGATTTTTGGTCGAGCGTGTTTCACAACTTCTGGTGTGTCGTGAACCATCTTCCTCGTGTAACCTATCAACTAGTTCAAGGATATTTATCTGGTGTCTGGGCCACTTCAAGTTTTGCTACTCGTAACTTGCCTTGCTGTGTAGTAATTAATCTGACTGACCTTTTCTGAACTACTGCTTTGGATTTCATCCTGTTGTAAGCATTATTTGGTAATTTGGTGTTTCTTATGCCTGATTATTCTCTCCATGTTGGTATCGTGCACTGCCATGGTAATTATAGGCCTAGAATATGTGTTGTCAAAATTTTGTTAACCTTTTGGTATTTATCTAATTCCTTTGAGTTGTAGGTTCTAGTATTCCCTACCATATCTGCTTGTTGGGTCTTGTGTTGTGTTGTTGATGATCCTCTGCCTGAGGGGTGGTATATGCCCTTTTGAACCTTGATTGGGATGGCTTTGGACATATGTAAGGTGGTTGTGTTGTGACGGTACCGTGGATTATTTTTGGGGAATTATTCTGGGGTGGCATGAGAACTTCACGGCATGTTGTTGAGGATGTTTGTGTTCCTTTAATCCCTTTGTGGAGCTGACACATGTCCGGTGTGGTTTGTCATGGTTGGGTTATTCTTTTGTATTGTATTATTTGGTGATGTTGGCACCTTGGTATGGGCAGTGTTCGTGTCTGTCTTTAATTTACCTCCGTGTTCTGTGGATATGGCCATTTCTTCTACATGAATCTACTACTCTCAGAATTAGCTCGTTGGTTTTCAGTAATGTGTCTGTTTGGTATGCTCGGGTTTTTTCTTTTCCTGTCTCCATGCATTTCCTATTGATCTGATGTCGTGTCTGTAATTTCTTCTACTGTAAAGCTCATTTTTAATTCTACCTACCACTCTATGGTGTTTCATTTTTCTCAGTGGATCTCTTGTGTCTGTTGACATTGGTGTTTGTCATCTTACCGTGCTCTGGGTTTGCTACTCTGGTATGGGACGGAGTAGTGCTCCCTTGGTCGGTACTGGAATCTTCCTGCGAGTAGATTATGGGGTCTTCTTGTAGAGTACTGCCTTCTTCATGCTACTGCGAGCATTTTCCATGGACCCGCCTCGTATTCCGCCACTTATGTTTTATTTGCTTGCTCTCCTGGTGGATAGGAGAAAGTACCTGTGGCCGTATTGGGACAGTGTGATGGGAAAGTCACGTATTTGTAGACCGGGTAATGCCGAGACCCTATTGGGTATCCGGTGGTGTACGTTGTGTGCGTCATTGCTCGATATTTTCCATTTTGGTCTTCCGATCTGAGGTTTTACTTTGCCTTTTAATTTGATTGGCTGGCCATTGTGAAATTAATTGTATTTAAGGTTCTGTGTAGTAGGTTGGTTACTGATTCCAGATTGTGTTCCCTCCTGTGATTCTTCTATCCCTATTTCTGTTCCGTTAATTCCAGGTTGCTTATTTGTGACTAATGATGTGTGCGGTTGCTTGGTGTTGCTTGGCTGATTTGTTGTCGATGACAGACTGTTCGCGAACCCTCCATCTGGATACCTTAAGAAGTCTCCAACAGGTCCAGTCAATCCTTCCCTTGCTCTAAACATGTTAACCCTTTTAAGCCTTGGATTTTCCATATTTAATATCCTAACTCTGACTTCTTGAAGCTGGATTTATCTATTGCGTTTTGGTTTCTTGTCCTCACTCTTATTCAACTAGGTGGTGTATTTTGATGTGGGAAGTTAAACCTGTATTTGAAATTTTTTGCCCTAATGCTCTTGTCAGTGGATCTCGGAATCTGTTTGTGGTCGATTCTTCACTGTGTCGTTGCCCTGTATCTACTAAATTCAAAATCTTGGACTTAACTTGCTTTCATTGGAGTATGCCTGTGTATTGACCTTCGTCTAGAGGAAAAATTTCTTGACCTATGTCATATTTATTTATGTTTAGCTAGTGACGGTAAGCCGTTGTACTGTTGTGATGGTACTTGTAGGGTAGGTGTTCTTTCACTCTGTGCTTCTAATTTGAGCTCCTGTGGAAAATTGCCTTTGGCACTGGGGTTATGGCACCTTATGTTGTGGTTGATGCTCTTGATTATGGGTTGTTGTTTTGGGCGGTGATTTTAATTCTGGGTATTTGATTGCTAACCGAATCGAGTGTTGAAGTTTGAGGTATTGTTTGGCTATGGTGATGGGTGTGGTTGCTCGTTCCATTCTGGTATTATGGATACTCCGTGTACTAACTGGTGCTTACCTCGTTGACTACCTACTGCTGTGTTTTGAGTGGTGTACCGTGGCCCTGACTCAATCAAGCGTAACAAAACTGTGTTGATCTAAAATTTGCGGTTCACTTATTTTGGAGATTACATTCACCAATTGCGCTCTCTTTGGTCCTCCCCTGATCCCGTTGTGCGTTTCTTTCCCCTGTTGTCCCCCTTTTGCAACTCGAGATCATGCATTCCCTTAATATCATAGGAGACTTGTAAAGGTATTCATGCATTAAAAATTAATTTACCACCGTGCTTGAGAAAATAACCTGGATGCGTGGACTTATAACCATGTGGTTTTTGTTTAATTTTGGTCAGTATATCTGTGATTAGTGTGAGAGTTGGCAAACCTCAAGGTGAACTGCGTCATGTGTCATAACCTATATCATTGTGTGATGCATTGAAAACATGTATGTTAGGTGAACCTGAAACTTTGGTGAACTCTGGTCATTGTGCTCTCTATTTGGTGATAAACATTATTCTGGTGATTTACCGTGTGCTCGGTTAACGTTTCTGGACACTGATGTTGATCGCACCCCGCCTATTATTTCTAAAAACTATGTGATATGGAACTGTGTCTTGGACTATTAACCTGGTCATGTGAACTCCTAACTAAAACGAGTTAATCTTGGTGGTCGTTTTCTGTTGGACAACTTCACCCAAATTTAGTGTATGTGTGACCACCTCATCATTGATGGCATGTGCATGAGGTTTTGTCGTCGATTCGGGGCGGGAGGGCTGAGACAATATTAAATAATGTGAGCCTCCCCATTATAACCATTTTGAACTGGCCCTGCGGCCTAGAATAATTTGTGTCAAACGGCTTACGCCAGGATACCTTGTTTTAACTTACTGTACGCAGCGGCCATCGTTTGGCCTGGTGTTGGTTGCGCATTACTGCGCATGCGCCGGCCTACTTCCAGGCTGTCTGGCTCCTTGCTCGCTTGCCGACGCGAGACAGTTCGCTTCAGTCAGCCATGATGTGCGCTTGTGTTTTTGAGACCTACGCCATGGAGAAGTGGATTTCAAGAAAACCCCCGTAATCTTCGTTAACGGGGATTTTCCCCGTACGAACTAGTTGAAAACCTCCTACCTTTTCTTCTGAGTTTTTTTTGGATTTATTTTTTCGTCTGGATACTTCACAACGAGGTCTAGATGCCGGCGGCGTGACTGCATTCCTTCGTCAACAATGTCAGGTTAAAATTCCTCTCATTTTCTTCATCACCAAAGGTATGTACCAGTGTTTGAAATCATTCTAAACGTCGACCAGAAGAGAATTTTGATACTTTCGGAGATTTCTGGAAAAGTAAAAATAATAATAATAATAAATATTTGGACTTCGTCGTTAAATTAATATCAATTCGTGTGTGTGGTATCGGAAATCTGAAAAACAGTTTCGGCAACTAATCACAGTAATGTGGAAGGTTCACCATGAACTAAATTGGAATTATTAATTTAAAATTTTACTGATCTACTTTTGGCACTTAAATTGTAACCTTTTTGTAAACCAAGGTACAGTCTCCAAGGTACCGAGCTTTACCTTTCTTTGGATTTCTGTTTGCTTTCCTGTGTTTTGTTTTCTAATTTGTTTGGTATGTTTTCTTCCCCCCCCCCCCTTCTGGGGTTTTTGGGTGAATTATTTTTCTCTAGCCTGGTTTCCTCCGTGTTTTGGAGGCGTTGCTTTGTTTAGTGGTTACCTTGGCAACGGTTCGTGTGGGTATTGTTGTCGGGTTAAGAGTTGTCTTTGATGGTTATGAATTTCATGTTTTTGGTCCGTATTGAACAATATATAAGTAATAATAATAACTTAAATGTTTCCACCTTTTCAATACAATATATTCACAAGATTACAAAATTATACGGTACTAGTTTCGACCCATCTAGGGGTCATCATCAGCCGTATTGGAGCAAAGATCATTTGTGGCGAAATCCTAAGACAATATTATTTTAAAGAATAACAAGTGAAATGAGATGTTATGGTAATAGTTAATAATACAAGGAATATACATAATAAGAGGTTTTTAACAAAGAATAAAGTATAAATGGGGTGTTGTAAAAATTATAATCATGGAAATCAGTAAGTTCTTGTATTGAAATGAAATATGGCTTAGGAAGAGGGCTTAAGGTGGGGCTGAAGGGTGCGGGAGAAAGTGTAATTGTCTTGGAAAAGTACCTTTGATTAAATTTAGGATTGAGTTTAGGTTGGCTGCATTATTGTTTCTGAGGAAAGTGATAAATAGATCGAAGAGTATGTTGGGTTTCTCTGAGATTTCATTGAGATTGTGACTGGCATTAAAGTATTGGTCTAGGTGTATGTAGTAATTTTCCATTATGTTCAGTAAAGGGCCCTTGTTTGCTAATACGAGGATGTCCATGTCTTGTACAATATTGGTGAAATTATGGTTATAATCTTGCATGTGTTGGCCGATGGCTGAAAACTTGTTGTATTTTATTGCGTTAGTGTGCTCGTGGTATCTGATAATGAAGTTTCTCCCGGTTTGCCCGATGTAGGTATCAATGATGTAGCTTACCAGGCAAAACAGAAAGCCTTTCAATATCTAGGCCTAAAATTAAAGATAGCCAAATTACGCAAAGACATCGATTTCCTAAAGCAATGTATATCACTTAACTTGACACCTAATTTTCTAAGAAGCAATAAAAAGAAACATCGGACTTCACCTCAAACCATCAAAACTCAAAACAAAACAAACAAAATATGGTTAAGAGACGAAATTAAATTCTTGTACAGGAAGAAATATTTTTTGAATCAGAAATTATACGACACTCACCTCGCAGCGACTAAACTACTTTCAAACGCACAATGGACACTATTCTATCAAGAAGTAGAGAACAAATTATTCTACGAACTAGCCAAAAAACAGTCAAATTTGGAGAATAAACTCAACAGGCTAAAAAACTGCCAACTACATAACCAACAAACTAGAAACTCCAATAGTAACACGTTCGTTTGTACGCAGTTTCATCCAGCTGTTGTAAATCTATCTAACACGCCCTTAAGTGAAAGTGAACACTTAACTTTATCCAAAGGACCGAAACACAACTGGCCAAACTTGAACAGCCTCAACATAGTAGCCGCTACTATGATCACAGAATCAGAGCTAGCCATCAGCAAAATACCGGAAGACACGCAAAATGAGGTTAGAACCGATGTTAAAAGGAAACTGACTGATATCCTCCACAATTTAACCAACCCCGCAAATAACCTCAATAATAAAGAAAAAATTGCTGAACAAAAGCACATATACGCCCTCAAAAAGAAAATTAAAGACAACGAACTCATCATAACCAAAGCTGACAAAGGCAATGCAACAGTTATCATGGATAAAAAAGTATATATTGAAAAAACAAAAAACTTTTTCACAGACAGCTCATTTTCCATAATCAAAAAAGACCCCACCCAAAAAATTCAAAAACTACTTAAACAAACTCTTAAAAACACTTCATTTTTATTTACCGAACAGGAAAAATCCAAACTCATACATATGAACCCAGGACTCCCCACTGCTAAAGCTCTTCCCAAAATTCACAAAACCGGAATTCCCATCCGGCCAATTATCAACTATAGACCGAGCCCCTTATACAGAATATCACAATTCATCCAATGTTTCTTAAGAAAAAATTATCAATTCTTATCCAAAAAGTCTATTAAAAACACATCTGAGCTAGTAGAAAAACTAAACAAGTTCAATTTGCAACCGGATCACTCCATCCACTCTTTCGATATTGTAAACATGTACCCAAGCATACAAGTATCAAAATTAATTCCAATAATTATAAACAATTTAAACAAAAACAGCCACTTAAGCAAACTAGAGATACAAGACTTTATCACAATATTAAAACTTATCATCGACAATAACTTCTTCACTTTTGACAATGTCATATATCAACAAAATGGTTTGGCAATGGGGTCACCGGCCTCAGGTATCTTAGCAGAAATATACCTGGACTTCCTCGAATACACCAAAATTGACAACGAATTCGAAAACATTCTCTTTTGGGCCAGATATGTCGACGATGTCTTTGTAATCATGAATGAGAAATCAATTAACGCACCCACCACCCTCTTAAGACTCAACAATATTGATCCTCATATCAAATTCACACTAGAATCCGAATCAAATCAAAAAATCAACTTTCTAGATTTAACCATCACTAGAAACTCAGATTCTTTCAGTTATAAAATTTTCAGAAAACCCACTCAAACAGCCTCCACCATTCGCCAAGATTCAGTGCACCCCCAGTCCCACAAACGAGCCACATACAACAGCCTAGTTCACCGAGCCTTCAGCATACCTATGTCCAATAAAGATCTAAAAAACGAACTCAACACAATCCGCGGAATCGCAAAATTCAACGGCTTCAGCAATCATTTTATAGAAAGGATAATCAATAAACACAAACATCGCCCAAAAACTACCCTCAAAAAAGAAATAACCAAACCTCTAACATTTTCCACCTTCACGTTCAACAATGATATCTACAAGTTAACCAACATCTTTAAGAAACAAGGCGTTAAAATAGCCTTCAAAACCAACAATAAGAACATGAATGTTTTATACAATACTTCACACATCAACAAGACCAGCAGTTTTTTAAAATCAGGAGTTTATAGGATCAAATGTACCACCTGTAAAAAAACCTACATCGGGCAAACCGGGAGAAACTTCATTATCAGATACCACGAGCACACTAACGCAATAAAATACAACAAGTTTTCAGCCATCGGCCAACACATGCAAGATTATAACCATAATTTCACCAATATTGTACAAGACATGGACATCCTCGTATTAGCAAACAAGGGCCCTTTACTGAACATAATGGAAAATTACTACATACACCTAGACCAATACTTTAATGCCAGTCACAATCTCAATGAAATCTCAGAGAAACCCAACATACTCTTCGATCTATTTATCACTTTCCTCAGAAACAATAATGCAGCCAACCTAAACTCAATCCTAAATTTAATCAAAGGTACTTTTCCAAGACAATTACACTTTCTCCCGCACCCTTCAGCCCCACCTTAAGCCCTCTTCCTAAGCCATATTTCATTTCAATACAAGAACTTACTGATTTCCATGATTATAATTTTTACAACACCCCATTTATACTTTATTCTTTGTTAAAAACCTCTTATTATGTATATTCCTTGTATTATTAACTATTACCATAACATCTCATTTCACTTGTTATTCTTTAAAATAATATTGTCTTAGGATTTCGCCACAAATGATCTTTGCTCCAATACGGCTGATGATGACCCCTAGATGGGTCGAAACTAGTACCGTATAATTTTGTAATCTTGTGAATATATTGTATTGAAAAGGTGGAAACATTTAAGTTATTATTATTATTATTACTTAAGAGTTGTCTGGCGTGTTGAGCCTGTGTGGATCTTGAATTATATATATTTCGGGGTTGAGTGTATCGTTTACTGTTTAAATTAATTTATTTATTTTCTCCTCCTTTTATGTTGTGTTACCATTTCCTTGCCCCGCGTGAGGAGGTATTTTAACGTAAAATTCTGTTTGTCTTGGAAACTGTCCTTGGTGGAAACTGAACGATTTCAAATTTGGTAATTATGAGAAGCGACCGCGTTGAAGATCCATTTTATGGAATAATTGTTAACTTAATACTTTTTAAAATTTATTTAACTATCCGTGATCGATCACATTTAATTTAAAGGTAACATTTATGTAAGAAAGTCTATTGGTTTTCCGTTGTTTTCTGATCACATTTAATTAGGTACGGAGGTCACCCTTTTTTTCTTGTTGTTTTCATTGAGTTCTCTATTTATTATCTGTTAAAGAGTATTTATTTTTCATTAATTGTTATTTAGTAATGAATTAATTTTCTTTTAAACCCCACCTGGGTATGTTCTAATTTATTTTACTTATTGTTAATTTCCTTTTCCATTTTTCAACCTTACGTTGATTTTATTTACATTTTGGCATTACGTTTTAAAATAAACTTAGGCTTTATCATCTTAATGACTTGGTTTGTTACCTACCTTTTGCCCTTCCATTAAATTTCTTCAACCTTATTGAAGTGTTGGTTTTCATTCGCCACGTTCGGTGGAGCACTGCCACCGTTTTTCTTGTGCATTTATTTCCACGGCCTTTAAGTCGTCTTCCTACGCTGTTTCCGGTAAGTTTTTCCATGGTTTCTTGTTTTTTTAATATTGTAACTGTACTTTGTTGTTGCTCTTCTTGTGTCCATCACCCTTCCTCGTGTTCGCTATAACTCCCATTTTGGGGCGGGCACGCTAACAACCTTCTCGCCAGGGTCTCTATCTATCTATCTCTCTCTCTCTCTCTCTCTCTCTCTCTCTCTCTCTCTTCCTCTCTCTTCTTCTCTCACCCTGGTGGGTAAGGTTATTCACCTCATCACCCCTAGGTGGTACCGGGGACCTAGAGGGTGGTGAGCGGTGAGATTGTATCTGGTGTATCTAATGTCACCAAATTCCACAGATGCAGAGCCATCTTGGAATATAATCTGTGTACCAGTGTTAATGGAAGAATTGTTTAAAACAGTCTTTTAGCATGCATTCATTGTTGGAATGAAGTAGAACAGTCCTACACCAGCTGACAATCTATACATATTATAAAATAAAGTCCAAGATAGGCATCTGTCTTGTATCTGTGTAGGTTAATCTCAAGAACTACCAAATATTTCTGACGTAGTTTTCACTGTTGTATAGAGCATGTATTGGGGAATGTTTAGGTGTATGAAACATTAGTCTGTCTCAAAGTGAGTTGAGCAGTGGCAATTTTAGTACAGGTCAAAGATATAGTGGCCATTCAAGCATTTTCTTAGCTTATGCTGTTTAAACTGTAAGCGTAGATCAAAAGTACAGTATGTGCAGATGAAATGTACTAAACAGCTACAAAAAAATCTGTACAGTGTATGTCTATCTGTAAAAGGTAGCCCTCAATAAATGTAATGACTTGTTTTAAATGATCACAGTTTTATGGAACCAGAAAATGTATATTTGTTTATATAAGGAATTTACTCTGTAAGTTGACCACCTATCTAACTTCAATTTTTCACCTTGTAATTTGACCAGTGCAACACTAGAAGTTGAAAATTTTGTGCAGTACTGTATAGAAATTCCTTATAATTGCACCAAGGTTATCTTCCAAGTTTATCTTTGTACTGTATTTTCACAATCACCCTTGTGCCTACTGTACTGTATTGTACTGTATTAACACCGGTCAATCAACCCTTCCTTTGCAACACGAAGGTCAAATTTCACCAAACCCTTTAGCCCTGAGATTCTCAAACTATGGTATTATGAGACTGTGCCCCTCACTCATAGCTAAAAAGTTCAATGTATTCCCCACAAAAAAAAAAAAAAACTCTAAATGGTAGGTTTAAAAAATATGAGTACCTGGCTAATTATTGAGGCATGTTAATTGATTATAAACCATTAATTTAAATACACATCTTATAAAAATATATTTAATTTCACAATCTTATATAACACATGACAAGAAATCTAAGAATATGTGTCTGTATCAAGTATAATATTATGATAATATAGTACCATAGGATATCCTGTTTGCATAAAAGTTTCAAAAAATGCTAGATTTTAGCCTATATATCAAATTAATAAATAAGGATGAAAAATTTTCTATCTTAATTCTGGAATTCACACATTGCGACCCATCAAAATTTCAATGAGATGTGTGTACCTGCATGGCGTGACACCGTTTTCTAATGTGTCATAATCCAGGTGAAACTTTCAAGCGAAGCGATGCTCCATATATACTTTTTTAACTTTCTTCTTATTTATTTCCATATTTCAATTTGACTTCATCTTTTTCCCCGAAGACTGATCGTGTACCCAACTAAAATTCTCACAGTACCATACTTTGAGAACCGCTGCTTTAGCCACCACCTGATTGCTATGAAAGTGGTTAACTATCCATTCCCTTTGTAACAAAATATGAGTGTTGATTGTGTGGACTCCAACACTCTAATGTATCCTATTTACTTAAATGTTAGATGATCCATTTTCAATACACAGTGAGGCCTTACATGCAATAAACATCTTCAAAGGTCATTGGAAAAAGATCTCTTTAACATGACAACCTCTATAATGTTGACCACGTTTGACAAGAATGGCATGTGATCAACTTATACAGGTTTCACTTAGTTTGCGGAAAGAAAGGCAAAAAAATATTGGCTTAAAATTAGAAACCATATTTTGAGATTTATCATGAAATCCCTATCAAAATAAATTGTTTATTTACCACAGTAATCTTAAGATAAAAATACCCTTTAGTATATAATTTACATGAGTTAGCACAAGAATGTTTTAAATATTGCAAGGGAAGAAAGGGGCAAGCTTAGGGGCAGGCAGCCACACGGGCCATGGAAAACTATTTCACAGAGCAACACGCATAAATCAGGAGGAAAGATGATGATGATATATAATGCTTGGTATTTAAAGGGGCCCAACATCTAGGTCATCGGCCCCTAATGGTACGAAATGAGAAAAAATGTAATGACAATTTATAAGTCCTAAACTCATCCACTGAGCAGAATTCAAAACGTGATGATGAATAAATGGATGAATATGAATTTAAAATAATCAGCAGATCCAACTCGCAATATTGAAAACTAAAAATAATTCCAAAATTAATCCACTGACCAGAATTCAAAAAATGTGGCAATGAACAATAATTATGAACTTAAAACAATCAGTGGATTCGACCCGCAATGCCTTACCTTCCCAGAAACTATCTTAAAACAATAGTATATACTGACCAAGGGGCTGCTTCCAAAGCACAATCCTGAATCGATGATGCTTGTTGTCTAAAGGGGTCCAAAATCCAGGTCAATGGCCCCTCATAATGGTACTTATCACTAGAAAAGTAAGAACTATGGTATTTCTCATGTAGCAATACTAATCATGAGTAATGTAGACTTACGGTGTTCCATACATTGTGGTACTACTCACAGGTAATGTAATACGCACAGGTGACGCAGACCGATGGTGTTTCTCACTCATACGCAACGCAAAACCATGGTGTTTCTTACATAGGAGTACTAATTACAGAGACTCGTACTAGCCCGTGGTGTTCCTCATATATTGTGAAATGTTGATTATTGAGGGTGAATTGGAAACTCCTACAATTAGTGAATTATACAAACTACTTCGTACCAGTCTAACCTAGTCAGCGTTCAGGGACGGACGTATTGTGTGGAGGTCTCAGGAGAGTCAGCGTGGAATGTGAACGGTGTGTGGTATAGTAATTCGAGTGGGAAGAGGACGATGATTGGAGTGGAGCAATATCGTGCAGCTATTGGGAGATGGCAGAGGAAAGAGGGAACGGAGATAGCTAGAAATAAAGGAGGTATAATGGAAGCAAGAATGATGGACGAGATGATATTAGCGGCAGCGGTGATATTGGTACTACTAACTATAGGAGGTGTAGAGGTAAACCCTGGCCCGACTTCTAGTGGCAACATGAACTGGGAAGACGTGGAGGTCATAAAAAAAGTGGTGAAAGAAGTGGTGGAAGAAGTATGCCCGTTTGAGCAGATTAAGAATATGATGAAGGAGCAAATGAAGGAATTTGAGCATATACGACGGTGGATACAGGGAAAAACAGACGAGATAATGAGCAAAGTGGAATCCAACGAGAGAGAGATTATAACACTCAAGACAAGAATAAGGGAGATGGAAGGAGAGGTGGTGAAGCTGCGATCGGAAATTGAAGACTGTAACCGAGAACGGAGGAAGAAACACCTATTTATATATGGAATACCAGAAGATAAAGGAGAAGATAAAGTACTGACAACATACAAAGTAGTGGAGATTATCCAGAAAATGATGAGAATTAACTTTAGCGAAGTTGACATTGATGATGTGGAAAGGATAGGCAAAAAAAGGGGTGACAGACCGATAAAACTCAAGCTGTTTTCCACCTTGATGGCGGAAGCAGTGTTAAAAGGTGCAGACAACGTACGTAGCACAAAAATTTGGATCAAAGAAGACATTGGCAGAGAAGGGGTAAAGAACATTAACACACTGAAGAAACATTTGGCCAGGGCTAAATTACAAGGGTTGAGAGCCTATATTAAGGGTCAAAAATTAGTTGTGACTAACGGTATATGGACCAGAGTGTGGCCTGCGAAGAAATTACGAGAGATGGAAAATGACAGCAAAGACGAAATGGTAGTGAGGAAAAGTGTGGAAGTAAGACAGACCAGAGACAGTAAAGTGGGCGAAGACGGACATGGAGGTAAAGAAAGAACCAAGGACAATAAAGCACCGGATCCAAGCTCGCAGCAAGAAAGAAAGAAAGGGATGGATGCGATAGCTGAAGTATTCGAAGTAGCGAACAGGGAGGTATTAGCAGAGATGAGGAGGGAAATAAGGGAGACCAGGGCAATATTGAAGGAGTCCAGAACGGAGGCCAGTGGGAAAGAAGAAAGAAGAAAACAGGGAGCGATTGTGGGAGTAGAAACGCAGGATGTAACAAGAGCACGCAAACGAAGCGAAAATACGACTGGGAGTCAGGAAGAAGAAGCAAGAGGTGCCCTAATGAAAGGGAGAAGTTTGAGCTTAAGAGAGATATGGGGCAAAAAGAACAGAGAAGACGAAGGCATAGTGACAAGAAGTAAAAAAGGTAATTTGTAGTTGGAAGTAAATTGCTGCGTTCTGGAGAATAGTGGAGTGTGTGCATGTTATACATAGCCATGACAAGAGCGGTTAAATGACAAGTGGGTCTGAAGAGGCATGATACCAGATGGTGAAGTGTGTAGTGAATGAGGAAGAGAGTGTGTGTAACTAGGACAGGTGCTAAGGAGAAAGTGAATATATGGGGATGGTTGGAATATGAGCTGGGGCTCTAGTAGCCTAGTGATATGTGAGTTAATATAGTTTCATCTTAGTTGACGAATTGCTTGGGCTTTAAAGGTAACTAATATAGTGAAATACTAGATGCTGAAGTGTGATTATCAGTAGAGAATCTTAAGGTGTAGTAAATGGCACTCAGGCATTACAGTGCAGGTAACACGTAGTCAGGTGTGCAACATAAGTAGAATATAAGAAAGGTCAGTGTTCAAGAGAGAATGCGCTGAATGAGATCCCGGCCGGAAGCGATATACTCTGTGGCCTAAGTGCTGATTCAGTCCGACACAGCATTGTACTCTGCCCAGTTATATGTTGCCAGTTTTAGTTTCCCATTACTAGTATTGCCATATTGTCAAATAGATGGAATTACCAATAGTTATATTAGTTTACGTTTTATCCCTCTTTATCAATAGCAATATTGAGATCGTTGATATCTGAAAAGACATCAGTGAAGCATTGACATTTGATTATTATTATTTTCAATACTATCAGTTTTCGTTTTATCCCTGTTCTTAACAGCAATATTGAGATTTTTTTGAGGTTTGGTTTATATATGAAAAGACAACAGTGACTTATTGACAATTGATTATTATCATTTCCAGTAACTTTCTTTTTTTTTGGTGTTAGTTATTTTTACTATACGAGCTTTATGATATGTGTACAGCAACTTAAGCAGACTAGGCTAGGCATTATTATTTTTCTTCTGTAAAGGATCAATAAGGCTTCATTGCTGTAGATCTAGTAGAAAAATAAAGATTACGATTACTTCGTACCATAGACCGTGAAGTAAAAGGAATAAGGGAATCAAATCGCCGATTGGAAGAAGAACTTGGAAAATCACTTCAACTACCACTTCAAAAATTAGATGAGAATTCTGATCTTCTGAAAAAGCAAGCTGAAACTATCCAGGCATGTTTAAATTCTACAGAGAATCTTAAAAGCGAGAATGCTTCCCTGAAAAAGGAGATATGTGAGTTGAGTCCAAATAGATGATCAGGAACAATATGGAAGAAGAAATACATTGAAAATTTATGGAATTTCTGATAAGCCAAACGAGGACACTTATGATACAGTGAATAAAGTAGGACAGGCATTAAATATTTCTATCACCAACGACATGATTGATGTTTGTCATCGTTTGAAGAAAAACACAGGTCAGACAAGCAGAGGAATCATCGTTAAGTTCGTCAGACACGGTGATAAAGATCAATTTCTTCAGAAATGTATAGTGAAAAGAAATTTAAGCACAACTGACATTGGTTTCAGTACTCCCTCGCCATTTTATATCAACCAAAGTCTCTCCGAAATAGGAAAATTATATTTGCTCATGTAAGAAGAGTTAAGGCTGAGAAGAAATACGCCTATCTGTGGGTAGACTATACTGGTGCTATTCGCCTAAGAAAAAGGAGTCTGATAATTACATTTACACATTAAGGACACTGGGTGACGTGAATTCTTTAATGTAAAAATGTCTTCTAAGAACAAAATTTCATTTTTGTATTATCAGAGTATGAGAAGTCTAAACTTATCTGATTATGATAGGGAATATTTTGGTAATGAAAGGTACGTATACACCTTGAGGACGGCAGGGGATGTAAAGGGTCTGATGGTACAGATGCTCTAATGAATGACATTGAGGATAGTTTATTCATATATTATTAGAATGTTAGACGGTTAAACACAAAAATGACCTAAATATATACAAGTTTTCTTGCAACTGAATTTGATATTATGGTATTAACTGAGACTTGGCTTCATGGTGGTGTTTTCAATAATGAAATCATTTGCAATAGATACAATGTTCTCCAGCAGGACCAAAAAAATAAAAGGGGAAGTGGTGTTCTAATTGCTGTTTCGAAAGATATTGTCGCAGTTAACAATGATTTGGAATTAGGGCATGTAGAAGCACTCTGCGTAGAAATTACATTGGTGCAAAAGAAGTACAATATACGGCAGTATACATTCCGCCAGATTCTAGTATGGAACTATATAAAGAACATTATGACAGATTTGATAGCATGGACAAATTGTTGTACGGAAACACATTGATTTTAGGTGATTTTAATCTTCCTCTAATAAATGGTGCAAATTTTTATCTGTCACTAGGGGGACCAGGTTACAAAATCCTTTCGAATTTCTTACAATTACATAAAATAGAATCTGTAAATTCCATGCAGAATTCATACAATAAAACTCTAGAATTAATTTTAACAAGTTTGGCCAGTATCACAAGTGTAACCAGAGAATCTCTTCCTTTAATACCTGAAGATCCTTACCATCCTGCTCTGTTGGTTAAATTATCTATAAAATGACCCAATTCTTCCATTAAACCTCAAGTGGTTGAAGGTTACAATTTTCATAAGGCTAATTTTTATAAACTGTATGTTTAACCATAAGAGGAATCGTGGAGGGAATTGGACAACCTCAGGGATCCAAATGAGGTACTTACTTGTTTTTATAGAATAATTAATTCGGTGATGGAGGATGCTGTACCAAAGAAAAGGTTTTATAAGAGAAGAACTTATCCATGTTGGTATACTAATGATATTATTTCTTTATTAAAGCTGAAAGAATATCACAGAAAGCGATCTAAATTTTTGGAGCATCATTTTAAGGAATACAAGGACATCAGAAGAGAATCTAAATCTCTAGTCCTGAAGTTTTTTGGAATTTCATTAAATGCAGAAGTAAGACCAATATGCTTCCAGATTCAATAACATTTAATGGAACATCACTAAAAAATAGTAAGGAGATTGAAGACAACTTTGCTGAGTTTTTTACAAGTGTTTATTCAGACCAAGCATCTTCTTATGATATTACTGACACAGATAAATTGCAAGTATCTCACTTCTTGCCAACATATAGTATCAGCGAGTGTGAGAATAGGGAGGCAATTAAAAATCGAAAGTCGAGTAAGTCAAGTGGACCTGATGGTATACCTATGTATGTATTAAAAGGGTGTTCTGAAATACTTATGAAGCCTTTATGTAAAATATATAATTTAATATAAGTAATCAAATATATTCGGATTTATGGAAGCTTAGCAGAGTATGCCCTATCTTCAAGTCTGGTGATAGTGCAAAGCTTGAAAATGACAGACCTGTATAAATACAGTGTGCTCCGGCGAAGGTTTTCGAACAAATAATTTATTGCCGAATTTTTGCTCATGTAAAATGTTACATTACTCCCTTTCAACATGGTTTTTTTTCCAGGCAGGTCCACAGTTACTAATCTTGTGAATTTTGCTCAAGATATTTATAATGGAATGGAAAATAAGAATCAAACAGATGTTATTTACACTGATTTTTCAAAAGCCTTTGATAAACTGGATCATGATATACAATTGCAAAACTTTCTAATTATGGCTTGTCCCTTGAGTTTTTGAAATTAATATCTTATCACTCTGGTAGAAAACAATTTGTGATGTATCTCCAAACAAAATCATTTGTATTCAGTGTTACATCTGGTGTGCCTCAAGGCTCCAATTTAGGGCCTTTTATTTCACAATATTTATTAATAGAGCCCGGATTTCCATGCAAATGCATGTTTTGAAATAAGTTAGTTACACTTCTCAAACTTTGCAAATATTCCTTTTTATGGCTTAACAATTCCAAATAACCGTTCTTTTTTCCATGCATATTTGCATGTTTTGGCCCTTTTAGGAGAAAATTCATGCATAATGCATATTTGGAAGATTTTGGATTTAATAGCAAATACTTGAATGTTTAATATTGCATAATAAACTCTTTTTCTGACTTTGGCGCATATATATTGTTAACTTACATGATCGTACCTTTTCTGAATGTTAGTTTGCAGAATTTGGGACAATTTTTCTACGTTATATATTACTGAGAGATGGAGAGAATGCATTCCTGGCATCCTATGTGACAACCAAAGTTAGTAGCCTATATACAGTAGAGGTCCTATAATCCAATTAAGCAAACACTTTTTTATTTGTTGCTTGAGTAAACAATGACGTAAGACAGAAGACCCCACGTTGATCTCTAATTCTTAGGAATAAGGTGTCCCAGTTTTACCGTTGTACATTGCTATAAATTGAACCAAAAATTGTGCATTACACATTGATGGCTCATTTTTTCGTCTATGTTAGATGAACAAAAAAAACTTGTATCACACTTCTGTGACACCGCGTTACTGAGATAGCAGCTTACAAACCTTGGTTTTGTATTGAACCCTCTTTGGTTGTTACCCTGGAATTTCCTACCCGGAACTCTCACTCGTCATGCGTCTTTGTTATCGCAGCAGGCAATCGTTACCAGTTATTGAGGACATTCAAATGTGCCTGCAATCATCGCATGTAGAAGTAGCTGCGGCAGCTGGAGATAGGTAGAATAAATTAATTCGTTCAAATCCTAATTTTGAATTTGTCAAGCTTATAAAAGACGTATTGTGGTGAAAATGCAAAAGACGTACTATTTGACTTCTCTTTGTCCCAAATGTCTTCATTTATGTATCTATCTGTCACTTCTTGCGGTGTAGAAAGATAATTTTCTGTGTTGAACAATATGCTGACAGATAAACGTATGAGCTTAAATCAAGACAATATGGAGAAATGACGGTAATTTTTGTACAATGTCTTGATAGTGCATATTTTCCAGTTTATTGTGCATGTTTTGCCATATGATAGTGCATGAATGCATGCATATTTTGAAATTTGATAGTGCATGGAAATCCGGGCTCTATTTATTAATGACTTACCAAAGGTCATCAGGTACTCAAATGTCTAAAGTATGCCGATGATGTTAAACTATTCATAACTGTCACCATTCATGAGGATGCTTTAAAATTACAGAATGATATCAATAATATGTATATGTGGAGTATGAACAACAAAAGGCATTTTAATATCAATAAGTGTCTCACAGTAACCTTTTCAAGGAATAAGTAGACAGTACTATTTGAATATAAAATGGATACCACTGTTTTAGAAAGGTTTAATTTAGTAAAAGAATTGGAAATGTTAATGGACATTACATTGTCCTTCAAAGGATACATTGAAAAATTTACAAATGAGCCTATAGATCCTTAGGTTTTGTGGTTTGGAATTTGAGGGAACTAAAATATGTTGGTACATTAATTACTCACTATAATGCATTTGTGCATAGTAAACTTGAATATGCATGTGTTCTTTGGACAAAAAAGTTCAGAAAAAGTTTCTTTGCATTCTGTACTACAAAATGCATCATACTTCAGCACTAAAAGAAAAGCTTTCATACAATAACTTGCTAAATGAATTTAAACTTTCTTCATTATGTAATAGAAGGGATACTCTGCAACAAATATTTTTGTACAAAATTGTAAATAATGGTAGTGATGACAGTGAGTTACTTGCTAGAGTGAATTTTAATGTGAAAAGTGCAAATTTGAAGACCTAAATTTACAAAGTGGCTAAGTGCCAAATTTTTTTTAAAAAAATTATATTTTACTATAGAATGGTGTTACGTGACATCTGCCATTGCCCTACAAAAGCGCCAATTTATATTCTGATTGTTGCGGTTTATGCATTGCTCGACAGAGTGCATGACCGGTAAGTACGAGAGCTCTTTCTTTACAAAGGTGTCAAGTAGCAATTAATTTGACGTGCAAATTTTTCCCGCTCGGGCTTGCTGTGGCAGCTAATCTGTTGTGTTCGAGCAGTAAGTGAATGTTGTAGCTAAAATTGACTTGTGTGCACTGCAATTTATTGAATATGGAAACAAATGAAAAGAAAAGGAGGAGGCCTAAAGGCTCTGGCAGTGAACAGACTGAAAGGAAGAAGTTGAAAACAACAGGAAAAGAAAATGTAACCAGAAAAAATAAACATATGCCTGCAAAGAAACAACCTTCATTACAGGTAAACATAAACAAATAAATAAAATCTGCAAATTACTAAATGTTGAAAAATATTTATAATGCACAGTGCAAAATGCATACTCTTCTAATTTGCATGTTTTATTCCAGGTTATGCGCAGCTGCAAATTCCAATACAAAACATTAGATGCTGTTTTGAAACAAGATTTGTTCATGAAATACTATAAAGAAGACAGAAAAACACAAGGCACGTACATTATGGGGTTGCTTAATACAACTGAAGGCAGACGACGATGCAAACGTAATGTAGTTAATGAAGGGCATCATAGACAAGCTACGGTAACATACTGTGTTCTAAATGGTGGAGGTTAACTGAAGCAAGTTTGTAAAACAATGTTTATGGACAAATTGAAACTCTTGTTCGCAAGAAAAAGGAAGGCAAGACCAGTTTTGTGGATGAACGTACATGTCACAAACAATCGAAATATACAGCCTCTAATAGGCAACGCGTTATTAACCATGTAAATTCACTTCCCCGTGATATCAGCCATTATTCAAGACGAAAAACCAGTAAGGAATATTTGAATTCAGATTTGAATTTTAACCTTCTTGTGAAAGCATATAATGAGAAGCACTCTAATAACAATGTACCGTAACCTACAAGTATTACCGGAAGTATTTTCTTAAAGAATTTCCAGATTTGAAATTTCATACACCGAGGAGTGACACCTGTAAAAAGTGAGATAAACTTCAGAACAAAGTGCATCTCGAAAGGTCACCCAATAATAAGGCAATTCTGATAGAACTTGAACTTCATCAGAGAAAAGCCGAAAAAGCATACACAGGAACAATGCAAACACATCTTAAGAGCCTGGAAGTGATTTGAGTTGTGCATCATTTGTATTTCTCCCAACATTGACTCGTTCAGAAATGTTTTACAAGCGACAGCTTAGTTGTTATAATTTTTGTTTTCATTTTTATGATACTGTATCCTCTTACATGCGCCGGCGGCTCCGGTCTAGAAAGCCAAGAATAACGGCCAAGAGGATTCGTCGTGTTGACCACATGACACCTCGTAATCTGCAGGCCTTCGGGCTGAGCAGCGGTCGCTTGGTAGCCCAAGGCCCTTCAAGGACTGTAGTGCCCTGGGGTTTGGTTTGGTTTTGGATCCTCTTACATGTGTATGTGGCACCAGGGCATCGCAGGGAGAGGAGGCAATGAAATTGCATCGTGTCTTTTAAAAGTAATGTACCAGGAACTGTTCCAGCCCAGTACATTATTTTAAAATTGCCGGAATATTTGTCTAAGGGACGGCAGAAATATATGTTCGTATGCCCGACATCTTGCGCGAACGCAATACGAAGTTCCTCGTGGCGAGCTGGACACGTCACGAGCAATGAACCTGCGGGTAGCAGGCATCACTACCACATGTTGCACGCCTTTCTCTCGAATGTACTGGAAGAAAAATTTCTAACTTTTCAGCCGATAAAGATACGGAACTGACGAGGGAACGGTACGAAGTCGGACGGCGAATTTCGATTTGATTTTTACATATTCGTGAAGGTCTTTTTAAGCTGAAACAGGTAGTGGAAGTCTATTTTTCGCTGGTCTTTTTTAAGGGGGCATTTAGGGGGCATATGTGTACAGTACATGCTAGCACACGTCGGCGCTCACGGCCAGCGGCTGCCCTGCCTCATCTTCCCTCTCCACTCCTTCAGGTCTCTTCTGTCCCCCACCACATACGGCTGCCAACAGTTCTGTATATGAGACGGCGAGTCCTATTCTATTCGGTCAAGTTCTCTACGACTGATGGCTATTTCACATACAGGATATCGCAATGGATTATTTACTTTGTTATGGCCGCTTGCAACATTATTGCAGGTCTACGGTGTTAATACTCAGCTTTCTGATGAAGAGCAAATCATGTATATGCAAATAAAGACAACGTTTGATGCAATTTTGGAGGGAAAATGCAAATTTATTCAGGAGGAAGAAGCCGTTTACATTGATTCAGAAGAGGAAGATGGCGTTGAGGAGGGGACAACAACACCGAAAAAACGCAAACAGGGAGATGAGTTTAATGAAGATAACAAGTCTTGTGATGGCCGAGGAAGACCCTGCAAGTCAGTGGAAGATTATGATTCCGAATCATTGTTGGACATGTATCAAAAAATAAAGGAACGAGGACATATGTCCTTGGAGACAAATTTATGGAATCGTCAACCAAGTTGAACACAATGGAGAAATTAGGAAATGTGCGATGGTTCGAGCTCATGTGAAAGAAGAGTTCACCAAGGCAAGGATGCATTATTTATGTGTCACAAAATCGGACATCGAGCGTTAGATTGGTGAGGGTAGAGAGTTGTATTGCCCCAAACATTCTCTCCAAAGCAAGTCATACTTGACAAACCTTAAAAGGCGTTTGAAAATTCGGTTCCGAAAAGTAACCAAACTAGTCAGTAAAACGTTTAAAACAGACGAAGAAGTACGACATGAAGTGGCTAAAACGTTTGTAACATTCATTAATGAATTGCAAGAAAAGAAAGAGATCCCGGATGCGAATATCTGGAATTCGGACCAGTCCCGATTTGAGTACGAAATGGCAACACAGAGAAGTTATGATTTTCGTGGTGTGAAAGACGTTCTTGTTACGCTTGTTTGTCGAAATAGTTTTACGCACTCCCACACAGTGCAATATCACATTTCTAAAGCTGGAAATGGGACATTTGTTCTTGATCGTTTTCCAAGAAATTAATGGAAAGTTTCGACCTAGAGTACAAGAAAGTATCAAAGCCTACATGGATGCCTTTACATATGTCGTAATTGATTGTTCATCTTCCAGTAAAATGAGGAAAGGGCATGTACGTGACTGGTTTCAAAACATTTTCCATCCGCAATTACAGGAAGAAATCTTCTTCTCATAGATTCATTCAGTGGCCAGGGCAAAGATGCACAACTTGAATCCCTGACGAACAAACATGTACAAATTGAATACATACCGAAATGAACTACGTATTATCTTTGCCAGCCGTGTGATCTTGGACTCTTCCGACAACTAAAATGTTTAGTCCGTCGAATGGAAAACATTCGCCGGGTAAGGAATTTACACGGCCAGTCAAAATTAAAACCCAAAAACAGACTTTTCATTATAGCTAGTCAAATACTAGCGCATAACCAATTACAGGCTGATTGTTTTGTACCAATGCTGAAATATGCTTGGAAAGCGGGTGGTTATTCCATTGCTGACAATATACCACAATTTCATACTGTCTCACAAACGAATTTTCATGATTTAACTGATAAAAGGTGTGCTGGAAATTATTGTACCAATTTTTCATTTATAAGGTGCGCACATTGCTGTCTTGTGTTTTGTTATTTACATTTTGTGTTAGATTTTCGCTAACATGCCATGAACAATGAACCAATGCCAGACTGTGTTAGAATAAAGTCATTTCTTGAACACTTTGAATGACATGATGATGCAGGTGATATTTGATTATGTATTATTTGTATGTTAAGTAGTGATTTGTAAACAATTTTTATTGTTTATTTATTCCATAATGAATTCATCTTTGTAAATAAAATGTCCCAACTAACGTCGGTCTTCACCCGCGATCCCCTGAACACAACTGTAGGCAGCCGTATGTGGTGGGGGAGAGAGGAGAACCAAAGGAGTGGAGAGGGAAGGCGAGGCAAGACAGCCGCTGGCTGTGAGCGCTGACGTGTGCTGGCATGTACTGTACAATTCATTGCGCGCACCGCCAACTTTGAGCTCCCAAATGGCCCCTTAAAAAGGACCAGCGAAGAATTAGACTTTCATTACCTGTTTCAGCTTAAAAAGAACTTCACGAATATGTGAAAATCGAAATTCGCCGTCCGACTTCGTACCGTTCCCTCGTGAGACATACATTATCGTGTAGCTCATGTTCTGAACGTAAACATATGTTAATTTCAATAAACTCCATCATGGCATTCAACAGATATAAGCAAGAAACGAATCACACTTCCCCCAGTGACGTGGCAAGCAACCTTGGGTCGTACGGAATATAAGCAGCAGACCAAACCGTAGCAATCCAAGTACTAGTCAGGCAGCTGTACTTGTTAGTGCATCTTCGAAAGAGCATTGTCTGAGCTGAGCACTTCTCAGTGCTCGCTCTTTCTCTTTCAGAGTTTGTTACAGGAGGACCAGGATGGACAACCAGGCGGATACGATGACGACCCAGGAACGGGCGGTGGCGATCGGGCACTTGCTCCGAGATCTCTTCACCGGCATGACACCGACACCGGAGAGCAACACGGAGCCGCAGACGCTGGAACCTGTGCCGGAGACCCCGGCACCCGAGCCGGAGCTGCCACAGGAGGACCCGGAGATCGAGGTGGAGACGGAGCCTTACAGGGACGGGTGTGACCCCCCTAACGGCTGCTTCTTCTCCGAAGGCTACACCGACCCGGCGCACGAAGCGCTGCTCGTGTACTACAGGCCGGGGCGCCCTGTAACTTCTGAACGGGGCCTCGTCCTGGACAGAATGCGGCGCCCTCGCCGAGGAGGCAGGATCATCTCGACAACCATGGCCGTCGAGAGCTTCCTACCAGGAGGCCTCATCATCAGGCATCACGACCAGGAGCGGATGCGCGACGCAGAGAGGGAGCTTTCTTCTCTGTTCCAGGTCATCCGTCTACCAGGGAGGGACGGAGTGCCAGGGATGAACACCGGCGCAGTCAGGGCCGCGACGGAGACCAGGGAGACGCCGAGGAGGCTAAGGAATAGGGCGGTTAATACCGACCTAGTCCTGGCCACCCAGCCGGCGACCAGCGACGCCACCACGGAGGTGGGGCATGACGCCCCCTGGCGTCTCGACTGTGCGACTTCTGTGGAGGGGGACGCCCCCTGGCGTTCTGAGGTTGCTGTCCAGGCCCAGCCTGACAGCACGTCTGTCGAGCTGCAGACCTCGATGTGCGTCCCACAGGACAGGAAACGCAGTCAAGCGTTAGCAGCGACCGACGCCGCCGCCGCCAGCCAGGAGAAGGAAGAAGACGGCGACGCAGCGGAACCACCAGCTACCCTGGGGTCACCAGGCCGGGAGGAGGGCCACCAGGACGAGGCCTCTTCCCCCGCCGAGAAGCAACCCCCGGGAAGAAGAAGAAGAAGACGACGCCGCACCAGGAAGCAGAAGGCGTCGCTGGCTCACCAGGAGAGGACCGCTAAGCCGCAACCCAGGACTGCTCCCAGGACAGCAGTCAACCGAGGAGCCAATCAGGAGAGGACCTCAGCGGGTAGCGGCAGTCAGGTGAGAGTCAAACGTCCCCCTCAGCAGCTCTTGCAGTGTTTCCGCTGTCTGAGGTGGGGCCACCGTCAAGTTAGCTGTGGACTCCAAGTGAAGTGCAACCGCTGTGGTGGTGATCACCACTACACGGCCTGCGCAACACTTAAGGAGGCGCCGGTGTGCGCCAATTGCGCGGGGGGCCACCCGGCCTCCCACCGCAGTTGCCCAGTCTACAGGGCCATGGCGCGGGCAGAGAGGAGGGAGGCCCGGCGCCATGACCCACCCCATTCCAGGAGGCCCCCGCCTCGGCGGGCTTGGCCTCATTCTCCGGGATCGGAGACTGGGTACGAGGTACCCCAAGGAGGTGGAGTCGTGCGACAGGCCCTAGTGGTACTTGACGCATGGCTCCGCAGCCGGCAAGGACCGCGCTAGTCCCAGCAGTGCCCAGACGGACTGATCCCCAGGCGATGGAATGGCGAGGAATTGGTTTATGTTTTGTGCATGTTACCTGTTCCTAACTAACACAACCTCTGGTCTTTCTCCAGCCCACATCCTTGCATGTGCTATCACAAGATGTCAGGTTTTACATGTAGGCTCTTTCTTCTTTCTGCCTATGTGGTTTTTCCCTGACCCTTCAATACCATACCTTAACACTATCCAACCAACACAAACTTTGCCGTGGTAGCGAGTCTGACTCGGAAACCGGCAGATACTCCTTGTATCACTTCCCACTCTTCCCTGCTATCTCTTTCTTCTTCTTAGAAATAATAGCATGTCGGAGGCCATGTAGATTGAGTCGTTGGTCACGCGGGGGGAGCGGGCTTCGGGGGCCCCCCCGAAGAAAAAAACGTAGCAATCCAAAGGACGAGCTGACTGCCGTAGTGAAAGGACATACGTGCCTCTCGCTGCGCTCTCTCTCTCCTTGCTCTGTACTTTTCAAGTATCAGCCAGGCACTTGTACTTGTTAGTACATTTTCGAAGGAGCATTGTCTGAGCTGTAGCACTTCTCAGTGCTCGCTCCTTCTTCTGTTTCAGGATATCTTACAGGAGGACCAAGATGGAGAAGCCGACCCTACCAGTGAGACTGGTCGACTACGACTACCAGGGAGCTGTCGAGAAGCTGCTGGACGCGCTCGACACGGCGGATGTCCCCAGCTATGAACGCCCGGGACTGGTGGTGTTCAACCGGCCGGGGGAAAGCGACTACCAGGGGACGCTCCACGTATTTGACAACCTGAATGCGACTGCGGAGTACATCGGAGAGCCACTCCTGCCGATCATCGGCATTATATCTGCTTCCTGGGCGATCATCATCCGCCCTAACGACGCAGCCAGCTTCAGGGTCTACGAGGAGCGCGCGTCCCAGCAGTTCCAGGTTGCCCGGCTACCAGGACTCAGGGAGCACCTGGACGTCTCGGGCTACCAGGAGGCAGCCTCGCAGACGGAGCCAACGACCGAGGACGACGGCGGCGCTCCCGAGCGCCGCGACGGCGCGACTCCAGTTGGAAAGCTGTACTCTACGAAGTACACGCAGACCAACAAGGCGACAACCAGGGCGAAGTGGTCGCAGACGCAGGCCTACCAGGAAGGGCCTGTTACCCGGGCGCAAACCAGGAACGCGTCCGTGTTGGTGGAGAGCAGCACAGCGGTCGAGAAGGACGCCCCCTGGCGTACTGAGACTGCTGCCCAGGTCCAGCCTGCCTGCACGTCTGTCGAGTTGCAGACCTCGATGTGCGCCCCCCAGGACAGGGAACGCAGTCGAGTGTTAGCACCGACCGACGCCACCGCCGCCAGCCAGGAGAAAGAAGAAGATGGCGACGCAGAGGAGCCGGCAGCTACCCCGGGGTCACCAGGCCGGGAGGAGGGCCACCAGGGCGAGGCCTCTTCCCCCGCCGAGAAGCAACCCTCGGGACCGACCGACGCCGCTGCCAGCCAGGGGAAAGAAGAAGATGGCGACGCAGCGGAGCCACCAACTACCCCGGGGTCACCAGGCCGGGAAGAGGGCCACCAGGACGAGGCCTCTTCCCCCACCGAGAAGCAACCCCCGGGAAGAAGAAGAAGACGACGCCGCACCAGGAAGCAGAAGGCGACGCTGGCTCACCAGGAGAGGACCGCCAAGCCGCAACCCAGGACTGCTCCCAGGACAGCAGTCAACCGAGGAGCCAATCAGGAGAGGACCTCAGCGGGTAGCGGCAGTCAGGTGAGAGTCAAACGTCCCCCTCAGCAGCTCTTGCAGTGTTTCCGCTGTCTGAGGTGGGGCCACCGTCTGGTCAGCTGTGGGCTCGAGGGGAGGTGCAACCGCTGTGGTGGTGATCACTACTACACGGCCTGCGCAACACTTAGAGATGCGCCGGTGTGCGCCAACTGCTCGGGGGGCCACCCGGCCTCCCATCGCAGTTGCCCTGTCTACCGGGCCATGGCGCGGGCAGAGAGGAAGGAGGCCCGGCGCCATGACCCACCCCTTTCCAGGAGGCCCCCGCCTCGGCCTCATTCTCCGGGATCGGAGACTGGGTACGAGGTACCCCAAGGAGGTGGAGTCGTGCGACAGGCCCTAGTGGTACTCGACACATAGCTCCGCAGCCGGCAAGGGCCGTGCTAGTCACAGCAGTGCCCAGACGGACTGATCCCCAGACGATGGAATGGCAAGGAATTGGTTTATGTTTTGTGCATGTTACCTGTTCCTAACTAACACAACCTCTGGTCTTTTTCCAGCCCACATCCTTGCATGTGCTATCAAAAGATGTCAGGTTTTACATGTAGGCTCTTTCTTCTTTCTGCCTATGTGGTTTTTCCCTGATCCTTCAATACCATACTTCAACACCATATACCTAATACAATATCGCCTGGTAGCGTGTCTGACATGGAAACAGGCAGATACTCCTTCTATCACTTCCCACTCTTCCCTGCTATCTCTTTCTTCTTCTTAAAAAAAAAAAAAAAAGTAGCAATTCAGTTCATACTCTTCACTGCTGGCTCACATGTCATGCTGCACGCGATGAGTCGAACTCAGTATTCATCCGGCCGGAACATCGTCATACTTATCCAATTTCAACTGCAAGTTGACATTTAGTTTCTGTGAATACCTGTGAGTAACTTATAAATTGTAGGACTTGCAATTCGCCAGACGTTCAAACTTAGGAAATTAACGTGTGTATAACATCAAAGTCATAAGAGAATTGTAATATTTCGCCAATATTTGGACTTGACAAATATCTCAATTTTCGTGTGAATAACTTGAACAAACTCGAAGTTCGCACGGCTACTATAAATTGTAATGATCGTGAACCATTTCTACTTAGAATATCGTGAGTGCAGGTTGCAACACGTTGACTATTTTGAGTATTATCAGAGCCTAGAACACTTTAATTCGTGCCGAAAGACTGTTCGCGTATCATCGTAACAGACTGTACCATTTGATACAACCCGTGTGGATAGACTGTATAATGAACTTCGTAATTCAGTGATATTCAACTGTTCCAGCTCAACGAGAAGGCGTATGTCAGGTGATATCAGTGTGTTTTTTCCCATTCAAAAACATAATTCTAACTTTGAACAGAACTTTTACAAACAGTGTCATTACTGACAAAGAACATCAAAAGCTCACTTACTTCATATTTCATAAACTTGGAAAATTAACACTTTACGACACTCAAAAGTAAATACAGACTTTCAAATAACAGTGTGCTCTTGTAATGTCGTATTTTCTCCCTTATTAGAACTTTAGGATTTCAACCGAGTGTTTCATTCATAGTGAAAGTGTATCATAAACTCTTTATTTACGATATTTATGTCACGTGCATAATAAGTTACAAAAAAAAAAAAAAAAAAGGACAATACTCAGAACTTTATACAAGAAGATCAGATTTAATTTCAAGTGTTTCATATTTGAGTTTTATGGGTTTACAAGAAGGAATTACAGATTTTACTTTCTTTAATTTATGTAGAAAGCGTAAACTAAAATCGCAAGTGCCATTAGAAAGACTTTAGGATTTTTTATTTACTTACAACATGCTTTATTATTCATTTATGCCATGAAAGCTACGATGGACATGACTGATTGAGAAAGACATTATTCAGTTGAATTTTACTTGATCAACTTGGGTTTTTTTTATATTCTGTTGTTGAAATTGGGATTTATTTTCTAGTAAATATCTATGATTCGGCGATATAATAGGGCGACCTCCCAGAGATTGAATAAAGGAAAGAAAAAATAATATCTATTATTTTGCCTTGCGATCCTCTCTCTCTGTACCACCTCCTAAGGACTAGACACCCCTTAGAAAGACCTCATGCTCTTGAAAATCAACTTTTTCTAGTACAGTAATGAACATGGACTTCATTCAAAAAATGAAAATGACCCTCTGGAGTGACAACTGCATTGGCCAGAATAAGAACAGCATGCTGATTTTCTTGTATGTATTTCTACTTGCCAACAATGTGTTTGATCAAACAGATCATAAATTTCTTGGGAGTGGGCACAGCTTCATGCAGTGCGATAGGGATTTTGCACTAATCGAAAAACTAAAGAGACTTGCTAACAGTTACATCCCCAAAGATCTGCACAATGTTGTAAAGTGTGCCAAGCTCAGCAATCCTTTCACCGTCCTTGAAATGGAAGAATGTAACTTTATTAATTTTCAGGTAGTAGCAGGTAAGTTTATTACCATTAAGAAACTGAATACAACTTCTGCTGTGTGGATACGTGCAACATCCAAGTCTCCTGGCACAGTTTTTATCCGAGATACATTTAATGAGATCAGCGAATGGAAACAGAACTCAGTTCTCAAAAAGGGGGTTACTGTAGATGACTTGAGAAAGGCTGAGCTTCACCCAAGTGGTTTGTCTAACAGAATAACAACTGAAAAGAAATATGATCTAATGTCCATGATAGAATATTTACCTGAGGAAGAGCACCAAGCATTCTACAGGAATTTGTGTTCTGATATACTGTAAAAGTTCAATCATTCAAACAATGGATACATAATAATGGTATTAACAAACATACTTTTTACTAAAATTAGTGATATTCCTAACCAGTAACATTATATCAGACCTAAATACAGTATCATTTTCATATTATTCTGTAGATTGTTGTGTTATGTGCAAGTATGGAACATAAGTTGAGTTTGTACTTATCACTTCTGTAAGGAAAAGACATTAGACACGTAACTCTTTCCTAATTGTCTACTTTCATCATGTCATACTACACTGAATGGTTACATGAACAGCCCCTTAATTCTACAAGGACATTTCTAACTTGTAAACAATTTATTTCAAATAATTAACCATTTGAAATAAAGAACTAGATTGATTCAGGGATGTTTTATTTTAATTATCTCAGAAACTTAACTTTGGCACTTAGCTCCCTTGTTAAGTAAGGTATTCATTTACGGACAAGACCTACGTTTTATTGTGAATGCTCTAAAACAGTGAGCCACAAAAATTTTCCAATTAGAATGTGTAATCTTTTTAACAAAATTGCTGTATCTAATCCGAGAATTGATTTCACAATGACTCTTCGAGAATTCATGCATCATGTGGAAACTGCAGTTTCACACAGATATCACCTGATTTAAAAAATCAAATATTGTATCATCTAGTAGTTAGTGTAAATAAAAATCGGGTAGGGCAATAACAGGTTTTTGGTAAAATATTATATTAGAAAAATTGTATTTGAGTGTAATACTACATATGCTAAATTTACTGAATTTATTGTATTCTCATGTTTGTTTCTTTCTCTTTTTTTTCACATTTTGAATAGTATTTTCTTGTGTTTTTTTACAATTTATGTTCTTTATAATGTGTATTATGTTTTATAAAACCCACCTATAAATGGAGAATATCTCTGTTGGTGGCATATGTTTAGATAAATATAGTGGGTACTAATCTCAGGCAACAGAGACCCATGGTGTCACTCATATAGTGGCACTAATCACAGGCAACGGGCTTCCACATATAGTGATACTAATCACGGGTACTGTAAAACCCATACTAATTCACCCTCTGTTGCTACTAATCACAAACATAGTGGTACTACTCACAAATAAAAACGACCCATAGTGTTCCTTGTGTGATGGTACTAATTACAAGTAGTCTCATGGTTCTAATTCAATCATCCCTTGGTCGCCCCTTTTAGTCACCTCTTACAACGGGCAGGGGATACCCTGGGTGTATTCTTCGTCTGCGTCCCCCACCCACTAGGGGTTGTGTGTTCGGTCCGCGAGAGGTATTTTATTTCCCTCAAGTCCGCCGGCAAGCCGGTTAGGACCCCCTATCCGCCACCTGGGACGTGCCACGTAGGAGTATTACCTCTCTCCCTGCTACGCCAGCATAGTAGGTTCCTGGAATCAGGAGAAAAACAACTAATGTTGTTGTCTACAAGGCTTATCATCTTAAATTCAAAATTGCACCTTTGCAAACTTGGGACAGGCTGCTAATTTTAAAACAAAGGCATTTCGAATTAGAACTACCACCTGAACTACTGTATTTGTGGAATACTAAGTATCCATGATTACGTTCAAATGTAAGCAAATAATCATCTTTTGCTGGGCAAGAAGATTTGGTGAAAATACCAATAATTTTCAAACACTCAGCAGTATCCATTTATGAACATACTATGAAGTACTTCTGACAACCCAGCACTATCTCACAGACATCATAGTTACCGTATGTCCTGAAAATTAATTACAATGAAAATATGAAGTGTTTCCAGTTGACTGAACACCATTCATAAACAAAAAGTTAAGGCACAGTTTCAACTCTTGTGTTTTAACTTCTGGTTTATATGATATAGATGTTGATTCTCGTAGGGAATCTGAAATATTTGCTCCGAATAAGTAAATTTATAATACCAATATAAATGGTCCATTATTGGACATTATAAATTTTCCAACAACAGCACCACTATTGGTATTATAAATTTACTCATTCGGAACAAATATTTCAGATTCCCTACGGGAATCAACATCTATATCATCTGATAGCCAAGCAGGCATCAATTTTTGGTAATGAGACAAAGTCTCTCATAGTGCATTGGCACTGCCGGTGGCTACAATTAGCCTACGCAGTGGCCTCCATGGTATGCACTAGTCAGAGTCTTGGTAGGTGTGCTAGGTACAAACTGATGAGCCCAGCCTAGCACACGGGGGTTAAACGCTGACAACCAGGAATGAGTTAGCTGGAAAATTTATAATGTCCAATAACAGACCATTTATATTGGTATTCTGGTTTATATTTGGACGTTTATCCCATCGTATCTTGCAGTTCTTGAGAAACTGCATGCTATAAGCATTTAGGCTACCATCATTGGCCAACATCTCAGATGGATATGGCATGTCTGTCGCATGAGATCAGGCTTCCTCGTCAACTCCTGTATGGTGAACTCTGCTCCGGCACCAGACTTCATTGAGCCCCTTTGAGGTGTTTCAAGGATCAACTAAAAGCATACTATGAAAAGGGCTGGAATTAACACTCAATTCTCGGATACGCTTCGGTGCCACACTGTGTCTACATCAGTTACTGGTTTGAAGAGGAACGACATGCACAAACAGGATATGGAAGCAGTCAAGTGGTGCTGTTATCGATGTGTAGAGTCACAATAATAAGTATTAAATTAATGTTGTAATGGTCCGCCTTTTTCAATACTATATCCTATAATGTGCAGTGTATTTGACGGGCATCCAGTTGGGAGTGTTGTTGCTGTATAGCATTGAAGTGAAGAGTGTCAATTTCGCCCCTCGAAAGCATATTTTCAAAAGGTGATGAGAGTATGTGGATTAAAATCGAGGTTGCCCATGGCAAAAATGCAACAGAATGTTATCGAGGATTACGTGAAGCCTATGGCGATAATGCATTACCGTGTAGGATAATTGCACAATGGGTCAAAGCATTTCAAGTGGTTTGTAATGAGACCGCGGATTTGCACCGCACATGTCGGCCGTCCATTCCTCAAGATCAGATTGACATCGTGAATGGTCTCGTTTCCATAGACCATAGATTATCCATAGAGGTTGGTTTCTGTCATCAAACGGTGTGGCACATACTGATGAAATGTTTTAACATGAGGAAAATTGTATCCCATTGGGTTCCATGTCAATTCACCGACGTACAGAAATGGCACCGGTATGCACTAGCTGGCATCCACCTGGACAGATTCTGCAACAAAGGAGATGCATTTCTGTAGCGTACGAGTATTGTCACCATTGATGAGACATAGGTACGAGTATACGAGCATGCATTAAAGGTCAATCAAATGAATGGCGTCACCCAGTTTCGCCACATCTACAGAAATTTCGACAGGAATCCAGCCAGGTGAAGCTCATGCTGACTGTAGCATACGACTACGAGGGTCTTATTCTTAAGCATGCTGTGCCTGAGGGACAAATTGTCAACAGTGACTACTATTGCCAATTTCTGGAGCAACATCTGTGGCTGGCTATGCAGTGCAAATATCCATGTTTATTGAGAGACGATCGCCCTATCGCGTTGCATGACAACGCATGTTGTCATGTCACAAACAATGTCAACATCAGTCCTTGTGATTTCGACCTGTTTCCGAAGTTGCAGGAACCCTCCGAGGTCCCCGATTTCCTGATGCGGCATCAGTACTCCACGCAGGAGGGCGCTCCGTCATTGTCATCAACAGAGAACGCCTTGCCAGTGGTCCCAACAGCTTCCCGACATTTAGCAAAAGATAATAGAAACTGCGGATACATTGAAGAAATGTAATGCAATTACTTGTTAGTTCATTAAATATTGCATTCTATCAATATTGCCACTACTTTATTTACAGCCCGCGTATTTTTCATGCCAAGACTGGGCTACTAAGTCACATGAAACATATTCACAAAACAATGAGAGTGTGAAAATGTAAACTGCTGGAGAATGTGTTTACTCGGATACAAGTTGCAGCAGACGACGGTGACTATAGTATAATTACATTCAAGCAACTGCAAACTTTTCACATTCTCACAGTCAGCAAGTCAATCTGGAAGAAAGGCGCCTTCTAATCGATTTAAAAAAAAAAAAATTACAAATAAAATTCATGAAGAACAAGTTAGAGAATAGGAATACTGAAAATATATATTTATTACCTTTAAGATAAATGATACAATTATTTAATATAAATTCATTATGCAATTTTATAACACATGATCAAAATACATTTATGAAAATCCATTTTCCATTTCTTCAAGATTTCCCAAAGACTGGTAAATGAAAAGATCGAGATTCCACAAATTCTATGAATTGTAGAGATTAAATATATTTTAATGAACAACTCAGAATAAATTACAGTCTCCAATGTATGTATTATAATACTTGTGAACACAAGCTTTTTTTAAGAATTTCAAACATAATAATATCATTTTACTGGATATTTAAAATGTATTGTACCAATATTTGACCACACACTTGGTTAATGTGATGTTCAAGTACACAATTCAACCACAGAGCCACAAGCACACATCCAACGTATATACAGTACACTAATTCAAAATGAAACTGGCAACTGTTATTTAAAGAGAAAGGAACTCCCTACAAAAAATGCCCTATATTTAGAATGGTAATTAGCTTTTAGCTTTGTTACCATTTTGATTTATGTGGACAAAATTCTTACTTTTCCTACACAATGAGGAAGTCTGAAAGTTTCCATCACATCTATAAAATATAAACCGAACTGTGTCAGGGGATTACCTTAGTGGTTAACCGACCCAGTAATATAAAAGAGAAGCAGGAGGATTTATTTACGGAGACTATAATGATAACAATGAAGTATTTTTGTTGCAATAGTATACAATGATCAGTAATAAATATTAATTTTAACTGATACTACGAAGCGATTTGCAATCGTGATTTTCTTAATTTCCCACATTACTATTATTCCTTTGATTTTGGTCATCTATGGATCACATAAAATAACTTTTATTCCTTCATCCGCCCAGACAGTTGCACACTCTCTGTCTTTCTTGAACACCCCCAACTTTCTAATCCTATTGTGAAATGCAAGCTTGTCTAGAATTCCTGTTTTCATAATCCTCAATTCTGCTAAATCACTTTTCCACTTTGAATTATCATCATCATCATTTAGATCAGATTTCTAAATACATTACAAAATATAGTTTATATTATAAGTAAACACTGAACTGACTCAGATTTTTACAGCTTGTCATACTTTTCTGTTCCATTTTTATTTAATACCCTAAAAATAAAACTACTAAAGATTTTAAAAAAATACTTTAATGACTCATACAGATATTCCAAACAATCAACTGTCTTAGCTGGGCTGAGTGGCTCAGACAGTTGAGCTGCTGTTTTCTAACCCCAACTTGACAGGTTCGATCGTGGCTCAGTCTGGTGGTATTTGAAGGTGCTCAAATATGTCAGCCTCGTGTCGGCAGATTTACTGGCACGTAAAAGAACTTGTGTAGAACTAAATTCTAGCACCTCGACGTCTTCAAAACCCATTAAAAAAATTAGTGGGATGTAGAACTCCAAGAACATTATTATTCAAACTGTCTTACATATGAACTACACTGTAGCATTAGAATATCAAACGTATGAAATTATTTTCTCAAAATGCAGTAAATTCTGTCCAACAATGTTACACAGAGCAAATGCTGACTTTTTAAATTAGACATCCCTGGTTTTCAACATAACAATCATTATAATTTGTACGTTTACAAGCAAAACACATTAAGTCAGTCTTTTGTGTTCTTGAGATTTTCACACTGCTCTATGTGATTATTTTCCGCTTCATTCACCAGTGATATCCATTAAGTCACAGTAGGTAATTTTGGTTGCTGAATTTTCTAATTTGCATTTTCTTGCTCTCAAGAGAGGTATTTCATTGAGGTAAAATACACTAATACAATTTTAGTTACACAGCACAATTCTAGAAACTGTAACCCACAGCACAACTATAAAAATAAATATTCTTATTCTTGGAGCAGATATTGGCAATGAAAGACCAAAAACTTTCTGAACTCTCTTTATGAATGTGTTTTGCTTGTAAATCCATGATGCATCTTCAGATCCTGACTAGTATTGGAGTTGGTGCAAAAATGGGGGTGCAAAGATACATGAAAATGTGAACTGTTCATATGCCGGACAAGGCTTGGACACAGATTTACAATAAAATCTCTGTTTATAACTGAGTACCAATACGTAAGTTCAGTTTATTTCTTAACGTGTGATAGCTGTGTAAAAAAAAGCTCAAGCAAGCTTGTAGTTTTATGTGACTATTTATAACATGATCATAGTCATGGAACGTTTAGTTTTACATGGAATCCAAACCACAGGGACATGACTTTTCATTTAAAGAATCCAACATGAACAGCCAAACTCAAACCACAGCTGCTTTGCTGAGAAGCAAATGACAATGCTAGGTGGCTATTACGATCCCACAGCTGTGTCACTATTGTTAACAGAAATAGTATAATTTTCATGAAACTGTCATGCAGTTTGTATATGTATCATAAACAAGTCCCTAAGACAATCGAGTATAAGAAATGGTAACACATGTGAAAGAGAAAGCGATATTACATAACTACTCTCAAAACAAAATCTTCTGAACATACAAATTTTTAAAAGAATTCTCTAGTCAAGAATAGCAAGTGAAACTTGGATATCTCATAGGCAAGTATATTACATAAATAAATCTACCATGTACAATATACTGTATGTTAGCAGGCCAGGAAATCGAATCTGCAGGGACAGTATTCCCAAAGTCTGCAACACCCAGGACATAATTTTTCAAAAAGAATCGCACAGTTCTTAATACAAGGGCAGCTGATAGTATTGGAGTTGGTGCAAAAATGGGGATGCAAAAACTACATGAAAATGTGAACTGTTCATATGCCGGACAACACTCGGACACAGATTTAGAATAAAATGCTGGAGATATGAGAAAATTTTCATCACACTGGATTTGAAAAAATATTTTATGAACAGTTACCAGAAAGAATTATTCACATACCCACAAATGCTTCATGTTTTCAAATAATAAGGAATGCTACAAAATTTCTTAAACAAGTTCATATGAAAATAAGCCTTTCTTTCTGTACCAAAAAAATATTTGTTATGTTTACTGTCGTCAACAAATTTGGTACTCCATTTTCATACATTAAAAATACCAACTGAAATCTTTCAGAAATCCCCTGAGTTAACATATGAAAAAATCAACTGCTTTTATGATACAGTGCCCCGTGCCACTTACTAACAAAAGTGCTGTTAAAAATATAAGCTTCTTAGTTGATAAATATATTACGGCAAATTATTTGTTTGATCTTCCTGAGTAATAACCAAGTTTCAACAGTGTGGATCAAGCACTCATTCAAAATTGGACCAAAGTTGTACATCACATGACCAGTTAAGTTTTACAAATGCTGCCACATTTCAGCACACTACCTATAACTTTGACTGCATATACTGACTTATGTGCTTGTAAGCATGTAGCTAGTTTCCCAGGCCTTGTTATGTCAGCAGCAATATGACAATGGCACAACAAAGGCACATCCAATATCACAGGTCAATTAAATAGGTCAAGGAAATGAAAGTACACACTTAAAATATACATACAAATTACACTGCATTTTTTTTAAATACTTTGCTGGTTGTAAAAGCAAATGAGAAGAAAGTAATAGACTATATGATTGGGAAATCTTGTAACATTTAATATTGTAATGGCCCTGAACACAACAGAATACAATACAGTAACAATATATATTCAATATTAATACAGAGTAAATACACTAGATACATTATGTTTTGTTGTGATGTCTACTATATATACACATCAACACAAAAAACAGGTCACAAATAGAGGTTATGCCATATAACCATGCACTGCACATTCATGGGAGGGGAATGATAAAAGAAATGCACAGGAACATTTCCCCATGAAATGCAATGACTTGCAGGCAAGCTTAACATGCACTTTTATCTATTAATAATGATGCTGTTAACATTACTTTGTACGTCATTCTAATATCACTTCTTGCATAATATGTTCAAAAAGGTCACAAATAACATGAACACCTTTAAGAGAGGACCTTACTGGTCCAAAAATGGCCCCCAAAAAAAAAAAAATAGTGAGATTTTAGTACTATTAGATATTTCAAAATTCGGGGCATATGGTGGTATCCTTTTCTTGAAGGTGTGGCCATTCTTAAAGGTCTTGCGGAGATATTTAAATCACACCTGTGTGACCCTTTAACTGGGCACACCCATTCTATCTTTGCTTTTCCGAAAAGCATCTTTATTCTAAATTTCAAAATGCTCCAGGCAAATCAGTTTTATGATTAGCTTTAAACATTGCACAAGCATGTATCTATGCGTTGTTCATGATTATCAGTATCTGTTTTTAAAACGGCTGAAATCTTTCAGTAATCCCTAGAGTCAAAATATGAAAAAATCAACTGCTTTTACGATACACTGCCACTTACTAACAAAAGTGCTGTCAAAATTATAAGTTTCTTAGTTGACAAATATATTACAGCTAATGATTTATTTGACCTTCTTGTGTAATAACCAAGTTTCAAACCAGCAAACAAAAAACTCGGTGTAGCAGCAGCATTTTAAAAATGACCACTTTTCCCCCACCAAAAAAAAAAAAAAAAGGAAAAAAGACTCATAATTCTAAAACGAATTGCTCAACAAACCAGATTTTGAATTTTTCTTGATTTAGACAGTCTCACATAATCTGGTGTAAGGGGCTACATTTAACAAAGAGATAAAATTCAGTAGGGACCCCCTTCATCAGTTTTTACCCTTCATACTGCTTTAAACAGATATGAGCAGAGTCTACTTGTGCATACAAAGTAGGTTCTCAGTATTCCATCCTTGCCCACTAGATTGCTTCACAAACAGCCCGATTTCAATTCCAAAGAACTGGGAAGAAAATCTATTTCATTATTTAGAAGAACTGGTTAACACCAACAGTATATGATTTGGATTTGATTCCAGTTTCAACATTTACCTTAAATAATGACTGTTTTACAAGCAGCTAAAGGTATTTCTAAAACGCAGGAATATTCAGACTAGAACAACAATAAAACTGATGAATGTCCACCATTTCTGGATGAAGGTAATACCCATGCTATTTTCAAGGTCTTTGAAAACACAGAAAATAGCCTATATAATACAGACTTTTATTCTGCTAACATTCAAGTGGCAAGGTTATGACTGAAATACTACAAAGGAAACAACAGCTTATACAAGCTGCCACATTAAACACTGTCTTTGCTTCATCACCATCATATGTAAAAGTTTACTTTCCACTTCCACCCCAAAGCATCCCAGAAGATATATTTTGACTAAAAAATTCTTAAAAACTTTTAGTGAATAAAATACTCATATCTTCTCATATTAGAGAATCAACATGATGACATAAAAATTCTGACATGAACATTCACAATGATTAACTTATACCTCATTAATTTAATTAATTAATTAAATTAGAAAATGAATGATGGTTCATCAATGAGCAAAAAAATATTTCACATTGAGTTTGACTGTAACTAGCATTGCAAGAAAATGAGTAATAGTGTCCACAGATAAATTGAATGTCCACAAATATGATAATAACATGATTTCAAAGACAAAGAAAAACATTCAACTTATACAAGCTATTAAAACATTTAGATTGTAACAACATTTACAGCATAGCACCTCAAAATTAATCATTTATCCATCAGAAATTGAGATTCTTAACTTACTGCCAGAAATATTTAAGTTGCTACCTTCTTAGTATTTTCCATGAATCACAATAATTAGTACTTTAAGAGCTAAAAATACAAACATAATGCTACACAGATGTTGCTTTAAAAATATGAGCAGCACAAGACATTGGACCAGATACAAAACAGAAACTGTATTAGCCCCACAAAGCATACCTTTACCCCAAGAGCCTGCTTGACAAAATAAATGTTAACCTTCTTGTATGAAAAACAAAAGAAATCTTCAATCATCAAATATTAAATAGTTTTATTTTCGTTTATGGTCATTTGACATGTGTAAGAGACAACGAATACACAGCTCAGAACACAAATTCAACATTTGATAAAGCAGGACTGTATAGTGAAAGATATAATGCCATAAAATAACCCATTTTTCATATTCCAATTTCCTTTTATTCACAGGCAAAGATGTTTTCACTCACACTTTTCCTACACAAGAGAGAAAAAATTCAAAAAGTCTTGTGTTTATGCCATTCTATCTTGCATAAAATACAAATTCAACAGGTCTTTCCGAGCATTTTCAAAAAATTTCCTGTTCTACAATTGTGGGTAGCCTCCGTGGCTCAGACGGCAGCGCGTCGGCCTCTCACCGCTGGATACCATGGTTCAAATCCCAGTCACTCCATGTGAGATTTGTGCTGGACAAAGCGGAGGCGGGACAGGTTTTTCTCCGGGTACTCCGTTTTCCCTGCCATCTTTCATTCCAGCAACATTCTCCATTACCATTTCATAGCATTTATCACTCATTAATAAATCACCTTGGGAGTGGCGACCCCATTGTAATAACAGCCTATATATCTTTCATTCATTACATCCCTGACCCAGTCAATGACTGGAAAACAGGTTGTAGGTTTTCATTTTCATTTTCTACAATTGTGATATTAATGTAAGCAACCCTAAGAATGATACATGTGCATATAGCCCAAATATGCAGCATTGCTAGGATTACTGGAATATGAATCTGAAGTGCTTACAAACATAGAACAAATGTTCTGCACAAGAAGTTATATTTCTTCTTGGATGCCTACATAGGACAGAACAAAAGATGATTGTAGTGTTGACTGTTGTTTAAAGGGACCTCAGAAAAAAGCATGAACATTACAGTATATGTAAGCTAGCCCCGTGATTTAGGAGGTGGTTACCTAGTAGTACTTCCTCTACCACCTGTGGTGTAGAGGTAGCATGCCTGTCCATGCCTGGAGGCCCTGGGTTCAATTCCTAGCTAGTCCAAGCATATTTCTGGATTGAATTTTGGAAAGGGATTCCTTCAACCTTTGTGAACCCAACAAAGGAACTGTCAGGTACATGAACAGACCCAATCTCAAAAGCCAAGCAATACAACTGAGGATGTTGTCATGCTGACCACATGATATTCCAACACCCTTAAGTCTTATAGTGACATGCGGTCGATCTATCGGTCATCCAAGCTGCTGCTGAAAATGGTGGGGGCCGAACTGTCGGCTATGTTTTTCTTTCGCCTGTATCTTAAATTCCTGCTGCACGATGGCAGCACAAGTAATACCGCCGGAAAGATTGAAGCTTTTACTCTCTGAAAATATCGATAACATGCGATATCAATACCAGTTAAGTTTAATAAAAGCTTTCTTTCAAAGCGTTGCATGTTCCACGCATGGTAGCCCTGCACTCTGCCGCTTCATGTACTTGCTTGTATCTTGTTTGCTTATAAGTTTGTTCATTTACTTCCAACAGTGTAAGGATGGATAAGTATATGAAAGATGATAAAAATACGCAATGTTTTAACATTAAGTGATTCATCTGATAATAATTTATCAACTGACAAGTGTTCGAAGTAAAGAAGAGGTTATTGTGTATTTAACCTGTGCGTGCATAATTTTGTAAAAATTCGTAATCCTCAAAAAGTACTATCAAGAATTGCATAAAACATTAGCTTTTTATTCAAAATTAGCTTAATATTCCCACAAATGTATGATAACCATGATAAAAATGCAATATAAATGTAAAAATTAGGTCAAATTTTGAAATTTATTTTTCCAAAAAATAATAAAAAATTTATACACTTTTAAATAAAGAAAATGAAACTCTAATGGAATTGTAGTCACACTCACATGTTCTGTATTCAACTGTTTGCTATGGAAGAGAAGAGCAGGGATTTACCTCCACAAATGTAAGCAGGAGAATATTTTTCCTTGGTGAGTGCATTTTCATTAAAATTGTCCTGGCATTCTTAGCACAACCACTACATTACAGCCTGGCATCAAAAGTGTTAATGGACTGTCGCATGACAATTTTTTTTGTTTCTGTACAATATACTGGTTCACACAGGATGTTTTGATGAAATACTCTATAAACCTTGTTCTGTGACATACCTTCTTGGTATGAGATTACAATTTTGGTATACTAATGAGAAAACCAGCAAAAATCATACACAAATGTACAAATCAACAGCAACATATATGTTGATGGAGCAACCCACCTTGAAAGATCCTTCCCATATGTTGTCCCTGACATCCTCCAATATGAAGGATCTGAAGAATCTTCCAAAAGCATTACTGAAGAAAGAAGTTGAAGATGACAGCAGATATATGATAGATGTATGCAAGATTATATCAATCAGGGCACTGAAAACTGAGCCAATCATATCACAGTATAATACTGTGCATACTATAGCATTGATATAACAAGCAGATTTAAAGGGGTATGTAGAGCTTACAGTACTAACATTATGGTAATATTTTTAACATCTTTTCCTCTAATAGCATAATGTTCACATTAAAAGAATGTCATAATTCATTAACAATGATGAGTCTTTAGAAGAGCTTTCTGGTTTTTTTTTTTAATCTGAAGAATTTGTCAACACAAGGAAATGATTTTGCATCATATTGTAGATAAAATATGCATGCACGCGCATGCACACACATGCACAAACACACATATTTCACAAGTTTATATTAGGTAGTTCCTGAGTTATCAGGAAAACTGTTCTCGAAAATGTAATTTGCAGGAAATAAGCATTAAACATTTGTTTACATTCTGACGCCGGCCCCATGGTGTAGGGATAGCATACCTGCCTCTTACCCAGAGGCCCCAGGTTCGATTCCCAGCCAGGTCAGGGATTTTTACCTGTACCCGAGGGCTGGTCCGAGGTCCACTTAGCCTACATAATTAGAATTGAGGAGCTATGTGACAATGAGATGGCGGCCCCGGTCTAGAATGCCAAGAATAACAGCTGAGAGGATTCGTCGTGCTGACCACACGACACCTCGCAATCTGCAGACCTTCGGGTTGAGCATCGGTCGCTTGAAAGGTCATGGCCCTTCGGGGCTGTTGAGCCATGGGGTTTGGTTTGGTTACATTCTGACACATGCTACACAATGACATGTTCAATATAACGTTAGTGCATATACATTTAAATCATGAATCAAAAACTAGTGAAGGTATTTTTTTATTCCAGAATTATTTGAGCATTAAACATTTTTTTAAAACTCTTTCTGAAGGTTTTAACTTGTACGTAGCCCCTTAAAGGTGTAGGACCATAACAAGCAATAAAAGTGCACACACGGATTTTCAAGCATTTCACTGGAACACTCAATGTAAGAGAATACCTCAGCCTAAAAGTCTAAAATGTGCTTACGATTAGCTTTATGCAACTCAGGAGGTGATGCAATAAATATCATGAAAAAGTATATGTGCTAACATTATATATGAAAACAATTATGCACTTGATGTACCTGTACTCTGTTTTACCAAAAAAAAAAAATTCTTGCCAGCTATCCTCCATGACTAGTGACTAGACTAACTCAAGAACAGTCTTCAGACCATGTTATCAACTTCGAGATTTCCAAGTTTTTAATCATAACCCTGTAAGATCAAACTAATAATTGAGTGAAAAGATATGAATAAATCTCTCTTGTGCACAACTTGTGTTCCCTCATAAGTATGATTTACATCCAAACATTACAACGCCGCTAGTTCAAATGCTGATTCCTCCACCTAACAAAACACAAACTATAAATTCTTGTTATCTCAGATGCAAAACACATGCATATTTCAAAAGGGAAAACATGAAAAATGTGTGTTTATGAAAAAGATATTACACACATATGACAAATGTCAAATTAATATCACAGTTGCTGCCAAAGTCATTCATGTAGAAATATGTTACAAACATCGAGCCGGCCCCGCGGATTAGGGGTAGCTAGTCTGCCTTTTACCCAGAGACCCCAGGTTCAATACCCAGGTAGGTCGGATATTTTTTACGTGGGGAACATGAAAATCAAATCAACAGAACAGGAAGAGGGGGGTACCTGTTTCCTCACTTTTGATAAAGGACATTGGGCATTAACATGCCGCAATACATTTTATCTAAGAAGAGACTGCAGTTATAAAAGTTGATGCTTGATGAGTTACAGCTACATGGAGGTTGCAGTACTAATTCAAATCCTAGTCAAATCATCAAAAATGTTCTGATTAATGTAAAAGTGTAGGTCCAATAATTCTACTTCTTAGAGCAGATTTAAAGGGATCCATATTACAACTATAACAAGCAATAAAAGTGCACACAAGCAATGTCAAGCATTTAACTGGAACTCTTAATGTATGTGAATACGTCAGACTTAAAAGTCTAAAATGTATGTATCTGTCAAAATGTAATCCTTATTCAGTAAACAGAGGTGCGAAATTTCAAAAGAGAAAATATGAAAACTTTGTGTTTATGAAAAAGATGTAACAAACATATGACAAATAAGGCCTACTCCTCAAATTAATATTGCAGTTGCTGTCGAAGTCAGGCATTCATTGCTGTTCATTTAGAAATATGTTACACACATAGAGCCGGCCCCACGGACAAAGGGTAGCGAGCCTGCCTCTTACCCAGAGACCCATGTTCAATTCCCAGCTAGGTCAGGGATTTTTACCTCCATCTGAGGGCTGGTTCAAGGTCAACTAAGCCTACATAAAAAAAAATCAAGGAGCTTTCTGGCAATGAAACAGCAACCCTCATCTAGAACCAAGAATATTGGCTCTATGGAAGCCTGTAGAACTGAGTTTATCAGCATTAAAACCAGGGATGTAGAAGATAAAAGAAATAAATAGAAGTAACTCATAATATATAATCTCCTCAAATAAATTCCTTAACCTATAAATTTTACAAGCACCAGAGCCAGAACTGATAAATGTACAAACTGCTTCAATTTGCTGATGAAGAGCTTTGACAACAAGGTACTTACATCATACAGTACTATATATACACATTTTTCATTCACCACGTATAACCACTGAACATATAAACATGACAATACAAAGACAAAATATTGTTAATATGCTGCATACTGTACATTTAACATCACTGGACAAACTAGTTACACACAATTATACATTGAATATGTAATGAAATCTGGCATACAGTATGACTAATTTATAAGAGAAACTGAAAAATATAAAATACATTATAACTTACACAGCAAAACTTCTTTGCAATATCCCTCTACAGAATTTTCTCTCAAACCTTATGCTCTTGTCAAAAGTTCAATATACAAAGATCAAAATATCCTCTAGAAATTCTTTAAATAAGATTTGTTGACAAAATATTCAGATTATGTAAGCTCAGTGTGTTAATTGTCACACTGATCAAGGGTCCAGTTTTGAAGACTCTGGAGAAGAACAGGTTTAAATCCTGTTAACAGTCACCCTTGAAATGCCATCTTGGTAAAATGAAAATAATGAAGTTTCAGAGCTAGCACATCAAACATATTTATAATTATATCAAAAACATCTCAGGCATATATCCAAGCAAGTTTCATTAGTAGCTCATGTTCATAAACTTACTCATCAACTAATTTGAAAAATGGTAAATACACTGCAAAGTGGACTGGGATGTCTTGAGCAGATTTACAAAACAAAATATAATACTGTACATGATTAGCTATTTATCCAATGTTGGTTTTTCAATTATTTCAAACATCCAGTTTACTGAGATAGGCCTTTATTAGTCAAGTTCCAGTCTCCACAAAGTGGGGAAGTGGGGAAGCCATTTCTGTTGTTTACATACCAGATGATTTTATTCTCTTTCAGCTGAAAACAACTGCATTCTTTTCAATATCTGTTGATGTGCAACAAAACTCTGTTAACAGAATTAAATATCATTACCTCTACCCACAAAGCAAAATTACTTAGTGAAGTTAGATCACAGAACAGTTTCATGGTCCTGACAATGGTCCAGCTGATGTGACCAAGGAACAGCTTGGTGAGTTGGTACCAAGGCTTTAATCACTTTCAATTACTATTCAGAAAGAAAAATTTGTCCACTTTCTCAAACCTCCATCAATATTCATGTGATACCACAACCTGAGATAATCTATGTCAATCTAAATGTTACTAGCCAAAGTATACACTTACTTTCAAAAGCACTTAATATGTGAAAATCAGTAAATCTCCAAGGACGGCAGCTAACAGTGCTAACCGTTAAACTACGGAGGAGAATAGTTTCAGGTAATGTTCACTTCCTCTGACTTTCTACATACTGTGTTTACAACAGCATTCCTTGGAACATATCAAAGAGGTTTTACTGTATAAAGAAAAATATAATTTTGAAATGTTTTCGACAGCATTACATAAAATATGAGAACTTAATTCAAACCTACATCTTTCAGATGTAACTATATCATTTCACTGTTAATATATCAGTCACCTTATGTATTCAGACTTTACTTTTGGGTCTCGATAAACAGTCGACGTGTCCCCCAAACCGGTTCCTTTTCATATTATAACACACATCTTAACAGATCTTTTGTTACCTAGAACACCGTTCATAACTATACATCATAACCTTTCTCTGTAACATAATAAGAATTATTTACAAAAGCTCCTATATACAAAATACTTTTTCCATTAAAATACCTCATCTTTGCAAGAAATAAATTTATCTTCAAAATAACAACCTCATTAAAGTATTTCTCAGGGCAGCATGTCAGCATATTTGTTGAGTGGATAAGAAGGAACAACTGAAATAAATTCACCAATTACTTAATTACATAAAAGAAATATAAATTTAATTGTAGTACATAAAAAATGCATTGAAGCCAATTTATATCCAATCAGAAATACGTGAAAAATGAAATTATAATATCTATTAAACATACATATAAATACGTCTACATCATGGCTAGCAAGTCCTTACCTCAAGTTTGTCTTCCCTTATGCACTGGGCGACGTAAAACCAGTGCGCTCTCAGCAGAAATTATGGGCAGTTCATTTTCACAGTGGTAATTGATCAGATGACTCACACTCTCAAACATGCGATCTTTTGTGCGAACCTGCAGAGACATAAAATTATCGAGTAAATTACTTCTATATCCTTATACATTAGTATCTTGTGTCCAATTATTGCTCACTTCTGAAATCCACTGCAGATCAACATAAAATTAGATAGTACAGTGTAAGCCGCTATCGAAATGCTGGTTATTCCCCGTTTATATCCTCGGTCTGTTGAAACTAATTTGTGAATCAATAAAATTTAGAAACTATCTGAAAAAGAAAACGTATAACAGAATTATACCTGAAAAAGAAATAACTTGATTAAATATATTTTTTTTTTTTTTCTGCTAGTGGCTTTACGTCGCACCAACACAGATAGGTCTTATGGAGACGATGGGATAGGAAAAGCCTAGGAGATGGAAGGAAGCAGCCGTGGCCTTAATTAAGGTACAGCCCCAGAATTTGCCTGGTGTGAAAATGGAAAACCACACAAAACAATCTTCAGGGCTGCCAACAGTGAGATACGAACCCACTATCTCCCGGATGCAAGCTCAGAGCCGCGTGCCCCCAACCGCACGGCCAACTTGCCCGGTGCTTAAAAATAGAATGACATGTTTCATACTTGATGGAATCATCAGATTCTATTAAATCACACTCAAAAATATTTTGAAATGTATAAACATTTATGTTTAAATCCTTAAATACTTGAAATTTGGAACTCAACCTACTGAAGTCCTCCAACAGTGCTTCCTCACTCCTTACTAGTTTCGCACAGAATGCCATGCTAGGCAAGCGGATAACGCAATAGCTGCCTGACTCATCTAGCCCATTCAGTGATGTCAGGGTCTCAGTCTGTGATAAGCTTCTGTACAGCGTACAGCTCGATTGCTTCTTATACAGCAGTAGTTGATCAGTTTAGTGTTTTTCATGGCTTTTGAATTAAATGCTGAACAGCATATTTTTATGTGCTGTATATTTTTAATGTAATTTGCACCAAAATTTTGAAGATTCATGAGCTGAATTGCAGAGTGTGAACCGGAATATCATCACAATCATCATACACTACAGCACTTGTCTTCAGGCAGAGACAGAACATTTACGGTTTTTGTAATAGGGTAAGTTTTATTGTTTCTTTAATCAGTTTTTCAACCTGATTATCCATTCAACGAAATTGATTGGTATTCTATGGGCATACAGAAACTGTGTGAGGATGAATGCACTCTCGTTTACGAACATGCTGCATGCAGGAAGGGCAACAAACCTTACGAGACTTACCCTTGATGATGATGATGCTTGTTGTTTTTTTTTGTTTTTGTTTTTCCTATTTGCTTCACGTCGCACCGACACAGATAGGTCTTTTGGCGATGATGGGATAGGAAATGTCTAGGAGTGAGAAGAAAGCAGCCATGTGTGAAAATGGGAAACCACAGAAAACCATCTTCAGGGCTGCCGACATATCTCCCGGATGCAAGCCCACAGCTGCGCGGCCCTAACCACACGGGATGTTTGTTGTTTAAAGGGGCCTAACATCTAGACTCACCTGTTGGATGATAGTAGATGATTCTGAAGTGATCTCATCTGATTTAAGGCTTCTGCTATTTTGATAGCCTTATATAGTTATTTCTTTGTGTTGCTGCATGTTGTTTTAAGGGGCCTAACATCGAAGGTCATCGGCCCATTTCTTTGTGTACTCAGTATTTTACGGTCTGAGAGTGTTTCAATTGTATTTCTTTTTTAGTGAATGTGGCCTCACAATATTTTGTATTTTTGTTTAATGTATGTATTTGATAAATACATTCAGTGCAAGTTGTTTATTTCCATAATCAACGGTTGCCATGCCATATAGGTTATAGGTGTTAGTTATATCCCTCTGATCGGATTAATCTTCAACTGTATTTCCCTTTTAACACTCATTAATACCTGCAATACAAAAACAACCTACAGTAAAACTTATTTCATACGTTTCACACGTATATGTTTTCTACACTTATATGTTGTTGTTTTTTCAGCGGTCACAACAAAATCCTATACATATTACGGCAAGTTATTTCATTTACACGACTTTCACTTATACGATTTTTAAGCTTATACGCTCATGTCCGAAATCTTCGAAGGCAATATTCTAAATACAAACTTATGCCTCGCACTGTACTTTTCTTGGAAATGATACTTCTATGCACGTTTGGTAGTGTGAGCGACTTGGCAGCTATTTTCGAGCATACACTTTGGTGTTCTGTGCTTCAAGTGTGACCAAGTTGTAATTAGCATTGTTAGATTCGTGAGTAGTGAACATGGGTGAAAGAAAGAGAACGAGCATTATGACTGCAGAAAAATTACAAATTTTGAGTGTAGTTAAGGAAAGTAGCAACATGAAACGAGTTGAAATTGATAAGAAATTGGGGATTGCTCCATCTACCTTAAATACTAACGTAGCTATGACTGCGGAAACTGAAGAAAGCGTGCATGTTAGGTGTTACGACAAATAAGCGGAACAGCATTCAGGGCGGAAAATACAAACACCTGGAAGATTATTTATTACAGTGGTTCAGGCAACATAGGGCACAAGGCATTCTAATCAGCGGACCAATGCTTTACGAAAAGGCAAATGAACTAGCAATCAGACTTGGTTTAGTAGATTTTAGTGCTTCATCGGGCTGCTAAGCAAATCTAAGGTTAGACACGGTATCAGCAATCATAATGTATGTTGGGAAAGCAGAAGTGTCTATGTCGAAACTCTGCAAGAATGGAAGAAAAATTATTTGAAAGAACTGACATCTCGATTCGCTCCCAAGGACATTTTCAATGCGGACGAGGCAGACCTCGTTTTTAATTTAACGCCTGGAAGGAAGGTAGGCCTCCCTCAAACAACGTACAGGTCACAGCAGATGTAAAAAAGAGATGGGAAGGAAAGGGGGAAATTGTAGAAGACAGGTGGTCTAATGTTCTAAGGGGAAGGAGATTGCAGGCTGAGAGCTATATTCAGGATCAGAATTCAGGACAGGTGTCTGTGAGAAATCGGTACAAGTCACTCCAGGTAGAGCAAGAGAGGGAAGATGAGGAACAGGGAACTGTTGCTGAGATGTATGGAAGTAGGAGGAAGGGAAAAGGTAGGAAAGGGAAATGTAGAGTAGAGGATAGGAAAATACAGGTGGAACAGGGTCATGGGAGGGAGAAAAGGGAGGCGGAAGAGGCTTCTGCAGCTATGAGGAAAGATAGGGATGACCAAGAGGGGACGGGATCAAATGAGGTGGGTACAGTTAAGGCTCTGGTCATGGGGGATTCCATCGTTAGACATGTGGGGAAAGTGTGTGGAGGAAAGGGAACCAGGATAGAGTGTTATCCAGGAATTAGGTTAAGGCAGATGTTGAGAAAAGTAGAAGAGAAAGAGGAGGGGAAGGAGAAGGTGGTAGTGTTTCACGTTGGTACCAACAACATAAGGCAAGCTGGTATAAGTACCAATATAGCTGGGGATGTGTGGGATCTGGTAAATGCAGCAAGGTTGAAGTTTAAGGAAGCAGAGATTGTTATCAGTGAAATACTGTGTAGGAGGAATACTGACCCGAAGGTAATTGGGGATTTAAATGAGACTATGGAGTGGGTAAATGGGAAACTGGGAGTGAAATTTCTAGATCCTAACGGGTGGGTAGGAGATAAGGATCAGCACTCAGATGGCCTTCACTTAAACCGCAGTGGTACGTATAATTTAGGAAATTTGTTTGGAAGGGTAATAGGTAGGTACATTCAGGGAAACAGGGTTGTCTACGGAGCGGTGATAAGGGTACAGAGATCTGGAGTCAAGTAGGGATGACATAAAAATGTTAGTGTTGAACTGTAGAACTATTGTAAAGAAAGGAACAGAATTAAGTAATTTAATAGATATATATTTACCAGATATTGTAATAGGAGTTGAATCATGGCTGAGAAATGATATAATGGATGCAGAAATTTTCTCACGAAACTGGAGTGTGTATCATAGAGAGAGGATAGGAATGGTGGGAGGGAGAGTATTCATTCTGGTGAAAGAAGAATTTGTAAGCTACGAAAAAGGTAAAGATGACAAATATGAAATTCTAGGCGAAAGATTAATTTCTAAAGATAATAGGCAACTTAATGTCTTTGGAGTGTACAGACCGGGAAAGGGCAGCGCTGACATGGATTCAGAATTATTTGATAAGATAATCAGCTATGTTGGAAACGACATGGAAAGGAATGTGATTGTAGCGGGAGATCTGAATTTACCAAATGTCAATTGGGAAGGAATTGCGAACAACAGGAAGCATGACCAACAAATGGCAAATAAGCTAATATGGGAAGGAGAGCTGATTCAGAAAGTGACAGAACCAACTAGAGGGAAAAATATCCTGGACGTGGTACTGATAAAACCAGATGAGCTCTATAGAGAAACCGAAGTAATACCGTATTTCACGGCATAATCGTCGCCACCGCGTAACCGTCGCATCCTTTATTTTCAATACAAAAATCGGACTTTAAACCTTTACTTACATAATCGTCGCACGTCCAAATTTTGTTCACTAATCTGGTTAAAAGGTAAATGGAACTGCAACGTAAGTTGCACATGAATGCGCAATTTAAATACGTGTATGGTTTATGGGCAATTTGGCAACACAGTCACGTTTGCGACATGTTGCACAACGTATAAATAAATAATACCGGTATATGTACGACGCATGGCTTACCGGTAGACTATCGGCAGTTTGACAACGTGGTCGCGAGACAGTGTACTATTTATTCACCACCTACATATTATGCTTACCGGTAGGCTATCGGCAGTTTGACAACGTGGTCGCGAGACAATGTACTATTTATTCACCACCTACATATTATGAGTTCCCATTTGAAATACGTAAGGCTGTAAGTTATCGCTTATCGGCAACGTCGCCAGGAAATACCGGCTAGGTAGGTTGAATGGACCTCGAACCGGCCCTCAGATACAGGTAAAATTCCCTGACCCGACCGTGAATTGAACCCGAGGCCTCCGTGTAAGAGGCAAGCACGCTACCCCTACACCATGGGGCCGGCTCCTGTGTTATTGCGCACGAAGTGAAATCCAAGACGATAACGCAGATTTCCACGGAATTATTCAGCCGAATTATTTACGATGTCTCAGTTGTCATCGCTAGACTCTTATCTTACTACTACGTCATAAGTGTCCGGGCATGGGATGAAAACTTTTATCCAAGCAGTCAAGATAATTATTATCCAATGCTATTAAAGTTTTATTTTATAAACTCGTCAGTAATGTAATGTAAAATCATCAATAACTGGGAAGAAATATTAACCTAATTACCATATGTTTAAAAGAAATTGAAAAAAAAGAATGTTTGTTACTGACGTCTCGGAATACAGTCAACTATACAGTAGATCTACACCGCGCTAGCTAGAGCTCCGGTTTGCGAGCTTTGTGCAAGCGCAGTAGTGTGTCGCAACCAACGAACTAAACTGATAAATTGTTGCATACTTCCTTGCTGCCTAACAGTATTGGCTGCTCTGGAATGGACAGATCACAGATGCATTTATTTGTTTCAGATTTACGTGATTACTTTAGACATGTGTGCGTGAGAATTTAAGTTTTTAATTTGTGTTTTGGGTGTTTGCAGAAATAATTTGTTTTAATAGTGAACAATTACGGAAAGTCATTTATATCGCAAAACATTAACGTGTGAAGCATTTATAAGCGATTATGGGTAAATATAGAAACTATTCTGCGGGCTTCAAGCTAAGCGTAATTGCCTTCGCTGAACAGCACGGGAACAGAGCTGCAGAAAGAAAATTTTCTGTGAGTGAACAGTTGGTGCGTGACTGGCGGAAAGTAAAAAACAAGCTAAAAAGCACAAACCCTTCTAGACGCGCGTTTAGAGGTCCTAAAACAGGGAAGTTTCCTATAATTGACGAAGAAGTGTTTAGGTACGTCAGTGAAATACGTAACAATGGCTGCAGTGTATCATATGAAATGTTACAAATTAAGGGACAGGAGGTAGCGCGCAAACACAACATACCGGTAACTCAGTTTAAGGCGACTCGTGGGTGGATTAAGGGGTTCATGCGACGACACAATCTGTCAGTGCGAAGGAGAACAACACTAAGCCAAAAGTTGCCTGCTGATTACACGGACAAGATTGTAAATTTTCACCGATTTGTCATACGTTTGCGCAAGGAAACTTCGTACTTGCTTTCTCAAATCGGTAATGCCGATCAGACTCCAATCTTTTTTGATATGCCTCGCAACAGCACTATTGCGCTAAAAGGATCACGGAGTGTATTAATGAAAACCAGCGGTAGTGAGAAGTTGCGATGCACGGCAATGCTAGCCATTACAGCTGACGGGAGAAAGTTGCCGCCTTACATCATTTTCAAGAGGAAAACGATGCCTAAGAATATACAGTTTCCCCGTGGAATTCATGTACGAGTGCAACCAAAGGGTTGGATGGACGTAGAACTCATGCTGGACTGGGTTAAAACTGTGTGGAATAGAAGACCTGGTGCACTACTAAAACAACCAGCTCTGCTTGTTTTAGATAGTTTCCGAGGTCACCTCGTGAACGAAGTGAAGCAAATTCTCACTACAAATAAGACACGACAGATAGTCATTCCTGGTGGCCTAACATCTGCTTTGCAGCCACTAGACGTATGTGTTAATAAACCCTTTAAAGACCACTTACGACGATTTTACGAGTGGATGGTGAGCGGCGATCAGCAATTGATGCCCGCCGGAAATGCTCGTGGGTGAAGAAGAGTTGGGATCTTATACCACCTGAACTAGTCTCTAAGAGCTTCAAAAGGACTGGGATTTCAAATGCACTAGACGGTTCCGAAGATGACGCAGTGTGGCAGGGACACGAAGAATCTGATACTGGTATTAACAGAGGTGAGGACGGCGCATCAGATAGCGAAACATGCGATAGCGACACCGAAGATTTGGAATAAATTGCGTACCGGTAAGTCCGCATTTCACAACAAAGCGATAATTTTTTGCAAGTGTAATATTTTAACTTTAATACTCAAATTAATGACAAATTAACTTAAAACGTTCATTTTTATTTTCAGGTTGGAAAAACGTTCGCCGAATTGTTGCGAAAAATTATGAATTTTGTTTTAGACTATTTTAATTATTTTGATGTATAAACGCGAGTATTACGTGCATCTTAAATTTGTATCAAATACAATTTAGTTATACATACATTTTTTGAGTAATACAAATACTGGTATTAAATATTCATCGTATAATGGTCGCACCCTACAATTTTTTTTGAAAATTTTGGTATAAAAAGTGCGACGATTATGCCGTGAAATACGGTAGATGGTATTAGTGAACACGAAGCTGTTTTTGTCGTAGTTAAAAATAAATGTGATAGAAAGGAAGGTTTTAAAAGTAGGAATTATTAGCCAGTACCATATGGCTGATAGAGCAGGCACGAGGCAGTTTTTAAAAAGTAAATATGATCAGTGGAAAACGGTAAATAAGAATGTAAACAGACTCTGGGATGGGTTTAAAGAAATTGTTGAGGAATGTGAAAACAGGTTTGTACCTTTAAAGTTGGTAAGGAATTGTAAAGACCCATCTTATTATAATAGAGAAATAAAGAGACAAACAAGGAGGTGCAGATTGGAAAGAAATAAGAGTTAGAAATGGCTGTGGAAGTAAGGAGAAATCAAAGGAACTTAGCAGGAAATTGAAACTAGCAAAGAAGGCAGCTAAGGATAACATGATGGCAACCACAATTGGCAGTCATACAAATTTTAGTGAAAAATGGAAGGGTATGTATTGATACTTTAAGGCAGAAACAGTTTCCAAGAGGGACATTCCAGGAATCATTAATAAACAAGGGGAGTGTGTATGTGAGGATCTTCAAAAGTCAGAAGTATTCAGTCAGCAGTGTGTAAAGATTGTTGGTTACAAGGATAATGTCCAGATTGAGGAGATGTCTAATGCTAAAAAATTATTAAAATTTACATATGATAACAACAATACTTGTAATAAGATACAAAAGTTGAAAACTAGGAAAGTGGCTGGAATTGATAAGATTTCTGGGGATATACTACAGACAATGGGTTGGGATATAGTACCATATCTGAAGTACTTATTTGATTATTGTTTGGTTGAAGGACCTATACCAAATGAATGGAGAGTTGTTATAGTAGCCCCTGTGTATAAAGGAAAGGGTGATATACATAAAGCTGAAAATTACAGGCCAGTAAGTTTGGCATGCGTTTTAGGAAAGGTTATTCCACTAAAGCTCAACTTGTAGGATTCCAGCAAGATATAGCAGATATCTTGGATTCAGGAGGTCAAATGGACTGTATCGCGATTGACTTGTCTAAAGCATTTGATAGGGTGGATCATGGGAGACTACTGGAAAAAATGAGTGCAATTGGACTAGACAAAAGAGTGACTGAATGGGTTGCTATATTTCTAGAAAACAGATCTCAGAGAATTAGAGTAGGCAAAGCTTTATCTGACCCTGTAATCATTAAGAGGGGAATTCCTCAAGGCAGTATTACTGGATCTTTATGTTTTCTTATATATATAAATGATATGAGTAAAGAAGTGGAATGAGAGATAAGGCTTTTTGCAGATGATGTTATTCTGTATAGAGTAATAAATAAGTTACAAGATTGTGAGCAAACTGCAAAATGACCTCGATAATGTTGTGAGATGGACAGTAGGCAATGGTATGATGATAAACAGGGAAAAGTCAGATTGTGAGTTTCACAAATAGGAAAAGTCCTCTCAGTTTTAATTACTGCGTTGATGGGGTGAAAGTTCCATTTGGAGATCATTGTAAGTATCTGGGTGTTAATATAAGAAAAGATCTTCATTGGGGTAATCACATAAATGGGATTGTAAATAAAGGATACAGATCTCTGCGCATGGATATGAGGGTGTTTAGGGGTTGTAGTAAGGATGTAAAGGAAAGGGCATATAAGTTTCTGGTAAGACCCCAACTAGAGTATTTTTCCAGTGTACTGGACCCTCACCAGGATTACTTGCTTCAAGAACTGAAAAAAATCCAAAGAAAAGCAGCTCGTATTGTTCTGGGTAATTTCCGACAAAAGAGTAGCGTTACAAAAATGTTGCAAAGTTTGGGCTGGGAATTCAAGAGGACAAATTGGGGCAAATATTCATTTATAGGAAGGGAAGTTAGGGATTGGAATAACTTACCAAGGGAGATGTTTAATAAATTTCCAATCTCATTGAAATCATTTAAGAAAAGGCTAGGAAAACAACAGATGGGGAATCTGCCACCTGGGTGACTGCCCTAAATGCAGACCAGTATTGATTGATTGATTGATTGATTGATTGATTGATTGATTGACGTACAATGGCATTCAAAGGGGGGGAAATGTCACGGTGGGAAACAAAGCAAACAACGCCTAACAGTTCTGTTATATGCCAATAGTGACGGAAGTAAAAGACTACCTCCATACGAAACACACCAATAATAAGAAATCCTGGATCACTATGAAAGTTTTTGAAGATTGGCTTCAAAGCGTGGACGCCAAAATGGGAGCGAAAGGTCGTAAGACCTTACTGCTCGTGGATCGATACCCAGCACATCCTTCTATTACTTCATATCTAAAGAATGTGACTGGAATTTTTTCCCGTGAATCACACAAGTGAGTTGCAGTTGCTCGATCTTGGAGTGATACGCAACTTCAAGTTGCTTTATCATAAGGTGCAGCAAGCATTCAGGTGTGTAAACGTTGGAAAGAAGGACAATAAAGATCAACATATTACAGGTATGATTTCTCCCATTTATTTCCTCTTTTTGCATGTTTATTCATGTTTATTTGAAATATTTACCCTAGGACTTCGCGCAGTACCATGCATTAAGGACCGTTACACACTAGGTAACAGGAATCGGCTACCAGCTGCCCGTGCTTGTGAAACATTATTTTAAACGGAGCTCTTCACACTGGGCTACTTTGTCTCGGCGAACGACCTTGAAGTAGTTAGTTCACTCCTGCTACAAGCAGCCAAGGCAGATTTTGCAACCCCAACTGGTGACAACTGATAAACCATCGCTGTGCACTGTGGTCTTCAGATTCTTCAGTTGCATTCCATTCAGAACTCCCTTCAGTGATTGTGCATTTTGTGTTCTTTCACGTTATGGATTCCGTTTCAAAATACTATTAACTGTACTAAATAAATTATATTCAGTATGAATGATATCTGGCTCCCTGGCTAAATGGTCAACCTATTGGCCTTCGGTTTAGAGGGCCTCGTGTTCGATTCCCAGCGGGGTTGGAAATTTTAACTGTGTACGGTATGGTTTGTGTTTGTCCCCACACTCTTCTTTTCATATTCATACAACACATCACACTATCAACAAGAACAGAAACACACAATAGTGAACGCACATAGGGTTGGCATCAGGAAGAGCATTCAGCCATAAAACGGGGCCAGATTCACATGGGCAACACAGTTCGCACCCCCGAGCCCACCACCATGGGAAACGCGATATAAGAATCAGTATGATATATCTAGACAAGTGGACTGAATAAACATGGAAGATTTCATTATGCAAATAATAGAACCATCCGGAACTTAAAATGTGACGAATGTAACAATAGAGTTGAGAAGAGAAATGCATGGTCTCAGGTAATGACCATCTCAGTTCAACTACCTCAAAGTTAAGGCTTATTTTTTTGCTTTTCTCAACTTGGTATCCATTCCCGTAATATTTTCCTTCACACTTTCGAAGAGTTCATCAAAAGGCGCGCGGCTGTGAGCTTGCATCCGGGAGATAGTAGGTTTGAATCGCACTGTTGGCAGCCCTGAAGATGGTTTTCTGTGGTTTCCCATTTTCACACCAGGCAAATGCTGGGGCTGTACCTTAATTAAAGCCACAGCTGCTTCCTTCCAACTCCTAGGCCTTTCTTATCCCATCGTCGCCATAAGACCTATCTGTGTCGGTGCGACGTAAAGCCCCTAGCAAAAAAAATACACTTGGTCATCACATAAATAATCAAATAATTTATAGAAACGTCCTTCCTTCCTCTAAATGATATATCAACAAAGGATGTAAATGAAACCTACGACACTCTTTCCTTCTTTCTTTTCGACAATAACAAGAGGCTGGCCAGCCGAATCAGAAAAGCATAGGGCCACTGTATTTCCTAGACAACCAAATCGGAATAAATACTTCACTCAAGTATCCATTTGTACTGTGACAGTCCACGATGTAGCTAACAGTCCTCTTGCATGTGCTCAGTCTACAGTAAGTAGCAAAGATTTAGAAATGTACAAGATTGAAATGAATAAAAGGAAACCAATTTTCAGAATATTGAACACTTGTATCATTTCAATGTAAAAGAACTGAGCGAGATGGCCAAGCAGTTAGTGGCATGCAACTGTGAGCTTGCCTTCAGGAAATAGTAGGTTCGAACCCCACTGTCGGTGGCAGCCCTGAAGATGGTTTTCTATGGTTTCCCTATTTCCACACCAGGCAAATGCTGAGGGTGTACCTTAATTAAGGCCACTTCCTTCCCACTCCTAGCCCTTTCCTGTCCCATCATCGCCATAAGAGCTATCTGTGTCGGTGTGACGTACAGTTAATTGTAAAAGAAAGAATATATCACCTACTTCCTGGTCCTAGCTCCTGTTCACTCATTACCATCACACACATAAAATGAAAACAGCATGCAACACTCAATCCAATTTCCATAGAAGCAGCAATCCTGGGTACCATCCCACTGTGCTATAACAAGACTGTACGATGCCTCAGAGTATTGTTCCATTACAAGTTGCTTTGATTTGAAATGAGTGATTAGCAACCTCAGAACATCAGACTCGCTAACATATTCTCCCCTGCTCCAGTCACATGAAAAATTAATTCATCCGTCCAACTTTTATATAACCATTCTTAACAACACCATATAAAAACATAAAGACAAACATATCATTCACTTTGGCAAGAGACCTGAATTGCAGAGTCGATAAAGATTTTGAAGTATTTAGAAGAGAAGGGCCTTTCTCTCATCAATACGAGGACGGAACTGACATACATCTCTCATAATGGGGGAAGCGCAATAGACCTGGTGTTCACAAAGTACAATAACATCCACACAATATATTCGGGCATAAAAAAGAACTTACCAATAAGGAAGCATCCACCAGTAGAGATCATCTTCCACATCACTTGCAAAAAAACAATTCCTCCCCCACCACAAAATACGTTATCTAGGAAACTGAACGTCATGAAGTTACAAGCGAAAAAGGACACAATTCAAAGCATTGTAAAAGAACCAGACCCTGAACCAGATGACACTCTTCTCCGATTAGAGACAACTCTATTGGAAGTAACTGAACGTCGCACTTCAAATCCTAGGAGATCTAAACCATGGTTCAATGCAACCTGTTGTAAGACCAGGAAAGCCGCTCTGCACGCCTTACACAAAACTTTGAAGATAAACACAGCTGAATCAAAACTTGACTATGCAGACAAAAGGAAGACTTACAAAAAAGAAATCCTCAAATCTGAAAGGAAAGAATATCTCAAAACACAAGAGAGGGCATTACTAGAACACGCCAAGGAAAAGCCATACAAAACCCTCCAACCGAGAACATCAAAGTTCTCCACAGAAATACCCATTGGACAGAGCACTTCACGTCTATTCTACAGACCATAGACATATCCTCATCTGTCCCTCAGACCACAATAGACAACGCAAAAATATACAACCCTTTACGACTGACGAAGTAAATACAGTAATCAACCAATTTAAGAACGGCAAATCATATGGACCGGACAGCATATTCAACGAACATTTGAAGGGAAGTAGCGCATATCTTGCTGAGGCCTGGACTGTCTTACTCAACCAGTACGTGGCTCAGGCTAAAATACCAGAGAAATGGAGATACTCCATCATAAAACTCCTATACAAGAGCAAGGGCAAGATGGATGATCCAAATTCTTATAGAGGTATAACTTTGGAGAATCGGGGCTCAAGCTCCTGTCCACTCTAATACTTAACCGACTAACAGCTCTAAGGGACTTAATGATACCTGATGAACAATTTGGCTTCCGGAAAGCATCCTAATTAAATCACATTGTAAAAATCCCGCATTATCCGTTCCTCGAAGAAATGATTTCCCGGATCAACCGTCCAGAAATTTCAGTTCCATCAATGCTAAATCCTAGATCATGCACTTTCCAAGAAACTGTATCTTACGAAAGGACGGCTACAGCACGGATCTTGGTGTTGACGTACTGTCATTGTGGTAATTTGAAGAAGTACCGGTACTGTACTGGAAAAGCAATCGGCAGTGAACTTGCATAAGGGATCATCTTAGCATCGCATTCAGGTAATATTGTTTAGAGAATCCTCGTAAATCATAAAGCAGAGAGTGCCCTCGACAATTGGAAGGAGACAGAGCGCATTTCTACAGCTCTATTTGAAGACGGAACGAGTTTCGTCAAATGTTCGTACGTACTTGCAAAATGTCTACATTATGTCCAGGGTTAGATTTTTCTTTTTTTTCTTTTTTCTTTTTTTTTCGAGTGTGTTGCTGAAGAGGTTTTTGGCATTTCCCTCAGGGCACTGTATAGTCACTGGGCTTTCAGACAGGAATCGAAACTGCTCCTTCTTAAGTAACACAAATTTAGTATTTTAATATTATCGAATACGAATGTTACAAGTCATTAATCTCATATTTGGTCCGTATTGACGACAGTGATTACATATAATTATAAAATATATTTGTTTAATGTCAACCTAGTCAATACTTACAATTACCACTATTGTGGTTAAATGATCATAAATAATTGAAAAATCGTGAACATGTTTCGCCCTTTTTAACGGGCATCATCAGCACTATGAACAACTTTAAAAATAATAGTTACACTTAAGACTGTCTTACATTAATCAATCATAGAAGATTGGAATAAAATGTGACATTAAAAGTTGATTTTGATACCATTATTAAAAAGTTATAAGTAAATCTTATAAACAACAAGTTAAAACAATTGTAGGTCAATCTCATAATCTAGTATAAAAAATATATATGTTAATGTTGGTAGGAAGATTGTCAAACGGCATTCGTCTGAAATTGAAATGGATCCATTTTCTTTAACATTTGGTGAAGGTCCATATTAAACTGTATTCATCAGCAAGTAGAAATTCGAAGAACAAAATATATACAAAACAAGGGCTCTAATTAATCATGTAGTAGAAGATTAGGTCAGGGATGATCATGGTAATTCTTCTTGAGTTAAATTGGTTATGTAACCAGTCGAATAAGAATACGTTGAATTATAAATACACGTCGTAAATTCACGACAATGCACTGGATTGAAGATATTTATCAATGTAATTGTAGTATCCCCTCTGTTGTGTAAATTTTCAATGATTAGAATGTTGGATAGACTGTAAAGAAAAATATAAAAAATGCATTTAAAGTGTATGTACAAAAATAACAGTTGTGGTTGTATACGGTTATGGGTTATGTAAAAATGCGTACTTATTCAAATGCCGTAGAGTGTGTAACTTGTTCTGTTGTTAGCAGTAATCTGACTGGCGTTTCTACTATGTGTATTGTATGGGTGTGGCGGAGGGAGGGGGACGAGTTGAGGGAGAGAAGAACTGGGCGGATTGGTACATACTGGTGTCGATATGGGAGGGGGATTATTCGGAGGGGGAATTATAGGTATGGTATCTGGGGGCGTGTTTGGAGTTGTTGTATTAGTAATTTTTAAAATATGCGGGATTCTCTTTTGATTTGGGATAACTGTTTTCAACAACTTAGGTATTAATGTGTACAAAGGACTCTTAATTTCTGTGTTGTCATTAAGGTTATAATCCTTATTAAACGTTTTGTCCAAATATATATAGATATTTTCAAATTCGTTTAGCAGTTTTCCCTTGTTAGTATTCTTTATTATTGTTAGATCTTTTTCTATTGTGGTAAAATGGTGGCCTGTTTCCTTCATGTGTGTACTCATAGCGGAATATTTGTTATGTTTTCGGCATTGAAATGTTCCAAATACCTTGTAATAAAACTTCGCCCAGTTTGACCAACGTATGAATAACCACACTGTGAAAAAGTCAACCTATAAACTCCTGAATTCTGATATTTGCTATTATTATTATTATTTATTTTATTATAATTAAAAAATATGTTCTGCGTAGTATTGGTTGTTCTGTAAGCTATGTTTACATTATGTTTGTTGAAATTATTGGTAATTTGGTGGATCATTGGGCTATTATAAGTGAAAACGGCATATTTATTTTTGCTAGGTTTATCCGGTTTGAGGTTAGTGGAGAGTTTGTTTTTTATCTTATATATCAGACGGTTTATCATTTCAATTTTGTATCCATTGGTTACTGCAAGGTTTCTTATGTAATTCAATTCAGTTCTCAAACTTTTGGGAGATAAGGGGATTCTTAAGGCTTGATATATTAGGCTGTAAAAAGATGTCTGTTTTTGTGTTCCAGGATGTAGCGAAGAATTATTTATTGTAATTGACAAGTGTGTAGGTTTTCTGTGAATTTGATATTTGAAGGAGTTATTAGATCGTGTAACTTTTATATCCAAAAAGTTTAAAGAGTTTTCATCTTCATCCTCTTTCGTAAATTTTACATTGGGGTTAATCTTGTTTAATTCGTCCAATATATCATTACTATTGGTGGTATTCTTGTCGATTATGACAAATGTGTCATCCACAAACCTCAACCATAAAGTAATTCCTTTTATGTAGGTTTTAATTTTCGTATGTTCTATCGTATCCATATAGATATCGGCTAGGATACCTGAAATGGGATCTCCCATCGCTAATCCATTCTGTTTGTAGATTTTACCATTAAAGGTGAAATAATTATTATCCAATGTAAATTTTAGTACAGTCATAAATTCTTCGATCTCCATTTTACCGAGATTACTGTGTTTACTGATATTATTGTAAATAATATTAGTGGTGGCTTTAATCGGAATATTTGAATACATGTTGACTATATCGAAAGAGCACATTATATGATGGGACTGTACGTTAAATTCGTTAAGGGTTTCGCAAAAATCAATAGAATTTTTTATTGGATGCTTGTTGTTAAAGGTATAGTGTCTTTTGAGAAAGTTCTTCCCTCCCTCAACTCGTCCCCCTCCCTCCGCCACACCCATACAATACACGTAGTAGAAACGCCAGTCAGATTACTGCTAACAACAGAACAAGTTACACACTCTACGTCATTCGAATAAGTACGCATTTTTACGTAACCCATAACCGTATACAACCACAACTGTTATTTTTGTACATACACTTTAAATGCATTTTTTATATTTTTCTTTACAGTCTATCCAACATTCTAATCATTGAAAATTTACACAACAGAGGGGATACTACAATTATGTTGATAAATATCTTCAATCCAGTGCATTGTCGTGAATTTACGACGTGTATTTATAATTCAACGTATTCTTATTCGACTGGTTACATAACCAATTTAACTCAAGAAGAATTACCATGATCATCCCTGACCTAATCTTCTACTACATGATTAATTAGAGCCCTTGTTTTGTATATATTTTGTTCTTCGAATTTCTACTTGCTGATGAATACAGTTTAATATGGACCTTCACCAAATGTTAAAGAAAATGGATCCATTTCAATTTCAGACGAATGCCGTTTGACAATCTTCCTACCAACATTAACATATATATTTTTTTATACTAGATTATGAGATTGACCTACAATTGTTTTAACTTGTTGTTTATAAGATTTACTTATAACTTTTTAATAATGGTATCAAAATCAACTTTTAATGTCACATTTTATTCCAATCTTATATGATTGATTAATTTAAGACAGTCTTAAGTGTAACTATTATTTTTAAAGTTGTTCATAGTGCTGATGATGCCCATTAAAAAGGGCGAAACATGTTCACAATTTTTCAATTATTTATGATCATTTAACCACAATAGTGGTAATTGTAAGTATTGACTAGGTTGACATTAAACAAATATTTTTTAAAATTATATGTAATTACAATTATGTTATCGAGGCCTGACATATGTTGCACCATACATACATATATAAAGCCATGGGAGATTTTGGGATTGATCACTGTTTTGGTCCTAATATAAAACTGGGAATTTCACGTTTTTATGTTAAAATATTATAAAAGGCACAGTCGTTTTATATACGCACGTTACATTTAAAAACTTTGTATCTCGCACTCATACCGACTCGTACAGCGAGCACACTTTCCAGCTGAGTTCAATGTCACGAATAATCGTAATTTCGGAAGTGTTAGTGATATTTTTTCTCTTTCCAATTTGAATGTGATTAGTGATGGGCAGAACTAAATATAATGCATTCAAGAACTTGAGGATTGATACTTTTGAAACCATATTCTCGCGTTCAACATAGCCTTTAAAAGTCGATTGTAGCCTAGGCCTAATTTACACTGTACAAGATTTCCATAAACTGACCAGGAACAGTAAACCGGTGACCAAATTACAATGGAAGATTAAAAAAATAAGGATTTTGCCATCATGTTGGACACTTTTGTACCTAATGTGCTTTATTTTATTAGATTAGAGAATGAAAAACTACTTGTGGTCGATTGTTGTTTGGCTTGGCGTTACGGGTATTAGATTTTTCGAAGAGTTTGGCTGTTCAAAGTTGCTGAACTGAAAGAAGTTTTCAAAGGAATACCGGTATGACGAAGTTTTCAGAGGAAAATGACGAAGTTTCCCCAGTAAAACTCAATGTAAAGTTTCGAGATTTTTAAGTCCCGTACTGGTAATAAACGTTTGAAGCCAGCTCTGCGATCTAACTTGCATGCCTCTCACCTGGAGGGCCCGGGTTCGATTACTGGCCAGGTCAGGTATTTTTACCTGGATATGAGGGCTGGTTCCAGGTTCACTCATTCTACGATTACCTTTAATTGAGGAGCTATTTAATGGTGATATGGCGACTCCGGTCTAGAGAGCCAGGAATATTGGCCGAGAGGATTCGTCACACTGACCATGCGTCACCTCATAATCTGCAGGCCTTCGTACCTAGGGCGGTCACTTGGTAGGCGGAAGGCCCATTGGGGTTGTAGTTTGGTTTGGTTTAGGGGCGTTTGTAAGATTATAAGTATACATATTCCATTTTTGTTATGTTTAGCCAAATTCTTTCATTCCCAGATTTTCCGTTTTCCCATGTTGTACTTTTCTTCCGCGGTCCCTCCAAAATCGGAGAATCAATGTTCCACTGTACTTGGTCGAATACAAACAGTCTAAGTATTAATTTAGAGAAAACAGTCTAAATGACATTTAGAAGAGGTGGGAAACTCCCAGCTGCAGGGTACATAAAATTCGAGAATAAAGATCTTGCCAGGGTCAATTCCTACAAGTATTTAGGCATGACTTTACAATCAAACGGAAAAAGCTGCACCAAACACATCACACACAAAGCAGCCTCAGCAGTCGCAGCAATGAATGACATCAAGGTTCTTCGACAATTATCTATAGAGACAGCAATAGCCCTATTCCATATCAAGATCTCCCCCATCATGATATACGCATTAGAGATTATCTGGGAGTACCTAACAAAGGACAACCTAGCTGTACTAGAACGAGTGAAGGCCACGTATCTCAAGAAAGCTCCCTGCCTGGCAAAGAACGCTCCTTCGAGGTTAAATTATGAGCTGTCAAGACAACCCTTCTATATAGAAGTTCTACGATTAAGATTATCATTGCCTTCCATGTCACAATACCAAGCCTTACTTCAAGAGCTACAGGATTAAAATAGATTTCTACTGAACAGACGCCATGATGGCGTCGGAATGGAAGAATTCTAGCTATGACCTGCGACACACCATGACATGCTTCGCGGTCCATGGATTTCACTACAAAATGTGCAACAGAAATCACTTCCACGAACCAAATGGAAAGTGCGAACTGTGTGGAAAATTCTGCCAACGGTATCACGCAGAGCTGTGCTCCAAAAGAACAGTATCTCTACTTGAACTACGCAATTAAGATATCTTTCCTATATGCACATTGTGTGCTATCCTCCTATAATAATGATAATAATAATAACATATTCAAATGTATGCTTAAAAGCTGATTAATCGTGCATCCTTCTTCATTCAGTAATTAACAAGTTTTTGTTTTTAAATTACACATTATCTGGAGTATGTGAATGCATGTTAAAATTAAAATTGAGTAAGCACATTAAAGTTCTGCATTTATTTTAAATTGATGTAGGCTAAAAAGAGAAGAAGAAAAAAGAACAAATCGTCCCCACTCTGGCAAACCAGCGAAACTGACAAACTAAGGAATCTGTAGTTCTGAAGTTCTGGTCTAGATTTTATTATTTATATATTGTCTACCCTCTGACAAAGTCTCACATCTGCAGCTGGTTCTGTATGCCTAACACATAAAACCAATAATTAAATATAAACATTGATTTGACATGAGTAATCAGAACTTCTTTCAGCTCTCCTAACCTTTTGACAATTTGCAGATTCGTTAGTTTGCCAGAGCAGGGACGAAATTTATTCTGATGGAAAATCAGAATAAAAGTAAAATACAAAAATACAAGCCTTTACAAACATTTCACTTAACATCACCACTCCTATCTACTATTCGCAACATGTTAAAGCACAAAATGAATTGTATGCTATGTGATCACAGCCAGCAAAGGAGAGGGAATTTTAGTGAAGGAATAGTCTCCTGAGGGCTTTTCATTGACAAAGACAAGTTTCCACGAACAGGGAAGGCAGTATAGCTTTGATGTCTGTTTTCAAAGAATGCTATCTAAAGACTAGAACTGCACACTGTTTTTTCCTAGGCTAGTGAAATGAAATGGTGTATGGCTTTTAGTGCCAGGAGATCCCAGGACGGGTTCGGCTCGCCAGGTGCAGGTCTTTTGATTTGACACCCGTAGGCGACCTGCGCGTCATGATGAGGCTGAAATGATGATGAAGACAACACATACACCCAGTCCCCGTGCCAGGGAAATTAACCAATGATGGTTCAAATTCCCGACCCTGCCGGGAATTGAACCCGGGACCCCTGTGACCAAAGGCCAGCACGCTAATCATTTAGCCATGGAGCCGGACTCTAGGCTAGTCAGAAATAGTTAACACAATATTTAGGAAGAAACTCATTATACAATCAAAGACAAGTGGTAAATAGCAGACTTTCTCAATTCCTTGCACAATAAAAGGAATACTACTCACCACACCTTCAGGATCCACAAGCAGAAGGTGTTTCTTGATGCCACCTTGCATACCAGTAAGGACGTACTGGCCAGGAGAGCCCTGCGATTCTCGCACTAAGAAATCACCATCCTAGAGATTATAAAACGAACATCTTGTGATCATAACCTTAATCAATCATAAAACCAACAGCAGGAACTACACTATTAATACCTAGGTTACGAGGATTAACTACATAGGATAAGTTATATAAATATTTCAGTAAAAATTATCCGTAAAGACTAAAATACAATTATTACTGCTATAGGAAATCAAATAAACATAGAATAATAATGCTATGTGCTTTAAAATTTCTTGAACTAACATCAGCCTAAGCTAGGTACCAGAATTCTTTCAGGGAAAGGTTTTCTTTTTTTAATGTGCCACTATATCTACTAACAAAGATCACCTGCACTTTCCTCTTAGAAGTCAACTGACTGTGCAAGGATTCAATTCTTATGAAGAAGTGGAGAATGTCTTCATCCTTTTGCATTTTCAAGTTTGTCCTCGTCTCCTCTTTCTACTGCTCCCTCATCATCCCATGCTGATCTTTTATGTGCCTGTCCTCCTACATGCTCCTTTTTCAAGTTCCTATCTCTGTATATGTGACCTGATATGAAACTTCTTGATTCCTTGGTTCTTTTCCAATACTTACATTGATCCAATGGCTCCTATTCTCCTGTGTTTGTCCCATACTCCTAGCCTTTTAACACATGTATTTATCTATTACATCTCTACCTTCTTTCATATGTTTATCCAGTTTTCTTCTGATCCTGCACTCTCTCCCTCGAGACTGAAGAGATCCTGTCAAGATAGCTCCTCAATGAGTATTGATACCTGCCCTCCTCATGAAGGTGGAAAGCAGAAACCAGCTCATCAGGAGCTGAGAATAAATGGATGTAAAAGAAATTAAACTGATGAGGAAAGAGTGTGTCTACCTGAAAATGGCAGAATATGAACAAGTGCCAATTGTCCTCGTCTTTTTGTATTTTCATGTTTGTCCACATCTCTTTCTATTGCTCCCCCTTCCCATGCTATTATGTGTTCCTTTTCATTCTCCTATCTCTCCTTGTGTGACATGACAACACAGATATTAGCATCTCTAATTCTTTAAAGTAGTCACATCCGAGGTATTGACATGATTAAAACACAGGAGAAGAAAAAATCAAAAGAGTATTTGGAATAAATCATCAAAGGATGTCATGGCTCAATGATCAACTTTGTCTTTTCAGAACGCAGGGTTCCCAGAATGGTCAGATTTTAATTACATATGGTCAACTCTTGTAGACTGAAGGCTGGATGTCCGTATCATCCTTAACATTCCTGTATCTCATACACTTATGCTTCCCTCCACTAGACTGAAACATAGAATACTTTCCAAGGCAGATACTGCCTACCCTCATTGCAAGATCTCTGCACCCAGCTGTAATAGCTGCACAAAATTTATTATTTTACGGAAATGTCCTATTTGATGATCCAAACAGAAATGAGTAGACCAAATTAACGACTGCCTGAAAGTGACGGAGCTGGACAAGAATAAGACAGACTACTGACAGACGGTAAGAAGTGATGGGACCGAGCAAGTGGCTGTGTGGTTTGGGTCACATAGCTATCAGCTTGCATTCGGGAGAATTGGCTTTTAGTGCCGGGAGTGTCCAAGGACATGTTCGGCTCACCAAGTGCAGGTCTTTCGATTTGACTCCTGTAGGCGACCTGCGGGTCGTGATGAAGATGAAATGATGATGAAGACGACACACCCAGGCCTGGTACCAGTAAAATTAACCAATGATGGTTAAAATTCCCGACCCTGCTGGGAATCGAACCTGGGACCCCTGTGACCAAAGGCCAGCACACTAACCAGCTGGACATACGGGAGATAGTGGATTTGAACCCTACTGTCAGCAGTCCTGAAGATGGTTTTCTGTGGTTTTCCATTTTCACATCAGACAAATGCCTTTGGTTGTGGTATCATACACAACCATTAATCCAACTCAAGGGAGATAGGGCCACCTTCCCTAATCTCCAATTGAGTAATTCCTGCCTGGCACATCCACATTGCGGGGGTGGGCACCCTCTACTCCAGTAGGCCAGTGTAAAAGTTCAGGTGGGGACCCAGTCCCACAGGGTATAATGTGGAACCCATGCCTAGGGTTACGGGTGAAGACCTTAAAGGCGGATTCGGCAGAGAAGGAAACCTTCGGAATGGTGGAAAAGGCGGATGAGGCAACCCACCCTCACTGAGATTAATTAGGTGAGGTTATAAGGTGAGTAGACGGGACTCCTTAGCCGTGGTGAAGGCAACCTGTCTACAAGTAGGATGCTCCAAAATCAATATCCCCGGCCAATGGATAGGGTTGAGCACGGGGTTAAAGGCCTCACCTCGTAAAAAAAAGCACTGTTCAGAAGACTTCTACGAGAAAACTGGACGGAAATCAAAATCGGCAGCAACATGGGAAAAGGACACGAGTAAGGAAAGCGGATATAAACATGGCAACATGGAAATGTAAGAATTATGCTGAAACTGGGAAAAATGCAAGAAATAGTAAATGAAAAAAAAAGATTTAGTAGCAATTCAGGAAATAAGATGGAAGGGGCAAGGATGTATTGAAAAGAAAGATTATAGCCTCTACTATAGTGGTCCGGAAGAAAGAACAGGACAATTCTGTACGGGATTTACAGTGCATGGGAAACTGAAGAGGAGTACAATAGGATTTGAACCTACTTCAGATAGAATATGAAAACTCCGGATTAAGGAGAAGTTAAGGAATATAATAGTATATAGCACATGCGCCAATTGAGGATGTGAATGAGAAAAGGAAGGAACAATTTTATGATGAGCTAGTACAAACAACGGAAGAGGTGCTAAGGCATGATTATTATTCTAGGAGACCTTAATGCCATAATGCCAAAGTGGGAAAGGAAGAATGTATGAGGCCAACAGCAGGGAAATATAGGCTACACTACATGAAGAATCAAATGGGAATGGTTTTCATTTGGAACAGTTTGCAACTATGAGCGGTCCTGTACTTAAAAGCACATGCTTTGGTCATAAGAAAATACATAAAGAAACGTGAAAGATGCTAGAAAGCACAGTAGTAAACCAAATTGATCATGTCCTGGTGACTGTGAGGCATGTGACATCCATTATTGACGTAAGGATATGTAGAGGGCCTAACTGTGATTCTGAACATTATTTAGTAAAAGCAGTAGTGAGACAAAAATTGGCAATAGGACAGAGGAGACAACCTACGGAAAGAAAGAAATGGAATTTGGAAAAAACTACAACAACCAGAGGAAAAACAAGAATTCCAGTCAAAAATGAACGAGACTTCGCAGACAATTGGACAAGTCTCTAGAATAGAGAAAAGGTGGTCAAAAGTCCAAAGGTCAATACAAAGTGTGGCACAAGAAACACTGGGTATAGCTAGAAAGAAAAGAAATAATTGGCTTGATATGGAGTGTGAAGAAGCGATTGGAAGGAAGAATATAGCAAGAGCAAAAATGTTACAGAGAGATACAAGGTCAAATAGGGAAATGTATGAGAAATGTAGACCAGAGGCTAATAATATATGTAAGAAGAAAAAAAAAAAAAAAAAAGCAATGCTTAGGACTAAACTAATAATAATGTTATTTGCTTTACGTCCCACTAACTACTTTTACGGTCTTCGGAGACGCCGAGGTGCCGGAATTTAGTCCCGCAGGAGTTCTTTTACGTGCCAGTAAATCTACCGACACGAGGCTGTCGTATTTGAGCACCTTCAAATACCACCGGACTGAGCCAGGATCGAACCTGCCAAGTTGGGGTTAGAAGGCCAGCGCCTTAACCGTCTGAGCCACTCAGCCCGGCAGGACTAAACTAGAGGGTGTAGAGACATAAAGGCTACAAAAGAGGACAAAGGAATTCTATAACGAAATTAATTACTTCAGGGAGGGGTATAAGCCAAGATTAAACGGCTGTAAGATTAAAGAAGGTAAATTACAACAGAATGAAGAAGAAATAAGCGAAAGATGGACCAAATACTTTTTAGAACTCCTTAACAAGGAGAGAGAAGAGGGGGAAGAGAGTGAAAGGCATATGGAGCAGATTCGGCCAGAACAATTGATAAATGTCCCCACATAGGAAGATTTAGAAAAGGCTATCACAAGATTAAATAACCATAAAGCAGAGGAAGATAACAAGTGAACTGATTAAAAATTGCAGCAAAGAAATGCTACAAGAGATATATGAGTTGAGAACGGATATCTGATGAGTGGACCATAGGAATAATTTTCCCAATATATAAGAAGGGAAATAAGTATGAATGCACTAATTATCAGGGAATCACATTACTGAATATCATCTATAAAGAATTTTCACATATCCTACTGCAGTGTCTGACTCCATATGCTGAAGAGAGATTGGAAGAAGCATAATGTGACTTCAGGAGAAATAGGAGCACGGTAGATCAAATATTTGTTGTCCGTCAAATGATGGAAAAATGTTATGAGCACAATATAGATCTACATATGTTCTTCGCAGATTTTAGACAAGCATGAAACAGTATATACAAAGATAAGTTACGTGAATATATGGAGGCAATAGGAATACCGCAGAAACAGATTAGGATGATTAGAATTACTTTGAGAGAAGTAAGGACGAAGGTGATGGTGGATGGAAGAATTGTAAATGTTTGTTCTAAATAGAGGAGTCAGACAAGGTGATGCACTCTCAGTCACGTTGTTTAATCTGGCAATTAACAAGGTCCTTAAAGAAATTATGGATACTGGAAATATTGGATTTAAATCTAAACAGATTTGTACATATGCAGATGATGTAGTGTTAATGGCCAGGAATGATAGATATCTGAAGGAAATGTTTCTTGAAATGGAGGAAGCAGGAAAACGGATGGGATTGGAGGTAAATGATAGTAAATCCAAGTATATGCATATGACTGTTATAGAAGGTAGAAGTAGTCAAGATAATTTGACAATAAATTTAGAGAATTTTAGAGGTTTTGAGTATTTGGGAACCATATTGATGAATAAAAATAAAATAATTGAAGAGATATATCATAGAATAACGGCTGGAAACAGGGCCTATTATGCTAATCTGACATTATTCAAGTCTTGTTTATTATCCAGACCTACAAAACTTAAAATTTATATGAGACCCTGATTAGACATGTAGTGACATACGGCTCAGAATCCTGGAATATTTTAGCTGATGATGCAAACAAATTAAGAATAATTGAAAGAAAGATTATTAGATGAATATATGGTCCAACTAAAGACCAGAATGGTTGGAGGATAAGGACGAATGCTGAAATACACAATACATTAGATCAGGAGAATATACCGCAGTTAGATTTATTAAGGCACACAGACTGCGATGGCTTGGACATGTTAAAAGGATGGAGGAAGACCGAATGCCACGAAACGTAGTTAAATCCCGAAAAGATACAAGAAGGCGACAAGGAAGACCCCACAATAGATTGAGTGATGAAGTGGAAGCTGACCTGAGGGCAATGAACAACCGTCCATGGAGACCAGCTGCTCAGGATCAAAGTAGATGGAGGAATATTGCAGAAGAGGCCAACGCTCACACACGATTGTAGCACCGGATAAATAAGTAACATCAGGCAAATTCTGGGGCTGTACCTTAATTAAGGCCATGGTCGCTTCCTTCCCACTCCCAGCCCTTTCCTATCCCATCGCTGTCATAAGACCTATCTGTGGCAGTGTGACGTACAGCAGATCAATACAAAAAAAAAAAAAAAAAAAGCGGGAAGTGGGAGATCGTGATCATCATGCAGATAATTGAAAGTGACATAACAGATGCAATAATAACAAGAAATATAAAACGATCCATAAAACTGATGAACAATACATCCTTAGCCCCTACATGAAGCAACAACACAAAAGCACACTACCTTTTAATACAATTAAACAGGAATAATATTTTGCTATATCAAAATAGTTTTAGCCTATGATCAGAAGTTAATTTATAAGCATTCTAACCCTCATCCAGATCTGCCTTGTTAGATTAATATCAACTATCACAGCATGAAGCCAAAGGGATGATTCAGGTAAGTTTCCTTGAACACACAAGCTTTTAAATTCACACATCCGTATAGTAACAAACCCACTACTTTTCGTTTCTGGGCTAAACAGTTACAAACCTCAATTACTGCAATCCTTACCCGTGTCAATAGCATCTCAGCCTCATGGCGGCTAACAGGACCATGGAACCAGACTTCTTTCTGCAGTTGAGCTCGCTGTGATGCTGGGGTAAGAACTTCTGTTGGAACAGCAGCACTAAAGGGCTCTAAAACAGATAATTGTTGTGCACAACAATAATTATACATTTCAAAATAAAAAGGAACTTTTATCTACCTCTCTGTATGTGCTTTAAGACAGGAGATACAGTTATAAGATGTTATAAAACTTAACTACTGTATATATCAGAAATATCCTGACAAATACTAAGAAATGAAATAGGGAAGTATGAAAAGAGTACAGAAATATTTGCTAAATCCATACTAACATCCAGAGTTTTCCTAGGTATTCCTGGGGTTACTAAAAACACCTGGATTTGGGCCAGGGGTTTAATTAAGTCCGATGTCCTTGCAACATTATGTGATTTTCAAGGTGAAAATGTCAACCCAACAACCAACAGTATCTGAACCTTAACCATCCAAGAACACAGCCAACAGCTAAGTAACTGCAGGAATTATGCACCTATAGTAATATTAAATTAACTCTCATCAATCTACGTAACTCATTTACAAAACACATTCCAAGTCAGTATGTATTACAGTGTATTACAGTCAAACCTGCCGTAATGAACACCTTTATTCAGTGAACACCTACCTATATGGACATCTTGAACCCTGGACACCAGATATCACCATTAGTCTCGTCCACTTGTCTTAAGCGGACACTTTACTTGCTCCACTGGGTAGTGTCATCATTTCTTTTAAAACCATTCTGCAGACATATGGGCATGATGTTTGAATGTTTGTACTGTTTTGAATCCAGGGAAAAGAGAGAAAGAAATAGAAATGTTGGAGTAACCATGAAGTTAATTCTTCTGTATACGTCTCTTTTCAAACCTTTCATAATGGCCATCTTGCATTCTTCTTCTTTCTACGATTTTGGCCATCTAAGGACCACAGAAAGTAACCCTGTGCATTCATCTTAATCCTTCTTTTCTTGACTTCTAATAGTTCTTCATCCTTTCACTTTACTATTTCCTCCTCTCTTCTGTCCAGATGTTATTATTACCTTTCCTCTTTTCCTTCTCCTGGAAACCCTTGAAGTTTTGTATCAATCTTCTGAAAGTTGTTCTGTCTTGTATTACATTGTCTGTTATTCCAATCTCTGTCATATCTTTTTTACTCCTTGGATCCACTGGTTGCCATTCTTGCTCTTGTAAACATGATTACACACTCGTTTTGTCAATCTACTGTTATCCATCCACATTATGTGACCAAAAATTTTAATTCTCCTCTTTCTGATCGTGTCTAACAGCCTTTCATATTCTTCATCCTTGTATAGCCAACGGCCGTAGACGTGTTGAAACACTGGATCCCGTGAGATCTCCGAAGTTAAGCAACATTGGGTGTGGTGAGGAGTTGGATGGGTTGCCACGTGCTGTTGATGGGGGGTAAGGGAATGGAGGAGCGGAAAGGAACTGGCCACCCTACCGCACGTAAACTCCGGCTCAGGAACACCTCTGCGGAGGTTCGGACCTGCCTTCGGGCAGAATAACCCTTGCCTACCTATCCTTGTATAGATCTTTATTCCTCCTATGTCTAAACTCTCCTTCCTTCATTTTCAATGGTCCACAAATTTTCCTCAATATTTTCCTTTCTTTTTTCTTTATCTCTTCTATTTCATCAGATTTCATAGAGAACATGCATTCTGTGGCATACAAACTCTCTGGTTTGATTACTGTGTTGTAGTGTTTGATTTTACTTTTCCTTGAGAGATTCTTCTTATTGTAGGTATCTTTAGTGAGTTGGTATGCTAGTTCTAGTTTTCTTGCTCTTAATCTATTTGCTTCCTTATCAAGTCCATTAACCTGAATTACTCCACCTAGGCATTTAAATTTATTAACCTTGTTGACTTTCCTGTACTCTGTTTTTAGCACTGTGGGTGAATCCCTAATATTTGACATGAATTTAGTCTTCTCAAAAGATATCTGAAGTCCACCTTTTCCCGCTATTTCTTTCAGAAGGTTGATTTGCTCTACAGCAGTCTCAATACATCAAGAGAGGATTGCTATATCATCAGCAAAGGCCAAACAGTTTATACCAACCCCTTTGTGCTCTTGAACCTAATCTTATCTCATGATGGAGTCCTCTTTCTTTAAGTCTTTTTTTCCCATACTCTTATTATCTTTTCCAGGACAATATTGAAAAGAATCAGGGAAAGTCCATCTCCCTGCCTGACACTGGTTTTAATTTCAAATTCATCTGAGATCTCTCTCATAAATTTCACTGTGGACTTTGTTTCAGGCAGAGTTTGGCTAATTATATTGATTAATTTTGTATCAACTCCAAATTCCTCTAAAACGTTCAGTAGCAAAATTATGTCCACGGATTCGTACGCATTTTTAAGTCCACAAAAACTATGACATAGTTTTTGTTCTTTGTAACCCTGTCTCATATTATAGTTTTCAGGTTTAGAATCTATTCTGCACATGATCTGCCTTCTCTGAACTCACTTTGGTATTTTCCAATTTGTTTGTTTATTATTGGTTCAATTCTATTATGAAGAGCTTTTGACAGTATTTTATATGTAACTGCTACTAGGGAGATTCCTCTGTAATTGTTCACATCTGTTTTGTCACTGTTCTTATGTAATGGGTGTATCAATGCGTTCTTCCAATCATCAGGGATTTTCTCCATTCACCAGATTTCTTGTATTATGTTTGTCAGTTCCTGTCTTGCCTGAATGCCTGCTTCTTTCCACAGTTCTGCAACAATCAAATCTTCCCCTGCAACCTTATTGTTTTCCAGACTTCGGATTATGTCATATATTTCTTTCTCACCTGGTGGGTCCGAGGGTTTAGCTTTTGTTTGTGGTTGACTGAATTTTAATCTTTCTTTTTTTTTTTTTTTTTTGCTACTTGTTTTACATCACACCGACACAGATAGGTCTTACGGCGACGATGGGACAGGAAAGGGCTAGGAGTGGGAAGGAAGCAGCCGTGGCCTTAATTAAGGTACAGCCCCAGCATTTACCTGGTGTGAAAATGGGAAACCATGGAAAAACATTTTCAGGGCTGCCGACAGTGGGGTTAGAACCTACTATCTCCCGAATACTGGATATTGGCCGCACTTAAGCGACTGCAGCTATCGAGCTTGGTTTAATCTTCCTTCACCGGGCGCGTTGGCCGTGCGCGTTGAGGCGCGCGGCTGTGAGCTTGCATCTGGGAGATAGTAGGTTCGAATCCCACTATCGGCAGCCCTGAAAATGGTTTTCCGTGGTTTCCCATTTTCACACCAGGCAAATGCTGGGGCTGTACCTTAATTAAGGCCACGGACACTTCCTTCCAACTCCTAGGCCTTTCCTATCCCATCGTCGCCATAAGACCTATCTGTGTCGGCGCGACGTAAAGCCCCTAGCAAAAAAAAAAAAATCTTCCTTCAGGTTCTTCACAGTTCAGTAGTTTTTCAAAATAACGTGCCAAATTCCGCTTTGAATGTTTTGTAAAAATTTCTTGTATTATGTTTAGTGAAATCTTCAATTTGCATCAGCCGACTTCTTTCATATTTTCTCTTTCCATTTCTTATAGTTTTAAAAGTTTGTTTTCACACTGTCTTGAAAGTCTGAAAATTCCCATCAGTTTTAGAGGAGTGCCACCTTCTCCAGGCTGTCCGTCTCTCATTTATAGCCTCTTCACATTCTTCATTCCACCATCTATGCTTCTTTTCCCTCTTCAGAGGGCATAGTTCCTGTGTAGCTTTAGTTATTTTTGTTCTCAGATCCTCCCAATTCTTTGCACTATCCTTTTCTAACTTCTCTTTTAGTTTTCGGTTTACTTCCGAGTTGTTTTTTAACATTTCAACATCAAATCTAGTTCTCCTGTTTGTTCTCTTGTTTTGTCTATTTTGCGGGATGAATCTCATTTTTACAGTCGTGAGGTAATGATCACACCCAATGTTGGCTCCTTTTTTTTTTTTACCTTGACATTTTGAATCTCCTTTTTGCTCTTGGCAGAGATAGCTACGTGGTCAATTTGGAATTCCCCGAGGTGTGGGTTTGGAGACCGCCAGGTTTTTTGTTTTCTACTCAGCTTTTTAAAGTAGATAGGACATTAGTTTGAGATTAAAAGCCTTGCATAGCTCTACAGACCTTATTCCATTTCTATTTGTTCTTTTGTGTGCCGGGAACTGTCCTACAATCTTCTTATAAATCCTTTCTCTCCCAACTTGTGCACTGAAGTCCCCAAGTAACACTTTGATGTGATCTGCAGGAATTTTGTGGATTTCGTTTTCCAAGAGTTCCCAGTACTCTTCCACTTTGTCAGGATTTTTCCTGTTATCATTTATTGGATCATGAGCATTAATTAATGTATAATTTTTATTTCCACATCTTATGGTCAAGAGAGACAGTCTTTCAGAGGGTGAATAGAAAGCAGTTCCTGGGTGGGGGACGTTCTTCATTATTCCTCTTCCCTGGTTTTCCTTTGTATATTCTGTAATTTTCTGAGTCTAACATATTACTGTCTGAAGAGCAAGTATTAAGATTTTCTGGTCATCTAGAATTTTGATTAGTTCCTTTAGTTTTTCAACTCTCAGAAGTGTATTAATATTTAGCATATCAAAGAAGTATTTCTGTTTTGGTCTCAGTTTGCTGTTAGTTGATGGGTCACCAGTAGAAGGCTCCGACTCCTTCTTGCATGCCTTTTCTGGGCTCTCCAGAATCCTTCCTTAGGCCCAGTTGCACGGCATACTGCCATGGTGGATTGATTACCACCTGGAGAAGTTATTCCCTAAGTTTGTATCATGCATGCCGGCCCCGTAGTGTAGGGGTAGCGTGCCTGCCTCTTACCTGGAGGCCCCGGGTTCGATTCCCAGCCAGGTCAGGGATTTTTACCTGGACCTGAGGGCTGGTTCGAGGTCCACTCAGTCTAAGTGATTAGAATTGAGGAGCTATCTGACGGTGCGATAGTGACCCTGGTCTAGAAAGCCAAGAATAACAGCTGATAGGATTTGTGGAGCTGACCACACAACACCTCGTAATCTGCAGGCCTTCGGGCTGAGCAGCGGTCGCTTGGTAGGCCAAGGCCCTTCAAAGGCTGTAGTGCCATGGGATTTGGCTTTGCATCATGCATAGGTTACTTGACTTTCTTGGGGAACAGTTTGTTAACCGTTCCATGATTAAAACTATGGTTATGAGCCGTTGAGTTTATTTCTCAGCAGCACCTCACATGTTGTACAGACGCTGACCACAACACCACTCATTGCAAGAACAAACGTGTGGATTTAAGTTTTAAAGGCAGTTCTTCCACCTCCTTTGCCATTGGGATTTGTTGTCCTCCTTCACCATTGGAGCTGTTGACTCCTTCATTTGATGGATTTTAGTGACATTTTCCTCATTAAGGGCCATCACCCTCCTAAGGGAGCTCATCCGCCAGAAGCCGTTATCTCCCTTAGGGTGTCAGCTTATTTTCCACCGCCCAAACACTTGGCGTTGAGCTACTGGCAGTATGGTCTACTCCATTACCGTAGCAGGGTACCCTGGCCAGACTAACATCTTGCATCCTAATTAGTGTACAATCCAAGAATTCTCGTTTCCCAGGAATACTGCCTGTGACTATTTACTCGCAAGTTGCCAAGGGATTTTCCGACCCAACTTGCGTCATTCTAGTCAAACCTCCAAAGCCGCTGATAAGATCAAGGTCAGGTAGTTCAGTTAAACTTAACAAGGAACCCAAGAAGTCACGCTTTGGCAAATGAAAGTTGCAAGAGTGGGAATATATCAACATAAAGAATCACTATCATGTTTTGTCATAACGATCTCAGCAAAAGGAAATTCCGCTACTATGTTTCCGTTTCAATGAGTTTCAACTTGACAGTTAACCGGAAGTCAGACATTGATGCCAAACTGTTAAGAGTACAAACAACTGATTCACGACAGGCTATAAGAAAATGTATATACTCGAATATGCTCAAATATAAGTCCAGAATCAATTATTCTTCGTAGCAACATGCATAACTCACATAAGATGAATAATAACACATATAGGGTAAGGCTATAAGATGAAAACAGATCAATGCTCAAACAGATAAAATGCGAGAAAATGAAATGAAATTTCTACTCACCATCGAGAAGAGCTCACTTTCACTAATAGATTCAATTTCTTTTAAGCACGAAAACAATCCTACATAGGGTGGCGAAGAACTTTATGCCCACACCTCCTGACTATTTCATCCACCGTGTAAACTGGGTACTAGGGCTTGTTTTGTTTCACAAGATGCACGAGATCCTCCCCTACCCCATGTGATCGCGAACTGAAATATTATGCTCCTTCAACCATTCAATCAACTCATTATTTCTGGCCGTCATTGTTGGCGCTTTGTCAATAATGACCGAGTGAAATGACAAAGACCGCGAAAAGGACTGAGCACAATATAACCCACAGCTGATAGCACATCGTTACAGTAAACAGCAGACTGACAACAATGGTAACCAAAACTTGAGTCTAACGCGCTCTATCGGAGTGATCGGCTGTCTATGATTGGCTGTTTATTAATTCACTTAGCCTCTGCCAAAAGGTGGAGCTCAAATGTCAAGTCAAAACTCATAAGAACTGAACTATAATCTTCGAGACCCAGGTGCTTTAAAAATATGGACTTAAATGTTCACGTTGCTGAATGGTATGCAAATAAAAGGCATTCGAGAAATGGCTTCTAGCTTTCAATTACAAGATGAAAGCCAGGAACGATAACATGATCTTGATACTAGACAATGCTGCATGTCAACCAGAAATTTGGCTTTCAAATGTAAAACTCCTGTTCCTCCCACCCAATACCACTTCTCATGTTCAGGCACTGGATCAAAGAATTGTTCAGGCATTCAAATATGCTATCGCAAGAAGGTTTTACGGTCATTAGTGGGACACATCGATGAAATAGATTCAGCTTTCAATTTAATGAAGAAGATCAATCATTGCCTGAATATCATGTGGCATTGGAAAGGGTACCTGGCCTTAAACCCATACCAGTACCCACAAAAACAAAATGAGCCAGGATAGTTTCAGCAACCTCAGAAATACTTGGCATAAGCTGAAGAAATTACTTTACTTGGTAGTAGTTGCCAGATTTACCTTCTGGATGAAATAGGGTGACATCTACATTATGAGACTCTTGGAAAAACACTAAATGCTCAGTGGGTGCCTTTTCAAGAATACGGAGATTGCCCCTATGGACAAAGAAGTATGAAGTAAAACAAAATAAATTTTAAAAGTAATTGTGAGGAGTTGACTACATAATGGTTGTTTAGTATATTTTACATAGGTGATTTCATTCAAAAGTTTGGGAGATATGGTTCTTCAGGATTTGGATTGAAAATTTCAAGGCCATCTCTGCAACTTCTCTTATTAATGCCTGATTGAGGTTAAATGATTTCCAGAACTAGATAAGAAAAAGAGAGGAAAGGTTAATCAAATTTTTTTTATGTCATCCGACTGGGAAGCGATTTTTCAGACTTTACAAATATTGCAGCTTTGGGAAGTATTCATTCAGCTTTGTTTGTGTAAATTTAGCATTTTTTTCCTTTCCGCAATATTCTCAAAAAAGGAAGAAGAAAAAATTTGCTAGATTTATACAGGAAAAACTGAACGATTCCACTGTATTATCCCCATACTTGCGATCCAACACAAAAGACAAATTCATCGTTTAAGAATTTATTTATTTATTTATTTATTTATTTATTTATTTATTTATTTATTCATTTATTCATTCATTCATTCATTCATTCATTTATTTATTTATTTTGCTTCAGATGGGTACAAACCTAACAATGTGAAATACATATACTATTACATTAAATGAAAATAAAGAACTTAAAATTACATGACTTCGTACAAAATAAATAAAGTCATATACGGTATAAACTAATAATACAATAATAGTGAGGCAGAAGAATAACAAGAAGCTCTGTCAATGAAGCAGAGACCAAAGTTATTAAAGTTGTTGTATAACTCCTTTGTAAGAAGTCAGTTAGAATATGCATCGCTCATTTGGATTACCAGCTATAAAGTGAACAAAAAATCAAAGTTGAAACGTTGCAAACAAATTTCTTAGATACCTTATGAACAAAATAACTAATAATTAACCTAAATTTGATTCTTGGCCGTATATGACTACTGAAGAAATCAGGTATGTTAAAGAGCAGTTACACGAGATAGCATCAAAGACAGGTCTCCAAATATTTTATAAGAAAACTCAAGTGTATGGAAAATTCACATAAAAATATCAGTTTCCCTTTACAGGTGAAATAGGGGACAATTTCCTGTGTCTTCCTTCAAATATCTCGGAGAAATCATAAGATTGTTAAGTAATTTATAAATAACTAGAAGAACTGTGATATACGTTGCTGGTTTTTTACCTGGATAAATCCTCACGAAATATCTTGTAGAAATTTCTGGTGGTTTTTTCTAGAAATCTTGTTCTATCCCTAAGAGGCTGCTTTTGTCGTAGGCATGTTTTTCGCAGCAGATTATTCTAGAGGTTAATTTTTGTGTCTTTAGGAAGTTATCCCATCTTTCAATTTCTGATGTCCATTCCACTGATTCCATGCTTTGATTCACTCATTGATGGCTTTATATCAGGTTATGTTTCACCATCTGTGTTTATTTTTCCTGGGTGACTGTACTAATTTCATGGCTAATGTTTGTAATGTGATGCAGAGGTCTGGCCACTTCTTGGGATCTTGTTCTTGTATGTCATGAATGAAAACACAGTGCACAGTGAAAAGAAATACAGATCAATCATAGTACTTCATCTGGCACATCGGTAGACTAATAAGAATGGAGAATATCTAATAAGCTTTTGTAAATCATTTACGCTGAGACTTGTGTCAACACGTTCTCCAAGACTGTGCACTGAAATCGCTAATAAGATTTTCACACAATGTTTGAGGATCTTGCTTGTAGTTTCTTCAAGTGGTTCTCTAAAATCCTCTACTTTCTGTGGATTTTTCTTATCACTGTCAGTGGGAGCATGGGCATTTATCAAGGCACAGGCTTTGTTGCTTGATTTAACAAGAACAAGAAGATGAAGAAGATTACTGTTATTATTATTAGTATTATTATTCAATCACTCGTGCACATAAGCAGCAGATTCACACAATTTATTTTCAGTTCAGCCTGTGCTTTGCGTGATTTTAAGCACTAAGTAAGTCTTCTAGACCACTATGAGGCATTATTATCCCCTGTCTTCCTCAGCATATGCAACATACTTGCTTTTCTTCAAAGGTGTACAGGAGTAACACTAGTCCTAAAATATGTTTTGCAAAGAGCTATCATCCTCCTTCCCTGCATGGAATGCATTATTTCAAGGGGATCCCTTGACATCAGTCTTTTTCATTATCTACCTAAAAAATGTGAGGCATGAAAATGGTCGAGCTAGGAAGATGGATATGGTTATGAGATGAGATGGCATGAAATGATGTGGCGATTGTTGGTGAAACCCTGGCTTAAGTGACGGCTAAATACATGGTGATTTTTACAAGCAAGGGAAGTGAGGTTGGTAGTCAATGACTACATACGGTATGCGCCAAAATATACACTACTCATTTTCGCGCAGTGCGAATGTGCACACCTGAGCGTCTCCGTGTTGTTACATCGCCATTATGAATTGTTAGTTGTATAAAGAACGTTGTGCGCTGTGATTGGAAGTGACAATGGGTCTCGCAACGGAGGAAAAAGTGTTTATAGTGGAGTATTATTTTCGCTCGTACGGAAACGGTTATCAAGGTGGGCCAAGTTTAAAGTTAGTGTCGGAACAATATCGTGAACACTTTAATAAGCCAGCAGCTAGCAACACAGTTATGGTATCTATTGTTAAAAAATTTCGCCATACGGGTAGTGTATTGTGTCAACGCAAGGGAAGGTCAGGTAGGCCAGTAACTGTGTCCACAAATGAAAATCATGGACATGTCCTCAGTCAGGTGTTGCAGTCTCCAAAGCGAAGTCTTCGGCGAACAGCTCTGAAATTAAACATCAGCCCTACGTCACTTCGACAATTGTTTAAAGACATAGGTGGATTTCCGTACTGAACACAGGTTGGGCAACGATTGACGGAGGACGATAGGTATGTCAGGGTGGAATATTGTGCACGATTTTTGGCCATGGTGTACAAGGATCCAGATTTCTTGTTCAACGTGTGGTTCTCCGAAGAGTCACATTCACTTGGACGGTTTTATCAATCGCAATACAAATCGCATTCTTGGTTTCGAGAGGCCAGACACTATAGTCCAGAAACCGCTACATAGTGTGCGTGTGACGATTTGGTGTGCAGTGTCAGGAAACTGTGTGTTAGGTCCGTATTTCATAGAGAATGATGATGCTGCACCTCTTACTGTTAACCAGGAACGCTATAGGAACATGGTGATCAGGCCATTTATTCAGGATCTAAGAAGATTTTGTCGTGCCAGGAACATGCAGATGAATAGACAGTGGTTCCAAGACGGGGGGACTTGCCATACCGCTCGACAGGCTATGGCTATGCTGCAAGAAACCTTTCCAGGACGAGTAATTTACCGCGAGGCTGAGTTCCCCTACTCATCACATTCCCCCGATCTCACACCACCTGATGCTTACGTGTGGGGAATGTTAAAGGAGCAAATTTTCAGTTGTCCAGATCCACCCAAAACTGTGAATGCATTACATCAGAAGATTGTCTCGTTCTTCGGGACTCTCTAGCAACCTATGTTCCAGAATATTTTGGAAAATCTGCGTGATCGTTCTGAAAACTGCCTACAGCGCAATGGAGCACATTTTGAACATTTACACTATCATCTCGATAAGTAAGGTAATGACAATAAGACTAACATAATTTCCAGTGCTGTATATTTTGGCGCATACTGTATTATAGTTTTATGTCCAACTCGTTGGCTGAATGGTCAGCGTACTGGTCTTCGGTTCAGAGGGTCCCGGGTTCGATTCCCGGCCGGGTCGGGGATTTTAACCTTAATTGGTTAATTCCAATGACTCGGGGGTTGGGTGTGTGTGTGTGAGACGTATTCAGCATTAGAAATCATCCTAGGTAGGGCCCTCATCTTCACAGACATGCAGATCGCCTAATAGGCCGTCTACGAGAAAAAGACCCATACCAGGCCTCTTCGGAGACCGTATGCCATTATTATTATAAGGTTTTATCAAGCCAACAGAACAGATCTCTTACCATTGATATAGCAGACTACAACTGAGTATGTAGACAGCTTCAAGTATCTGGGATCAGTGCTGTCAAGCAAAAGCTGTTGCCCAGGAAGCAAATTCCCTATCAGATGTTAACCTAACTTTTCCTTAAATGATTTCAAAGTACTTGGAAATTTCTCGAATATCTCCCTTGATAAATTACTCCAATCTCCAATTCTTCGCCATATAAATGAGTATTTGCCCCAATTTGTCCTCTTGAATTACTTTATCTTCATGATCCCTCCTACTTTTAAAAACTCCATTAAAGCTTATTCGTCCACTAACATCATTCTTCACCACCTCTCCAGTGACAGCTCAAAACATACTGCTTAGTTTTGTGCAGCTCGCTTCCTTACTCCCAAGTCTTCCCAGCCCAACGTTTGCAACATTTTTGTAACACTACTCTTTAATCGGAAATCACCAACAACAAATTGTGCTACTTTCATATATATCTTTTCCAGTTCTCAAATGAAGTAAACGCAATGAAGGTCCCATACACTGGAACCATACTCTAATTGGGGTTTTACCAGTGACTTATGCGCCCTCTCCTTTACAACCCAACTATTAACCCCAAAATACCCTCATAACAATATGAAGAGATCTGTAACGTTTATTTACAACCTTGATAATGTGATTACCTCAATGAAGATCTTTCCCTTGCATTCTATTTTCTAGATATTTAGCCTCCCATTCCTCACTTTTGTTTAGTCCAATAGCCCTCATTTGTGTCAGTAGTCCCCCAGTATCTGCCCTATCAAGAGCATTTGATATGTCAATATCAATACAGTCCATTTGACCACCTAAATCTAAAGTAACTGTTATATGTTGCTGAAAACCTGCAAGTTAAGCCTCACTGGAATAACCTTTCATAGACCCAGACTGCCTTCTATCAAACCAGTTAGTAATTTCACAAATGTATCTAATATAATTAGAAAAAGTGCTTTCCCGGAGCTATGAATCTCATGTTAAATCCGTGTTGACGCTTGAACTTCTTGCAAAATTGTACAAAACTATTTAAATTCTCCTAGTCAATAATATATATATTTTACGTCCAATTAAGACTGAACTTCACACATAAATAGACATGTTTCGACCCAGCACTGAGTCATCCTCAGTAAGACATGTACACTGAATTAAAAACATAGGAAACACATAAAATGAAATGTTAGTTAAAAAGTGTTTTAAAGAACATGATGAAAGTAAAAAAAAAACTGTAAAATGTTGTTCGTCTTTCTGTTTCAGTGTTCTTGTTGTCCATTGGTGTGGTTCAACTGGACAACAAGAACATTGGAACAGAAAGACCTCCAGCTCAAGACTATATTTCACAGTTTTTTAACTTTCATCGTGCATTTTAAAAAACTTTTTAACTAACATTTCATTTTGTGTGTTCCTGTGCTTTTTAATTCATTTTGCATGTCTTACTGAGGATGACCCAATGCCGGGTCGAAACATGTCTATTTATGAGCGAAGTTTCATCTTAATTGGATGTAAAATATATAGTATTGACTAGGAGGATTAAAATAGTTTTGTACAATTTAGTAAGAAATTTTCCAGAGCTGACAAGCAACACATGTTGCACTGCCTGGCCTATAGTTATCCATTTTATGTTTGTCACCCTTGCCTTTGTTTCTTTCTACAGTTTGCTTTACGTGGCACCAACACAGATAGGTCTTATGGCGACAGTGGGATAGGAAAGGCCTAGGAGTAGAAAGAAGCAGCCATGGCCTTAATTAAGGTACAGCCCCAGCATTTGCCTGGTGTGAAAATGGGAAACCACGGAAAAACATCTTCAGAGCTGCCTACAGTGGGGTTCGAACCCACTACCTTCCAGATGCAAACTTACAGCTGCACGGCCCTAACCACACGGCCAACTCACCCAGTCTTTCCTTTGTTTCCTTATGCCTCAAAGACATAATATGTCAGCCTGATACAGGAAGAACAAGACTGCAATGGAGATAATAATGTTACTGGTTTTTTTCTTTTTTTTAAGTCCCACTAACTACTTTTACGGTTTACGGAGTTGCCAAGGTGCCGAAATCTTGTTCTGCAGGAGTTCTCTTATGTGCCAGTAAATCCAACAACACGTGGCTGACATATCTGAGCACCTTCAAAAACCACTGGACTGAGCTAGGATCGAACCTGCCGAGTTGGGCTCGGACGGCCAGCGCTCCACCCACTGAGCTATTCAGTTCAGCCAAGGGACATTGTTTAGGGTTTCAAATGCCAGTTTTTATATGGTGGTAACTGTTGCAGTAGCAGTACATGATCATGTATTGTTGCACAGAACAAGGGTATCTTTGCGACAACTGCAATTTGGACCTTCTCTTCCAACATTGGTGGTGTACTTTACATTGTAGACTCACTCTCCTCTTGATAGTGTTCCAAAGTTGGTCCATTCACATCCCACAACACTGTCAACATATTTTTCATGGATGCTGACTTCAGCTCTTACTAGACAAGAAATGCGAGTTGCCATATCGAGGATTGTCTTTTTTTTATTCTAGCTCATAATGATGGACAAAGGCTTCATTCTCCCAAATAATGTGCACAATATACACTTCTCCTCAGCATGATAATGGGGTCAAAGTTCTGAACAATGCATATAATTCGACTTGGGTTTTGCAGTCATTACAATCAGCTGGCAGGGAATAGCAATATTTGATTGTTACAGAAAGTGCATGAGCAGATTGTATACCCATGTTCACCACGTTACTTAATTACCAGTAAATCATGACTCCCCTCTGAGAAACCTTTTTATGAAAGTCGAAGGCAGGCATTAATACAAGTGAAGGTACATATACCCCCCTTGTCCTATGAAAATCACCTAAGGTGTGGTGGTAAAATACATCCACGGTATCTCCTTCCTGTCGTAAGAAGTAATAATAAATAATAATGTTATTTGCTTTACGTCCCACTAACTACTTTTACAGTCTTCGGAGACGCCGACTGCCGGAATTTAGTCCCGCAGGAGTTATTTTACGTGCCAGTAAATCTACCGACACGAGGCTGTCGTATTTAAGCACCTTCAAATACCACCGGACTGAGCCAGTATCGAACCTGCCAAGTTGGGTTTAGAAGGCCAGCGCCTTAACCGTCTGAGCCACTCAGCCCAGCGTCATAAGAAGTGACTGAAAGGTGAACGCTTAGGAGCGTTGACTGGCGACTATGGTGGGTACGCGAGCTGAGTCTAATATTGATTCTACTTACTTGTGCCAGGTTCCTCACTATCCTCTTCCCTGTCTGACCTCCGTTTGTCAACTCTTGCTCTCTGATGGTATGTTATCAAGGCCTAAGAAGCCTTTCGATTTCATGCCCTTCTTGGCCCTTTCCCATCTTCTGCCAATACCTAAATTCTTCATTCCCTTCTGCTTAGTGTTACAGAGAAGATGGAGGCCCAACAATAACCACCACCATTTTCCTGAAAAAGGAGACTAGCAGTGGTGTCTCAACAGAACACTAGCTGCCAGCACGTTGGAAAGGCATGGAAATCCAAATGATAAGCCCGCAGCCACACTGGGGCAAAACAGTGGTAATTTCACGACTGGTAAGACCTAAGGAGCTTGAAATCTGTGAAATTATACTTCCCTTGTGAGAACATAAGTATATTTTTGTTGTGACTTTGCTTAGGGGCAAGGGACTTCTTGTTCTCCGGGCAAATGTACCTTAATTAAGGCCATGGCCGCTGAGAACTAGAAAAGCAGCTAGAATTGATAAAATTTCTAGGAATATACTAAAGACAACGGGTTGAAATATAGTACCATATCTGAAGTACTTATCTGATTACTGTTTGCATGAAGGAACTATACCAAATGAATGGAGAGTTGCTGTAATAGCCCTTGTGTTTAAAGGAAAGGGTGATAAACAGAAAGCATAAAATTACAAGCCAGTCAGTTTGACATGTATTACATATAAGCTTTGGGAAAGCATTATTTCTGATTATATTAGACATGTTTGCAAAATTAATAACTGGTTCAATAGAAGACAGTCTGGGTTTAGGAAAGGTTATTCCACTGATGCTCCACTTGAAGGATTCCAGCAAGATATAGCAGATATCCAAGATTTGGGAGATCAAATGGATTATTTCTCGATTGGCATTTGACAGGATAGATCATGGGAGACTACTAGTAAAAATGAGTGCAATTGGACTAGACAAAAGAGTGACTGAATGTGAGATAGTATTTCTAGGTAATAGAACTTGGAGAATTAAAGTAGGTAAAGCATTATCTGATCATGTAACCATTAAGAGGGGAAGTCCTCAAGGCAATATTATTGGACCTTTGATATGAGTAAAGAACTGCAATCAGTTCATGCAATTTGCATCTTATTCCATTTTAGTCTTGAACTCCCAGTAAAAATGAAGACACCTGTTATTCGGCTTTAACCATTGTTTCGGATGAAGTGGATATTGGCCTCTACCTTATAAGTGGCTTCAGGCGTGATCAATCCTGTTTGAAGTGTTACTACTCCATGTCTGCTACAATATGTGATTTCTCTTGTCCGACTCACGTATCCATTCAAGATTGGGATTTAATTATTTCTTCATTCAAAAGAATATAATCATCACTTTTTGTTATATATGAACATTCTTATTAACTGACTGGTTTGATTATTACACTGTCAGCTCTGTGTTGTACCTTATGTTTTTAACCTCTGGCAACACGATTACGGGTTTTTTTTCACTTAGCCATGATGAACACACTTATTTATTTTTCACTCTTTTATGTTTGAACATTCTGATTGACTGACTGGTAGCAATGATATCCTAATGATTTTAATTATTTCACTGCCAGCTTTGTATTGTACTTTCTGTTTTTAACCTCTGTTTCAACACGATTGTGTTGTTTTTCTCTTAGCCATGTTGTAACATTCTATGTTTTTTTTCACACTAGTTTTACGCCTATTTGATTTTCTAAATGTAAATGTTGATTCTTAGGGTGCCATATATTTTAAGGACACTAGGTTCGGGGCCCTGATCTAATTTTAGGCTAAGATTTATTTCGTCTGATGATGCTTACGACAGTTAAGCGAAACATGTCCCTTCTTACAACGCCTGTTGTAATGTTTATATCCTAAATATAAGGAAAGATAAGTACTGGAAAGGTGGTGTTAACTATTATTCTTATTTTAATGTTCATAACACCTATACCTTGTAGGCATTCCCAGATTATCTCCCTAAGTACAATGTCAAAGGCTTTTTGATGTCCCCAAAAACCATCAGTAAGTTCTTCCCATATTCCCAGTAGTGTTGGTTACTGAATGCATGATTCGAAGCAGTGAATCGATTCATTCAAGTGTCCAAGTGAACCAAATTCACAGGAACGGCGAGCTCACGGCACACGATTCAGCTTACTCCCAGCGGACAGTGCTGAGTGGCGCACTCACTGGACTTTGACGGGGAGCCGAGCTTCCGCTGCAGCGAGACAGTGAATCATGGCACACCGAAAGAATCGTGAACGAGCGCGGCTCAGTGAGACACATGATACACACGGCTCCTTATCGGCTCACTGGACATGCGGAGAGCCGAGCTTCCGCTGCAGCGAGACAGTGAATCATGGCACATCGAAAGAATCGTGAACGAGCGCGGCTCAGTGAGACACATGATACACACGGCTCCTTATCGGCTCACTGGACACGCGGAGAGCCGAGCTTCCGCTGCAGCGAGACAGTGAATCATGGCACATGGAAAGAATCGTGAACGAGCCGGCTCAGTGAAACACAAGATACGCACGGCTCCTTATCGGCTCACTGCAGCGAGACATACAGTGAGCCATGCTACACTGAAAGAATCGTATGCTATAATGGACTCTCGAGCTCAGCTCATTTGAAAATAATACCCATTTGCATTCACTGTCCTCTTCTTACAGGGAGGTTTAAATAATAGATGGATTTATTTGCAGTGTTAAAAAGGTAGTCACAACATAATTCTGAAGTAGCTAGTAAGTAGGTAGGCTATTAGGTTATACTATTTATTAGTTTAATGAATCTTAGTATTATAACTTAGTTGACATTTGACAATTAAACTCTACTCTAGCCTGCCCTAAGACTATGAGTCATGCTCATGACCACTCAAAAGTACCTGTTTTATATTGGGAAGAACGGCTCAGTATTCTCTCAGTTCATATGTCACATCGTTGCACAAGACTTCAATCATATGTGGACAAACGCAATAACAGTATGTTGAATCAGAAAACCAGCGGGCTACTGTACATCTCGGGTAGCCTATACAAAATATGACGATTTTTAAAAAATCCTCAGTTGATACATATTTTCAAAAATGACTGAGCGAGTTGTCGTGCAGTTAATATCGCGTGGCTATGCGCTTGCATTCGGGGGATGGTGGGTTCGAATCCCACCGTCGGCAGCCGTTAAGATGGTTTTCCGTAGTTTCTCCATTTTCACACCAGGAAATGCTGGGACTGTACCTTAATTCAGGCCATGGCTGCTACCTTCCTAATCCTAACCTTTCCCACCCTGCGTCGCCGGAAACCTTCGATGTATTAGAGTAACTAGCATTTTTTCTAAGAAAGGAGTTCATAGTATGAAGACCAGATGGCAGCTGCGAGCACTGAATGCTGTTGCTGCTGTCTTACCAGCACATACTACGCAGATGCAGTAGGAGCGGTGACCAATGAGCCGTGAATCGGATCACTGTATCGATTCAGTAACGTGAACGGAATCAAATGAATCGATTCAGTAAAATGAATCGAATGTCCCATCACTAATTCCCAGTGCTTCTCTGTTAGCATTCCGACAGCATTTATACTTCGGCTCTTCCTGAAGTCATGTTGCCCCTCCTCCAATAATGGTTCTACTATATTCCTGAATCTTCTTTCAATTATCTCCTCTAGAAGATTGAGTGAGGAAGTACAGTGATGCCCCTATAATTTCCACATTTCTTCCTGTTTCCCTTTCATCCATTCCTCTGGTAGGAATTGGATTACTTGTTGGTCTGCAGATCCAAAGATCATCCCTACAGGGAAACCCCTATCCTCCACATGAGAGTGCGCTCTAACAGGGTCAGGTTCCGCTGGTTACTTGTTAAAAGTTAGTCCCACCCACAAAAGCTGAGGTTATTTGCATACTAGTTCATATATATATATATATATACATACTAGATACATAAAATTGAATTTTTGGTCTATAAACTTTGACCTTTTGTCTTAGACTTCATTTCTATCTTGAATGTTTCTGCAGGGGTCAAGGAAAAAGAACGTGTTTGCGAGAAAATGTACTAATGAATCTATATATATAAAATAAGAGTTTTGTCTGTACATTGCTCAGAAATGGAAAAGAATGGTATTTCTGTATCGGTCATGTCCACAGTAACAAGGAAATGCACTTTTTAGTTTTCCGTAATTTCTGTCTGTCTGTCTGTCTGTCTGTCTGTCTGTCTGTCTGTCTGTCTGTCTGTCTGTCTGTCTGCCTGCCTGCCTGTCCATCCGTACATGCATCACGAGAAAACGGCTGAAGAGAATTTAATGAAAATGGGTATGTGAAGTCGGGGGATGAGCCGCTACAATCTAGGCTATAAATCATTTTATTCATGCTGAGTGAAATGGTAGTTTAGGGGAAGGCCTAAAATTTTACTCTCAAATATTTATATTATTAGTGGTCCTATCGATAAATATAGCATAACTTATACAGAATTAAATTTCCGATCATTTATGTCATACATTGTTACCGTACTGGCTACGATAGCACAGATATTTATGAATTTGTATTTTTGTTGCTAAGTCCATATCAACGCCGAGCCACGAGAAAATGGGTTAACGGAATTTAATGAAAATCGGTATATAGAGTCGGGGAATAAGAAACTACAGTCTAAGTTATAAACAATTTTATTCACCTGAATGAAATTGTAGTTTAGGGAAAGCGTCTAAAATGTAATTTTTAAATACCGATTTTATTGGTCCCATCGAAAAGTACTACATAACAGAAGTTATAGAGAATACAATTTCCGATCATTTATGTTTAATTAACTTTTACTGTACCGATTATGATAAGAGTGATATTTCAGAGTCGGAAGGAAACTAAACGTGACGGCCTACAATATCGAAAGCGCATAACATTGATCAACAATAACATTACTCTGACCATAGTTTGTTGTGATGTTCTTTGTCTCTTATCCTGCCGCTCAACTGCGATACATGGGATTACTGCTGCATACCGAATATAACAGCCTGACTGAATATTGGCGTGAAATAGCTGGGGAGTTAGAAAACTTCCTTCTTTAGCATGACATTCCTCTGGTTCATCATAGTATTCCAGCTATTCGATCCCTACCTTGACACACTGTTTTGAATGAGCACACTTAAGGCAGGGGCTCTAGTAGTAGTAGTAGTAGTAGTAGTAGTAGTAGTAGTAGTAGTAGTAGTAGTAGTAGTAGTAGTAGTAGTAGTAGTAGTAGTAGTAGTAGTAGTAGTAGTAGTAGTAGTAGTAGTAGTAGTAGTAGTAGTAGTAGTAGTAGTAGTAGTAGTAGTAGTAGTAGTAGTAGTAGTAGTAGTAGTAGTAGTAGTAGTAGTAGTAGTAGTAGTAGTAGTAGTAGTAGTAGTAGTAGTAGTAGTAGTAGTAGTAGTAGTAGTAGTAGTAGTAGTAGTAGTAGTAGTAGTAGTAGTAGTAGTAGTAGTAGTAGTAGTAGTAGTAGTAGTAGTAGTAGTAGTAGTAGTAGTAGTAGTAGTAGTATGACCTGGTCATAGGCCTATTCCAAATGATAGCACCACAATTCACTAAATAACTCAAAATTCAACCCTGAAAGAGACGTTTCTTAAGAAGAGCTTCTTCCTCTTAACTTTTATTAAATTCTACATTCATTTTATTCCAAATTAGCAGTGAAGAGGGCGTTTCTCCTCTGGCTTGGAGGAAAAATTTGCCCCCAAGTTAGATTTTTCCGCCGCCAGTGTAGTGAATTGAGATTTTCTGACTCGTAGGGTACTCACAGGAAACCGATTAGTAAAAGGGCATAGTTACCCTGGGACTCTCCACTATTCGAGCCCCCCACCCTGAAAAAAGACGAAGAGTGTTCACGGATCACGGCTGTCTGCGGCCTGGTCATTCCAGCTCTGGAACTTTGGACTTAGATCAGCAGCGTAGCACTGTTCGTTAAAAGTGAGAAAATGTGTAGTTTTTAATTTGATCATTTCATATGAAGGCATTGCTTTTAGTCGCGCCATTCCTATTGACGTCATTGTAATGACGTAATGACCTGTTCATTTCAGTTGGGAGAACCACTAAGACATTCTTTCTGAGGATGTAAACATGCAGGTAGGGAATGAGTGTCTGCCATTATAATGGAATTCCCCAACCTGATTGTGACTGATAGTAGGCAAGCGGGCCTACCATTACAATGAAATTTCCCTAACTCAGTCTTCACATGAGAAAAGATGTTTGGTGATTTCCCCGTCGTGTTTCTAGGGTAACGTTAAGAGCTATACAATTTAATACAGTCTTGCTCACAACGTGTACACTACCTAATGCGGAATTCTGTATACAATGTAGAATCCCGTAGCGAAGCACGGGTACATCAGCTAGTATACAAATAAAAACTATCCAACAGGGACATGGAAACACTAGATACGATTTTTTCTGACATGGGGGCATTTTACATGTAATTAATCTCATAATAGAACCGTATTGAGGACAATATATTAAAATTATAAAATCCTTTTATTAACAACCACCTACTCAATACAATATATTACTCATTGAATTATAAAATAATCATGGGGGCATTTTCCGTCGTGTATCCGCAAGTACAGTGAAAACTGTAGGCCTATTTACCATTTCTAAAGATGAGAGGAAATGATTAAAAGATGTGAAAAACATGAGAAAACAAATATGAAAATCTTTTCCGGTAGAGACTATAAAATAACAGGTATACTGAAAGGTATAAAAAAACACCAGACAACAAACATGGAAATATGTGCACTAGTCAATTTCACACCATTATGTTTCTAATCCAGATATAGGCTACCGTATCATACGACAAATATTCGCTACACTTCTCACTGTATTACTCAACACAAAATAAATTTCTACGTTCTGAATAGAATGCGAAATACAAGCACAAACAGGCTCACTCTGCTGTTCAGTAATCTCACTGCTAACTGTCAAGCAAAACTGAACATTCCTGAGGCTAACGGCTTGCTCCCCGAAAGTGCAACTTATCCTGTGAAGTTCAGGAAGGCCGTTTCCTATAATCATACAAGTGTGGCAACGGCTCTTACCCGAGCTGGAAATCACGTTTCTTTCACAAGGAATGACAAATACAGTAACATGTTTCAAGGCTAGGAAAAATGTGATCGTACTAACCAGTAATAGCACAAATTCGTGACACGATAAGTGAGGTATTTTTATATAGATTTAATACGATGAGAATTGAGACTTCGAATTTTTGACGAGCTAAGGAGGAAAACGTGTTAATGAGGAACGCACTAACGAGGTTTCACTGTAAATGTAAATCTAAGATAGGTTCAGAAACATTTTTGTTTCTTATCTGTTAAATGGTACTATACAGAATAACATAACTTTTTGAAACTAGATACTAATTTGATAGAAAAAACTGGAACATGCAATAAATGCATTGATTAGTGTAGGGTGGGAGGTAGTTTAGAATTTTCAAATGTCTGTTATTACTAGTCCCATCAAAAGACTGCATTACCTGTTGCACAAGTCTTTGTCGTTACATGTGAGAGGGCTGGTGTCTTAACTGAAATGTAGCGGCATGCCAGGGAATGAGCGAGGAGAGAGGAACATGCCAGAGAAGCAGCGGGGAGAGAGGTACACTGTATCGCAGAGTTACTGACACCAGGTAGACATTCATCAATGCACAAATCGGTATAATAAGAAGCCTTTTATTCTGAAGTAAATGAAATTGTTTTAAATAAAATGAAATGGCCTGTACATCTTTACAATATTTCATTACTGAATAACATCGGAAGATGAACCTGTAGTTTTATCAGCTGTATCAGTTCTCTCTCCTGCCATATTGGTTGAGCTACCACCTGATTCCCCTGCTGTGGTGTTACTGGGTTCCTGGTCATTGTCATCATCACTACTTTCCAAACCAATATTTATCACAATTCTCTCAATCTCCTCTTCCATTAGTGCATCAAAGTGCCAGTAATTTTTTGCAAAATCTTTAATTTTTGCATTTTCTTTTATCTAATCATTTTGGGTCACTTCTTGCATACAGCATAGTTTTAGTCCTTTTAAAGCTGATAGTGAGAAATTGAAGACATTGTTTGTGGCTAATTTTCATTTCACAAAGTTCCAAATGAGTTCAATTGGATTTAGGTCACAGTGATAGGGAGGTAATCTCAGAACAGTAAACCCACTGTCCTTCAAAATCCTGTCTACCATATATACAGGTTCAGTGTATTTGCTTATAGAAGTTCCACCAACTCACTCTTGATCTTGTCATCAATCACAGCAATTTCGTTGTCCTTCAACCACGACATTAAAATGTCTTTACAAACAGCACGTTTGGGCGGTTTGTTTTCCTGAAGGGTATAATACGGTGAATTGTCAAGGACTAAAATGCAGCCAGGTGGAATGTTTGGGATGAGTTGCTCCTGCAGCCACTTAGTATAATTTGTGCTGTTCAATTCATCATGGTAATCCTGTGATCGCAACTTTGAATTGGAGCTCTTTTCCCTGCAGTTTGGTTCACAATAATCCCTCGAACGTCTTCGTGCTGCCAGCATTTTTTAAGCGTGTAGTGGGTACGAATCCATGTTTCGTCTGTATAAACGACAGACTTTCTAGATCCATTTTCCTTCTGTCTCAATGCACAGAGAACTACTGTACATCATGCAAAAATATTATGTTCCATTAATATAAGTCTCACATTTTTACACCTTTTAAATTTAAACTCCCATCCTTTTAACGAGTTTCCAAAATATGTGTTTCCCTCCTGTAAACAATATTTTACTTTGTCACCATTAGGAACTTTACGTAAAGTGGGGATTTCTTTGCAAACTTCGTAAAATTCCACAAATATTCAGCACACACTCTTATCAAATTCATCAAGCTCTGTCTGCTTCCAACGTGGATGACTTTTACCTAGGTTACAAGTTCCAGAGAGAGAGAAAAATGCATTTATTTCTGCTTCCTCTACTTGGAGGCTGCCAAAAGACAAAGCTTACATAAAAGTAGCAATATTACGCACTGTCCTTTCACTTCTACAGATAGCTTTAGCAGTCCTTTCCACAGTTTTCTGGGGAAGGATTACGAGACCTCCCCTCTTTTCCTCTTTACAAAACTGTAGTACATTGCAAAGATTTTGTTCTCTTGTTGCACTTGCTGAAATGATAGCGATTGCAATGTTTATCACACAACATACACACACAATGTAGGGACGGTTCATGAAAGCCTGATCGCCGGCATAGAAGACGGTGAAACCCATGTTCCGCCAGTCTATTCAAAGCACTTCTCATGTCATTATTTGGACCGGTCCAGCTGCGGTTAATCATAGCATCAGCTGAATATAAGTCCACACTGGTTTCTGCTTGTTTTCTCTCTCTCTCTTGGAGAACTTCTTCTTCTTGCTGCATATGTGGAAGCTGCATTCTCATTTTCAAATCTTTCAGTAAAAAAGTTTCTTTGGATAATTCATACGCAAGTCATGATGGTGACATCTTGGAGATGCCCAGTGTTCGTTTCAGAAATCTGGCCTTTACATTTTCAATAATCCGAAGGTCGGACACCGTTAGTCTTTCCCAAATAAGTTCCATACCATATGTGAGAACTGGGAAGACCTTGGCATAAAATAAAGCCATGGACGTGCGTAGCGATAGTCTAGTCGGGTTTATAATGTCATATATGCTTTTGATGGCTGCTAAAGATCTTTCTCTTACTTGAATTCTAAATGAGGTGACCATAGGTTGTAAAGTGACACCCAGACATGAGAACGAGTTCACTATGTCTAGGTCTACCCACCCCCACCCCCCCACACTGTATTCTGTCACTAGCTGCGATTCTCACCCCTTTCCGGAAAACCATCTGAACTTCTTGAGTAATGGGACTTGACAAATATTTCAATATCTACCTCAACAATGAGAACTATGACTTCTGAAAGCCATAACAGTCTATATTTATGAAGTATTATGTATTAAATGGTTAGTTCAGTGTCTAAAACCAAAGAGAGTACAGTAGAGTCTCGTAAATCTGAGTCTCCATTAAATCCGTGCATTATTTGAATTTTTCTTTTCGCAAAATTTAAAATGAGTTTTCTACAGCATTTAATCACCTGCTTATTCCTGCCATATCATCGTACTGTGCCTCCCCTCTACTGAGATCACTCGCGTGTTTGTTGTCATGCATGAAACTAAAACGTTTTTGAGAAAGAATGGACTGCCTATTAAACCAGTTGTATTGCTGGACAATGCAGGGTAACATCCAGATGAACACGAACTAGTATGCGATGGAATTTGTGATTTACTTTTGCCCGCTAACATAAGTTTGATACAATCTATGGATCAGGGCATTCTAGAATGTCTAAAATGAAAGTATCAGCACCACCAGCTACATTCACTCTTGGAAGCAGCAGGGCGCAAGGAAAATATCACAAACTTTCTCAAACAGATAGGGAAAGTAGTGTATTGGTTAGCAGAATCATGGGACGAAGTGAAGCCAGACTCATTCACGAAATCATGGAAGATATTATGAAGTGCTGTGTCTGCTGACAGTAACTCTGATGACAGCAATGATGATGACATACCAAACTTGTCAGATCAAATCTCATAGATACCCAGATATACACATGCTAGTGAAGTCTAAGTTTCAGAATGGATGAACACTATGAACTTACAGGTGCATCAACCATTGAAATGTTGAATGAACCAAAAGATAGCGAATAAGAAGTTTTAGTAGAGACGGCACCATATATGTCTCATAGGGAGGGTCTCACCGCATTGGAGGTGGCACTACACTACGTACAACAACCAGAGGCAACTCCCACCAAAACCCTGCTCTTCAAGCAATGGCGTGACATTGCTGCACAAAAACATTCAGAAACACAGGTTAATTAAGCACTTTATTAAAAAAATAACCTTAATCCATGCCATAACACTGTAAAAAATGAAAATACAGAACCTTAGCTTCAATCGTTGCCAATTTTCTACATATTTCACAATTTTTCCTGTGTTGCTCCATGTAGTCCAAGTTATTCCTTATCTGAGGTACCTTCCCCCTCAAGTACCTAGGATTATCAACACTCTACTGTATTATCCTTCAGATCGCATTATGTATTAAGGAGAACTATGCACGCCAAAAGAATTAAGTTGTGAGATACCATGTGATGACGGCAAGTAAACTGTGATAGACTGCTTTGAGCCATGCATGTTTTAATCAGTGAGCAATAATTGCCATTCCGGAAAAGTGATCAAATATTTAGCTTGCTTGCCTGCCGATGTAGCAAATGCTTATACCCAAATTGTGTTTGTATATTTAACAATTGGAGTATTTATTGAATACACTCGAGAGAATCAATTTTGTATTATTGTACGTTAACTTCAAGTGGTGATTATTTTCAACTGATACAATATCCGTATTAAAGGATGTCTACACTGGAGACAAGCATATGGAAATAATAGCTTTCAAATTACCTGATTTAGTTAAAAGAATTCATACCTTATGTATTCCGTGAGGTCAATGTAATAGATTTAACCCATTAATTTTATTTCCTTATTTGCAAATTGACCACTTAAGATCACGATACTTTTTTTTTTTTTTTCTTTTTTCAGGAGTTTCCTCTTCCTCCACTACTTCTTCATATGGGTGCTATGATGTTTCTTCTGTTCATCCGTCCAGGCTCTTCCCATCTTTGCAGTTCTTTCAACTTGAAACCCTTCCAGATTTTGAACCATGGTCCGAAATGTTTTCCTGTCTGAACATCTGAACTTCCTGGATGTTGGACTTCTCTAGATCCTTACAAACTTCCTTAATCCACGCAGTCACCTTCTCGTTCCACAGGTAGTCGAATAACTTTTTTGTTAGTCTGGTTTTGTACATCCTGTACAAATGTCCGAGAAATGATAACCTCCTCTTTTTCATGGTCTCTGAAATTTTTGCCACATTTTTGTAGACTTCATTGTTGTTCCAAAGTTTCCAACCAGTTTTGGTCTGGATTGGGCCCAATATTTCCCATAGTATTCTTCTTTCTAGGATCTCCAGCTTCTCCAACTTGTAATTCATCGAGAGGCATTCATTGGCAAACAGGCATTCTGTTTTTACTAGTGTTATAATGCCTTATGTTGGTATTCCATTTCTTGTTGTGGATATTTTTGGTTAGTCTATAAGCTATATCCATTTTTTATATACGATCATCTACAGCAGCTTTCTAGTCCATTCTCTTGTATGATTTGAACTTTTTAACCCTCTGAATCCATCCCATCTCAGTTTCAAGGAATTGTGGTCAATGTTTGTCATTCATTGTGAACTTGGTCTTCTCTTTCGAGTTTCTAAGTCCTGTCTTGCTAGCAATCTTTTCTAGGAGGTTGACCTGTATGGCCGCTTCCTCTAGGTTTTCTGAAAGTATCGCAAAATCATCAGCGAAAGTCAAGCAGTTGACTCTGATTCCTCCCGATTTTCTTCCTAAGCAGATTAGGGTTATCCCTTGATTTTCAAGTTTGGAATTCCAAATTCTCACTATCTTCTCCAGGACACAGTTGAATAGCAGTGATGATAATCCACCACCCTGTCGCACACCTGTCTTAATTTCAAATGACTGAGACTTCACCTTAGAAGTTGTGCCTGTAAGGTTTCTCTGATAATGTTTGCCAGTTCAGTTTTGACAGATTTAACCCATTATTTTATTATTATTTTGTTCAACAGGATTACTTCTGATTCACAATTGAATTACTGAATTGAATTTAATTTAAAAGAAGCTAATAAATTTCAGTTCCTGAGAAACGGTATCAGTAATCACCTACAGCTGAAGCAATTTATTGACTTTAATGATCGCTATTCCTCTTCATAACAGCAAGTTAACTGTAAATCCAACAACAATCACATTCCACTTAAATTATGTATCTGCATGATCTAAGTTGAAAATACATTTGGATTCAATGCAGCACAGCAATTCTACACATTGGTCATATCTATTGTGTTCTTTCTTACAAATATCCAACAATACTATTCCATGTGCTCAGTGTAATAGATTTAACCCATTTTTATTGTTATTTTGTTCACCAGGATTGTTTCTGGATTCACAATTGAATTAATGAATTAAAGACTCTAATAAATTTCAGTTTCAAAGAAACAGTATCAATGATCAACTACAGCTGAAGCAATTTATTGACTTAAATGATCTCTATTCCACTTCACAACAGCAAGTTAACTGTAAATCCAAAAACATTTGCATTCCACTTGAAATATGTAATTGGGCCAATCTAAGTCAAAAATACATGTGAATTCAATCTGGTTTATTTGCTCTGAAATTTAAACCTTTATTTTCATCAAAATTGCATTATCTCCTTAAAATAAAGAAAGTAATACAATTGTTTCATACAGTACTTTCAAAGCAAAATAAAGACAATTCATACAAAAGTTATATCTGGAAAAAAAATTCTCACTCACAACTAAATGAAAATGAGCACTGAAGCACTTTTCATATACACACTGTAAATTCAGTGTAATTGTATGCTTTTCATACTTAACATGAAAATGTGTTACTTCTCCCAGTTCTTTATGGAAACACAATGTATGTAACCTTAACCAGATGTAAAAGTTTAGTTGGTACAGCAGTATGCTTCTCAAAAGTTTGGGAACTTTCAACAAACCAAAACAAAAATTTCCATTATCATTCAATCCTTAAAACTAACTGCATTGAAGTTTGAAACAAAGAACTTCAAACACCTAAAAGCATTTTCCTGATGATAAATGGGTGAATAGACCTTCTAAAGGAATTATTCTGATCTTTCGATCACCATTCTGTCTTCCTGTAACCAAGAGGATCAATGTTTATCCACTGCTACTGCCTTGTAACGTAATATTAATTTACGTTTGTAACATATATCTATAGCGTGAACAGTTCAGTATTTTCTTCCCGCTCCAATAGGGTGAAGTAAACAGAAAATAACATCACAAGTCTAGTTTGATGTCCCTTCATACAGGTTCACGAGATCACTTAAAGTCCAGATTCTTCAGATGTGTTATCTCACTTCACTTTAATTTAATCACTTACCTCCCCATCAGCTTCATAATCTGTTTCCCTGACACCCTTTAGTTTATCAATTTCATTAACACCTTTAGATATTATCGATGAATGAAATGGCACTGACAATTCTGGTCGCAAATCTTCCATTTCTTCCAACAGATTTCTCACCCAACCCATGTCTTTCATAACATTTTCTCTCTCATCAATGTCAGACGATGGTGGTGATTCTGTATATTCTTCTTGCATCTTTTTCAGGAAAGCCATTTCTTCTTCATAACACTTTATTCTCTCATCTAGCATAGAAAAAAGAAAGAATTATTCTGACACATTAAGAAAGGGGGAAATTTCTAACTACCAGTACATTTGAAACATCTGGTAGAAAAGGCCTGTACAGTTTCTTAATAAAACAACATTAATAGAGAAGTAAATTCATAACACATTTATGGTTCTAAACAGCTCCTCCATGTGGAATGGTAGTCAAAACAAAAATCAACTGAAATAGGGCATATAAACTTCTATGTGATAACTCACAGGTAGAGTACAATTATTTGGAGAATAAAATTATGATCATATGGGAAAATACCATGAGAAAATACTGACAGAAGTATACTTAAAAGTATGCTTTTGGAAAAAATCAAATTATATTCTATGAAAAAAAAATAGCAACTATGAAATCTGATTTGCTGGGAACACATTTCAAATCAACTAAAATAAAAGAGATGCTGTTCACACAGCAAGTTTTACTCAGGGTTTTCACATTTAAAATCGGGAGAGAATATAGCCTTCAGGTTTTTTACAAGAAGGCTGGTGGTTCTCTTATTTGACCACATAGCTCAGAGTCAATATTGGAAATGAAAATATTTTCAAAAAAGAGTATAGCATTTTCCTAAGCATATCCAACACCTACTCTTGCCCCAGTTAACTCAGACAACTTTCGTGATGTCACTTTTGAAGAAGTTGAGGAAGCAATGCACCAAAGGATGGAAAAACAGCAGGCCCTGACAGGATTCCAGCAGAGCTGTGAAAGAGATGTGGTGGCAGTGGAATGAAGTTTTTGCCAATTTTGTTCAACAAGAATGGTGACTCAATGACAAACATGTTTTAGGAAAGTTTCTTATTGCCATTTTACGCCAAGGTGATTCAAGAAACTGTGGAAACTATAGAGGCATTAAACCCACACCACATAATCTAAAGATTTGGGAACGCGTGATCACAAATCGTGTGAGAAAGTTTGTTCCGGTAAAAACACATGCTAACCAGAGCGGATTTGTATTGGGAAAGTCCACCAGGCCATGAGGATTCTGATGGAAGAACACAGAGATGCCAAAAAAGACCTGCTCATTGTTTTTATCAATTTGAGAAGGCATTCAACAGAGTACCGAGAGATTTGATTTGGGCAGCATTACAAACTCATGGCATTCCAAAATCTTATGTGAAATTGATCCAGGATATGTATAAAGATACAAACACCAGTGTGAGATGCACTGATGATGACGACTACGATGCTTGTTGTTTAAAGGGCCTAACATCTAGGTCATCAGCCCCTAATGGTGGGAGATGAGACTAAATGTATTCACAATTACAATTCCAACCCATGTCTTTCAGAATAATTTCTCTCTCAACAATGTCAGACGATGGTGGTGATTCTGCATATTCTTCCCGAATCTTTTTCAGGAAAGCCATTTCTTCTTCATAACAATTTATTCTTTCATCTAGCATAGAAAAAAGAAAGAATTACTCTGACACATTAAAAAAGGGGGAAATTTCTAACTACCGGTACATTTGAAACATCTGGCAGATAAGGCCTGTACAGTTTCTTAACAAAACAACATTAATAGAGAAGTAAATTCATAACATATTTATGGTTCTAAATAGCTCCACCATGTGGAATGGTAGTCAAAACAGAACAAAATTCAAATGCAATAGGGCATGTGATAAACCACGAGTAGAGTACTGACCAGAATTCAAAACGCTATGAAGAATAAATGAATATGAATTTAAAATAATCAGTGGATCCAACTCATAATATTGGAAGTTAAAATAATTCCAAAATCTATCCAAGTAGAATTTTTTTAAAAATTAATTCAGGCAAAGATACATACCCAATAATAAGAACAATATGCCTCGTATTACCTAAATGTTTTGAACTTTTTCACATGAAGTCAAAATTTCCTTAATTGGGACTGTAGAAAAAGATTACCTTTAACAATCACATCTTCTCCTTTTAGATAGCATATCAATACTAATGTAACAATTTTAGGTGAGAATATGAAAAAAAATTAATTACATGCATGATTTGAAATAAATGAAAAAATAAAAAGCTCAAAAACATTATAAATATACTGGCTCCCGCACACATACAGTTCTTTTAAACTAGTTCAGAGCTGAGAAACATAATTACAGTTTAGCATTTTAAAAAAAAAATTAAAAAAAAAAAATTAAAAAAAGATTCATTTAACTCAAAAAGTGTTGAAGTTATAAAGCCTCAAAATATAGCTAACATGCTCAGTATACAACAGTTCTACATGTTAAATTTAAAAACATCTAAACTAAAGTGATATTCAAGTTCCCATTGTACAAGGAGAGGAGAGTTTTAAGAGGGCAAAACACTCAGGGTAAAAAGTGACCCCTTTCATACGTAGTCAAGGTCTCTTTACGTACCCTAACAATGCACAATGCTACAGTAATAGGTTTATGTAATAATATGTAATATGTAATAACATGTAATAATGAAGTAATCACTGCTGAGACTGAGAATGCACCTAAACAGCTTTTTTTTCTATTTGCTTTACGTCGCACCGACACAGATAAGTCTTATGGCGACGATGGGATAGGAAAGGCCTAGGAATGGGAAGGAAGCGGCCGTGGTCTGAATTAAGGTACAGCCCCAGCATTTGCCTGGGGTGAAAATGGGAAACTATGGAAAACCATCTTCAGGGCTGCCAACAGTGGGATTCGAACCCACTATCTTCCGGATGCAAGTTCACAGCTGTGCACTCCTAACCGCCCGGCCAACTTGCCCGGTCTCTTAAACAACTAAGGAATTTTAAAAATCCCCTGAGGAGGATAAAATAACGAATGATATGCAGAAATTAGGTGGAAGAGATCTGCTAGAAGCCATGAGAATAATCTTCAACAAGTGCATTAACTCGGGAAGAACACCAGAAAATTGGAAAAATGCTGAAGTGATACTACTCTTCAAGAAAGGTGATAAGGAAAATTTAGAGGACTGTTTGTTATCACACCTTTACAAGCTTCTGACTAAAATTGTAACCAACCGCCTCATATGGGAACTGGATTTTTATCAACCTGCCAAGCAAGTGGGATTTCGTAAAGGTTTCTCAACTGTTGAAAACATCCAGACTATTCACCTTCCACTTCAAAAACCACGGAGTACAACATCAAGATTCATCTGGCCTTGATTGATTATGAAAAAGCTTTTGACTCAGTAGAGATTTAGACAAAATGCCATGATAAAATCAAGGTATATAAAGCTCCTGGAAAACATTTATGATCCAAGTGGATAAAGACTTCATCAGCAATAAAATCCCAGTTGGCAAAGGAGTTCATTTCCAAACCAATCTTAGCAGAGGCAGTTTTTGGATCATGCTTTCTAACTCATCTAGATTTTCACTTATGAGCACAATGTCATGGGCAAAACGCAGGTGGTTCAAATATAACCCGTTGATTTTTATTCCTTTATTATCCCAATGAAGGGTTTTGAATACATCTTCCAAGGCAAGGGTAAACAGTCGACCACTTAAAATGGGAAACCAATATATAGAAGCTGTCGATGAGTACATCTATCTTGGACACAAGATAAAACTTGGAAAAGACAACCAACGTGCAGAAATTTCTCGCAGAATAGGTATGAGTTGGACAGCATTCTGAAAACTAAGATTCATCCTCACCAACAAGGATGTTCCAATTAACCTGAGGACCAAGGTTTATAATATGTGCGTGCTGCCAGTTATTACTTACAGTCTGGAAATGATGACTCTGACGAAGGAAAGTGCTTGCAAGCTTCAGCGAACACAACGAGCCATGGAGCGACAGATGATAGGATTTTTATTGCTGAGTCAAAAGCTTTTTTATAATCAATGAAGGCTAGATGAATCTTGATGTACTCAATGGTTTTCTCAAGAAGAAGACGAATAGTCTGGATGTGTTCTTGTGAGGCGGTTGGTTACAATTTTAGTCAGGAGGTGTGATCAACTCATAGGACAATAGTTCTCTAAATTTTCCTTATCACCTTTCTTGAAGAGAAGTATCACTTCAGCATTTTTCCAATTTTCTGGTATTCTTCCAGAGTTAATACACTTGTTGATGAGTATTCTCACGGCTTCTAGCAAATCTCTTCCACCTAATTTCAGCATATCATTTGTTATTTTATCCTTCCCAGGGGATTTTTTATTCCTTAGTTGTTTAAGTGCATTTTTAATCTCAGCAGTGGTTACTTCTGGTGTTACTTCATGTGTATAATTCTGGGCTAGTTGTTCATCTCTGGGTGGTTTATTAATGGTTGATGTATACAGCTTGTAGTAGAAATCTCTAACAACTTCAGTAATGTTTTGCCTATCTGTGACTATTTCTCCATTTTGGTTCTTAAGTTTTTAATTTTTGGTCTTCCTGTAGACATGTTGTTCTTTAAAATCTTCATGTTTTTATTTTCTTCAATTGTCTGCATGATCATGTTGTTATTAAATTTCCTTAGATCTTTTCTTATTTCTTGCAAATGGTCTTGTTAAGATTTTTGTATTCTGCTGTATCCCTGTCCATTGTCTTCCTGTCCTTGATGAGCTGCATGGTATTAAGTGAAAGTTGGCTCCTTTTATTAGTTTTCTTCAATGGGATCTCCTTTGCTGCATTTTGAATACTGACTGTAATTTTCTCATTAAGTAGTGAAAAGCCGAAAAATTTAACATGCCAGACAGTTACAAAGCCATTGGTGCGAACGTGCATTGTTTCCTTTACTGGTTATATTTACTTGTGCTTTTACTCTGTGCGGGTTAAATGTTGGCTAATAGCAATGCTAGTAGCTATTCTACTCTACTACTATAAAATAAATGTACTTCTGGGGGCAGGCTAGTGGGTCCCTGGACATCTCAAGGAACACATCTCTCCATTAAAAGGAATTCCAGGTAAGATATGAATGATTTCTACTTCCTTATAATGTTATAATGGTCCCAGGAATGACATTAAACTGTGTCCACCGAGTGACCACCAGAGGAAGTGGACTCCCTCCATCCAACAATCTCTTCTGAGGTTTGTTGAACGGGTGGAGCTTAAGGGCATCCTCATGCCCTTGTGGTAAGAAATCACCCCTAAAAGTGGATGACCCAAATGAGTTGGTCAACAGCATGGGATGTGGAAGGAAAGAGAAAACTACCACATTAAAGATCTTAATGATATCCCTATGAGTGCATCAAGAAGAGTCACAGAAACAATAATTTTATGCCGTGCAATCCGAATAGCAAGCAGTGCCAGTATGGATCCAGGCCAACCAATGCAAAATGTGACTGAACTTACAGAGGTGAGTGACCAGGCCATGCAAAGCAAATCTATCACTGGGCCACCAATTACAAACCATCTCCACGTTCGAAAAACTATTGCAACATGGAACGTGGGAGGATTGCTCCAGACAAGAAAGCTTCACATTACAGAACAAGAACTGATAAGGCACAAAGTAGACATCTGTGGCTTATCAGAAACTCACTGGAAAGGCTGCAAGCCCTTCATTACTAAGGACTCTGTTGTATACATTGCCAGTACAGCTGATACGAGTCAGAATGGAGTAGCATTTTTTGTCAGCAAGCGACTGTCTAGTTATACAGAAGCATACAGACCAGTCAATGAAAGAATATTAACCCTCACTCTTAACACCAAATCATACAAGCTACACCTGATCCAAGTATACCTGGTATTACCTGCCAACCACCACTGCTGATGAACAAAAGATTGAAGAATTTTATGAGAGCTTAGAAAATGTTAGAGCAACCCTAAAACCTAAGGGAATCACAGTTGTTCCCAACGTCAGGAATACTGCGATGGATAACCATTTGCGAGCCACAGTGGGACATTGCAGTTTAGGGGAACGCAATGAACGAGGCAACCGTCTAATACAGTTTGCTGTCTCTAACAGCTTTTCTATTATGAACACCATGTACAAACATCACAAAAGATGTCAGTACACATGAACCTCCCCAAATGGACAGTACAAGAATCAGATTAATTACCTTCTTGCAGACAAAAGGTGGAGAACGTCCTTACAAAACATCAGAACACAACCAAGTGCCGAATGTGGGTCTGATCAGTCCAATCTGGCCCTGCTTTAAAGTCAAACTGAGCAAACCGGTGATTAAACGAAACCGACTCGAATGATAGCTCCTGAGCCACCTGACTTCCAACAAGAGCTTCGAAACATTGGGCCACCTGACCCTGAAGGAAGCTGCACCACAGTGTGGAAGAGAATGCAGAAATGGATCGCAGAAGCAAGAAACAAGATCCCAAAACCAAACGACACCATTGAATGTCCAACAAAATTCTGGCACTGGTTGAGAAACGTCGTAATGTCTGACGTACAACCGCAAATCCAGAACAACAGGAACAGTTACTGAAAAAGGTGAACAATGACATCAAATATGCTTGAAGGAAAGACAAAAGTGAGCACATTAAGAAGCTGTTTTCTGGGCTAGAGAACCATGCAATGGAGAATCACTTCGCAGAACTATATTATAAAGAAGTGCTTGGCTCGGGATTTCAAGCTTAGGACACAGATCATCATCATCATCATCATCATCATCATCATCATCATCATCATCATCATCAAGGACAGCAAAGGAAACATCATTACTGATGCGAAAGGCATAGCCAAAGTGTGATGGAAGTATTGCATCCAATTGTTTCATGATGAACCAGAACACATGCCAGAAGGAAATGAAGAAAACCTAGAACCATTAATTCTTAGAGAAGAGGGAGTAAGTGCAGTGAAAAATATTCACAATGAGAGAGCCCCTGGCTCTGATAGAATCACCGCCAAAGTGCTGAAGATCATGGGTGTACTCGGCATTGACGTTCTTCACAGGCTGTGGCAGAAGATCTTGACATCAGGGACATGGCCGGTGCCACTCCGTCATTATACCACTATTCATTATTTTTTGCTAGTGGCTTCATGTCGCACCGACACAAATAGGTCTTATGGCGACGATGGGATAGGAAAGGCCTAGGAGTCGGAAGGAAGCGGCCGTGGCCTTAATTAAGGTACAGCCCCACCATTTGCCTTTTGTGAAAATGGGAAACCACGGAAAACCATCTTCAGGGCTGCCGACAGTGGGATTCGAACTCACTATCTCCCGGATGCAAGCTCACAGCTGCGCGCCCCTAACCGCACGGCCAACTCGCCCGGTATACCACTATTCAAAAAGTGCTCCCCTATTGACTGTGAAAATTACAATACAACAGCTCTCATTTCCCATGCCAGCAATTTAATGGTCACAATACTGAATGAGGGGCTGAAGGCCTTCCTCCTCCCTCAAATATCAGATGAGCAGACTGGGTTCGTTCCACACAGAGGAACTCGTGAGCAAATTCGTAATCTCCGGCAACTCGTGGAGAAGACCAGAGAATTCAATGTTACAATATTCATGTGTTTCTTGGACTACAAAAAAGCTTTCAACAAGGTAAAATGGTCGAAAAAGTGGACTATTCTCATCTAAATGGGGACACCAAGACATCTGGTGCACTTGCTTCAGAAACTGTACTCTTCAAACACAGCAAGTGCACCAAGTCAGTGAAACCCTCTCAGATGTCTTCTCACCTCTTACTTGTGTGAGAGAGATTTGTATTCTTTCCCCCTCATGGAGAGGTATCTGAAGACCACAATGCTGGCACTGTAGTTGAAGGCAGACAAGGAATCATCTTCGATATAGATGACACCTTGAACATTTCAGAAGATCAGCGTGAGCCAGGGTGCCCTAACAACAACCTGCCTGATATCGTGAAGGTTGCTAACTACGAAGTGGTGGAAAGACACCTCCATAACAGCAATGACAAAACTTAAGCTTGTGCGGACATTCAATTTTTCCCATTTCCACCTATGCAGTAGAAACCTGGACGGCACAACAAACGACAATCCTGAAACAGCTTGGCATCAAAACAAGACTACGACAATATATCAAACAGCAGCAGCTCAGGTTCTTCAGTCAAATAGTTAGAAGACCCAGTGGACTGGAGAAGACTATTGTTGAAGGGAAAGTTGCTGAACGAAGGCCCAGAGGACACGTTCCAATGAGATGGGTAGATCAACTCAAAAGCCTAATTGGAGAGAACTTGCAACAAGCAATTCACCATGCACAAGACAGATTCGTGGAGACAGGCTGTCAAGAGACTAGCTACATAATGCCACCTTACCCTTATGGAGGGTTAGAATAAGACACACACAATGTTATAAAGCTTGCGTGAACAATGGTAATTTTTTCATCAATGACTTGCAAAAAAAAAAAAAGAAAACGCCGAACGAGGCATGATCTTTCTTGAAAGATTGCACCGACAATCATGTGGACACAGATGCGGAAGAACTTCACTTGTTCACTGACAACTGTCCTGGACAAAATAAGAGTAACACTACTGTGAGGTTTCTCATGGCCTTAATTGATAATGGACAGTTTGAAATTATAAAACAATACTTTCCTCAAAGAGGACACTCATATTCTGCCATATAATAAAGATTTTGGATTAAGAAAATTCTTCATAAATCAGACAATCTATAAAACCAACCAATACTGTGAACTTATTTTGAAGGCATCTGTCAAGAAGGATAAATTCAGCATTAACGAATTGACATTACTGACAGGAAAGCCTGATGGACTTCCTTATACATGAAAACTTGTTTTGTAGTTCCATCAAAGGAACACAGTGATTCTGGAAACAGTAAAGAATCTTTTTCTGTTACTATTTTCTTGAATACAACAATACTTACCCAGGTTACGACTCTGCTAGTCATTTTATTGTTGGTCTTGTTGAACTTAAGTTCTGACTGAGAGGCTGTGCTCATAAAGACATTAATCTACCAGCAAACATGCATATACAGAAAAGGTTCCTATTTCAAAAGCAAAAACTGAAAAATTAAATAAGTACAGAAATTTTTTTTCCAGATGGATTTGCTCCTTTTTCTGATACTTTGTTTGAGTGGCCGACTGACTCTGCTGCAACAGAGCAGTAGGATCAGAATTTAGATTGTTTGATTTGTATGTGTTAGTTGAGTGAACTTCTTTCCCATGCTGCAGCTATAACAATAGAGAACAGAAACAATTGTGTTTTATAATTTATTAACAAAAGAATACTGTTTCAATGTTCAAATAATATTATTGTGTATACTGAATTTGTGCTGATGATATTGCATGCACATACATGATTCTATACAACAGTTTTCAAAATAAATGTAGTTAATTGCAGAAATATGCCATGCCCAATAAATCTAGTCTCATATTCTGTAAACCAGGAGAAAAATACAATGTCAAAAACTATCCACTCTTGCTTGTTCTATACTGGTACTTAGCTTCTAAACATAGTGGAATTACTGTTATACAGTATAACAACATAGAACAGTTTTATGTCTTTCTTGTAAAATTCATTAAAGTGGATACGTCACCTACCTGAAATTAGCGATTCACATATAGTTCACTACATGATCCATTTATCAGACATATTTTATTTACGTCTGACATTCACCATCTCCAGATTTCTTTAAAAAAGAAAAAGCTTGACCATTTTCACAACACTGGATAAACTATGAAAATTTGACAGGCCTTGGTGAAACAGAAACCAAAAGCTGTGTACTCACACGCTGCTGCTATCACAAAATATAGAAACCAGCAATGGTATACTCACGCATGTCAAAAACATCCCTGTTACCGCCAATCACTATATCATTCACGTAATCATGCTCGCGTCGAGGAGCTGGCATTGGAGGAGGGGGGGCAACTTCACAATTGAGATCAATCAGGTTACTTGTGACTCCCTCTGAAAAAGAACGCAAAGACTTGTAATGACTAATAAGAACTTACTTAAAACATGTTTGTTTTATTTTTTCTTCTTGAGAGATAATCATAATTCTTAAGCCCGAAAGTAGATAAAATAAATAACTGTAACTAAAATGAGTGAAGCAGCTGATGATGGAAACAATAGATTTTTAAAAAGTCACTGCTGCCTTCTGTTTATATATGGTGTTTATTTTAACAGTGTGCAAGGTACGCATGATGCTAGTACTGAAAAGGTGGAAATCTTTATTCTTATCTGTAATTGTAAATTTTGATTCAATACGGACCAAAAAATGAAATTCTCACATGCAGCCACAATAGTGGAGTTATCTGCAGCCTCAGGCCGGCAGCCGAACACTGTGATGTAATGTTAGTATGCGAGTGAATGACGTGTTATTTACTTCAGAAAGAGTTAGGTATCAATGAAATTGCTGTAGTGTTAATATGTTTATTTTGGTGGTGTAATTTCTGTACGAATGTTTCATGGTACAGCGTTGCTTCAAATAGAATTTTAGAAAGTGTTCTTATTGTGCAGTGTTATGCAAAGTATTCATCCGCCAAGGAGTGCTGGATTCAAATAATATGCACATTTCTTGGCAATCACCTTCCAAATATGAATACAGTATGTAATATACTGAAGAAGTTCCATACTGCACCCGCTCACCTCCTGAGTCCCAGACTAGCCTTAATCTCAGGGGTGATCAGATTGTAAAAGATGTTAAAAATTTATAATCAAAAACAATAAATATATATATATGGGCGCACCAAATGAACACAGGGATGAACGGGGCATGCCAATTAAGGTAAAGGGGAGGCGCACCAATAAACACAGGGATGAACGGGGCATGCAAATTAAGGTAAAGGGGGACGGCTCATTCATAGATACAAATTATAGACTCCACAATAGGACTGGGAAGTGACAACTTAAATTCCATGGGCATCCTGGACTAACTACAATAAAAAGATATGAAAACTGTTTCCTATTGAAATTGCAATAAGGAGCAATTTATTTACTTAAATCGCACACAGCAATTGATTACAATTATTACACTTAGAAATTTCCATCCTCTAAAAGAATACACAGGTACATTTGAATTCACCTCACTACTCTCGTAGTGTGAAATATTTGGTGAATTCGCCCCATGGGTTACTGGGGATCGAATCCACATCCATATGAGTGGACGTTTCACCGCTGGAGATCTTCTTTCGGAGACGAGGGCATGAGAGTAACTATTTACTGTCATCTCCACGTTCTGTTGGACATGAGTCACTTCCGGTATGTACATTCTAGTAGGCCGGACCCCACCGTGGAAATGTTATCATATCTAAAACGGGAATTTATTGTACGGACAAACTCTAGCCTATATTTCCAGATTCACGAACATGCCAGGTGTAGCTCATTAACTCAAAGCTTATCTCAACATTTACTTTTGTCAATGCGACAAGGCGTACGGAAAGGTTCATTACTATGCTCGCACAATGAAGACATGTGCCAGCCAGGCCTTATTCCGCACCTACTGCCAACAATCTCCCACGTGGAAAACCAACATCTGGTTCCGACCAATTCGACACATGACGACATCCCTATCATATCTTCCTATGATTATTAAATAATTATCATTATCATATTTGTGATTACCATCAATTATTTTATTATTATCATTAATTTCAATTATCATCCTATATTTTATTATTATCATTCATCATCTGGGATGATTTTATGCTATCCTTTGCCGACGTTTCAAACGAAGGGTCGCTTTTCCTCGTAATTAATCCGCACAAATTAATGATCAGTTTCATAATAAATTATTATTATTATTATTATTATTATTATTATTATTATTATTATTATTATTATTATTATTATTATTATCATCATCATCATCATCAGTGGAGATTATCATTATCGCATCACTTATTCATCATGGTTTTAATATTTTACATTGATCTCACCATAATTATTCTCAAATTAATCTAATAAATTCTTCATATTATTCCTCTTCATATCATTATCATTATTATTATTATTATTATTATTGTTACGAGTTTTCCGTGGTAGTTAGAGGTGAAAGAAGGTGCGGGGGGTGAACAGGTCTCAGGCTACGAAATTAAAGTGGATTTAAAATTTAACAAGGTTATATTTTCTTAGCAAAAAACAAGAAATAACAATAATGGCAGGTACAGAGTAGCAAAACCACTAATCGAGAATGTACAATTACAGGATTTGGGGCTCCGAGAGCCAGACACACAATTCTTGAGCAATTAGCCCAACTTTACGATATACAGAATTCAACAAAGGGGCAGAAGACCCCAATCAAGCCCAGGAGCACTTGCTCCCAATTACATCATAAAGCCTCCTCGAGGCGCGCAGAAACAAACTTCAAAAGAGCGATCTACTCTCAAAGGTTAAGCCTATCAAAGGCCACACCAAACTCCACCTTCAAGTTGTCCTCTAAGGACATAAACACAGGGGTAAAGATACCCAACCTACTGAGGCCTATTAAGTGAGAAAATTTAATTACCTGGCCTTTAAAATACCAATTTGAGAGGAGGCGAACTTGCGCTCCTAATACACTTTGTTTAAAACCTACTTGGCACTAGGCGGTTAATGCAAGGGCTAATCCCATACAAAAGAGGTGACTTTAGAAGGAAACAATTTACATTACGTTAAGGAAGAAACGGTTGTGAAAATAAGTTCACCTCAATGCAATATGAGAGGGAGCTCGAGAGGGTTAAGCACTCTCTATCCCAATATGAAGCTTAAAAGATAGAATAAATACAAAGATTCTTTACATTTTAGGGAAAGTTACATGGGGGAAAACCTTCGGACCCGCCCCGAGAGTTTAACTGCTGAGCTAGCAAGAAAAGAAGTTATTAATCGGCCATTACCTTGTTGTTGAACTGCTGCCCGAAGGAAGAGGCGCTTCCCGCCCCCTGCTATGTACTTTACACACTGAAAGATGTTACTGAAGTGGCGCAGAGACCCTAAAATCAGCAGTTTATATACTCTCGCAGAAAGTTCGAGGCATTTCAGGAAGGAAAACACCCGCCCACAAACATTTTATTGGTGGATAAAGAAAACCCCTACACAAGATGAAGAAGAAACACATTATTGGTGGAAAATTAATTAAAGAAATTCGGGATTGGCTAAATTCAAAACAAGGGGAAAGAAAGGGTTAATATTGCCAACTTAAACAATGACTGAAAGAAATTTAGCAAAGAACAAACTTTTGAAATTAAATTTTCTCCAAAAAAACCAGTTCTTTCACTTCGCACTAGGGTGCACCGTTGTAGTTCTTCAGTAGTGTCCTCTAGAAGAGAATGTTCACACTTCTTACTACAAGCAAAACAAAAATACGTCGAAAACAACACAGTTCAGAAACTTCAAAATTTCCAAGTAGTGACATCTTCAGGATAACTTGAAAATTAACACATAAGACAAAGTTCAGACTTCTTCCAGTAGGGGGGTTTCAACTGGCGCAAGGTTTGAATTAGCGGCGTGGAGGTGTACCGCCCGGTACAATTATTATTATTATTATTATTATAACTCTACTTCACGTGTTACACAACCGTTAGCGATATTTATGGTCAATGCATAAGCTTTTACAATTTCGGTCCAGTTTGGCACTAAGCAGTTGATTTAAGACAAGATTCACTTGGATGATTATTATTATTATTATTATTATTATTATTATTATTATTATTATTATTATTATTATTATTATTAAACTGAAAGTTTTATATTTTTATTTCCACACTCTAGAATTTAGTCACATATGTTAATATGAACCACAAAGATCCGATTTACATCGATCGGGACACCACGGTATTCGGAACCGCAACCTTCATTTTCGTACTGCCGTTAATTTTATGGGGACACCATGTCCTCCCAAGACACATCTCAAATCCCATGGCACATCGCGACTGAGCAACTACATCCAATGACTGTGATTGCTAACTTATTCCTTCCTTTTCATTTGAAGTCCCTTTTTAATCCACTGGAACTCTTCAAACATGTAATTTAATAATTAATCCTCGGTGCATGGATTCTGCCACTCATAACACCGGAATCGACCTTACATCGTCTTAGGCATCGAGATTTATCTATTTCATCATCAGAAACAGTACGGCTCAATTCTCACCTCATGCCGGATTTTCGTCCCGCACGGCTTCCAATCTTAGAAATGGGCTCAAATCACTCTGGGCTTTCAACATAACGTGACCATCCTATACATGTGCCTCTATCACTTCTAAACAAATTTTTATGGTAATTATAAAGTCCAAAAAAGTGAAATCAACAATTTACATAAAAATCAAATTTACTGCCCGAATTAAAATCTTTTACGCCATATGTTATCTTTACATTTATTCTTACTTTCACCAACGAACTTTCACAGCATTATATATATAATTCAATGGGGCCATCAAGGACCACGTTAAGTCTTGTTACATTTGACACTCAACTTGGCCTTCTTTAGAGCCCAAATTTCCCTCATTCTTTGTGAGTGGGCCCACTTACGCTCCTCTGTCCAAGGGGCACCGTGTCTTCTCTTCGGTTGCTCGTCTCGGTTTAGCCCATTTGTCAATATTTTCTTGCGGAATAGATCTCTGTTAAGGGCGTCTTCAGCTGAGATATGTAGCATTTGCAGGTCTTCTTTGGTATTTCTAAACCAGGGAATTGTGGTTTTGGGGTTTGAATAAAAAAAGTGAAAGATTTCTTTAGTTAACTTTCTTCCGTCCATTCTTTTCAGATGACCGTAAAATCGTGCCCGTCTTTTTCTGATTGTGACGGTAATTTTCTCTATTTTGCTGTAGACTTCCTTGTTGGATCTCTTTTGATGGATTCCATTTCTGTACTCTGATCCCAAGATTCCTCTCACAATTTTGCGTTCTCTTTTCTCCAGTTCTTCAAGGAGTCCTTTGTTGGCATTTAGAGACAGGGTTTCGGCTGCATATAGAACTACTGGCTTTAGAACTGTTTCATAGTGACGTATCTTGGTGTTTTGAGAAAGGCATTTTTTGTTGTAGATTGTGCGGGATGTTTGGTAGGCTATTTCCAGTTTGCGTACTCGCTCCTGAAGTGCTTCTTTGTCCAGTCCATTTTTCATGATGATCTCACCCAGGTATTTGAATTTGTCTACTCGGGTGATGTCCCCGTATTTTGTATGGAGTTTTGGTGGAGCCTCTTTGATGTTAGTCATGACTTCTGTTTTCTCAAACGATATCTGCAAACCAGTTTGTTCGGCAATTTCCTTTAAAATTTCAACTTGAGCTCTAGCGGTTTCTATGTCGTTTAAGAGAACAGCAATATCATCAGCAAATGCTAAGCAGTCTATTGCGATCCCCTTGGATTTGGTTCCTATTCTCAATGGACTGTAGTTGGTTTCCTGTAATCTCACCCGCTAGGTTCTGATGATCTTTTCAAGAACACAGTTGAAGAGTATCGGGGATAGCCCATCACCTTGTCGGACTCCTGTTTTGATGTCAAAGGAATGCGAGAGACATCCGTGGAACTTCACCTTGGATTTTGTATCGGTCAGGGTGGCTCTAATTAATGCCAGCAGTTTCAAATCAACTCCAAGTTCATTTAAGATGTTTAGCAGGACTTCCCGGTCAATGGAGTCGTACGCTTTCTTAAAGTCCACAAAGACAGACACATACTGCTTGGACCTTAGTGTACAATATCTGATGATCGTTTTGAGATTTTGGATCTGTTCAGCTGTTGAGCGACCTTTTCTGAACCCTCCTTGGTATTCACCTATTTGATGTTCGACTTGTGCTTCCAAACGCTCCAGGATGGCAAATGATAGAATTTTGTAAGTCACGGGTAGCAAAGATATTCCTCTGTAGTTGTTGATGTTCTTCATGCTGCCTTTTTTGTGTAATGTATGGATCAAAGCTATTTTCCAATCTTCGGGTAGGGTCTCCTTGTTCCAAATTTCTTCTATTTGCTTTTGCAAGATATCAAGTGACTCCTCTGGGGCATATTTCCATAGTTCTGCTACTACTGAGTCTTCCCCCGGCGCTTTATTATTTTTGAGACGGGCAATGTGGCGCTTGATTTCATCTCTGTCGGGTGGTCTGGAATCTGGGTACCTGAGTAAGGGTTCCTTGGTCTCAATGGCGCTTTGCGGTTTAGAGCAATTAAGTAAATTCTTGAAGTAATCTGCCAGAATGCTGCAATTTTCTTCATTTGACGTTGCCAGTGTGCCGTCCTTTCGCTCAAAGCATAGAGATGGTGGTTTATAGCCAGTGAGTTTGCGTTTGAAGGCTCTGTAGTACTCTCTGCTTTCATTCTTCCTAAAGTTTTGTTCTATCTTTTCAATGAGAGATTTTTCGTATTTACGTTTCTCAGTTCTGAACATCCTAGCTGCTTGGGCACGTTGGGATTTGTAGGTTTCCCAATCATTTTCTGATTTCGTAGAATAGTACTGTTTCCACGCATTGAGTCTTTCTTGGAGGACTGATTCGCAGGTACCATTCCACCATGCATGTTTTTTGCTTCTCTTGATTTCTGCAACGTCTTTGGCGGCCTCAACAAGGAGATTTTTGGCGTTGTTAAAGTCACAGTCATTTGGTCTAGCCTTCTCCTGGAACTCCTCGACCCTTTGCCGAAGTTTATCATTGTCGAAGCGTGTGATCTGTTTGGTTGTCTTCCTTGTGTTTGCGGGAATTGGTTTGAATTTGATAAGAGACATATAATGATCTGTGGCCACATTGATGCCTTTCTTTACCTTGACATACATAATCTCAGAGCTGTTTCTCCTGGAGATTGCAACATGATCAATTTGGAACTCTCCGAGAGCTTGGACAGGAGAACGCCAAGTCATTTGCTTTCTGGGTAGATGGCGAAAGTGGGTCGACATGACCTGCAGGTTGTGATTTTCGCAAATGGACACCAGTCTTTTGCCGTTGGGATTGGTTCTTTTGTGAGCAGGGTAATTTCCTATAACTTTCTTGTACTTCTGTTCACGACCTAGTTGGGCATTGAAGTCACCCTAAAGAAGCTTGACATGGTGTTTGGGGATTTTGTTTAATTTTTCATCCAGTATTATTATTATTATTATTATTATTATTATTATTATTATTATTATTAATATTATTATCATCATCATCATCATCATCATTATTATTATTATTATTATTATTATTATTATTATTATTATTATTATTATTATTATTATTATTATTATTATTATTATTATTATATTTCAAGTAGCAAACTTATAAAGCATTATCATTATTTCCTTCATTTTAACTTGCACACTCACAAAGCAGTATTCTTATTCTTCTTATTATTATTATTATTATTATTATTATTATTATTATTATTATTATTATTATTATTATTATTTCACATGACCTTCCGTACGCAACTATAAATTTTACATACACTGGCGGCACTTTCATAATCGGGTCGTCTGGTAACAAATATAACTAAGGTACAAATAATCACCGTGGTGACTTAAAAATCAAAATAAACTGGGTTAGCATAAAAGAAAAATATAACACTTGAAATGAACTTAAATCAAAGTATTCACAAACAGCATGCATTAATTTAAAGAAATACCCCATATTTACATTATATACAACAAACAAATATTTAATTAATTAGTCTAACCCATATTTACGTTAATGTAAATTAGTTCGTCCATCTATCTTAAATAAAGTATGGATTTGGGAAGCGATCCACGTGTTACGTTAAGTAACCATGATTAATTTACCCTGAGTCCCGTTTTGTCGCGAAAACATCCCCAAATATATCAAATTAGTGTACTCATTCCTGTGTAGAATTCCATTGTCTCATGGCGATGGAGAAGCCTCATTGCCCCATATTGGTTTATTCGTGCATCATGTCGCACTTTATAATATTAACAAAACAAAACACTTCTGGGCAATTACCCATTATTAACACCTTACTAAAGAATTTACAATGACTTATACAAAAACAACACTTATAGGTGCCTAAAGACCCATTACACTTTCACTATTATATTCTTCCTTGAGCCCGAATCACAAGTCGTGACACTTTACGACGATGTGTCGTTTTATTCAACCCGGCGCGTATCGCGGTAGTCAAACGGCACTTCCTGGCGTATTTCTATGCCGTCTCGTGATCGCTTCGCTCCTACAGTTCCCTGCTCGGATAGTTATTCACCGTCTATCTTGAACTATTGACTTTAGGCTCCGCACACTGCCTTCCAAAAGAACTATTGGCGTTCCGTTGATTATTTATATTCAATCAAATGAAACCTTTTAGAAATGTATGATTATTTACACTTGGTATTATGAATAATCTCACAGTTCGTGTTCATTCTCATAACAACTCACGTACTTTCAACTCTAAATGACTTCAAATGCGTCCCGAGGTACTGACTTACAGAGTCAACGTGTCAGAGTCTCAACTACTTCATACAACTGATACGACTGGTGACTGGTAACAACTGGTAATGTGAGGTCGAACTGCTGGTTATTTATGGACGATATGGTTTCCCGCCAGGGTCATCCGCGGTCATACCAGAGGGAGGGGGGTTTGTTATCCTAAATCGGCACTTTCAGGTGGATTTGGATCTCTTAATTTATCCCACTTAATAAACTGGCGATACACATTCACGTGTCGTATTCTGATCTCACATCGTTCAGCGATCACGGAGATATTACTTGATTTCTGTCCTCCATTTTTCGCGCGCTAAGTCGGCGTCTATGCTGGTGAGATATCGCTGACCAGTAGGAAAACAGCAAGGGCCTTTTCCTAGAATTCTATATTGTAATTCATCAAGATTACAATTAATCAACATGGGGATGATATCATAAAAGTCCCATCTGTTCAATTCAGTGGTTGGAATATTTTAATTATTATTATTACTGGAGATAACTGGAGTTCATTTTGACTTCGGTTATGTTGGTGCATCTGCGAGTCCTATACTAATTTTGTCATTGGCTAACACTGCAGCGGTTCGTTTAAATATCTTCCTCTGACAACCTAAAATACCTCGAGGCGTGGGAAACTCTATTGCGAAATATTCTCTGTATTTGTGACACAAGGAAAGGTTCTTGTTCAAGAATAAATGCTCTCTCACTTCCTTGTTGCAATTAGGACTGTTGTTCTGAGTTCTAGATTTAATCCTCTTAGCTTTTGACAAGGAAATAATACTACCCATTATGACAGGTTTAACTCTTGGCGAAATCTCTTGGTCTACACCAGAATGATAATGTGTATATTCCAATACACTCATATGCCTGCATTTATTTTATAATATCAAATCATGATACCTCTGGGCCATCTCATCCGGGTACAATACACCAGGTCTATTCTTAACACAAGAAGGAGACAAACTGCAATAACAGTTTTTAAGTCTCTTCATGATGTCTATGTTAACCCGAAATTGGGTCATGTAGCTGTTGGCAGAGTTTATGGCCGCCACATTCCCCCGACCTCACTTCTATTTGTGGGGAACACTAAAAAATAATGTTTATAGGAATAAGCCGCACAACATAGACGAACAGAAATTGTGAAAATTACCGAACAAAAACTGAAATTGGGAAAATTACCGAACAAAAACTTGGGAAAATTACCGAACAAAAACTTACCCGTGTGAACCGTAATTTTATTAACCTTTCCTGAGAGGAGCACGGATATATCTGGAGCTGAAATGTGAGTGAGTATCATATTTCAGATATTAGTTTTTCTGACAGTGATAGTGAAATAAATTGAACTGATGAGTGTGAGAGGAAGAACAGCACAAATGACAGTGTGGCGTCTGACAGCGGCAGTGACTCTGAGTGGAGAAATGTGTCCAATAGTGATCCGGGGCCTAGTCATAGGGTTCCTTTGTTAGGTATAAACCCTGGTCCAGTTCTTCCGTCTATATTTGATAGTAATACAGAGCCTGTAGAGAATTTGAGCTATTTTTCGTCGGTGACTTGATAAATATAATTCATGACAAAACCTGTCTCTACGGTGACATAAAAACAACCCCCCTCACACAGAAGTCAAAGCTAAATGAATGGAAACATCCTCTAAACTCAGACATAAAAGCACTCTTAGGAGTTGTGATAAACATGGGGCTTCACCTCCTCACAGATATTACTGAGTATTTCTATAAGGCATTTTGTTACTTACATAGATCTGTCTCTGTCTTATCCTTGGCTTTGACAATATGAAAGTGACTGAGGTATGAACGATGCTAGTAATGCCAATCTTTATGCAGCCAGTCCCTGCTATGAATGGTGTGAAAATGTTGCTCATTGGGCCGGTTGGTGTATGCATTTCATGGGCTTGGCAGACAGATATGTAATAGCAACTCTGGCTCGATGAGGAAAGCAACGGAAACTACCTCATTCCTCATTTCCCTAGTACGCCTCTTCAGTGATGCCTAGGCCATCTATGACAGCTGATGGCAGAGCTGTTGAAGATCCCACCAGTAGCATCGCTGACGGACTGAACATACATATATACATACATACATGGGTTAGTAAGGTACCATTCTTGACAGACGTATTTCCCCGTGATTAATTTTTACTCCTGTTTTGGAATCTACATTTCGCACACCCTCCCCAAAATCGTGATCATCTCAGAAAAATTCAGTATGTAGAGCCTGTCAAAAATCAGAGAAAAGTATATGCTTCATTATACTCCCGGCAAAAAGATTTCTATTGACGAGAGTACGATATCCTTCAAGGGGAGAATTTAATTTAAAGTTTACAACCCAATGAAGCCCACAAAATTTGGACAAAAATGGCTGTTCTGTCTGACAGTAGTAACGGGTATGTGTACTATTTCAAACCTTACATTGGTAAAGAGGAAACTAGTTCAGAACTTCTAAAAACCACTCAAATTGTTACTGCTCTCGCTGCTTCTCTCACCAAAGGTCCCAAGAACCCTCCTTCTGGCTATCAGGTATATATTGACAGGTATTATACGTCACCACAATTAGCTGACCCAACTTCCATCCATGAATATACTAACAACAGGTACAGTCATGTCATCCTGTAAGAACATCCACATCACTTCCAGAAAGTCGACAAACTTGACCATATTGGTCCTTAATTGGTCTGTATTGACTCGTAATAATACGGGTGATTGTTTGGTCCGCCCTGTCACTATATTATTTTAATAATTTATACGTACATGTTTCGGGAGCCTTAACTCCCTTCGTCAGCGTATTTACATCAAAATCAACCTTTTCCAAGTCTCAAGATAAAATATCTTATCATATTAACATAAAGCATGGTCCTTTTATTACCTCAACTCTAGAACACTATATGTACACTTTGCGCTTTTGTATAATAATGCATGTTGTAACCCAACACGTATGACATGGAACATATTTAAAAACACTCTTGAATCGTCCACTCATTCCTCCTATCCTTTACACTCATACAACGTGTATCATCACCCTGGATGGATCCATTAGCTGAGTCAGCCACTGATAAAATGTTACTTCTCACTGCTTGTATTGTTGCTGCCACTATAAAGCTACCATCTTATCATCCAATTTGACATCCTTTGATGTTAATACCCTTATAGGTTGCATTGATATGTTCATCGTTGTATACATATTAAAAATTTTAGCCATGCATATGCCGTCAGGGCAGATGACGTTTGCTCGATTGTTGCAGGACCGGATTTTTTGTATCAGAGCGGAACAAACCTCCCGTTATGTTTCTGCAAATGCTCCTCTAGTACTATAAAGAAGAATAAAGAAAGAAAAGCTATTTTACTTAGTTAAAATATATGTTCAAATACTTTATGATATAAAATATTAGGACTTACATAAAATGATAAAGCGGAAGAAACCTATCCGCTTGCCGGCCAGCCACTAACAAAGTATATTACCCATAAAACCTGATCATTTAAGCAGAGGGAAGGGAGAGAAGTGGGGGTGGGCCTGACAGTTATAATTGATGCTTTCTATTATCCTTTTTCTTTCCCTTCACATATTGGTTGGCTAACTTAAATAATGGATTTTCTTCCTTAATGTGTTCATTTAAATTGTTGTCAATATTTTGTTTCTGATCTATGTAAATTTCTAATTTCTCCAGGACGACCATATATTTCCCTTTGTTTGCTGAATGTATTAATTTCATGTCTTGTTCGATGTTGGTGAAAGAATGATTATTTTCATGCGTGTTCGCATATCTATATATATAAAATAAGAGTTTTGTCTGTACATTGCTCAGAATTTGAAAAGAATGGTATTTCTGTATCAGTCATGCCCACAGTAACAGGGAAATGTACTTTTTACTTTTCCGTAATTTCTGTCTGTCTGTCTGTATGTATGTATGTACAAGCATCACGAGAAAACAGCTGAAGAGAATTTAATGAAAATCGGTATGTAAAGTCGGGGGATGAGCCACTACAATCTAGGCTATAAATCATTTTATTCACGCTGAGTGAAATGGTAGTTTAAGGGAAGGCCTTAAATTTAATAATCGAATATTTATATTATGAGCAGTCCTATTGATAAATACTATATAACTAAAGTTATATAGAATTCAATTTCCAATCATTTATGTCTTATACATTTTTACCGTACCAGCTCTGATAACACAGATATTAATGAATTTGTATTTTGTTGCTAAGTCCATATCAACGCCGAGCCGCGAGAAAATGGGTTAACAGAATTTAATGAAAACCGCTATATAGAGTCGGGGAATAAGAAACTACAGTCTAAGCTGTAAATAATTTTATTTTCCCGAGATGAAATGGTAGTTTAGGGGAAGGCACCTGAAATTTAATTTTTAAATACCGGTACCTACGTTATTGGTGCTATCGAAAAGTACGGTACTACATAACAAAAGTTATGGACAATACAATTTCCGATCATTTATGTTTCATTCAGTTTTACTGTACCGACTATGATAAGAGTGGTATTTCAGAAGGTCTACAATATCCAAAGCGCGTAACACTGATCAACAATAACTTTACATTGACCATTGTTTGTTGTGATGTTCTTCGTGCTGCTCAACTCTGATGGATGGGATTACTACTGCGTACCGAGTATAACAGCCTGACTGAACATTGGCGGGAAATAGCTAGGGAGTTGGAAAACTTTCTTCTTTAGCATGCCACTCCTCTGGTTCATACATTTTCTGATACTGCAGGTACGTAACACACTGGTTCATCATAGCATTCGAGCTATTCAATCCCTACTTTGAGGCACTGATTGAAATGAGTAGTGTGCATATTTAATGGAATAATAGCAGAGGAGTGTTCATGGCAGTCTGCGACCTGGTTGTTTCCGCTCTGGAACTTTGGACTCTTAGATCGGCACCGTAGTACTGTTTGTTGAAAGTGAGAAAGTGTGCGGTTTTTCATTTGATCGAGTATTTTATATGATAACAATGTTTTCAATCGCTACATTCCTACTGAAATTTTTGTAGTGACCTATGTTGAATTCAGTTAGGAAAACCACCAAGTCAGTCTTTCCAAGAATCCCGTAGCGAAACACAGGTGCATTAGCTAGTAGCTGAATATTTTCGGTACTTTTTGGCATTTATATGTTCTTTATATCTAATGGCTATATTTCTTCCTGACTGTCCGATGTATTATTTTTTTTTGACACGTTAGTCTGTATATTCCTGATTTATTGAATTGGTTGTCTGTGTTAATCTTGCTTGAATTTTCGAATATCTCATTTTTATTATTATTATTATTATTATTATTATTATTATTATTATTATTATTATTATTAGTACGGTATGCTACTTGAATATTGAATTTCTTAAATGTGTTAGCCAAATTGTATGAATGCCTGTTCCGGTACGTGAATACTACATGTCTTTTCTTTTCTTTCTGTTTTTCAAGATGTGTTTTTGGTTTGTTAATGATACCATTCTTTATTTTATTGACATAGTTTCTTGTGTAACCGTTGCTTTTTGCTATATCATAAATTAATGCCATTTCTTTTTTATGTTCTATTTCTGAAAGTGGTGTGTTTATCGCCCTGTTGATTAAGCTATTAAATGTGGCCTTTTTATGCTGTCCTGGATGGTTGGAATCGTTTCTAATTATAGTATTGGTATGTGTTGGCTTTCTATACATTTGGTATTCAAAATGGTTATTTTGCCTAGAGACTGTTATATCCAAATAATTCAAGGATTTGTTCTTTTCTGATTCTATCGTGAATTTAATATGTTTGTCCATGTTATTTAAACTGTCCAATAGTTCCTCTGGTTTTAGTATTTGTTAATTAATAATCACAAAAACATCGTCTACATATCTCAGCCACAGCTCCAACCCTTGTATTTTATCTATTATCTTATTGGCCTCCAGGTGGCCTCCAGAGGAAATACTGGACAGTTTAAACATGAATAGCGATACAGCAAACCAGTAATGACTGCAAACGATGTATTGATGGTCTCACTACAAGCAAGTATATATATTACATCTACCAACTGATAACTACCATCAGCAGTGTAGCTAATACACTTATGTTCATAAAAACCAAAACAACTTGAAAGACAAGAAATAGGAAGTTCATATTCACAGGACATGTGCATTAGTATGTTCTGAATAAATGATTAGCATTTGAACCATGTCAGCCTTCAGGTTCAAGGTCCACATTGATATCTCAGCGCACCACCACCGACTGGTAAAATGTGCCTGCGGCTCTCGTTATTGCTATAAACCGAAGGTAATGAATCGGTGCGACTTGAGCAGACATGGAGCATGCCTCGCAGATGTATGCGAGAACTGTACCGTCAAATGAGTCAATTTGAATGAAGACGCATTATTGGCATGCGAGAACGTGATGCATCCATCCAGGAAACTGCTGCTCATGTGTCATGAAGTGAGTCGGCAGTGCAACTGATGTGTACAGAATGGTTCAAAGAAGCCCGTAGAACATGACAAGATGGGTCTGGTCGCGCCACCCAGACCACCATCCGAGAAGATCAACACCTCATCCAAATGACAATGCAGGATAGATCTGCGCCCTCCTTGGCTCTGATGGAACAGTGGAACGGTGTAACACATCGTACACTATCAGGAGCAACAGTCCATCGCCGTTTATTACAGTCTGGATTACCGGTGCGTCATCCACTTCTCCGCCTATGTCTGACTCTTCTTTCTTTTTCTACCGCTTTTCCCCACACCTGTGGGGTCGCGAGTGCGAAGTGTGTTGCGCATGTGGATTTGGCCCTATTTTATGGTCAGATGCCCTTCCTGACGCATACCCTATATGGAGAGATGTAATTGCTAAAGACCGGATTATATGCATTTGCATATTTAGCCCCTTTTCACCAGTTATTGCATATTTTAACTAAACACTGGTGATGATGCATACTTTAGAGCTATATACTCGAGCCTCAGATTTTGCTTGTTTGCGGGGCCCAGGAATTCTTAGATATTGCTCGCCATGCGCATATGTGCTCTTGGAACCAACTGGATATTTCCATAGGTTAGTGCTATATAGTTTAGTGTAGTATAGAATGGGTAACAAAATATAACAATAAACTGAGAGAATGCTAAAGAAATTGTTCAATTACTACAATACTTTCAATTGAAATTATTAGTATTTTAGTCATTCACATTTGTAATGAGCAATAATTTTATTCTGTCAACTTTTAAATTTACCTTGGCGAACCAGAAAAAATATGGCACTTATGCAATATCTAAAACAAGCATTGAGCAAAACCGGAGTGTATTTACAATATTTTAGACATCTAGAAGGGCGGGCTCAAGCTCTATCTCATTTTAATGTTTTATAGTGGCCGCAACATATAACTGCGCAGAGTCAATGCACCTGCCGCCCGCGCACCCGCTTGATCCTCTCGCCTGGCATAGCGGTGATTCATCACCGATGCAAATAAATTACGCATGTTGTTTGTTGCACGTCTATTGTTTCAGTTTAGTTCTCTATTTATTTGTACGAAGTTCAAAGGGTAGTGTGTGACGTGTAGTGCACAATGCCACCCAAAAAATGAAATGCCATTTAGTGGATAGCTGACCATCCTGGAACATTTACTTATGACGGAAATAAGTTATACTGTCGAAATTGAGAGAAAAACATTTAGTGCACAAAAAAGTTTCAAATAGACCAGTAATGCAAAAGAAGGCCCACGACAACAACTTTTAACAGAGGCAAGGAACAGTAGCAGTGATTTAACCTCCAGAAGAAACGATAAAAATCGCTTTAACATGGATCTATGAAGCATTCATTGCAAGTAATATTCCTCTTCTCAAACTTACAAACCGTATCTTCAAAGGTTTTCTACGCAAATATTGCTTAAATCAAAATAAACCAAATGAATCAACATTGTGTAAAAATTACATCCCGACAATTTATCTACATGTTCTGGAAGAAATACACAATGAATTCAAGGATAACATCATTTGGATTTCAGCTGATGGAACTACCGACAATTGTGGCCGTTACATTGCTAATTTTATTCTTGGTGCATTAAAAAAAAGAGCTCTTTCTTCTTCCTATTTGGTGGCGTGCAAAGAATGTGAATGAAGTTATTAAAAAGATATTTCCAGAATCTTTTGCAGATGAAAGGATGTTTGTGTTTCTCTCAGATGCTGCTCCCTACATGATCAAAGCAGGAAAACCCCTCCAAGTATTTTACACGAATATGACTCGTGATGTGCTTCGCTCACGGAGTACATCGCCTCGCTGAAGACGTATGATCCACGTTTGGTAATGTAAACAAACTGAATTTATCAACAAAGAAAGTGTTTCTTAAGGTACCTGCTCGCATCACAGCCTACAAAGAAAATCAACAAAACGTGCCTTTACCTCCCGAACCAGTGGTAACTCATTGGGGTACCTGGGTCGAAGCTGTGTTGTTTTACAATGAACATTTTGAGGCAATCAAAGATGTAGTAAACGACTCAGATAGTGTAGAGGCTGTGGCAGTTTGTCAGTGCAAAGAAGCATTTAATAATTCCAGTATTCAGAAAAACATTGCAGTCATTAGCAGTCATTTTTCTCTGATAAGAAGAATATCATAAAACTTCTTCTCCTCTACCACAACAACACTATGCATATATGCCCATTTCCACATCTCATCAAGACTGTCAATTTTGAATTGTATCTACATTCTTGAATACTACGAAGAATATTTTAAGACTTCTTCTTCTTCTCGTATATTCCTACAGCTAAGTGAACGTTCTTACAACGAATGTGTTTTCAGGAAATTCTATAAACAATTTTTCATAGTGTCAAACTTATAGGTTTTAAGACCATCTTTCAAATAACTGTGTTTCAAATACTTTGTTCTACATGCGATATGGCTGAAGATGACCTTTAGATAGGTCGAAACCAGTCCCATTAAATGTTTATTTTTTAATTTGTATTGAAAAGGTGGAATAACTCACTTATTATTTTATTTTGTTTACATAATGAAATACTCCAAAACTGAATAAAATTTAAATTTGTTTTAAGAAGTCATAATCTTCACATGCTGTAGCGCAAGCATCCGGGACTCCACCTACAATAGCAAAAAATAAGTTAATTACAATTTTTATCAATTTAATTTTAATATGTGCAATAAAATATTCAAGTCCCTTCCCTCTATCACTTCCACCCACCTGGTGGCTGTGGTATTAAAGCATATGGTCTGACACCATTGTCAGGTAGTTCCAATCCCTTTGGTCAAAATTTTCACCATGTTGGCCAGCGCAGTAGGAAATGTGGTGATACACAATTTCTAATCACTAGATTGTGTGCCAAAATCCTGGATTCAATTCCAAACTTCTCTGCAGTGCTCATATGTTGTAAGAGCTTATAATTATGGCGATTCTTGGGCAGACCCTTTGGAGATATTTTATACGAATTGGCTATGTGCCGACACCAGGTTTCACCGCTCAAAAGACCTGCACCAGACGAGCCAAACATGTCCTTGGACACTCCGAGCACTAAAGCCATATTTATTTATTTATTTACATAGTTTACGCTCACATTGGAGTACTTAAATTAAACCCAAATACATTTATGTTAACAAAGAATTAACTGAAGATTTAGCTTGCATCATCTTCTTTCTTTCCCAAAAACTTTTCATTCTGGCTGACCTGGCTGCCCTTTCTTCATCAGATATGACATATTGTTTGTGTTGTACAGTTTTTAATGACAATCTTATTTGTTTGTTCTTGAGAATCCTTTTTTCTTCTCTATTTTCAATTTGCTTCATTGTAAAACTATACTAAACTAATTAATTAATTAATTAATAAAAAACATCACTTACACTGACTTCACTAGCAAAAGAAACACATTAGTTTCAAAGTCTATTTCCATTTACTCTTGGATTCATTCACACCAGTATGCCTTTCACCAATACTTTCAAAATGGTTTTTCTTCTAAATACTTTTCGTCCATCACTAGTTATACATAACATGAATATATACCTTTGTTTTTAATTGCTGCCAGTTCTTATTACGCTGGATTCCCCCTTCTTGTTGACAGCACTGTCAAGCAGCATTTCAAATTTGACCAGTGTTCTTATCTGCATTACCAATTTGTGACAGTATATATGAATATGCGGCACAAATTTATTATGTAGCGATGAAAATTCACCACCTTTCCTTCATAATCACCTGGAAGCCGTTTGAGCAATGCTAGTTCTTCTCCAAAAGACAAACCCATTGCGATTTAAGAAATCTTGCTAGCCAGCCCCTGCCAGCTTTGAAATCTGTAATGCCTAGTTCCTTGGCTATAGCTAAAGCTTTCAGTTGGCACATTTCACTTGTAACTGCATATCAGTATTGTTTCTTATCTACATAATCACACAGCTTTTTTACGAGGTCCGAATGTTTTTACCGCAAAATGTCTGGTGATTACAACATGCTACCAATCCCACAGAGATCGAGGCTTGACAATGCTATAGTGTAACGGGAGGCACATTTGAGGCAAAAAAATACCAACCTTATTTCAAATAATGCATGCACCCTAGTTTTCTTCGTTGAATTACTGAAAAAATAAGCACGGAGTATTCACATATTTACAGTATTATAACACAAAAGTTTTTAATGATAATAACAACATCTAATCATTTTCACTTAGTTATACGAAATATTTTTCAGTAGAACTGTTGAATATGTATTGTTTGTTAAAAGAAAATATTAATTTACACTTTTATTTTCCAAAATTTCTATGTACCACCCAGTAGCAGCTCATGTACCAACAGTGGTACACGTACTACAGGATGAGAATCCCTCCTGTACAAAATATGTGACTGCCATTTCCCTCAATGACTAGGAGGTTGCCAAGTTTACAACCTATACAACTGTTATCCACATAGGCCACAATTATTCTACAACTAGTTCCATAAAATTTCAAACACATTTTACCTCGAGGAACTGTTCTTTCACTTGGTTCTCTTTGCTGGACCACTGAATGATCTCTAGGTATTGTATCACTTCCAATAGCAGAAGATTTCATTGATGGCTGGGTCCCATGGAAATTTGGGAGAGGAGGAACAGGTGGTGGCCCCAGTTCTGGTGGAATCTTCCCAGGAAGATCGTTGTAGTAGTCCCTGTCAGCTCCATTGAGACACATCCTAGAGCCACATTAATTTGAATGTACAACATGAGAATCATTAAAACAGTGAATGATGCAATGTTGTTTTGCATTATAATCATAATTACACAAAATTCTGAGTAGAAATAATGCAAATATTTTAATAATCTACACATGTCTATTTAATCAATCATGTTAAAAAATCGAGGTACATTGCTTATTCAAGACAAATATATTCTTAAAAAGAAGCAAGACACATTAGATAGGAAACTTGAATTTCTCAAGATTAAGAAACATAATTATTTGAAAGTTATTATTAAGATCAGACAAAGAGAACCAAACAAAACTGAGAATGTTTTCTATCCTCCTGTTATAAGAATTTAATTAAAACTAACCAACTAGAAGAATTAGCAACATTAGAAACAGGACCTACTGGCTTAAGGCTAATAGTAATGATAAGAAGAAGAATGGTACAGTAAAAAAAGTAGCAGAAATAGAACAGGTAACATCCAAAATAGAAGCAGACAAAGCAGAAAAAAACTTTCCAAGATAACAGAGCACAAAGATTTTAAAAATTCCTTAAAAAGAATAATTTATAAAACCAAAAGAAAAAATGAACTAAAGGCAGATGAAAAGAATATGATAGTTCTAATGAATAAACAAGAGTATATTGAAAACACAGAGGAATTCCTAAAAAATGGAGGGTTTATACTAGTTACGAAAAATCCTACGAATGTAATAAAAATAATTAAAAAGAATGTTAAAAAAAATAGGATTAAATTAGATTTCAAGGACACTATTAATTTGATAAACATGAACCCAGGATTGTCCACAATGAGGGTGTTGCCCAAAATTCACAAGCAAGCAAGTTTTATTAGACCTATTGTAAACTTTAGAAATAGCCCGACATATGGGATTGCCAAGTTTATAGAAATATTTTTAAAGAAACATTTTAAGTTTACATCAAAGGTAATAATTAGCAACACAAGTGACTTTTGTAATAAAACTATAGCTATTATGTTAGAACATGACTACACACTTCATAGTATTGACATCAAATATACGTACTCCAAGAGTATAAAGATTATTAGGAAGAATTTCTCAGAACACAGCAGTCTAAGCATGATAGAAATTGAAGAGTTCATTACAATGTTAACATTCACATTAAAAAAAGAATTATTTCACCTTTAATGACAAAATACAGAGAAACCTCGATTCTCCATTTTTGGAGGGACCACGGAAAAAAAACATACAACATGGGGAAACGGAAAATCCGGGAACGAATGAACCATCAACAATTTGGCTAAACATCACAAAAAAGAAATACGTATACTTATAATCTTACAAACACCCTTAACCCAAAAGCAAACTACAGCACCAATGGGCCTTCCGCCCACCAAGCAACCGCTGCTCGGTCCGAAGGCCTGCAGATTACGAAGTGACGCATGGTCAGAGTGATGAATACTCTCGGCCATTATTCCTGGCTCTCTACACCGGAGTCGCCATCTCACCATTAAATAGCACCTCAATTAAAGGTAATAGTAGAATGAGTGAACCTGGAACCAGCCCTCATATCCAGGTAAAAATGTCTGACCAGGCCGGGAATAGAACCCGGGCCTCCCAGGTGAGAGGCAGGCAAGTTCGATTGCGGGGCCGGCTTCAAACATTAATTACTGGTACCCAACTTAAAAATCTTGAAACTTTACATTCAGTTTTACTGGGGAAACTTTGTCCGTTTCCTCTGAAAACTACTTTCAGTTCAGCAACTTTGATCAGTCAAACTGTTCGAAAAACCTAATAACACTAAGCCAAACAACAATCGACCACAAGTAGTTTTTAATTCTCTAATCTAATAAAATAATGCACATTGGATACAAATCCCTTTTTCTTTAAATCTTCCATTGAAATTTGGTCACCAGTATAATGTCCGTTAACAATTTATGGAAATCTTGTACCGCATAAACATTTTGTTATTTGTTTTACATCGTACTGACACGGATAGTGTTGTATACAAGGAACTTGGTATACAAGGCACAACATAAAAGTTTATTGCTTCAACACATTTATACAATATGTACATGAAATAGAACGAAACTTTTTTTGAAGCTTGTTGAATTGCACACGTTTAATGTTAACATAAGGTAGTAGGCTGAGGGCCTGAATGATATTTACAAATTGAAATTCCTATATACATTCAATCTTATCTTGATGAGACAGTCTGTTCAAATGAGAGAATGTTCTTGATAGTCAAAAACTATCGGTCATGTATAATAACAAGTGGAACTTGTAGAGAGAGTTCGTATTAACAGAATGCTAACAAGAGGCGTATAACTTGCAAGGAACTTGCGTCTAGTGTTCATATATAGCAGAATGCTATGATTGGAGTCGGAGCACTGTAGGAGACTTGAGTGAGTAGCAGAATGCTTGGATGGGTGCTCGACATGGCTACGGGATGCAGGATGAATGAGGCAATGTCCAGAGGTGAAACCTCACGGCCAGGAATCAGTCCACCTATTCAGAACACATTTTTAAGAGGGTGCCTCCGTGTCTGACTTGCGGTGTAGTCTGGTCGTTGGACACTGTAGGAGTCCTGGAGGGGCGAGAAACGTTGCTCCTTTTATAGCACTGGCTGACGTCGCCGACGATCACGGCAGCGCAGTGCAGTCCGCCTCGTGGTCTCTGGAAACGTCGATGTGTCGGGCGGGCTGCGAAGATTGTAGGCGCTGATAAGGTGATAAGGTGCAAGGCTGGTAGGAAGGTTGGTTTGAAGAGGCCAACCGTTGCGGATATAAGTACGAACTGTAGCTAGTGTAGTATCCTTATCAGTCGCTTTGGCGATGCAAGTAGCGTCAATGGGAAAACTGGAGACTGCGTCTTCAAGTTCTATGTCTATCTGAAGACAGTCAGATTCTTGAGAATCGAAAGTAGTATCAGGACCTACAGGTAAGCGAGAGAGAGCATCAGCATTGCAATGCTGGGATGTGCTACGATAGGCAATCTGATAGAAATAGTCAGAAAGGAATATGGACGATCTTTGAAGTTTCCTTAGAGAATGTTCAGGGATCTTATTACCAGGATGGAATAAGTGAACAAGAGGCTTGTGATCCATGATTATGAGGAAATGGTTGCCATAGAGATACTCGTTGAAACGGCGAATACCAAATATAATAGCTAAAGCTTCTTTCTCAATCTGAGAGTAGTGACGCTGATGCTCGTTGAGTGTCTTGGAAGCGAAGGCTATAGGACGTTCTTGTCCATGACGATCCTTCTGGGAGAAAATGGCGCCGAGTCCATAATCAGATGTGTCCGTGGCGAGAGTGAGGAGCTTACCAGGCTGAAAATGAGTCAGCTTGACAGCGTGGACAAGAGCCTTGTTGATAGTCTGCCAGGCATGTTGACATTGCTGAGACCAATGAAATTTAGCACCTTTCTTGCATAAGGCGTTCAGAGGAGCTGCTACTGAAGCGAAGCGTGGAATGAACTAGTTGTAATAGTTCGCTTTTCCTATGAAGGATTGGAGCTGTTTGATGTTCTGCGGTGCGGGCATGTTGACAATGGCAGAGACGTTCCGTTCGCTAGGTCGAATGCCAGTCTTATCAAGGATATGACCTAGGTATTGAACTTGAGGTTGAAAGAATGTGCACTTAGCGAGATTAGCACATAGGCCATTTTCTTTCAATTTGGTGAGGAGTAGGCGCAGATTATGCAGGTGTTCTTGATGACCTTTGCCGGTCACAAGAATGTCATCAAGGTAATTAGCACAACCAGGAATGGAGGTGGTAAGCTGTGCTAAATAGCGCTGGAAAATCGCAGCGGAGGAAGACACACCGAAAGGTAGGCGCTGGAGCTGCAGAAGTCCAAGAGGGGTATTCAGTGTGAGGCACTGCTTGGATTCTTCGTCTAAAAGTAGCTGGGGATAAGCTTCTTTGAGATCCACTTTAGAGAAGAACTGTCCACCGGCTAAACAGAAAAATAAGTCTTCAGGACTGGGAATCGGAAAAACATCGGTTTCAATCTGTGAGTTGATTGTAGAGCAAAAATCACCACAAATGCGGATATTGCCATTAGCTATTTTTAACGACGACGAGTGGAGTAGCCCATTCACTGGAAGTGACGGGAACCAATATACCGGCTGCTATCCATCTCCGTAATTCTTGAGTAACTTGATCTTGAAGTGCAAGTGGGACTGGACGTGCTTTGAAAAAGCGAGGCTTGGCTCCTGATTTCAGCTGTATATGAGCTATGTAGTCTTTGGCTGTGCCTAAGGTAGAGTCGAAGACTTCTGGAAATTGCTCTAGGAGATCGGTGACATCAGAGGTAGGTTGTAAGGCGGAGTCTACACTGACATTGTCATGTATTTGAAAACCGAATAAACTGAAGAGATCCATGCCTAGGATATTAGATGCAGTGTAGTTATTGACCACTAGTAAGGTAATGACCTTATGAATATCTTTATACCTTGCTGGAATAGTGATTTGTCCCTTAATATCAATTTTCTTCTTGTTAAAAGTAACAAGTTGTACATCAGCAGGAGAGAAAGACAGTGATCCTAACTTGTGATATGTAGCCAGATTGATGATGGAGACAGGCGAACCAGTATCTAACTGAAAATCAGTAGAGTGATCTGGGAAAACGATCGGAATGATGATCTTACGAGAATTTCTTGTAGGAAGAATGAGGTTGATTTGATCAACTCCCATATCCTGTCGTGCCTTCTGAAGAGTTTTCTTCGCAGGATGAGTACTGGCAGGGCGGGATGTACTTTGACAGACAGTCTTGATGTGTCCTACTTTATGACAGCAATCACAGGTGGACTTGAAGAAGCGGCAGTCACGGCGGTCGTGATGCTTAAAACATCCTCTGCAGGAAGGCAGGAGCTGAGGAGTTTTCTTAGAATTGCGTGTCTTCGTAGAAGAGCGCGGAGGAACTTGTCGGGAACGCTTGGCAGGGAGCGAGCCGACCTGGCGGTTAGAAGGAGCAGAATGCTGGCAGGCCGTATGAGATACATGAGCGACTTCATGTTTGGTAGCTATTTCAGCCGCAGTCTTGGTAGTCATCTCATAGACTGTGGCAAGACGCTGGACTTCTTCCAAAGAAGGGTTACTACTCTTGACAGCGTCAAAAGAAACTTTGTCTTGGGGAGTATGGAGAATAACCATGTCCCGAATGAGCGAATCACTGTAGGGTGTGCTACAACCATCCTTAGAACAGATAAATTTGCAATGCTTGGCGAAACCACGTAGTTCTGCAATCCATTCTGTGTGAGTCTGGTGCAACTTCATTCTACATTGAAAGAACTTGTAGCAAGCTGCTACGATGTGAGGATCCTTAGCATAATGTGTATTTATATGAGCTAGGAGCTGCGCGAAAGGAACTTCCGAGATCTGTTCTTCGGGGCTTAATTTCTGCAGTAATTCGCAGGTAGTGTTTCCTACAGAACTGAGAAAAAGAGCTTGTTGGCGCTTCTCGTCCGTAATGGAGTGGCAGATAAAATGCTGTTGAAGTCCAGCGAAATACACTGACCATTCTTCTTTCTCTGGGTCGAAAGCAGAAAATGGAGGAACGGTGGTGTTTTGTGCGGAGGAAGAGAGAGCCTGTATGGCTGTAAGCAATGCGGACTGCTGCTGTTGCTGCTGCTGTAAAGCCTGTAATATAGCCGCCAATTGCTCGGTACTAGTCATGTTGACAGATGAGACAGTGAGCACAACTGGCGAGACAGCATGTAGGGAGACCAGCTGGAAGCTTGACCTTCAACGATCACCTGTGAGTGAGAGAGAAAGAGAGCGCGCAGCAAGAATGCAGTGGAGAACAGGTATGGTGTGCGAGCCGTGAAATGTTGGCCGGATGTCCTCAGTTCGAACGGGGCGTACACTGGGAGGAATGGCACTGCAAATACGAAATGTGAGCAGAGTGTTGGCGTGGCTAACTTGTGTCACGTAGCTATTTTGTTGATATGGAGTAACACACGTGTACTTTTCCTCGTCGCCAATATTGTTGGCGAGACCTATTACGAAGTTTTCCTCGTTGCCAATTTTGTTGATATTGGCGTGCCTACGTGTGAGTTTTCCTCGTCGCCAGTTTTGTTGTTGTATACAAGGCACAACATAAAAGTTTATTGCTTCGACACATTTATACAATATGTACATGAAATAGAACGAAACTTTTCTTGGAGCTTGTTGAGTTGCACACGTTTAATGTTAACATAAGGTAGTAGGCTGAGGGCCTGAATGATATTTACAAATTGAGATTCCTATATACATTCAATCTTATCTTGATGAGACAGTCTGTTCAAATGAGAGAATGTTCTTGATAGTCAAAAACTATCGGTCATGTATAATAACAAGTGGAACTTGTAGAGAGAGTTCGTATTAGCAGAATGCTAACAGGAGGCGTATAACTTGCAAGGAACTTGCGTCTAGTTTTCATATATAGCAGAATGCTATGACTGGAGTCGGAGCACTGTAGGGGACTTGAGTGAGTAGCAGAATGCTTGGATGGGTGCTCGACGTGGCTATGGGATGCAGGATGAATGAGGCAATGTCCAGAGGTGAAACCTCATGGCCCGGAATCAGTCCACCACTCAGAACACATTTTTAAGAGGGTGCCTCCGTGTCTGACTTGCAGTGTAGTCTCGTCGTTGGACACTGTAGGAGTCCTGGAGAGGCGAGAAACGTTCCTTCTTTTATAGCGCTGGCTGACGTCACCGACGATCACGGCAGCGCAGTGCAGTCCGCCTTGTGGTCTCTGGAAATGTCGATGTGTCGGGCGGGCTGCAGAGATTGTAGGCGCGGAGGACACACACAACAGATAGGTCTTACGGTGACGATGGGATAGAAAAGGTCTAGGAATGGGAAGGAAACGGCCATGGCCTTAATTAAGGTACAGACCCAGCGTTTGCCTGGTGTGAAAATGGAAAACCACAGAAAACCACAGAAAACCATTTTCAGGGCTGCCGACCAGGGTTCGAACCCACTATCCCCGGATGCAAGCTCACAGCCACGTGGCCATAACAGCACGGCCAACTCATCCGGTACAGCATAAATTAGGCCTACATCGACTTTTAAAGGTTATGTTGAACTCAAGAATATGATTTCGAATGTATCGATTCTCAAGTTCTCGAATGCATTATATTCAATTCTGCCCATCACTCATCACACTCAAATTGGAAAGAGAATATCATAAAAACTTCCAACTTTACAGCTATTCGTGACCTTCAGCTCAGCTGGAAAGCGCGCTCGCTGTACAAGTCACTCTGAGTGCGAAATTATACAAAGTTTTTAAACGTAATGTGCGCAATTAAAACTACTGCAGATTTTATAACATTTTAACACAAAAAGAAATTCCAAGTCTTACATTAGGACCAAAACAGTAATAGGCAATCCCAAAACCTTCCATGGCTGTAAGTATGTAAGGTGCAACATCTGTTCTTGTCTCGATAACAATCATATACGATATTAAAATACTAAATTTGTGTTACTTAAGAAGGAGCAGCTCTGATTCCTGCCTGAAAGCTCAGTAACTACACAGTGCCCTGAGGCAAGTGCCAAAAACCTGTTCAGCGATACACTCGAAAAAAGTTTTTTAAAAATAAACATCTAACCTTGGACTTAATGTAGACGTTTTGCAAGTACGAACATTTGACGAAACTCGTTCCGTCTTCAAGTAGAGCTGTGGAAAAGTGCTCTGTCTCCTTCCAATTGTTGGAGACATACTCTGCTTTATGATTTTGATTCTCTAAACAATACCACCCGAATGCGATGCTAAAATGGTGCCTTATGCAAGTTCACTGCCGATCGCTTTTCCGGTATAGTACTTCCTCAAATTACCGCAATGACGGGATGTTAACACCAAGATCTGTAAGTATACCATAACCATCCTTTCGTGAGATACAGTTCCTTGAAAAACGTGTGATCAAGGATTTAGTGTTGATGGGACTGAAGTTTCTGGATGGTTGGTACGGGAAATTGTTTCTTCAAGGAGCGGATAATGCAGGATTTTTACAGCGTGATTTAATTAGGATGCTCGTGGAACCGTATAATTTGAATGGATAATACACGAAAACATAGTTTCTGGGAATGTATAATTGAGGTTCTACTGTATATAAACTAAGTAAAGGGTTGGCAATGGGTTCCCTGGTGTCAGGTATTTTGGTGAACATTTATGTGGATGACTTGGGACAGTAAAAAAAAGATAAAATAAAATGTTTGATTATATGGCTGAGATATATGGATAACTTGTAACGGATCAAACACCCTATATAGATAATTAACAACAATTGCACGCTGGACGCCAGGCTTCGAAATTAAATGTAATTTGTAATTGAATTTAGATATAAAAAGTACTAAACATAATTTAATGAGACTATCTCGGTCGTAAGGTATAGGGATACTAACCATTAAATACCATGTGGAAAAACATAAGGAACCTACTAAAAAGTCAATTATTTAATGACGTAAAAAGAAAAAAAGTTTTATTTAAAAAAGATGAAATTACGTAAAAACGAGTCTTTACCAAAATTAAAAATTACTGACTGAGATTACAATTCATTACTACACGCGCGGACTTGCGTTAACAGGGATTACTAATGCTCACCGTAGGTTGATCTTTTCATCGTCTGCTTCCGTGGTTGATCGTTGTCGTCCCTCTTCCACCAGCATCATCCTTGGCATCTGCTTCATGGAATGGATTCAACCCTGAATCTATCACTCCCTATTGTGCCGAGTACCAAAAACATAGTACCAGCCTTACAATGTGAAATTCCACATCGGAATTAATTGAATAGAGAGAACGGAAAACATCCAGTCCTTCTATATTATTTGAACTTGTCTTTCTAAATAATCTGAGTAAGTCTCACAGAGCTGATAAGAAATGTTAAGTATAAGCACATCGTAAGTGATGCACTCAGAAAGCAGAGTGACTCTAAAAGCCCAGGGACTACCTGAGAATGGAGACTCAAGAAAGCTGGATGCAGAATGCAGAATACAGAATCAGAATGAAGAAGAATCAGAATCAGAATGGTGAATCAGAATGATCTTCACCCCGCCGTGTAGATCTATATAAATCCTCTTCATATTCCCACTTCCTCCCTTGTCACATGACATCTCGTTCCAATGAGAGCCGATATACGTCATCACCCTGTCGTTATATAGATGAAGTGTCTGTCCTTGACAGAAAAAGCACATGATATGGGGTAATTTTACGTCCCAACAACGAAATTATGTATCTTCCTCTTGCTGTTGCGTACGTTTCCAAGAACCTTCCAAAATTAACCTTCCTGGACTATTGCGAGACACCAAGTAGCCTGTTAGTGCAAGACCTGTCTTGACATTACCAAGGAATATTCTAATAAATTACAATTAAACATTATTTCTCGTTCTTACGTACAATTACATAAGTGATGATGATGGACGTTAATAAGTGCACCGGGCGGTACACCTCCGCGCCGCTAATTTAAACATTGCGCCAGTTGGAACTCCCCTACTGGAGGAAACCTGAACTTTAACAACCATGTTAATTCTAAAGGTTATCAGAAGATGTCGCTATCTGTAAATTTTGAAGAGTTCTGAACTGTGTCTTTTTCGATTTATTTTTGTTTTCTCTGTAGTGAGAAATGTGAACATTCACTTCTAGATGGCACTACTGAAGAAATACAACGGTGCACCCTAGTGCGAAGTGAAGGAACTGGGTTTTTTTTTTGAAGAATTTTAGTATGCATAAGTTTGTTCTTTGTTAAATTTCTTTCAGTCATTGTTTAGGTTGGCTGTATAACCCTTCTCTTTCCACCAGTTTTGAATTCGACCAATGAGTAATTTTTGTAATTAATTTTCCACCAATCCTAGATGTCTTCTTCAGTTTTGACTTGTAATCTTTTGGCCATCCAATAAAAAGCTTGTGGGCGGGTGTTATCATTCATGAAAGGTCTCGAATGTTCCGCGAGGGTATATAAACTGCTGATTTTCGGGTCTCCGCGCCACTTCTGTAACATCTCTCAAAGTGTAATTATGTAGCAGGGGGCGGGAAGCGCCTCTTTCGTCGGGCAGCAGTTCATCCATAAGGTAATGGCCTTTTAATAACTTATTTTCTTGCTAGCTCAGCAGTTTAACCCTCGGGGCGGGTTCGAAACTTTTATCATGTAACTTTCCTTTAAAATGTAAAAGACTCTTGATATAAATTCTGTCTCTTTAACTACAAATTGGGATAGAGAGTGCCTAACCCTTTCGAGTTCCCACTCATATTGTTTTCCCCCTGAAACTGCGAGATCGATCACTATCCGTTCAATGGCATTAATTTTTCTTCCATCTCGATGATGTGTTTTACACACATTTCCCAACACTGAGGGGTCACTAGTTCAATCTCCTCCAGCAGCAGTTTTCTTACTTCCACTAGGGTGAAAGTTTTGTTGTTCTGAGCCACCTGGCCCTTAACCTGGCTCCACACGCTTTCAATTGGATTTAAAGAACAATGGTACAGAGGTAACCTTACAACTTGCCTTCCCGATTGCAATGCGATATCATCTACTCAATACGTGCCACACGAGTCCTTAATATGCTGTGGGATGACATTAAGAAGTTCCAACTTGACACTGTTCGGTTTGTAAGGGATTCCCTTCCCGTCCAGAAACTTAATTATATCTCCCTTTTTCCATGCTGGATTGGGCAGTTTCTCAATTCTAACCTTTGGCTTCAAGACGAGTAAGAACATTCACAAAAACATTCTTCGAATACATCTCCATTTCCTTGTGATAGTCTTTTGTGGAGTTAGATTCAAAACACGGTGACCCTTCTTCCACGAAACCTTTCTCGTTGCCGATATGCATACTTATCAAGCGTTTCCCCTTCCCTGAAGGATTCTTTAAGCCGCTTGATAATCCCTTCAAGAATGTGTCCTTACTGGATTTGATAGTTTTATCACTCCATACTTTCGCACAAGTATGTCTCATCCAAGTAATGAAGTGGTCTTCCCTCCTCCCGAATCTTTCTTATCTTACGCAAATAACGTCTTCACAACAACCTCTCAATAAGCAGTGGTTAGTGACTACGAGACATAAACTTGATATTAAGTTTTTAAAAGCCTATGAAGCATTGCACACGAAAATGAACGCAGGGTTTCATCACACTTCACAGACTCTAAGATCTTGTCAACAGTTGGTATTTCACTTCTAAAGAAAAACTTGTGAACTTCTGACTAAATTGCGTCCTTAGTGAAACAATCATACTTGTCCACTAAACACATTTCATTCAGACATTTTTTCAGTGAAACAACTGTTCCTACAGTTTTAAGTTCCTTTCCAGCATGATAAATACTAGTCCTAGAAAAGCCAGTAGTAGCACCTACTAACCTCGTCACATTTTCAAGAGTACTACCAGGAATTGCGTCACTAAACTTCTTAAAACCGCTGAGAACACAATATTTTTCTCCAGTTCTCAATGCTTTTCCCTTCTTATGCTTTTTGTGAGAAATGCCGGGTTCATCCATCTTCACTCCCAATGGAATTTTAACAAAGGTTAAGTAAACGTAAATTGAAGAGATTAACTGACAAAGACTGACTACCAACTTAATCAGTAACGATATATTACTAAATATTAGCATGAAAGAAACTCGTAATGATATCCAGTCACCAGCGTGCCAATAACACCCAGAACACACCAGTAAACAGAAAGTACATGGGTTGTATGTTAGCTAAATGAGCCACTACTGAGTACTGCAATGGCTGTTCTGCTGTTGACACATCACTACTCTCACAAGGCACTTCAATGCAGGAGTATCAATTATAAATTGAAACTAAACAGCTTTCTAAAAGTGAAAAGTGAAGAATAATGGATTTAGATGACGTACATAATTTTTACGCGGAAATAACATTACTTAACAAATGTAAAGTGACATACATAGATGATGTACATAACTTTTACGTGGAAATAACAATACTTAACACATTTAAAGCATTTTTAACGCCTTACCAAAAGATAGACAGTACTACCGCATTTACCAGTGTTTTTAGCATTTATTTTATCTCCCAGGTCATGTGAGATAGGATATAGGATATAGAATACAGTTCCAGATAATCTATTAAATTTTGTGAATGTAGATAAAGATATATTAAATTTACAAGGGAATCGGAAGATAAAAGGTCACAAAGCTATTTAGATGTCAGAAGAACGAGAAGCAATAGAGCCTTCGATTACCACATTTTGAGAAAGAAATCATTCACTAGCATTATTACAAATGACTCAAAACATTCGGGGCAACATGAAAAGGTGACCTTTTACAGTCTAATCAGCACATAAGATCTCCTTAAGAAGACAGGAGTCTGTAAAATAAATGAGGACAATTTATGAAACTGCAGCAAATAATGAATATTCCAAGAATTATGTTGATAAAATAAAAAAAACAATGAAGTAATAAACCCAAATCAACTTTCTTTAAGTAAGGAACGCAAAGAAAAGAAGAGTGTGGCAATGATTACACTTCACAATAGGCATTTATATTGATTAGGAAAGATTTTAATAGACATGGCATCATAATTACTAGAGCTGTTGATTTAACTGATTAATCGAACCAATTAACCGATTAATCTGATTTAACCCATCAATGTGCTTCAACCAATTAATCAAACCAATTAAAAATACAGTATGGTGAAGGAAAAATAAATTTTGCATGGCACAAAACCTAGGTAGAGTATCTTATTTGTGATTTGGTGTGCAAGCCTCAGCTATTATATGATTGACAGGTCATTAAAGTAAGCTGATGCTCAAGTCTTTATTTCAGAAAGGTAAAAGCAATAAAACCTCATCAATTGCTTTCTTCTAGAATGAGGGTTATGACCATTGCTTTTACGAACTATTGGAAAGGAAATACCGGACAGGCTACTGCAGTATATTTGCGGACCTTTACCAAAACACAATCAGGCGGCATAATGGGTGAAGGGCAGGGGTGGGGGGGAAGGTACTTGAAGGGACTGTCATTAAGGTATTTCCAGGAAATGTACTAATGGACAAATACTAATTGCCAGAAAGAAACAAACAGTAGAAAAAGTGACGACTTGAAGCTTAGTTTGGGTGGGGTTGTTATTTGGAAGACAATATATATTCACTTTCATTGTTTGTGAATTTTACAAGAATGCCATGCCGCACTATGATCTGTCCCGCTGTATTCCACAAGATATTGTTACGAATAAAACTCCATCTATAGTCATGATATAGGCTTTTGAGCTTATGCCATGTCAAGAAAATAACGTGAAATTCTTTAAGTTTCGAAGAGCCTATTACATGTCTATATGTACAGGCATCAATGGTAACGAAACTATATCTGTTTCACTACTCTAATTTATTTCACGATGAACCAATAAATGCACACACACACACACAATTCTAATCAGCTATGAATGGCCACACGTATTAATTGCTGTCTATTTACACGCCCCTCTTCCTTAGGGCACAGCAGGCCGTGCACTCCTTGCTACTCCTGCAGACGGTTAATCCTTATTCTCACTTCTCCAAGTCCAGACACCTCGTGCAGCAGCTGCGTGTAGACCGCTGGATCTGAACACAGGGCTACGGGCCACTCGACACATGATGACTGTTCGTTAGTTCGACTCCACACACAGTGGCATGCAGTGAACAACTAAACAGCTCAGCAAATATCAACATAGGTCCATTTACACTCACACTCACGATAGCGGCTTCCCTCACCGACTCACACCAAACCTCAGTCTACAGAAATACACAAACACACAGTACAATCTTCCGTTCCATCGTCTCCAGCCCATCCACTCACTGGTCTCTCTGACACCACAACAACAGCACATCATTCAGACCTCGGTGGGTCACCAGCGGCAGCCAACACCTCTGTCGCCCTCAGTCCAGCCACCGAATTCCAACACACTGAGTCTCACACTGACTCCACCGTGGAGCCCTACTCTGACTGTCCGCGGCTAACCTCCCTTTTAATAGCTCGGGTGATTTGAGCCAGAATTTTCACAAGGTTGCTAGAAGCAGAACATTCCCATTGAATCTCCAAGAAACTCACAGGTAAGCCGACTGACGAAAACATTAAATGGAAAGGCCAGCCCCACCCCACAAGCTGGCTGGGAGATCCCAGGTCGTGTGAGCCATCAGCCCCTTCCTGGATGTACCGAAAGGGGCTACTACGGGGCTAGCACGTAACAATATAATGCAAATAATAGGAAACATGTGGACAGAAAGACAGGAAATCCTGACAGGGAATGCCCAGAGCGGCAATAAGCAGCTACTGAAAAGCGTGGGCCATTGGAGCTTTATCATTTAAGAAATACAGTATAACCCAATTTTACATGACCTCGATTTAACGTAAACCCGCATTTAACGGAAGAAATTTCAAGTCCCAAAAATTACGCCATACAAAAATGCAATTTTATGTTTGATTTAACATAATTAACATTACGGCAAAACCCGCATTTGGCGATAAGAAATTTTAAAATTTGCAAGTATTTATTTCTATTTGTTATGGTTATGAAACATTAAGAACGAATGAAAAAGACGGCATAAGCTTGCTAAGCGTGATTCAAGGCATAAGAGGAATTTAGAGCGCGGACGCGTAGCGCTAAAGTGAAATGTCAGACTCTGATACAATCCGGCCGCAGCCACTGCAGTACAGTAGAAGTAATGACAATATATTATACCCTTCGAAAATTCCTATATTAACGTGTACAATATCCTTCGGTTACAATAAAAATCCCTTCACTGATTCATCCATCGTTACGGGCAAATTTAGGCCACGTTAGTTTCTACGTTATCAATATTCATACTCTCGACCCCAGTGTTTATACAACATGATTGATCATCTTCCATACTGATTCCTCACTACACGCACGAGTGAGCTCGAACTTGGCCGACCGCGGCCGAAGACTAACGATGACACAATGTTCAAACACTCGCGATGCTTTGCTTGCATGAACGCAGTACGCGGCTGAGCTCTGTTCGAGTGTGTATATCTGTCACAACATTAGAGTATAGTGTCAGTTTACGTAATTTGGCGTCAGTTCGTCTGTGGTGTTTTGCGTTGATTATCCAGCTCTATGTCAGTTTGCTCTAGTTCATTGTTTTAGTGAAGTTGACTATGGCAGCGAAAAGAAAAACTATGTGTCGCAGATAAAGTGGACTTGATTTGGGAAGTGGAAAGAAACGCAAATGTGCCCGTTAGTTGACATCTCTGTTATAGACAGACTAAACCAATTGGAAATGGACATTATGAACATAAAATCCAACAGTGCTAAAAAGCAGACTACCATCTCTGATTAATAAAAAAATGAGATACTGACAGTTGTGTAAATATGTACTGTATACAGGCAAAGTAGCTCAATATATTGTTGTCATTGTGTAAATATGGTGTGGGTGTTATAATTTTGTAGTGTGCTGGGAATCTGTGATCTCTGACAAATTAGTGCTACAGAAATAGTTGTAATTACAGTATAGTGTGTAGGATACGTATGTCCTTGTTTTATTGTTATCATTGTGTAAATAATGAGTGTTGATGCAATTTGTCAATACAGGAAAAGATTTCTGGAAAAAGTCTGCTTTCTACTGAAACCTCGATTTAAGGTTAACCCCCACTTAAGGTTAAAAAATTCCAGTCCCTAGAAAAACGCTAAATAAAGGTCCTACTGTATGATGTGATGAAAGACCCGGGTATATCACAGATACTGCGCGACTGATGGTAAGTTGAAGAATTTTGGGAAATTTCCATGTAATGTGCAAATGGACAGATACCAATTGCTACAAGGAAACAGTAGAAAAAGTGACAACTTAAAGCTCAGTTCGTGTGTGGCTGTTATTCAGAAGACAGTACATATTCACATTCAGTGTTTGTGAACTTCAGTTACAAATATGGCTTAAAAACCGATGAGAGAAAAACTTTGTGAAAGTTTCGGATTTAAACTAAACGAATGTGGTAAGGTGACAGACAGAAAGGCAGTGTTTTGTAAGAAATGCAGAAAATCGTTCAGTTATACTGGTAGTACAAGTAGTCTTCAATATCATCTGAAACATATTCATCCTTTCCAAAGTGTATTTCTCTCCCGCTTTACGTCATACCGACACAGATATGTCTTATGGTGACGATGGGATGGGAAACGCCTAGGAATGGGAAAGAAGCGGCCATGGCCTTAATTAAGGTACAGCCCCAGCATTTGTCTGGTGTAAAAATGGGAAACCACGGAAAACCATCTTCAGGGCTGCCGACAGTGGGGTTCGAACCCACTATCTCGCGATTACTGGATACTGGCCGCACTTAAGTGACTGCAGCTATCGAGCTTGGTCCAAAGTGTATTTATGTCTATCAATGTCATTACTAGTTCATCTTCTCAGTCAACATTGGAGCACCTTATAGTGAAGTCTGTGTCCTTTAATAGAGAAACTGAAATTACGAATAAACTAGTGAAGTGGATTGTGCAGGATAGTAAGCTGGTCAACACTGTCTCTGATCATGGTCTACAAGAGGTATTACAGGAAGCTCTCAATTCTTACACTTTCCATCTTCCCCCTAGAGACACGGTAACAAAAGAAAAAAGACAAGTTGTATGAAGTAGAAAGGTCAAAATTATTAGGTGAACTGAAACATGCAGAATTTGTTAGTCTCATGGGGAATTTTTGGTCTTCCATATCTAACCACAGCTATTTGGGGGTTACAGGTCACTGGATTGATTCAAATTGGGAATATCGTAATTCAACATTACAAGTTGTCACAGAAAGCCACAATGCCACTAACTGCACTGAAGAGTTTGAAGATGTAGTTTGTAAATGGGGTTTGGAAGATAAAGTAGTGGCTGTTTGCACTGACAATGCAAGTGATATCATTCTAGGAGTTGAAGGAGCAAAGTTCAATTTTCAGTGTGCAGCCCACACTCTACATTTAAGTTTAAATAAACCTATCAATGATGCTGCTATCGGAATATTACTTTCAAAGTGCAGGAAAATAGTGGGACATTTTAAACACAGCCGTTATCTATAAAATCAGCTTGATAAAAAACTTAAAAGTACAAGGCCTTGATGCTTGTAAATTAAAAGAGGAAATAGTTACTCGATGGAATAGCAAATATTTCATGTTCCCGAGCCTTAACACGACCCATCGACCCACTTTTCTAATATCAAACCTTTTAAAACAATTGAATGGGAGATGACAGATGATTTGTCTTAAGTCATACTTACAATTATCAGACCTCCTTGGTGGTAGCAAGTATGTGACAGGTAGTGTTGTATTGCTTGAGGTAACACACTTGGAATTATCTTTACATTGCTCCGATGTTGATCCTGGGTACATAGCCAGATTTAAAAGGACTCTTGTAGAAGATTTAATAGCTAGGATAAATGATTGGTGTAATTTGAAGACATACCAGGAAGCTACTGCTCTTGATCCTAACTGTAAATATCTTAAATGTATTGAAAAAATGGACCGGGAATCCATGTGCGAAAGAATTTTGAAGAGGGACATGGACAGAGTACAAGTGCCAGTAAAACCACGCAGCAAGAAGAGGAAACAGAATTTTGAAACCAACAAAAACAAATAGGATTCTGATCATGCCATTTTGGTTTTGAGTTCGACATCACTTGAGATGGAGATTGCAGTCTACAAGTCGTTGGGGGAACAGGTAGATGACTTCATAAACCCTCTGCAATGGTGAAAAACACACTCAGTCCAACTTCCACATCTCGCACGCATAGCGAAAAAATTGCTTTGCATTCCAGCTAGTTCAGATCCTGGCGAGAGAGTGTTCAGTGATGCTGGAGATATTGTTACTAAGAGAAGGGCGCCTATTAGTTCTGAACATGTCAACGTACTGACATGTCTCAAGTCCTGGAGCATAGAGGTGTGTGACTGTAGGTAACTGTCAACTTCACAGTTTCAAACGTTTGTACCAATAAATTACCAATATTGAAATACATTTAAAATATAAACATAACTGCTTTTTTATTTTTTATTACTTGCATGCCACCAATACCTTTAAAATTTTAAATAAAAAGTATGTTGTCTTTATAGCATAAGCCCTATCGAATTTAAAAAATGTTTTATGCCAGGTGTTTTTCACAAAGTTATAGTGTGTAAAACAGATTAAAATTCTATTAATTAATTAAAGTTGTTCAGTTAACCGATCAAAATTAGTAGTTGATCGGCAGCTCTAGTAATTACATATAAAAGAGACAATAATAATAATAATAATAATAATAATAATAATAATAATAATAATAATAATAATAATAATCATAATAATAATAATAATAATAATTGTTCCTTTAATTAAAATCAACAAAACCAATAAATGTCATAAATCAGGAGTAGTGTATACTGTATTAAATGCAAAGATAGCAAAAAACAACAAGTAGAACAGTCAGGCAGGAGCCTAGAAATTAGATATAAAAAGCATGTAAATGCAATTAAACATAGAAGATTCTCAGCAATGGGTGAGCATATGCACGAACATTGTTATAAATTTACAGACACAGAGAAAGATCTGAAAATATCACACACAGTTCATAAAGGAAAACTTATGGATATTTTGAAAAGCATATGGATCTATTTAGCCAAAAAAAAAATAACAACAACAAACTAAATTTGAATGAGCTCATTAATGAGAAGAACTTCTTGTTTAAATTAGCAGATTAATACATAAGGAAGAAGAAAAGAAAGAAACAACAATTAACAAAACCCCGGTCTTTGAACCATTCCTCCTCTTAGTACGAGTTACATAACTAGTAGCAATAACTTCCCCGTCGCCCGCTTGTTTCTCCTCTCTCAACAGTCAACTGGCAGCAAGGCCATACTTGATGTGGTTTGTAAGGCAGGCTAAAGGTGATTCGGTATGCAACAAGTTTTGCCTGAATCATTAAACGAGTACTATTCACTAATAAAATCAATTCTTCTCTTCATTTTGTCATAAGATGATTTGAATTTGTTTTCTTGTTTTAAAGGAGAAGGATATGTTTATCCGACTCGCATGATCTCCAAATCAATAAAGAATAAGGTCTTGTTGGTTTTTTCAAGTATTTGACAAGCAGCTTTCTCTGTAAGTTTCTAACAGCATTTGAATTTGAATATTTATTATAGATTCAGAAATTAACTTTAACCCATTCTTTGCGTGTTTTAGAACTAGGGAAAGAATGCAAAAGATCATGAAGAAATTACTGATTGAGAGGGTCAACAGTAGGAACTGCCAATACTTATCTTTCAACGCATTTATTCAGAATTTTAATACAGATGTAGACTCTTAACAAAAAAAATTATGTGTTTTTGTTTTGTAACTTTATTCTGATATTAGAAATAGATGATTATATTTTATAGGGTGATATATTTAATGATGATGTTTTTTTTTTTGGCTAGCAATCAGAAGGACATTTGATTGCTTTCAAGTCTTGCAAAAAGGAAAAATGCAAGACCGTAACGGGACACATGGCCAAATACTTGGAAGGAAGATGATGATGATGATGATGATGATGATGATGATGATGATATATTTGATGTTTTTTCTTAAATCATTTAACCAAGAACAGTTCAGCAATCATTATAAATGTTTATAATTATTTTATTGTATTAAACATAAATTAAGAATTATGATTTTGTGATGTAACAAGTCCAAGAGAATATTGGTGATTAATATGCTGCTGAAGAAGAAAACATTCTAAGTTCTCGAAACATCTATGGCCATTAGTTACATAACAAAAACTGCTAACAGTTTTGACAAGGTGGAACCACATATTTGAAGGTGTTTAAATAAATTAATGTGTGATTAATTTTGAGTCCATACGGACATTATGGTTAAAATAATTAATTCTGGAAAATAAACTACCATACATCTGTGAACCTATTTGTATGCTGAGAGCTCTGAAAAGACATGTTAAATGGGATGAATATGCAAATACAAAACATGTAGGTAGTGTCAACATAGGAGCTGCTACAACGTTAAGGGTGGGAAATGGTTAAGACTTAATCGTTTTGTTGTAATATCCTATTCTAGAAATGTGAGGAAAGCAACGGGAAACTACCTCACTTCTCATTTCCCTAGTACGCCTCTTCAGTGATGCCTAGGCCATCTATGACAGCTGATGGCAGAGCTGTTGAGGATCCCACCAGCGGAATCGCTGACGGACTGAACATACATACATTCTAGGAATCTATATATCTGTAAGGCCCAAACTCACCAATGACTGCTCAATTAGTACTCCAGGAAATTCACAAAGGAACAGAATGGCAGTTCACTGTGAGGAGAGGTAGGTCAATATTGAAGAAGAAAAAAATTTCTTCCAGTGGAAATTCCATCATTCCAACAAACACAGGGAAAAAAAACAAAATAATCATACAGGCTAATAATACCTACGTAATGCTAGCAGGACGTGTGAGGAACTCCTTGAATCTCAATTCAAAGGCCTGTCCTATTGTGGTGATGACATCTTGAGCCAACCCGCCTCCACACTCCAACACATAGCATGCTCGCCAATCTTTCAAGTCTTTAGCAACATACGCAACGAAGTCCAAGGTATCCTATAAAGAAACATTTTTTTACAAATACAGAGAAATACATATAAAAGGACGAACACAATGATTAGTCAGTACTGTGTTCCAAATCTTTTACCATGTGAATTTATCTTTATCTTACTTGTCTATCCAGCTTTCTTCTTATCTTACAAGATGGCCCAATGCCCATCCTCCTGATCTAGCGGGAAGCAGAAATGAGTTGTCATGGGTCTGGGAAAATATGGATGTAGAAGAACAAGGATTGATGAGGAGAGAGCATAACTATTTAAAGAAGGCAGTGTATGAAGATGTGCAAACTGTCCTTGTTCTTTTGTGTTTTCAAGTGTCCTTGTCTTCTTTTGTTCCCTCTTCCTACACTTGCTTTTCATTGTGTTTGTCCTATTGGTGTGTTGCTATTCATGTCCTCATTTTCAACATATACTGAAAGTATGTAATATTAACAGATGACATAGTCGAATGTATCCACAACACACTGAAGACAATGAGAAACACAGTAATAAAAGAAACCAAAACATTCTCGGCCTACACTAATAATATATGTAATATAATTTACACAGATTGTTAACAGTGATTTTAAAAATTGTATATACTGTAAATTATAGTTCCCATTTCCCCAGCAAGAATATGCACATAACAAAAGCACTGCATGGAGTGCACATAGTTTCCCAAGATATAACAACCAATGGTTCAAGGGTTCAAACATATCTTTACATATCAAACAGATGTTAGAACAAAAATGGCCAACCGGACACCAGTGGGATCCAAACCCATAACTTTCTTTTAGAAAGGAACTAAGCTACGCAAGTAGCTAATTCACTGATTTAACCCACAACAGGAGACTTGCTCGTTCTGCAGTTATGCTGACAGTAATAGCTGTAGCTAAGTTCTTTTCCAACAGAAAAAATATGACCTAGGCCAGCACTGCTCAACTGTGGTAAGAACGTTACGAGTTCAAATCCCAATGTTATTCGGCTGGCCATTTTTGTTCCGTATTGAACATCTCTTCGATATTGTACTATATGTACTAAATATGATCTAGTAAGTTGATAGTTTATTTCATGTACAATGCAGCCATGAAAATTAAATATTTATCCCTACTAACTGTTTTGATAGGTTTTTCTTAAGAGATTTCAGTGTCGGAAATTTATCAAACATCTCTACTGGTTAAATTATTCCACTCCCTCATTCCTCTTAAGATACATTAGGACAAACCAAAATAGGCTAACCATAATTCTACAAACAGAAGATTGCTGTCAGAGCTAGGCTACAACTTAACATAGTCGAAGCGGATTGTACAGTTCAAAATAGCCTTTACCTTGGTAATAAAATCCATTAAATTTCTTCATTCAGTATATACAAGATACACCAGTACTGATGCGACATTTCACGGACTTTAGTACAGGTCAAAATAAATTTCAAATGCTATCACTATTACTGTATTTCTATAGCATGTACCAGTACCTAAATATTATCCTTACCGTGTCTCCCCCTGAAGCAAATGAAATGCGAGGCATGTCATGTCCAGCTATGACACGACCTGATTCTAATGCTGTTAGAACTAGACTACAACTTGAGATAGTCAAATTCACATTAGCTCCAGCATGCTCCATAAGAGGCTGCTCTGCTATAGCACGCTGCACCCTCTTCTCGACCTTATTTGGGAAAGAAAATGGTTCTTCAATTAGCTAACAAGAATCAACATTTAAGAAGCTGCAATGGGACATATCAATGCAAATGTCTACAGAAAAATAAGAGAGTGAAGGGCCAAGAAAAGGTAGTCAAGAACTTTTCTAAATGTTACAACAGTTAATTTAGTTAAGCTTGAATCTCCTCATGCTTAAATGCAAATACAGACAAACGTAAGAATAAGTTGGCCCAATTGTTCAAAATATCAAAAACAAAAACAGTGAGAATCCCTGTTAATGTAGCTCTGACCTTAGAGACGGCAGTACAAACTTTACAATCAAGAAGTAAACAAATTTATAATAAATTACCGATATCAATAAAAAAAGGAAAATATGAATTAATTGGACAGAGAGGGAACACAGCACGAGAAATTGTACAAAAACAACTAAAGACTTGAAAAAGAAACAAAAATTTACCCTCCATGACCACACAGGCCCATTATATAATGAAATAGAAAGTCATATTATCAAAGGGAACGCTCTCGATGAAGGGCGAGCAGGTTTTGTCGAAGAATATACTTCCAAGAAAACTTCTTACAGCATTGATCACAAGAAAAATGATCGCTCTCGTGTATGAGTAAGCATGTGTCTCTGAAGGTGCAACTTGCAGGAAAACTACTTCTTGAACTGAACACAAGAATGTGGGCGACAAAAACAGTGAGAATTCAGAGTGAGTATCTGAGTTACAGAAAACTTTTCTGAATACCTAGAAACAAAAATCATGTTGTACTTTCAATTTCATAACCACACTTCTAACTTGATAGGAAAGATAAAATAGAGCAGGCCAGTACAGTACATGATAGTAATGCCAGATCCAACTCAAGACCCTTCTCAGGATTAATGGAACCTTCTGCATGCTTTCAAGTCGCCATTAAATTCATAGTAAAGCAAAGTCCACACAGAATCTATGATTTTAACCATATTGGTCGCTGTTGGTCTGCATTGACCGATATCAACAAATGTGCTTTTCCTTTGGATCTGCCTTGTAAATACTTAGCAAGTACAATGTTTATTATTGTCTATATTAACACATGAATACATGTTTCGAGAACATAAATTCTCTCCTTCAGCTCATAATTTAATATCACTTAGCATTTCTGAACCTATTCAAATAATAGCATTTCTATCTACTTAAAATTATCTAAAAACTATAACTTTGGAATTCTAACTATTTAACATCCATAAGTCAGTTATGGTATACCATCAACACCCCAACCTAGCAGGAGCTGGACAAGGGTAATGAAAAAGATGATGATGATGATATATCTAAAATCTTCCACTGAAAATTAATAATAATGTTATTTGCTTTACATGCCAGTAAATCTACCGACACAAGGCTGAAGTATTCGAGCTCCTTCAAATACCACCAGAATGAGCAGAATGAGCCAGGATCGACCCTGCCAAGTTGAGGTCAGAAGGCCACTTAAAATTGCAAATTTAAAAAACGCACTTTGCAGTGCATCACGAGACAAGTGATATGGTAGTTGTAAAAGTTGAAGGGGAATGCAGTTGTAACACATCATATACACACGCAAATACTGACCAATAGTGCACTAATTCCTAACAATTTCAACAGACACACTAGCTATTAACTAATGCAAGGTTGCCAACCATTATGAATTTAGGTAGGTAGTTTTCTTCCCTATCCTCTCACTATTGTTATTGGGGCCGATGACCTTCGATGTTAGGCCCCTTAAAACAACAAGCATCATCATCACTATTGTTATTTTGTTTTGGTGTTTTCCAAATTCGTACGTTCCTCATCACCCGATGGTTCATTCCAGGCAGTGTATTTAGTGTCATACTTTCATAAAGTGTGTACACCGGTTATGAACACTATTATCATTCTGTGGTTTTTTCTTCCCATTCTTCAGCACTGATCTATTTTATCCTGGATGTCTTTTATTGTACTTTATTTTATTTTATTATTCTCTATTTATTCCTTCTACCACATTCTACCCTCACAATTCTCATCCTAATTCCTCCAACTGCTAAATCTACCCACATCATTTGCTCATTTACATGCCTGACAAAAACTACAGTATGCTGCATGCAACAGAATTCCTGATGAACAGTCCTACCCCATTACCTGCCCTTCCCTTCTTAACATACGTTAAGAACACTTTATAATCTGCTCTCTCTTCCCTGTTATCTCCACTTACCCGAACATCATTAACCCTAAGTCCAGTTCCATGGCTAAATGCTGGCCTTTGGTACAAGGGTTCCCAGTTTACAAGTAATGAAAATCATTGCGAATCTGTATTGAAAGTATCTTATGATAAATGTAAGAAATTTATTACTCTTCCACTTATTCAACACAACTCAAAATATTAGAGATAAATCCTCATTAAAATGAGAGTTGGGACATGTTTCGTCCTTTATATGGGGCATCATCAGCCATATCATTACCTCAAACCATATCAGGTACCTGATTAAAACTGATCCAAAATCTACTACAAAATTGAATACATTAAAAAACTTCCAAACCATATACGGTACCTTGTATAAAATTGATCTAAAATACATTTTAAAAACTTCCAAATCATATCAGGTACCTTGTATAAAATTGATCTAAAATCTACTACATAACTGAATACATTAAAAACTTCAAACAAAAGCCGTCATTATATGAGTAGCTTGATTTAGGTACAAGACAGAATTAACAATATTGATGACCTAGAGCCAATGTTGAATATGAAATGAAAGTTTGAAGATACTGTTACAAAATGATGAAAATGGGTATAGAACATGCAAATGATTCTGTACAAAATAATAAGGAAATGCATTCCAACACTGTGCCAATTTTCATAATGTTGGACCTTGGCATGTGTACTTGATATAGTTTTATTCAAAAGTAGTGAATAAGGTTTTTTAACTAGCCCAGGAAGACGTATTTATGTCATAGTTCTACTTGAGCACCTATGATGAACAGGTTATTAGAGACCAACTAAATGAGGCTGTTGAAATGTCATTAGACCATCTTCATCTGTTGAGCGATAGTGTGCTTAGCACAGAAAGACGTTCATTTCATGACGTAATTCTACTCGAGAACTTATTTTAAATAGTTGATAAAAATTTTTTATGAGGACTGCTGAAATGTCATTGATTATCTTCTTCTATTGAACAACATTCTATGTTGATGGTGTGCTTCTGTTGTTAGAGTGCTCAGATGTTGGTTTACTAGTTGAAAGGGGCATTCAAAATGTGGTATAAGTTGTTAAATGTTAAGAACTCTTACTCTACGTGAAAAATGTAATATATAAGGTTTTAATTGTTTAAAATCGTTCCACACTGTAAAATAGAACATTTGATCATGTACATGTGTATATTCACATGTACCGAGTTGAATTTTTTAATTTTTATTTTTTGTAAGTAGTGAATTAAGTTTTGACACGCACAATTGTGTGGGTTCTGTTTTTCAGCCGATAGTTCTTATTTTGTAAAATAAACTATAAAAACATGTATTTGAGAGCATTTTAGTAAGTTTTTGACATACAAACAAAAATTCACACCTCCAGTTTTCTTTCAGGTCTGACAAAAGGTACTGCCACCAAAAGGGCAGTAAAAGCAAAACTCGTCCTCAGTGTAAAAAATGTAATGTTTTCTTGTGTTTGAACGATTTAATTGTTTTAAATTATTCCCCACTGTAAAATAGAAAATTTGATCATGTACATATGTATATTCACATGCATTGAGGTAATTTTTCTTTTTTTGTAAGTAGTGAATCAAATCCTGACACGCACAATTGTGCGGGTGCTTTCTTTCAGATGTTAATTTTTATTTTGTAGAATAAACTTAAAAAATATGTATTTAAGAGCATTTTAGTCAGTTTTTGATGTACAAACAAAAATTCACACCGCCAGTTTTTTTTTCCAGCTCTGAAAGGGGCTATACCAATTTTCATCACTTTGTAACAGTGTCTTTAAACTTTCATTTCATATTCAACAATGGCTCTAGGTCATCAATATTGTTAATTCTCTCTTGTACCTAAATCAAGCTATTCATATAATGACAGCTTTTTTAAGTGAAGTTTTTAATGTATTCAATTTTAGATCAATTTTATACAAGGTACCTGATATGGTTTAGGGGCTGCCTGGCCGAGGCGGTAAAGACGTCTTCGGTTCGCCCGGAAGGACGTGGGCTTGTATCCCCATCAGGAGGTCGTAAAATTTAAGAAATGAGATTTCCACTTCCGGAGGTGCACATGGCCCTGAGGTTCACTCAGCCTACACCAAAAGTGAGTACCAGGTTAATTCCTGGCAGACCGAGCTCGATAGCTGCAGTCGCTTAAGTGCGGCCAGTATCCAGTATTCAGGAGATAGTAGGTTCGAACCCCACTGTCGGCAGCCCTGAAAATGGTTTTCCGTGGTTTCCCATTTTCACACCAGGCAAATGCTGGGGCTATACCTTAATTAAGGCCACGGCTGCTTCCTTCCCACTCCTAGCCCTTTCCTATCCCATCGTCGCCATAAGACCTATCTGTCTCGGTGCAACGTAAAGCAACTAGCAAAAAAAAAATTCCTGGCGGCAAAGGCAGCCGAGCGTAGAGCTAACCACTCTACCCCATCAAGTGTCGAAGTTAAGGATAGTGGAAGCCTTTACCTCCCACCCCTCCAAGGGCCTTCATGGACTGTACGGAGATGACTTTGCTTTTTACCTGATATGGTTTGGAATTTTTTTATTGTATTTTAGATCAATTTTATACAAGGTACCTGATATGGTTTGGAAGTTTTTTAATTAATTCAATTTTGTAGTAGAATTTAGATCAATTTTAACCAGGTACCTGATATGGTTTGAGGTAATGATACAGCTGATTATGCCCCATAGGAAAGGGCGAAACATGTCCCAACTCTATTTCAATGAGGATTTATCTCTAACTTCAACATTTTGAGTTGTATTGAATAGGTGGAAAAGTAATAAATTCCTTACATTTATCATAAGGGTTCCCGGATTCGATCCCAGATGGGTCAAGGGTTTTAACTTCATTACTTCATTCGTCTGGTTCGGGGATGGATGTATGTGTCATTTCCAGCATTAGAATTCATCTTAGGTAGGACCCCCATCTTCACAGATGTGCAGGTCACCTATATGGCATCAGTTCGAAAGACCTGCACCACGCATCTCCGGAGGCCACACATTATTATTATTATTATTATTATTATTATTATTATTATTATTAGTATTATTATATTTATTTATTAATAACTCCTAATACATCCAAGCATCCTCTTTGCTGACACAGCCAGTTCGACTGTATTTTTCAAGCCCCATTAATACTGACAGCTCCCCATCGAATAGCACTTTGTTCGCCATGGTGCTTTCAAGCAGTCTCTCGCCTTATTTCATCAATAAATAAATCAAAGAACGCTAGGTTTGAACGACACACAGTAGAGCACAACTTTTTTATATTTTATGTACTTTAACAACATTCAGTAATGAATTATTACCTTCCTTTTCTTATCAGCAGTCTTCAGTCCTGCAGCTTCACACACCCTATTGATGCATTCCCTACAATAAAATATCTTGATTTAAATAAATGAATTATTTTCAAACCTTCACACAAACCACTCCAGTGACATACTTAAATCTACCTACACACACACACACACACACACACACACACACACACACACACACACACATATGCACGCGCACGTGTGCACGCACGCACACACAAAAAAGTTGTTCAAATGTCTATTTAGCAAATTAATTATTCTTTCTTATAGAAGAAATACACTGGCTCCAAGGCAACTGGCACACTCAATGTTTTTACATACGATCCGTATTAAGAAAAATTTTAAGAAAATAATATGTTTATTCTTTAACATAATGTAGAACTAAATAACTCTGACTGAAATCACAACAATAACACAAAATAAGTATTTACACATGAAAATCAATTTTCTCACTGCAAAACAAAGTATTGGCACAGTATGCCACTGTATGATATAAAAGCTCTCTGTACTTATGTTTCAATATCATGCATACAAGCATGGATGACACCTTCCAGATGATTCGGCATTGAATGTACTGTTCCAACTTTCAATTTCTCGTCATTTCAGGCAAAATTTCTGACCATCCATTCAAGAGAATATTCTTAAGTTCTTCTTTACTATAAATGGCTGCTACTTGGCCTTTTCTCATCCAAGATGATTTCACAAATGCTCAGTAAGGTTCAAATTTGAGCTGTGGTGAGAGTAAGAAGTCTTCTGGAAGCAGTATACAGTAGCTACTAATGAGTTAAAGCACTGTATATGGGGTCACTACCCCATCCATAGCATTTGGATACATTACAGGTCAAATTATCCCGCGCAACACACCAATGTATTTGTACTGATCCCAGTTTCTTTCAATAAAGGTCAGATGGGTAGTGGGTACAGACCCTCTTTGAGGCAGCTCTACTTCAGAACACGGCAACCCAGCCCTAGTGAGTTCTAGAGCACACTGACCCAGTGTGTAACATCTGGTACGAGTTCCAGCTCAGAGATATAGTTGGGGACAAATCATGACGACCTTGCCTCACACTACTTTCCAGCGGCAGCTCTGTGTCTATTAGCAACTTATAGGATTTACTACCTCTACTGCAGCCAGAGTTGCCAAATCGGCTACTGCACTCTACATGAAGAAAGGGTAAATACTACAGAGAATGAGGAAGAAAGTGGTTTGGCAGCCTCTCCAAAGCAAACAATGATCACTTAGAGCTCGTTAACCCAGCAGGGTGCAGGATGTGATTGACTACTGGCTTTCAGCTTGCTTCCAGGAACTGAGGTCATCATGTTTTGTCCCCAACTATATAAGTGAAGACCTCAATGGCATCTACGGAGTATGGAAAATCGTAAATGGCGGAGGAGGCAGCCCAGTACTTGGAATTTGTGAAGTAAATTAAAGTATACCTGAACCCTGTTGGGGCAAGTATCAAACATACTCTGAGTGTGTCAACCCACAGTGGGCAGCTCAGGAGAGCATCCGATCTCCGTGTTCGGAGCGGCTGCAAAAGTAATTCCTCTGAGGCTAACAGCCTCAGTTGTATCTCTCATCTATGTATAGTGATTACACGTGGGCCAGAAGATGATCCTAGCAGGGCAAAATTACTTAGTGTTAAATAAAGTGAAGAAGATCCATGACAGAATGATCATAACAAAGATACAGTTTGAGTTAGGAATACAAGATCTGTTCTAATTATATGCTCCACAAACCGGAAATCAAGAAGAGAATACAGAAAAATTCCTTGAAGAAGTGGAGAAATACATAGAAGACATGAAAGAGATCTGAATGTGCAAGTGGGAAGGGAGAGACTGGGAAGAGAAGAGATTCTGGGGCCATATTGATATGGCAACAAGAATCAAGAAGGGAATATGTTAATGGACTTCTGCCAGAGGAACTAAGTAATAATAGGAAACACTTGGTTCAGGAAGAAAAATAGCCAGAAGATTTACCTGGTATGAATGGGGAGACAGAAGAACAAAAATGTTGACTGAATACATATTACTGGAAAAAAGACATCAGAAAGTTCTTAGGATGTTACAGGTATGCCTGAGGAAGCCTTTGGGGGTGACCATAGAGCAGTGATAGCAAAGTTAAAAGTAGGCAAGATCACAAAACTACAATAAAAAAGAGAAAGAAAGATTAGGGTCTGGAGAATGAAGGAAAAGGATGTTCATGAAAAGTTCAGGAAAAAATTACAAAAACTGATACCAAGGACAGATATTAGTCATGTTGAACAGGAATGGAATAATTTTGAGAGCGCATTTGTAAGGTGTGCAGAGAAAACATGTGGCAGAACATCAAGAAAGGTAGAAAAGATATGAAATGATAAGAGTGAAAGATAAAGTAAAGGAAAAGAAGAAAATTTGGAAGGAAGGAAAGACACAAAAGACTGAAGAGAGTAGAGCCAAATATATGGAAGCAAAAAGAATTTGCAAAAAGTAATAGCCGAAGAAAAGTTGGGAAACATTCACCCAGGAAGTAAAGGAAGATTTGAACTGTGAGAAACAGTTATTATTTGGAATTATAAGAAACTGCAGGAATGAAATGGTGAACACAGGATTTGTAAAGAATAAAGGAGTAATACTGATAAAACCAGAAGAGATAATGAACAGATAGAAAGAATATTTCAGTAAAATGCTGAACATGAGAAACCAGACATGTGGTGAAGGTATCCAGGCAACAGGAATAGAAGTAGTAAGAGACAAAGAATCACACATTACAATGAGAAAGGTGGAAAGGGCAGCTAAAAAGATGAAGATGTGAAAAACTGTGGGAATAGATGAAGTACCCTAAGAAATTATCAAGGCTGCAGGACCAGCAGGACTCCAGTGGACTTACAGAATACTCAAGTGTGTACGTAGAGAGAGGAAAAACAAGTGCCCGAGGTGTTGTATGTCCGTCGCTCCCTTCTCGATCCGCCACCCAGCTACACGCGTGCCAGTGTGTTATTCTTCGAGCCTCGACGCGCAGCCCTCAGTGCGCGTGCCTGGAATGTCGTGTGTGCTATATAAAGGAGCTCCTAGCCTGTCCAGACGCCCACTGACCCCGGTGTCCAGCTCCAGAATACACCCTACGTCGAGCACGGAGGCTACTCCTCTTGAAAATGTGCTTCGGCCAGGTGGACTGAATTTCTGGCAGTAAGAGGTCTCACCTCGGGTCACCGCTCCTCTTGCCTATTCCGCTGTCCATGCCCAGTCTTACCATTATATGCCTCTATCATTCCCTAACTAATGCAGCTCCCATTATCGACTTAGTTTCGCTAAGTAGGAACTCTTCAGTCATTGAACTTACGTTAATGAACTCAGACACTTCAACAAGGAAGGACACTCTGAGATATTTACGTCAGTGCTTCTGATAGTTTTCGACTATCAAGAACTTTTCATGTCACAAGGACTATCTTTCCGAAATAGTAGTGAACGTGAATACTCCAACGTGTATATAGTGTACAAAGACAGACTCTTTCTCCAAATTCATAGTTCAATTTGCTTCGAGATAACTTTCAGTTTTGTTAGTGTAAATATTGTAATTTTACATGTGAAGCAAATAAAGAAGTTGTGCTTTTTGTAAACCCAACCTTGTTTACAACACAACTCTGTGGCAACGAGGTAAAAAAAAAAAAAAAAAAAAAAAAAAAAACTACACTTCATCGGCCCCAGTCGCCAACTCTGGGGCGACGGGATACCAAACTTGCAATTCATCTGCGCCAATCGACACTCAGTGGTGACGAGACACAGCACGAACTTTATAGGCCCCGTCATCCACTCCTTCACACCGAGATACAGCCAACTCTGTGCCCTCCGACACTTATACCTTGGCGACGAAGTCAATCAGTGCTCAGTGTGTCGCCCACTCGGTCGAAACAAAGTGCAAGCCTGTGTCCATTCGGTTATCAACTCATTTGCAACAGACCAACAAACTCTTGCGGGATATTGTCCACTCATGGGCACAGTGACATTATACTACGTAACTATCATCATTCGACATTGGCGCCCGTACGACCTATCACAGCAGTTCGCTTTTCTCAAGTGAAGCTATTACACTTCTTCACACTCCGGAACATCAGCCGACATTCCACAGCTCTCTGTCGTGCGCTCCACCTGTGTGGCACGCTCCAGCGTGTTTGCTTGCTCTCTCTCTCACTCCCCGCTATACCGGTCAGGGTCTCGCATCCAACCAGTTCTGACACACAGCTATACTTGCTCTTTATTGCACGCATCTCGCAATGGCTACAGCTGAGCAACTCGCTACAGTATTCCAGGCCTTACAGCAGCAACAACACAGTTTATGCAACAACAACAGACAGCCTTAATTCAGGCTATTCAAGCTATTTCTGTCTCTACACAGCCATCAGCTATTCCTCCGTTCTCTGCTTTTGATCCGGCTAAGGAAGACTGGTCAGTTTATTTAGCCCGCTTACAACAGCATTTCATCTGCCACTCTGTCACCGATGATCAACGCCGCCGAGCACTATTTCTTAGTTCGGTTGGCAATGCTACGTGTGAATTACTACGTAAATTAAGTCCAGAAGAACACCTCTCTGAGGTACCATTCGCACAGCTTTTGGCCCGTCTCACTGAACACTATGCCAAAGCTCCTCACATAGTGGCTGCTCGCTATAAATTTTTTCACAGCAGAAAGCAACCCCATCAGACACATACTGAATGGATAACTGAATTGCGAGGTCTAGCTAAACCCTGCCAGTTCATATGTTCCAAGGACGGTTGTGGTTCACCCTACACCAATTCTCTCATTCGGGACATGGTAATTTTACATACTCCTTAGGACAAAATACGTTTTGACGCTGTCAAGAAGAGTAACCCTTCTTTAGAAGACGTCCAGCGTATTGCTATGGTTTATGAGCTTACTACCAAGACTGCTGCAGCCATAGCTTCTCCACACGAAGTTGCTCAAGTCTCGCCTCAGGCCCACAAAGCCTCTGCTACAGTGACCCGCGCAGACAAGGCGCTCTCTACCAAGCATTCTCGCACGGGTCCCTCTCGTAATTTTACAAGGAAGCCCAATTCTAAAAGCAACTCGAAACTCCTGCCTTCCTGCCGAGGCTGTTTCAATCATCATGAACGTCGTGACTGTCGTTTTTTCAAAGCCACTTGTGAACGATGTAATAAACTTGGACACATTCAGACTGTATGTCAGAGTTCGCTCCGCCCTGCTAAGACTCCTGCAGCACGCCGGAAGCATATACAGCCCCGCCAAGACATGGAAGTTGATCAGATCAATCTTATTCTTCCTACCAAGAATTCTCACAAGATCATCGTTCCTCTCTCATTCTCTGATCGATCTGTCGATTTTCAATTAGACACTGGATCACCTGTCTCTATTATTAACCTGGCTACATACCATGACTTAGGTTCACCTGCATGCTCTCCAGCTGACATCCAGCTCGTGACATTTAACAAAAGGAAAATTGACATTAAAGGTCAAATCAAGCTTCAGGCTAGTTATAAAGGAATTCAGAAGGCCATTCCTCTTCTCGTAGTTAACAACACTGCCTCCAACATTATGGGCATGGATCTATTTAACTTATTTGGTTTCCAGATACATGACAACATTAACATCGTATCTACATTGCATCCTACTTCTGACGTTACCGCTCTCCTAGAGCAGTTTCCTGAAGTCTTCGACTCTCAGCTCGGAACAGCAAAAGACTATACAGCTCACATACAGCTGAAATCCGGAGCTAAGCCTCGCTTCCTCAAAGCACGTCCAGTACCCCTAGCACTTCAAGACCAGGTCACGAAAGAATTAGACAGATGGATACAAACTGGAATTGTGGTCCCAGTTACTTCTAGTCAATGGGCTACTCCACTAGTGGTCATCAAGAAACCTGATGGTAATGTTCGACTTTGTGGAGATTTTCGATCTACCGTCAACGCACACATCGACACAGATATCTTTCCTATTCCACGTCCAGAAGACTTATTCCGCCGTCTCTCTGGTGGACAATTCTTCTCTCGAGTTGATCTTAAAGAAGCATATCTCCAGCTACTTGTAGACGAAGAATCTAAGAAATTTCTAACACTCAACACTCCTCTCGGACTGCTCCAGCTCCAGCGGCTCCCATTCGGTGTTTCATCCTCAGCGGCTATTTTTCAGCGCTATTTAGCTCAACTCACTGCCTCCCTTCCCGGTTGTGCTAACTACCTGGATGATATTATTGTTACTGGAAAAGATCATCAGGAACATCTAACCAATCTACGCCTCCTTCTCCAGAAATTGAAAGACAATGGCCTACGAGCGAATCTCGCTAAATGTACATTCTTTCAGCCTCAAGTTCACTACCTAGGACATATACTTGATAAGACTGGAATTCGCCCTAGTGCACAGAATGTCTCAGCTATCGTAAACATGCCGGCACCTCAGAACCTCAAGCAGCTCCAGTCCTTCATAGGCAAAGCGAACTACTATAATAAGTTCATTCCCCGCTTCGCTACAGTGGCAGCTCCATTAAACGCTCTACGTAAAAAAGGTGTTAAATTTCAGTGGACTCCGCAATGCCAACTGGCATGGAAAACCATCAACAACGCCTTAATTCAAGCTATACAACTCACTCATTTTCAGCCCGACAAGCTCATCACGCTAGCTACTGACGCTTCAGACTACGGTGTCGGTGCCGTTCTCTCCCAGAAGGATCGTCATGGACAGGAACGCCCCATCGCATTCGCTTCAAAAACACTTAATGACCATCAACGTCGATACTCACAGATAGAGAAAGAAGCTTTAGCCATCATCTTTGGTATTCGCCGTTTCAATGAATATCTCTATGACAACCATTTCCTGATCATTACTGATCATAAGCCTCTCGTACACTTATTCCACCCTGGTAATAAGATCCCTGAGAATTCCCTCCGCAAGCTTCAAAGATGGTCCATGTTCCTTTCTGATTATTCCTATCAGATTGTCTATCGAGCCACATCCCAGCATTGTAATGCTGATGCCCTCTCACGCTTACCAGTTGGTCCTGATACTGCCTTCGATTCTCAGGAATCTGAATGTCTTCAGTTGGACATAGAACTTGAAGATACTGTATCCAGTTTTCCTATTGATGCTACCTGCATAGCTAAAGCTACGGATAGGGACAGTACACTTGCTACTGTGCGTACTTACATCCGCAACGGTTGGCCTCTTCAGAGCAAGCTTCCTGCCCACCTTGCACCTTATCATCGTCTGCAGCATCGTCTCACGACTCGTGCTGGAGTCGTACTCCTAGAAACAGGCACCATCTTCCGAGTGGTTATCCCACTTAGCCTACAGAAACAAGTTCTCGAATTATTACACCAAAGCTATTGGGGTATATCCAGAACAAAGCAACTCGCACGTCAACACTGCTACTGGCCCGGTATTGATGCCGCCATCGAAAAACTCATCCGTCATTGTGAACGATGTCAACTGAATCAGAACGCCCCGTCTTCTGATCTAGCTTCATGGCCTCCGGCTACTACTCCATGGGAACGAGTTCACATCGATTTCGCAGGTCCTTTCCTCAGTTCCATGTGGTTAATAGTCATCGATTCACTATCGCACTTTCCATATGTCGTGGATATGCATTCAACTACTACAACAGAAGCTACCATTCGTGCTCTTCAGAAAATATTTACTACAGAAGGTTTACCTCAAGTACTCATTTCGGACAACGGACCTCAATTTACAGCTACTGCTTTTAAGAACTTTTGTACTGATAATGGCATTCGTCATATCCTAGCACCGCCTTTTCACCCTCAATCTAATGGTGAAGCTGAACGCTTTGTACAAACATTTAAGAGAAGTATGAAAAAAGCTGTCTCTTCAGGCTTAACTAAAGACCAAGCATTGCTCCAACTCTTAAGCAACTACAGAACTCTGCCCGGCGATGATAATATCACTCCTGCACAGAAGCTCCATGGACGACCTCACAGAACTTTACTTTCTCTGTTGCAGCCTCTTCCGGCCCAGCCTCAGACCTCACCACCGAAGTTCTCAGTCAACGACAAGGTCTACACCAGGACATTCAAGTCCAACCCACTCTGGATACCTGGAGTCATCTGCAGATCGTTGGGTCATCGTCTCTACGAGATACAGACTACGGAGAAACGTATCTGCCGCCATCAAGACCAGATACGTCTGCGCTACCGCCCATGTCCAGCTATTGATGCTATTGCTAAGCCAGATAAATCTATTGCTGAACGAGCTTTAGACCATTTAATAACCATGGGTTCCTTTCAGGACGAGGCAGCGCCACTACGCCCAGTCCCAGCTCCGGACAATACAACAGAGACATCAGCAGCTCCGGCCCAGCATCGCAGCCGCCGCCAGCGCCGCCGCCGTTTCACGCCATACCGGCATATTTAGGAGGGGAGGGTGTTGTATGTCCGTCGCTCCCTTCTCGATCCGCCACCCAGCTACACGCGTGCCAGTGTGTTATTCTTCGAGCCTCGACGCGCAGCCCTCAGTGCGCGTGCCTGGAATGTCGTGTGTGCTATATAAAGGAGCTCCTAGCCTGTCCAGACGCCCACTGACCCCGGTGTCCAGCTCCAGAATACACCCTACGTCGAGCACGGAGGCTACTCCTCTTGAAAATGTGCTTCGGCCAGGTGGACTGAATTTCTGGCAGTAAGAGGTCTCACCTCGGGTCACCGCTCCTCTTGCCTATTCCGCTGTCCATGCCCAGTCTTACCATTATATGCCTCTATCATTCCCTAACTAATGCAGCTCCCATTATCGACTTAGTTTCGCTAAGTAGGAACTCTTCAGTCATTGAACTTACGTTAATGAACTCAGACACTTCAACAAGGAAGGACACTCTGAGATATTTACGTCAGTGCTTCTGATAGTTTTCGACTATCAAGAACTTTTCATGTCACAAGGACTATCTTTCCGAAATAGTAGTGAACGTGAATACTCCAACGTGTATATAGTGTACAAAGACAGACTCTTTCTCCAAATTCATAGTTCAATTTGCTTCGAGATAACTTTCAGTTTTGTTAGTGTAAATATTGTAATTTTACATGTGAAGCAAATAAAGAAGTTGTGCTTTTTGTAAACCCAACCTTGTTTACAACACGAGGATTGGGAAAAGGGGTTATAATACCAATATTCAAGAAAGGAGATAAGAAGATGAGTGGTAACTACTAGGAATCACCATCATCTCCCATGTTGCCAAGATAATGTAAAGGATATTGGAAAGAAAAATTAGAGAATAGGTGGAAAGCCAGTTACAAGAGGAACAATTTGGATTCAGAAGTGGAAGGTCAACAGGAGAACCCACTTTAATTCTGAGACAAATTATGGAAAAGAGCTGGGAATATGGGAAAGATATAGTAACGACAGGAAAGGCATACAATAGCATCCCCAAAACAAAAGTTTGAGAAAGCCTGACACACTGGGGCATTGGCAAGGAACTAATAACAATGATACAAGCAATATATGATAACAGTTACAGCTGTGTGAAGACAACAGTGGGTAGAACAGAATGGTTTGGAATTGACAATGGGCTAAAACAAGGGAGGGTGTTGTCACCTTTACTGTTCATAATGGTGATGGATGGCATCATAAAGGCAGCAAGGGAAACATTATAAAGAATGAATGTAAGAATGTTTGCAGATGATGATGTGATCAGGGGAGAAGATGATGAGGAGGTACAACAACAGCTGAATGTACTGAATAGACTGAACAATGGGGATTGAGCATAAACATGGAGAACAAGACAATGGTGATGAGCAGAGGAAGTAAAGAAGGAAAAGGAGCCATAAAAATTGGAGACAAAGAACTGGAAATAGTAGAACACTTCAAATACTCAAGAAGCGTAACTGAAATAAAATGGAAGAATGGATAAAGAAATCAGTAGAAGGATACAACTGGGGAGTACCTTTTACCACCAGGTATGGAGATGGAATATGGAATAAAGATGTACCGAAGAAAGCTAAAGTAGTAACGTACAAGGGATATTACTTACCTTTAATGACACATGCAGCAGAAACCTGGGCAATGACTCAGAGAGACAAGAGTAGAGTACAGGCAGCTGAAATTAAATTCCTGAGGAGTACAGAAAACCAGGAGGGATAAAGTAAGAAAGGAAGACATATGAAAAGAGCTAGATGTGCACAAACTAAATGACAAACTAGAACAGAACAGATTGAGGTGGTCTGGAACTGTCAAGTGGATGAAAGAAGAAAGACTGCCAATACAAGCTCTCGAAAAACAGATGTGAAGAGAGGATGAGGAAGGCTGAGATTAAAATGGATGGGTTCAGTAAAGAACAGCATAGAACAACAGAACTTGGATGGAACACACTGAAAGATGAAGAATGGTGGAGAGACAGGACAAAGTGGAGAGTAACCATATTTGCCCCCACCCGGTGTTAGCTGGAAAAGGGAAATTGGTTATGATTATGAAAATACAGTTTGAATAGGTACTATAATGATTTAATATTGTATGGTGTGATTAAATAAAACATGTTAACTTAGAAGTAATACCAAAAAAAAAAGCAACAAATTCCCCTAAACACAGTTGTCAGCCATCACTGCCTGGTCATTTTCATAAACATCATCACAATCATCAATGTCATCACATTCATAGTCACTGACTATGTCATCTTCCTGCTCAAATGAAGCAAACAACGGATGTCCAATGGTAATGATCCCTTCTTCTTGCTCCTTGATACTACAGTAAGTGGAGAAATTATGAGGTGAGAACTTACTAGTAAGAGATTAAAAACATCTTGTATAGTAGACCTTCACGGAAACTTCCTCACATGCCTCTCCCTGTATTTTTGTTAAGTGCTTATTTCTTGTTTCTGGAGCTTCTCCCCTGATAGCATTCCAATCGGCAAGATAGCAGCTTGTAATACTTTTGCACCATGAATTAGAATTTTGTGGACAAAATGCAGCAAGTAAAACCATGAATACATATCTAAATATCATTCTGGATTTTCCGGAGCATATTTGTTGAAAACTTCTACATTTACTTCGTAGTCATTTGATATGATCCATAATATTGTGAAAAAATGTTCAATGAGTTCTTCACTGATACCTGTAATTTCGGCCGATAACTCATAGTTCTCAAAACAACAGCGAGCTGTGTTGCCATTGTTTGAAGTGCCACTGCCTCCTACTCTTGGTTCATCAATGATCAGTCTCATTTCAGATCAAAATCTCTGTTAAATTATGCGCTTTTTCTTTGCAACCACTGCTTTTTCTTCGCCTTTCCTTGCTTGCCACTTTCAAATATCAGTCCTGCATGCAATGTGTAAAATGCACTCAATCAGTTCCAGGCATGTAAAGGAGAAAGTCCAAAATAATACTTCATAGTGTCAATGCTATTGCAGTCCACTACATTAATGTCATTCACTGTTTCTGGAGTACTACCATATATGTAGCAAACCTACAAAGAAGTAGCTGCCAAAGAATTACATATTTTTCTGTCTACCATGGTCATATATTATGATCTATTTAAAAAAATTTATCATTTATGAAAACGAGAATTGTGGCGACGTTTAGTAAATTCTCAGAGGCTTGCAGACTGAATGCTGAAAGGCATAACAGTCTATAATTATAATGATAATGTATGTATGTATGTATGTATGTATGTATGTATGTATGTATGTATGTATGTATGTATGTATGTATGTATGTATGTATGTATGTATGTTATGAAAACTGTTGTATGGATCAGGTTTCCAATCTGTGTTTGTATTAAACTGACTTCTGCTCTAGTCAACAACTCCGTCTCCTTATGGAACACTAACTTCATTAGCCTACAGAACCTAGGGGGAAGGAGGTATTAAATTTTGCCATAAGATATATTCTTCACATTGTCGCTTTGGAAAATAAAGTATAATCGTAATGGCACTGTGCACAAATTATCTGTATCACTGAATGCATCTGACAACTTCTGCTTCTATTTACAGAGTCTACTGCTACCATCGCAGTCCCATTTGTAAATCACACAAACTGACTGAGGTGTATCATTAATACCTGTGCACACTTTTTCTTGTACAGGTACAAGTTGTTTGACTGAAAAATCCATGATTCTGATATTTCCGTCAATGGACAACATCTTAACTTTGCTTCCGTAACTGTGCTGTACAGTGGTGTCACCATGCCTCTGTTTAGCTCCTATACGTGTATTGTTATACTGAAATTTAGATAAATTATTTTCTTCAAGAAAATGTGGAACAAGAAAACATGGGAAAATATGGGACAGGTAATGGCTGCTGTGACTCAAATGCTTTTCTATATCTACACAATTTGCAAGGTGTCATCTCACTAATATTCTCTATTACTTTAGCAGTGTCCCTTTTACTGGATGCCCAAAGTGAAACTTGAGCTGCCACTGTTAATTCTTGTTGTGATCATTCTTTTATTCAAGTATCTAACCTTCTCAATTTAGTTCTCAATCCGCCATCTTCAAAGAGTTTTCTAGGGCTCCCAACTCTCGAGGTGGAAGGAACTGTATTATTTGTTCGAAGATTAGACAGAGCGGCTTTATCCACTTCTTCAGAAACATGAAAAATGTTTGCTAGCCAACTGGAAATTTTTCTTAAAACCAGTCTCTCATCCTATAACTTTGTTTTCATTGCTCTTGAAATTTGTATTTGAAAGCACTCACTGTCAAGTGTTATGCAATGACAGACCAAGCAACAAAATTCATGTTCTGAGAAAAAGGCGTCTTTGCGAATGCTTAAAGAAAAACTATCTACCACGTGCATTTTTCTATAAATCAAATATTATATTCACATAGCACCATATTTTGTTTTTCTAAAATAATGTAAGCAAAAACCTTATCTGAGTATTTTATTTTGATAAAAAAAGTGTCTTAGACTACAAGTTATTTCAGAAATTCTCTAATGCAATCAGAATCCAAGTGCCAGGTGGCATTTAGACTACAAACGCAAAACAGATTAATACAAAACTAGCACAACATTTCTACAGGAAAGAACTATCAAGCACAATATCACAATATAGTCAATAATAACTCTTCTCTTATTACCCATTCCCATGTTCACAACTAAATGATGCAAATAATAATAGTAAAATCAACGTAAGAAAAAGAGTAAAGTTCGCCTTCTCAAACGACTTCACGAGTTATTTCGAAATCAGGTTTTCCTGAAAAACTTTTGATATCATCAACTATGGTAGAAGAACTAACTACTATTTGATAAAACTCCAAACAGTCTTTAGGGATCAAGTGAAACATGGACTTCAGATCACGTAATTTTTCTGAGCTTATTGGTTTTCCTTCCGGCCACAGATTAACCCGTTTTCTTGAGAAATGTACGCTGTCACCGACAGATTTTCGACCAGTTCTTTTTCCAATGTTTATTTCCGTGTAGGTTTCCTGCCTTAGATCACTTTTCACAAAAACTGACAGAGGCTCTGATTTCCTGTGCTGGATTTCCTTGAACAGTAACCAGTTTACCTTTTCACCCTCAACACTTTTCTTCCTGTTGGTGATCATGCCCTCTATTGCCGATGTACCTACAAAGTCATCCTTTACCAATTGGAAGACTTGTAACGGATTTCTCTTTCTGCAGGACTTAATTATTTTAATTTAATCTTCTGGCACACAGAGACGTTGCTGGAACTTTAATGCCGACACAATATCACCAAAGTCCGAGTCAGTTTTCAGAAAACTGTGCCCAGGAACTAGAAAGCGTTGTGTGATAGTAAGCTAAGATGTTCTTCTAGAATAGTTTTCAGCAACAAAGCTATTTTTATATTTCGATTCTGGTCCCCACATGAATCTGACCAGAAAATCTAATGTGTTGTGCCTGGTGATACATGAGCCAATATGTTTGTTCTTAAACACGATCCAATTTCTTGGCCTCCTCTTCCAGCATCTCCTTCCACCCACAGGTAACAAAATCCTTTGTCCTTAAGAGTCATGAATACCGCAGTGATACAACCAAAGTTGGCGTTCATAGAACACTATATTTGTTGGTATTCATGGAAGTGGCAATGCCTTTTCCAAATCGAACGAAATGCATTCAGTTTCTCTCGACGTGTCGTTTTTTAGCCTGCATGAAATTCTGCTTCATGAGATTCCTTGCAGGGTTTACTTCCTCTAAATGACTTTCATGTTCTTATTTCGCTAGTGAAGAATCCAATTCTGATGAATTCTCTATCCTCATGGTAAAAGCATCACATGTATTGCATGTGTCTTTCTTTACTGTTTTACAATTTAGGTTGAACTAGGTTAGAAATATTTTTTTATACAATGCTAAAGAAACAGGATTCACATAGTTTTCACAGTTGAGACCGTACATCACATTGAGAATAGTACCTGGGCTTAAATACTTTCCCTTGTTTGTGAACAACAATAATGTGATTTATACTTCGGAAATTTTGAAATGTGCTTACATACTTCACAGACTTTAGCTTCTGGTAGTTTATTATGTCCTCCAGTACTCCCTCTCCCATCCACGATTTCACATCGCTGCTTTTATTTATTTTTTTAAAGTTTTGCCAACAACACAACTCGACACTCGTAATGTTACATGTAATAAATATAATTTATGGTCCGTATTGATGATATCTGATTAGAATAATAATTATACTTACTGTATTGATTAGGTGGTCAATTTAATAAATAACTTACTGTTATTATTCTAACTCGCGATGTTTGTAAAAATATTGCTTTACACACTTTCCTATTGCACAGAAAATACTCTCTGGATGCATTCCGCTTCTCAGATCCTACTGCTCTGTTCCGCTTAATACTGACCTCTTTAACCATTCCTGCTCTTATTTGGCATCTAGCTTCATAAGAGCCAGCTTTATGAAAATTAGTAAATATCACTCGTCTCTCCTCCACTGTAACCAATTCATGGCATTTGAGCCTGCAATTACATTCGTAATCCCAAAATTCACTGTTAATAAACTTAACCATGATAGGTTAATATTGTGTTTGGTCCGTATTGACTGGTCTGAATGTATAATATAACTATTTATAATAGTTTATTTAAATCCGCATTGATCAATACATTCATTAAATGAAAGAAACATTTATTAAACCATACATGTTTCAGAAAATCTCAACCATTCCCTTCATCAGTGGTTAGATCAAAGAATAACATAATATGACACAATCTTTTGTTTTACAATTTGAAGGAGTATTGTGTCCCAATACATGATATCAAAGAGTAAAGAGAACTTATGAAATATTATAAAAATAATCAATACATACAATTTTGGTTGAACTGAATGAGAAACACTATTCAAATTTAGGATCTTCAAGTTTTTCTTCTTTTCTTCTTCTTTTTGTTCCTTAAATGATTATATGCTAGCCTAAACAGTGGGTTATCTTCTGTACATTTCTCATTTAAACTTGATTCAGAATTACATTTTTGTGTAAGGTAAATTTCTAAATTTTCCAAAACATTCATCAGTTTTCCCTTTTTGGTCGAATGTAATAATTTCATGTCATTGGAAATGTCTGTAAATTTATGATTCATTTCAACCATATGTTCTCCCATTGCCGAATATCTTTTATGTTTGACCGCATTAACGTGTTCTTTGTACCTTATAGCCAAACTTCTTCCGGACTGTCCTATGTATCGTTGTTTACATGTTTGGCATGTTAATTTGTAAATTCCTGATTTATTAAATATACATTTATTCTCTATTTTATCTGAATTGAAAATTATCTTATTAGTATTATTATCCATTTTGTATGTGACACTGATGTTCTTTTTCCTGAAAATTTTAGCCAGTTGATAAGAGTGCTTATTTCTAAAAGTTAGAACTACGAATTTCTTTTTCTCTTTTCGCTCTTTAATTAAAGTTGTTTTAGGTTCATTTTTCACTTTATTTATCATTTTATTAATAAATCTGTTTGAATATCCGTTGCTACGAGCGATTTGATGGATTATATTTATCTCTCTATTATGATTCTTCTTAGACATAGGTATGTTCGTAGCTCTATTAATTAAACTGTAAAATGTTGAATGAAAGAATGAATGAGTACTGGGTGAAGATCAAAGCCTAAAAGCAACTAAAATCGAATTAACGTGGTCCACAGCAGCCAAAAATGAAAGATGAAGAAAGGCCAGATTTCCAAATCCTGACAATGCCATGTACCCCAAACTATAAAATATCCACCACCATGCTTTTCTGTTGGCACTGTGTAATATTGGTGTAATTCAGTGTTAGGTTTTTGCCACGCCTTCTTTTGCCCATCAGAACTAAACAAGCTGAACTTTGACTTGTCTGAGAATATGAAAGATCTCAGAATTCCAGGGGTTTGTCACTAAAGTTCTTGGCAAACTCACGGTATTTCTACCCATTTACCTCCGAAATACATGGTTCCCTTCTGGGTAATCTGCCATGGATATCTGCACTATTCAAGATATTCCATACCGTCTGAACTTATAGTTTTGTTATAAATTATGTTGCAGCAATGTCCTCAGCTAATGAGACAGCACTTCTTGTAGATTCCTTCTAGGCTAAATATATGTGCAAATACACGTGGGTGACCTGGCATGGGTTTGTTTCCTGCAGATTGTTGTTCTCTATATTTATGTATTATAGAACGTAGAATGGAAAAGCCAACAGAAAGCATTCTACCAATCTCTCTGCAACCTCTGCCTCACGATTGCAGTAGAACACAACTTTGTCTCACACAGAGAATGATTGTTTATGTTCTCATCTCTTCAGTTCTATGTTGAGAGTCCTGAGTACTAAGACATCAGTCTTCAAACATGACCTTCTCTCGTATGTTATTTACATGATCCAACAGTACAAGGGTTCTGCCATGCCAATAAATTTTTGGCCATTCTAACACCAAGTTTTCATTTCTAAACAGTTAGTTCATAGTGTTCATGAATATTGCTGTACATAACAGTTTGTACCTACTGTATCTCTGTCCATATACATATCTTGCATATTAAGCTGACTTACACCGAGCCTAAAACTACAAAAGTAAAAGTTTTAGAAATGTCTATGTAGTAGATACTTTAGGTCTTGGCAGGCAAATGTTCACTAGGCATGGGTTACATCTGAATGGTAATAGAAAAGCAACTCTCCGTAGACAAACTGCTACAATTATAAACAGAGATTTGCAAACTAATTTGCACTTAAGAAAACCTATACCACTAAACTGGCACATACAGGGAAACCTGCCAGAAAACCCAGATCCTTAAATCAAGATCTGTGTACAAGGATCTGGGTTCCAGGGAAGCTCTCAATTCATGAGTCAAATGTAACACTAGGAAATAGTATGAATATTAATACCAGACATCTTTTAGTGGACCAACCTATACCAGCAGTCAAGGTTTCAAGAAACATTATGTAAATTCAGACCTTATTGTTTTTCATATCAATCTTCAATCCATTAGAAATAAGCTAGGTGAACTTGAAATATTCTTGAATTCATCTCCAGTTGATATTTTATGTATTAACGAACATTGGCTTGTAAAGGATGAGATTGGTTTTTATATCCCAGCAGGATTTGATATAGTTACATATTTTTGTATAAGTAGGATTTCAAATGGGGGAGTTGCAATATATGGGGAAATAAACTCTAATATGAAATACACTGTTTTGGATTTAGAAGAGTACTGTATAGAAAAGTTATTTGAAGTGGCAGGGGTGATATTTACAAATACTAAATTGATAATTATTTCCCTGTACCAAACACCAGATTCTGATATTCATGGCTTTCTGAACATGTGGGATCATTCTGCGGAGTACTTAGCAAGGTATCGGAATTACAAAATCTATTGCATACGTGGTATTAATATTAATATTTTAGTTGAATCCTCCATCAAGAAACAATTTTGTGATATTCTCAGGTCTCATGATTTCTATCTTGCCAATGATCAACCCACCAGGAAAAATTCTTGTCTGGACAACATAATCACTAATGTTCAAAACAGTGACTTCACATGTGGTGTTTCAGAGCATATATTGTCTGATCACAGAAAATTAAAAACTGATTTGGCAAAGCAACATGACAATAGGCAATTTAAACATTTCAGGAGGTTGGGAGAAAATAACATTTTAAAGCTAAGAAATGAATTAATTCACATCAATTTTGAAAACATTATACTAAACTCAAATAATGCCTCGGAAGCAACTGACAATTTTATACAGTTACTAGGTTACTGTGTGGAAGAGTGCTGTCCTAGAACTACAAAGGTAATTAACAGATCAGTTAAACTCAAAGGGAAGCATAAAGGGAAATGGTACACTCCTCGCCTCGCAACTATCAGGAACTTAATGATGATCTATAGGGGCCTTATTTTTTGGTGAAATAAAATTGTTGATTTTGGTGTTAAAACTGACACTATTTCGGTAGGTATTTTGTGAAATAAATTTTATACTGATCGATGTTTCCTGCGAAATCTTCCTTGTAGTAGCGTATGGGGTAAATGTAACTTTGTGATAAGGGGTTTTAAAGTAAACTCTTGAAATGTATCATTGTTATTAAATCTTAGAAAAACCAAATATGCAAATTGTTATAGAAATAAATATATAAATCACTGATACTCCGAAATGAAGTTAGGTGATCTGCCCTGTGATATACATTTATACATAGCCTACATTTTTAGATGTTGATTTACTTGTCTCCAAAGTACAAACTAAGCATGGTTTCAACATTATCACGATGCAGATTTGTGCGACAGTCAGAAAGCGTCTTTTTGTAAGCAGAGAAGCTCCTCTCGCTGACATTAGACATCGGAAACCATAATGCTTGCGAACACTTGGATGTAAATTCACTGTGGTCTTTTAGAAAACCTCCTAAAACTGTGCTAACACTGTCTTCTTTCATTTCCTCAACCAGATGTGCTTCCATTGCATTTTGCAAAGTCATATAGCTCTGGAAGATGTTCATGAATATGCTCTTTTTTTCCTGGTCGGAGATGAGTAGCTCAGATGGTTAAAGCGCTGGCTTTCTGACCCCAATTTAGCAGGTTCGATCCTGGCTCAGTCCGGTGGTATTTGAAGGAGTTAAAATACGTCAGCCTCGTGTCAGTAGTTTACTGGCACGTAAAAGAATTCCTGCGGGACAAAATTCCGGTATCTCAGCGTCTCAGGAAAATGTAAAAGTGGTTAGTGGACATAAAAACAATAACATTATTACTACTCAAACAGGCGATTTATTTACAATAGACCTACCAATACCGCCATATTTTACAGTAAAGACAGTATTATTTATCTTTCCTTTTATATTCATTCTCTTCCTCATGCCAGGATTATCCTATTTTTCTAGAAGAATGTTGGCATGCACGAATGCTTTTTTGTGTCTATTACAAATTGCTCTCCATAATTTTTCAACACTTTTACGATCTGTAAAGTATCGCCTATTGTTATTTGCCGCTTAGAATTATATTCATTTGCTTCATTCTGATTCTCTGCAGTGTATATTGCACGTTTCAACTTTACGAATATTACCGGTACACTATTGATACATTAGAATCTTTCTTGCAGCATCAAATACATAGAACCCCTCACTGTTGTATTCTTCGGCCCTCGAAAAACCTGTTGTGACTTCAGTTTTCGGCATTTTTATACTTAAATGTTGGACATTTGCTGGTAAATGTTCGTAAGTAATGAACTCTCATTGCGCACTGCTGTATCTACGACCGGTCTTGTATCTTGTTACGACCACAACGCTATTTGCTGTAATCGATAACAGATATTGATTTTTATCGACTGCCTTAGAGATCGCGGAACTGAATATACATACTTTCGATACACAGTACTTACTGCTTTGTGTGCATTTGTGTGGAGAATAGACAGATATGAAGGAAACTACGATAGTCAAATTCTCAGAAACATTTAAACGTTTTTTGGAGAGCTCTTCCGGTGCCATTTCACATTTTTCGCACAGAGTGGTGTATATTTCGTGATTATTTGCGCGATTCGCGCAATAAATAAAATTTCGCGATATTTCGCGAGTTCATTTTGCTAAAATACTGTATTTTTAGTACCTGGGAAGTCATATAGAGACAAGGAAGAAGATATCAAAAAAACTCGTGCATATCGTTATTACCAAAAAATACGGCCCCTAATGATCTATTACAATAAAGCAAAGCAAGGAAAACTGAGAGATAAAGAAAATTATACCCTCATTAAAAAAATCTACCATAAGGAAATTCAACTGGCAAAACAACAAGCTACTGATTATTTTATTAATAACTCTAAAAATAAATGTAAGGCAGCCTGGTCCATCATAAACGATGAAATTGGGAAGGCAAAGAGGGAGAATTCTGTGCCAATAGAACTGAATGTACTTAATGAATACTTTATAAACAGTGCCAAACATACAAATATCAGTAACACCTCTGGAGACAATGAAACTGCATACAACAATCTACTAAAGAATAGTGTAACACCTGAAAATAACAGACTCCCCTTTAAATGATAAGTTATAAACCCTAAGAAAGTCTGCAAAATAGTTTCAGAACTAAATTCTTCAAACTGTGAAGACTACTATGGCATAAGTAATTTTATTCTAAAACAAATTATTGACATAATAATAATAATTTCTCTAACTCCCCTCATCAATTGGATACTGGCTGAGGGGACTTCCCAGACTGTCTAAACATTACAGTTACAATTTCTGTGTTTAAGAATGGGGACGTTATGGATCCACGCAGTTATCGACCCATTTGTTCCAATCATATCTAAGATAATAGAACATTCTATAAAGGAACAGCTATCTGTATATTTTGAAAAGTATAATTTACTAAATGCTGCACAGTTTGGGTTCAGAACAAATAAATCAACCATTAAAGCCTTAGAAGCTGTTGTGACTGAAGTAATTCAAGGCTTTGAGTCTCACCACATTACTAGTGCTATACTGTTAGACCTCAGCAAAGCTTCTGATTCAGTAATGCACAATTTACTAATAAGTAAACTTAGCTACTATGGCATGAAATATTTAGAGTTATTATTAATTACATCCTGCCTCAATGACAGGTATCAAATTGTACTGGTAGAAAATCAACGATCTGGGGCTTTCAAAGTAAAAACAGGGGTGGTTCAGGGTTCAGTTATAGGAACTTTCCTCTTCCTTGTGTATATAAATATTGTCAATAATTTACCCTGTAGGTCAGTGCTCTCTGCAGATGATATTACTATCATAACAAGCAATAGAGACTTAAAATATGTTCAGGAGGAAAGGATAGAAATGCTACACAAATCATCATCTTGGTTGCAGGCATATAAACTTATCCTAAATAATAAGACAGAAGTGATCTACTCCCATTTAGTTAATTCAGGTCTGGATAACAATGATCAAAATTCTGTCAAATTATTGGGATTGTATCTGGATTGTAAATTAACCTGAAACACACACATGCAAAAGTTATGTACAAAACTGGCTAAAGTGATATTTTTGCTTCGCAGACTTAAAGGATCAGTTAGTAGTAGTCAGATGATGAGTGCATACTATGCCTTCTTTCATTCACACTTATCATATGGTACCATGTTATGGGGTAACTCAACAGGGGCTCAAGATGTGTTCAAGTGGCAAAAGAAGGCAATAAGATGTATTAAAGGTAAGGCCACAAGGGAGTCTTGTAGACCTATGTTCCAAGACCTTGCAATTATGACTCTTCCCTCATACATTTATCATAGTATACTTAATACTAAAGAAAATCTCATCGACCTAACAACTTGCAGCAATGTACACTCATGTGGCACAAGATATAGGAACTATTTAGATTTACCACATGTTAGGCTGAGAAAAACACAAGAAAACTACAGGTATAATGGCATTAAATTATTCAACAAACTACCTGCCCAAGTAAAGGATATGCCCCTATGTAACTTCAAAAGAACCCTTAAAAACTGGTTGACATCCAATAGCTTCTACTCAGTATCTGAATTTGAAGAAAGAGTAACACTGTTTCAAGGGAGGTAATAAAGGCCAACGCCATCCTAACACGTTGGTAAATTAGTACTTCTTTATCACTCTCTTGGATGAATAGTGTTATATTTATTTTAACTTTTGTGTATATAGTTGTACAGTAGAGTCCCGTTAATCCAAACCCCGTTAGACCGAAACTCCGGTTAATCCGAAATGAAATATTCATTTTTTTTAAATCTCCTTATTGAAATGAAAGAACATATTATTATAGAATGAAGATTTACTTGCATTTTATTAGTCATATTTTACTAGAATGACTTAATGTAAACATAATTACACATCATAAACCATCTATCAGTGGTCGTTTATCTTTACAAAGTCTGTCAGTTTCTTTTGCCATAGCGATTGGAACCTACTCGAAGATGCAGTGTTAAACCAGCATCTCATAAACATCACATCAGTGGGCGTAGCAGCGGAGTGTTGCTTGACGTAGCGTACGGCACGTTCTAAGGCGGCCGCGGCATCTGAATGTGACACTGGTTGTTCATTGTGGTTTTCTTCGTCGTCACTCTGTTCCTCATCAACTCCAGATTCTTTCTCCACCATAGCTACAATTTCTTGGTCTGTTTGTAATTGATGACAGTCAGCTCCCATCCACTCGCTAATGTGATTTTCATTGTCGTTTTCTCCTCTACGGGTTCTTAACTACCCTACTGTAATTTTATACAGTATTTTATTAATGTAACTGCTAAAGAATGGACATTTCAAATTACAGTATGTACTGTACTGTATTGTAGAAACTATTTTCCTCAAACGGTTGAGGCGCTGGCCTTCTGACCCCAACTTGGCAGGTTCAATCCTGGCTCAGTCCGGTGGTATTTGAAGGTGCCCAAATACGATAGCCTCGTGTGAGTAGATATACTGGCACGTAAAAGAACTCCCGCAGGAGAAAATTCCGGCACATAGGCATCTCCGGAATTGTAAAAGTAGTTAGCGGGACGTAAAAACAATATTATTATTAGAAAATATTTTCCAGTTAATCAAAAAATTTCGTAATCCGAACAGACTCCAGTCCCAATTAGTTCGGATTAACGAGACTCTACTGTATTTATTTTCTGTGCTTAATGAGATACTTGTAATATTTGTAACTATGCACCTATGACTGTCCATTGCAACTGCCAGTTGCCTAACGACAATAAAAAATTATTCTATTCTACAACAAAATGGGGTGCGCCAATAATTTTTGGAGCCCGTGTATTTCAACAGAAGATCGCAAGAACAGGTCATTTTCATCCATATATGCTAACACATATTCTACTATTTTTCTATGCTACAATCAAATTTGTACTTACTTTGCCACCTGAGATCGTGTTTCAAAATCCAGACTTTTCATAGAAGTAAGAATTTCCAAACATCCAACATACTGAAAAAGAAAAAAGGATATGGATTTTAAAAAAGTTCCTGGAAAAGATTAGTGACATTACAGTTTTGAAATCTATACAACAAATGCTTCACTTCCTTAAACTGTTACATAAATTTGGAAGCAGAAATGATCTCATTGGAGGCTGAGAAGAGACAGATATAGTGGAAAGAGCCTATTTCTTTAAAGATGGTAGTGCATAAAGATGTGGAGACTGTCCCTGTCCTCTTGTACTTTCATGTTTTTCCTTGTCCTCTCTTTCTATTACTCCCTCTTCCTATACTAACATGGGATTTACTTCATCCTTTTATGCATTTCTTTTCATGTTCCTATCTTTGTAAGACTTGATTTGACACTTTTTGGTTCCTTTCCAATACTTAATTTGATATTTTAAACAATTAACACGTTCAGTGGCATGTGGGTATGTGAGAGTAGTCAAGTTTTTCAACTTCACATCCCCATATAGGATCCTACGTTCGTTTGAAACCCAGAACTGTGCAAACCCATTTGGGTGCACAGAAAGTGTGCGTTTCTAAGCTGTATAAAGTCTCTTCCTGCCATCTGTTGGCAGTCTATTTAAGTACGTGCATAGTCCACCTTCCATTCCTCAATTCCTGTTTTGGCACAACCCCATATGGGTACGTCATGATTGCTTTGTAGGTTAAGAATAAATTCAATACAATATATCAAATAAATGATATTATGTAAGTCGGACTAGTTTCAGCCACTCAGTGGCCATCTTCAGCCAAATAAAAATTAAATTATGTGATAACTAAAACATATGTATACCAGAAAAAGACAATGTTGTAGGAATAATTATAACATTAAAATATATATAATAAAAAAATTAAGGTTATGATCTTCTTGTCACAATATGATGTCGTTAAATTGACTTAGGACCTCAGGTAAAGAAGTAAATCTCTAATGTCAGATGTAGAACAAGCACTGACTTGCTGGAGAAAACAGGCAGGCCATGTAAACACAGGAGTGGATAGGGAACTGACTTGCTGTCAGTGCTGTCACTATCTTTGTCTGGTATACATATGTTTTAGTTATCACATACATACATACATACATACATACATACATACATACATACATACATACATTCATTATCATTATAGACTGTTATGCCTTTCAGCATTCAGTCTGCAAGCCTCTGTGAATTTACTAAACGTCGCCACAATTCTCGATTTGCAACTAGTGTTGTAGCCTCATTTAGTTCTATAGGTCTTATCTTTAAATCGTTAGAAACTGAGTCTAACCATCGTCGTCTTGGTCTATCTCTACTTCTCTTACCCTCCATAACAAGAGACCATTATTCTCCTAGGTAACCAATCCTCCTCCATTCGCCTCACATGATCCCACCACCGAAGCCGGTTTATGCGTACAGCTTCATCCATCGAGTCCATTCCTAAATTAGCCTTTATCTCCTCATTCCAAGTACCCTCCTGCCATTGTTCCCACCTGTTGGTACCAGCAATCATTCTTGCTACTTTCATGTCTGTTACTTCTAACTTATGAATAAGATATCCTGAGTCCACCCAGCTTTCGCTCCCGTACAGCAAAGTTGGTCTGAAAACAGACCGATGTAAAGATAGTTTCGTCTGGGAGCTGACTTCCTTCTTACAGAATACTGTTGATCGTAACTGCAAGCTCACTGCATTAGCTTTACGACACCTTGATTCAATCTCACTTCCTATATTACCATCCTGGGAGAACACACAACCTAAATACTTGAAATTATCAACCTGTTCTAGCTTTGTATCACCAACCTGACATTCAATTCTGTTGAATTTCTTACCTACTGACATCAATTTGGTCTTCGAGAGGATAATTTTCATACCATACTCATTACATCTATTTTCAAGTTCCAAGATATTAGACTGCAGGCTTTCGGCACAATCTGCCATTAAGACCAAGTCGTCAGCATAGGCCAGACTGCTTACTACATTTCCACCTAACTGAATCCCTCCCTGCCATTTTATACCTTTCAGCAGATGATCCATGTAAACTACGAACAACAAAGGTGAAAGATTACAGCCTTGTCTAACCTCTGTAAGTACCCTGAACCAAGAACTCATTCTACCATCAATTCTTACTGAAGCCCAATTGGCTACATAAATGCCTTTGATTGATTTTAATAATCTACCTTTAATTCCATAGTTCCCCAATATAGCGAACATCTTTTCCCTCGGTACCCTGTCATATGCTTTCTCTAGATCTACGAAACATGAACACAACTGCCTATTCCTCTCGTAGCATTTTTCAATTACCTGGCGCATACTGAAAATCTGATCCTGACAGCCTCTCTGTGGTCTGAAACCACATTGGTTTTTAACGACTGATCGCACGCTACCTTCCAAGATGTCAGTGAATACTTTGCCTGGTATACTAATCAATGAGACACCTCAATAGTTGTTGCAATCCTTCCTGTTCCCCTGTTTATAGATTGATGCAATTACTGCTTTTGTCCAATCTGAAGGTACCTTACCAACACTCCATGCTAATCTTACTACTTTATGAAGCCATTTCATCCCTGCTTTCCCACTATATTTCACCATTTCAGGTCTAATTTCATCTATTCCTGCTGCTTTATGACAACGGAGTTTATTTACCATCCTTTCCACTTCCTCAAGCGTAATTTCACCAACATCATTTTCCTCCTCCCCATGAGCTTGGCCGTTCGCAACACCACCAGGATGATTTCCTTTTACATTCAATCAATCAATCAGTCAATACTGATCTGCATTTAGGGCAGTCACCCAGGTGGCAGATTCCCTATCTGTTGCTTTCCTAGCCTCTTCCTAAATGATTTCAAAGAAATTGGAAATTTACTGAACATCTTCCTTGGTAAGTTATTCCAATCCCTAACTCCCCTTCCTATAAATGAATATTTGCCCCATTTTGTCCTTTTGAATTCCAACTTTATCTTCATATTGTGATCTTTCCTACTTTTATAAATGCCACTCAAACTTATTCGTCTACTAATGTCATTCCACGCCATCTCTCCGCTGACAGCTCGGAACATACCACTTAGATCAAAAATTAGATGTATGGCTTTTCAGGCGTATGCTCTATTAACCAGCATTTCGTCTTAGGTCTGACACTAGACTCTTCAGAGTGGGATGTGTCAGACCCTACCCACTGATGCTGGGGTGTATGCAGGTGAACTTATCACAAGCCTTTTATTAGGCACAGTCTCTCTCTCCATGGGAACTTAGAATTTCCATTTAGAATTTCCACATACCACTTAGTCGAGCAGCTCTTCTTCTTTCTCTCAATTCTTCCCAACCCAAACATTGCAACATTCTTGTAACGCTACTCTTTTGTCGGAAATCACCCAGAACAAATCGAGCTGCTTTTCTTTGGATTTTTTCCAGTTCTTCAATCAGGTAATCCTGGTGAGGGTCCCATACACTGGAACAATACTCTAGTTGGGGTCTTACCAGAGACTTATATGCACTCTCCTTTACATCCTTACTACAACCCCTAAACACCCTCATAACCATGTGCAGAGATCTGTACGATTTATTTACAATCCCATTTATGTGATTACCCCAATGAAGATCTTTCCGTATATTAACACCCAGATACTTACAATGATCCCCAAAAGGAACTTTCACCCCATCAACGCAGTAATTAAAACTGAGAGGACTTTTCCTATTTGTGAAACTCACAACCTGACTTTTAACTCCGTTTATCAACATACCATTGCCTGCTGTCCATCTCACAACATTTTCGAGGTCACGTTGCAGTTGCTCACAATCTTGTAACTTATTTATCACTCTATAGAGAATAACATCATCCGCAAAAAGCCTTACCTCTGATTCCACTCCTTTATTCATATCATTTATATATATAAGAAAACATAAAGGTCCGATAATACTGCCTTGAGGAATTCCCCTCTTAATTTTTACAGGGTCAGATAAAGCTTCACCTACTCTAATTCTCCGAGATCTATTTTCTAGAAATATAGCAACCCATTCAGTCACTCTTTTGTCTAGTCCAATTGCACTCATTTTTGCCAGTAGTCTCCCATGATCCACCCTATCAAATGCTTTAGACAGGTCAATCGCCATACAGTCCATTTGACCTCCATTTGCTATATCTTGCTGGAATCCTACAAGTTGAGCTTCAGTGGAATAACCTTTCCTAAAACCGAACTGCCTACTATCGAATCAGTTATTAATTTCACAAACATGTCTAATATAATCAGAAAGAATGCCTTCCCAAAGCTTACATACAATGCATGTCAAACTTACTGGCCTGTAATTTTTAGCTTTATGTCTATCACCCTTTCCTTTATACACAGGGGCTACTATAGCAACTCTCCATTCATGTGGTATAGCTCCTCCGACCAAACAATAATCAAATAAGTACTTCAGATATGGTACTACATCCCAACCCATTGTGTTTAGTATATCCCCAGAAATCTGATCAATTCCAGCTGCTTTTCTAGTTTTCAACTTTTGTATCTTATTGTAAATGTCATTGTTATAATATGTCAATTTTATTACTTCTTTGGCCTTAGTCTCCTCCTCTATCTCGACATTATCCTTGTAACCAACAATCTTTACATACTGCTGACTGAATACTTCTGCCTTTTGAAGATCCTCACATACACACTCCCCATGTCCATTAATGATTCCTGGAATGTCCTTCTTGGAACCTGTTTCTGCCTTAAAATACCTATACATACCCTTCCATTTTTCACTAAAATTCGTATGACTGCCAATTATGCTTGCCATCATGTTATCCTTAGCTGCCTTCTTTGCTAGATTCAATTTTCTAGTAAGTTCCTTTAATTTCTCCTTACTTCCACAGCAATTTCTAACTCTATTTCTTTCCAGTCTGCACCTCCTTCTTAATCTCTTTATTTCTCTATTATAATAAGGTGGGTCTTTACCATTCCTTACCTCCCTTAAAGGTACAAACCTGTTTTCGCATTCCTCGCATTGAGAAGATGTTCAATATTCCCTCCACCTCTCCAGTGATTCCCTGGGATCTATTATGAGTTCACCTGAATTACTCAAAACACTGTTCATTTCCTTTTTCCCTCCCTTCCTAAGATTCTTTATTACAGTCCAGAAAGGTTTCCCTGCTGCTTGACCTAGCCTTTCCAGGTTATTACTATGGGAGTAATGGAGTCCCACTCCCATTTGACAGGCGAGGGACTCCTTGGAACATTTTAGTTATCACATAATTTGTTTAATTTTTATTTGGCTGAAGATGGCCACTAAGTGGCTGAAACTACTCCCAAGACGTATGTAATATCATTTACTTGATATATTGTATTGAAAATACAATTGCACTTCAATACAGAACAAAAATGAAATTTATAGCTTATAATTATGCTTTGTAGGGTGAGAAAGTCATTGTCCATCTCACGCACGAATTGTTTAGGTAAGTGTGCAGTGCTGTGAGTTTCCTTTTCCTTTAGGTCACTACGAGTAAATTGAGCAGTAAAAGACTTAGTGCAGATAGTCTGGACGATATATTGAACAAGTCGGACAATGATGATGTAGACAAAGTATACAGTTACAGTGATTTTGAACCCAGTACAGAGCAAATAGCGATCTTGCACGTTCATCCACATTGATGAGTTACAATCTTCAGCATACACTTCCCCACTGCACTCCGGGTTTCCAAGCCAGCTGCTGCAACACTTACGACCATCTTCAACTATATAGTCACTGGTTTCCCACATTGCACAATCCTAACTGCTAGGTTCTCTTACCCAAATTGAAAATTATACAAACATAATTATAATATACATATTCAATATTTCCTAACTACAAATTCTTCTTATAATATTATTCTATTACATCCTAATTTACCACATTAACATGATTTTAACTACTTTATATAACAATATTTTATACGAAAATATCCCAACCTAAAATCGGAAGATCATCATTTACAAACATTTCCCGACCTAAAATCGCGGATCATACTTTTTTACGGCTCCAGTATGAACAAGCTTACACGTCTCTCATAATCAACGGCATATAACGCGTCCCTGCAAAGGAAAAGGTAAGTATGACCGAGCGTCGGGACAGTAACTACTGTATAAGTGCAAATCCATATGGGGACACGTGTACGTGCACAATTCGTAATGACCAATACGACCCCATACGGGGTCACAATATTTTACCTAATATACATAATAAGTTAACCTAATATATCATAAATATATCCTCATTTCAGCAATCATTTGCTTGGTTAAGCCGGTGAACATTTTGGCACCAGGGAGTAACTTGATCTTATTAGCTCACGGTATTAGACGGCAATCCTTTGAATTTCGGTCTGGCACTAAACGTGTTAAAACACCAACTTGATGACTCACAACAGAACAAGGAGTTTCTGTGACATATTTATTTACACTGTTTACGCTCACATTGAAGCACCAAAATCAAACCTTATACAACAGAGTATTCAAGGAATAAGTTCAGCTTTTAACACTTGACAAATTTTTCCTTTCCCAGAACTTCTTCATTCTGGATGATCATGCGACCCGTTCTTCTGCAGATATAGCATACTGCTTACGCCAAGATATTTTTAGTGATAGTCTTGTGTACTTGTTATATAGAATCAGTTTTTCTTCTCTATTTTCAGTCTGAACTTTAGTCATTTTCAACTCATCTGAATTCATTTGTATTTCTTTAAACCATGTGTTTTTTGTTTTACTGTTCCAAAAGGAATCAAAAAGCTGTTTCAGGAGTCTAGTATTTGGTAAGTGATACATGTGTCCAAAGAATGCAATCCTCTGTTTTTCCATTGAGCCAATGATCGATTCACCTTCCTTGTTAAGTACTAAATTTAGCAAAAGTCTCCACTGGCCATCAATCTGGTGTTTTTTATTAATAATTGTCCGAAGAATTCTTCTACCAACTTTCTGCAGTTTGTCTGTTGTTGATTGGGTATTCAGTTTAAATAATGTTTCACTTGCATAATGTCAAAATTTAGCATTAATCGAAAGAGACTGCTTCTTGTAACTCAGCCAGGTAATTTGTTGTGCTCTTCTCAGTTTTTGACTTCTACTATGTATGGATGCTTTTTTATTAGCATTCCAACTTATAATCTCACCAAGATATTTAAATTTGTCCATAACCTTTATTTTCAGAGTATTGTTTAACATAATATGTGACGTGTCAACTTGAAAAGATGGCATCATTTCTGTTTCTCAAAAGAAATTTTCAACCCAACCTTCGCTGCTAATCGTTCCAATTCCTCTACTTGAAATTTACCTTCTTCAATACTATTTGCCAATAATTCTAGACCATCAGCAATTGCTAGACAATTTATTCGAATATTTCTTCCAATCTTAACAGTTGGTGGACATACCCTATTCCATTATTCACACATAATTTTTTTCAGCAGACAGTTAAACAACAACGGGATTAATCATCTCCCTGTCGAAGACAAGTACGAATTTCAAATGACTCAGAGATTTCATTTCTGAACCTAACTCTAGATTTTGTATTTCTAACAAGGGGGCATTTTTTCAATTTTTATATTATTCATTTATTTTCATTTATTTTATTTATTTTATGCAAAAGGCATATAGGACATCATTTTTTTAATGAGCGCACAATTGTAGAAAATTTGGAGTTGCAAAATTTCCCAACGTGTTCAAACAGAAATTCTTCTTTTTTCTCCTTTATTGTCTATCTCCCCTCCTTGGGGAATGTACCATAAACGTGAATAGTCGTTTCGCTGTAAGATTCGTTTTCATGTGACAAGTGAAGGTTGCTCCAGGCGGCTGTTCACAAACAATAGATTCTTGGCCCAGGTAGGAAAAAGTATGACAAATCCCTATTTTTTACCTTTTCTATGCCTTGTGCATATAAATAAATAAAATAAAATGAATTATTCACCTCTTTGCTTAATTGGAAAATGAATAATATAAAAGACGACAGAAAAAACCAGTCTCCACACAGGGAGTTGAACCCACGACCATCGAATTACCAGTCCGAGCTCTTACCGCTACGCCAACAACTGCTCGGCGTGCGCACTAACGTTAGTGGCTTATACCATGCGAGAGCCGCGTCAACATTATTATTTTTACTTTCTATACGCTTGGCCATCTGGAGTTCCCACTTCGGGTACTTTCATTTCTAGCCAAGCCCTGCATGTTCTATAAATTTGAGCGAAATCGGTGATGACGAGTAGGGAATGCCCCCTTTTACGAGTGACCGCAATAAGGTTAACAAGTTTCCGATGTAAACCAAATTCAGTAAGGATATGCAGTAATGATTCACGATGGATACTACCAAAATTTGTGACGTATATTTGAAAACTGAATCTTCCTGGGAGATATGTAAAGAACTGTAAAGAAATTCCCTGGAACTCCCATTCTGAGGAAAGAAACGGTTTGATTTTAGAAGAAGAGAAATTAACTAGAATAACCAAGAAAAAGGGAAGAGTTCTAACAACAACAACAACAAAAAATCAGTGAAACTAATGTATCATGTACCAGGAGTAACACCTCTACGCCGCACGTTTAAATCTTGCGCCAATAAAACCTCCTCTACAGGAGAAACTCTGAACTTAAAACTAGACTAACTTATAAATTTTCTCTGAAGATGGCGCCACTAAAAATGTTTGTTCTGGTGAAGTTTCCTGAACTGTGTACATTTCTACTTGTTTTGTTTCCCGTTTAGCAAGAAGTGTAAACATTCTCTCACAGATGTCTCTGCTAAAAAACTATGATGATGCACCCTGGTGCGAAGTGAGGAACTTTTTTGAAGAAATTTTGTACTCCTAAGTTTTTTTTTTTTTTTTTTTTTTTTTTTTTTTTTACTAAATTTCGTTCATTCGTTTGTGGGTTGGTAATATTTATCTTTTCTTTCCTCCAGTTTTGAATTTAGCCAATCCAGAATTTCTGTAATTAATTTCCCACCAATCATGTATTTCTTCTTCGACATTGAGTGTACCTTCAAGATTGACCAATAAAGTAAGAGGGTGTGGCTTGATTATTATTCATGAAATGTCTCGAACTTTCCCCGAGGGTTTATAAACTGCTGATTTTCACATCTCGTGGCCACTTGATTAACATCTAACCTAGTGTATGGACGTGTAGCAGGAGGCGGGAGGTGCCTCTTTCATGAGGCAGCAGGTCTTCAGTAAGGTAATGGCCGCTTAACATCTTTATTTCTTGCTAGCTCAGCAGTTTAACCCGCGGGAAAGGTCCGAATCCTTTACAATGAAACCTATCTTCCCAACATGTAATTTTCTGCCGTTTGATGTAAAAACTTCATAAAATCTGTAACTGTAATTCGGGGATAGAGAGTGATTTACCCTCTCGAGCTCCCCTTTATATTGGTTTGAGGTGACAACGTTTTGATTACTGATTTTCTTCCTTTCCATTATGTCTTAAATTATTCTTGTACGAGTCACCTCCATAGGTTGGGATTAGCCCGTTTCATCGGCCTTGTGCCTGTTAGGTTTTAAGAAGCTACATAGAGGAGTGCAAGTATCCGCCTCCTTCCTTTTGTCTGGGCCATTTATTTAACGGTTATTTCTTTTACTCGAAGGTCCTGTAGGTTGGGTACGAGATACCCCTGTTTCAGTCTGTAAGCTGGGCCAAGGAAGGCCAGAAAGTGTAAGACATTTTTGATGTTGCCTTGACTAGGCTTGGAAAACTGAGAGCGGGTCTGCTCTTTTCTAGTATTGTAAAAGTGCCTCTAGGAGGCTTAACTTTGTAATTCACGGAGTTAGTGCTCCATGTATTGAGGGGTGTTCTGCCCTTGCATAATATGGTGATCTTTGTAGAAATAAGGTCTAAGCTCAGGAATTGTTAAGTGAGGACTTAAAACACAAGTTCTGTTTATACCAACTCTCTTGTCTTAACTAGATTTGACTTTTGCTACTAGTACCTGTGATTTTGTTACTTGTTGAAATTTTTACAAAAAAAATATAACCTTTGTTAAAATTTTAAATTAACTTTGACTCTGTAGTTAGACCCATTCATCCCGGCACCTTCTTTCACCTCTGCTGATCCACCAAATCACGGTAACACATTATATGAACAATATCTATAGTCTCTACACCTTGGAAGTAAGCATTTCAAAATCCTGAGCCCATACCCCTCATAAAATGTTAAAACCTGAAACTACAAAGTGACAGTCGAAGAATCAGGCCTATACAGTATGACCCCGAATTTCTGTAATAGTGTTTTGTACATGACAGTATTGTTTATCCACATTTATTACTTTAAAATAACAGACATGAGGCAAAAGTATACAATTTTTCCTCAACAAAGACCACTAGAATGTGCCATACATGACTAGTCTCTCCTTCCTAGCCATGTATCTTACTTCCTCAAATAATTACCAAACTAAACACCAAGGTGTATATATTAATTATTGGTTTGTGCATGTCTGGGTAGTGACACAATTGATTGGTCGAGCACAACAGGGCAGCACAGCATGGAGCCTCTCGAAGGAAGTGTGTTTTTCATGTCAGACCATTGACTGAAAGCAAAGGAGTTTTTATTGTTCAGTGGTTGATAATGAAATTGTGTTGAATTCAGGAAGTAATGTGATATTTAATAAATTTCAACCAATGGCAGTGGATCTTTACTCGGGGCATATTGAAAATTTTGTACGATCGCTAATATTTTGCTATAAAACTAAATATATTTCTAGGGTGGGTTGGCAGTGACCATATCTCTCTCCTCTACAAGTTATATGAGATTAGATTTCTAAGAATCACATTTCCGAACGGAGTACTTCATACTGAAGGGGAATTACATACTTTTACCAGACAATGTATCCTTTCAGTTTATGTGCCTTGTGTAAGAGACACTGCCTCTTTAACATGGTATAAACCCAAAATATATCATGTCCACATTTATTAGTTTCCCCTTAAGAGACATGTTTTTATTTACATGTCTGGATTTCTTTGCAGAATGCATACCCCAGCACAAATAACTTGTCACTATTATCCGACATTTCCTAGCATGAAGAAAGGGCTGTCACATGCTGTTTTGAAACAGTAATAAAGAACAGCACCATGTGCTCATGAAATAAAATATGTTAAGTTTTGCAGTACCACACACAAATATTTGCACTGTCTGCTAAACTGCTGTTAGAAAAAAATCAAATTTCCTACAATATTCTGCCACAGCCCTCCCAACAGCTATAGGACTGCACACTACATGAGGGGATGCACTAATCTTTTACAAGGCAGAAACATATTAGAATTCACCGTAGGCTGTTATTACAATGGGTTGACCACTCCCAATGGTACTTTATACCTTTGAACAGGTTTAAGCTAGGGCACTCCTGACAAGGAGAAACAGAACAGATGCTCCATGATGCGATCTGTCGTCATTTCCTTCAATCAAGAGACCATTAGCCCATGTAAAGGGACTCATCTGCCCAAAGCCATTGGTCCCCGTAGGAAGTAGAGTTAACTGACCACTGCTCGACACTCTGCATTGAATAGCTGACTGTACAGTCTACTCCATTACCATAGCAGGGATGACCCGGCCAGACCAACTAAAACCACTAGGCCCTAATACCCAAGTCAGAAGTGAGGAATGTTTAAGAGAAGAGTTGCACTGCTCATCAGTGCACAAAATGTTAGTAGAAAATCTGGAAAGATAAGAAAAGATGAGACCCACTGTTGGATGAAACTGTGAATAAATTGTAAGGAAAAGAATAATAATGTTATTTGTTATTTGCTTTACGTCCCACTAACTACTTTTTAAGGTCTTCGGAGACGCCAAGGTGCCGGAATTTAGTCCCGCAGGAGTTCTTTAACGTGCCAGTAAATCTACCGACACGGGGCTGTCGTATTTGAGCACCTTCAAATACCACCGGACTGAGCCAGAATGGAACCTGCCAAGTTGGGGTTAGAAGGCCAGCGCCTTAACCGTCTGAGCCACTCAGCCCGGCATAAGGAAAAGAAGAAAATATGGAAAGAATGGAGAACATTTAAACGAATGGAAAAAGTAGAAGGTATATAATGTACAGGGCAATATTTTCAAGTGTATCCTTATATTTAAGAAGGCTGCTGGTGTAGAACTTCCTAGTGACTCACGGCAGTAACAAGTACAGCTGATAACATACTGATCCAGCTTGCCTACCAGCAGTCTGAGCTGATGTACTGATCATGTACACATATCTGCTCTTCACTTCATAAATGAGATTTTCTGTGGAGGCTTATAAACGGATTATTGAACAGCATATTTCCGTGTGCTGCAGGTTCTTAAAGCACAAATCTGCTGGAAGAGTAAGGAGATATTGTTTAGTTTACAATCTGCTTCACGTCGCACAGACACAGATAGGTCTTACGGCGACGATGGGATAGGAAAAAACTAGAAGTGGGAAGGAAACGACCGTGGCCTTTATTAAGATACAGCCCCAGCATTTGCCTGGTGTGAAAATGAAAAGACAGAGGAAACCATCCTCAGGATTGCCGACAGTGGGGTTCAAACCCACTATCTCCCAAATGCAAGCTTTTAGCTATGACTCAAATCACACACCCACTTGCTCGGTAGTAAGAAGAGAATTTTGTGATGAGTTTCGCAGTGCATACGTTCCAACCCATACTGGAGTAAGAAAAATGGTGAATAAAATTGAAATGTGAGGTTGAGCATTAATTCAGAAATTTGTTAGTGGATGCCTTTTTTTTTTTTTCAGTTTTAACTTGGTTATTTTTTTAACTGTTATGTTCTTCAGGCTGTCAAAACTAATTTATGAATAAAAATTTAGAAAATGCCAATACCTGAGAAAGAAAACATATAATAACAGATTATACCAGATAAAGAAACAACTTCATTACATTAAAATACATTTAATTAAATTATAATTCATTATACCATAGTTGTCTCTTTTTCAGGTATTTTCTAAGTTTTTAAAGTCATAAATTAGTTTTAAAAGACTGAAGAACGTAATAGTTAGAAAATTAATTAAAAATCAGAAAGCTGCTAAGGAATCAACAGTGCTAATGAATATTCAAGAAGTACCACAGAAATTTTTGAAGAAATCCTTAAGGAAAAATGCACAAGCTGAAGTTTTATAATTTGCTGCACAGAGAGAAAAAAAAAAAAATTTAGACCATAATTATAAAGTAATGAAGCACAAAGTTTAAGTCTCGATAGCTTACAAGATTTTCATGAAACTCCACTTCACGCTCCCAGAATTAGTGTTCGGTGCAGTATTAATGCAGAAAGTATAATAGAGACTATAACAGGGTCTATATTTTTCTCATAACTGAATGAAGACACTCAATGACTGAAGTGTATAATATTTTCGGCAAACAAGTGATTAGCACAGGTTTATGGCCAGTCCCAATTTAACGCCCTGGAACTTTTATTGATCATCATCATCCTTTCATGTATTAGTCCTATAGAAGAACTGTTACGGTCTATAAAAAAATTTTCATTTTCACGCCATCTCTTCCTGAGGCGTCCCAGAGAACTCTTCTCACCAGGGCAGTAGTTTATGACTAATTTGGGGATCCAACTTCTGTCCATCCTGTTTAGGTGTTCTAGGCAATTTCTCTGGTATTCATAGATGTATTATAATACAGGTCTGCTTTGAAGATCATTCAGCACTTCTGTACTTCTTTTGTGTTCCCACTTAGTGACTCCTGCTGTTCGTCGCATGTATTTCATTTCAGCTGTAGTTATTCTTCTCTCATCGCATTTCTTCAGGGTCCATGCTTTACTTCCATAGCAAAGTATTTTTGAACTAATGATTGGTCTAAAAACTCTATTGATGATTCCCAAACATCTGGTGAATTTGGAGATTTTGTCGGGTACATCCAGATCTTCAAAGAAAGACAGTTTGTAGCCGAGGTATTAAAAATCATTTACTCTTTCCAAAATGTTATTATTTAAGCAGATCCCGCTTCTTACTGTTTCCTTGCCATAGAAAGCCATTATCTTAGTTTTCTCAGAGGATATTTCCATTGAGTACTTTTCTGAGACTAGATTTAGGTTATATATTGAACGCTGTAAATCATCTTCTGAGGTGGCGACCAGCACTAAGTCATCTGCAAATAATATTGTGTCCAGCTGTCGATTTCTTTTAATGTGGATGGAACTATGTCTTGTTTCTCTAAATTCTCATATGAGGGCATTCATATAGATTATGAACAGGAGAGGATAAAGACCCGCAACCCTGTCGTACTCCTGTGTTTATTGTTTTCCAATTTGATAACTTATCCTTGACCTTTAAGAAAATCAGGTTATGTTTGTATAGGTTATTTATGTTCTGTACCATCTGTTGTGGTGTGTGATCAGATATTAAAATATTAGGTAAGGTATTCAGTTTACTTTGTCAAAAGCTTTTTTTGAAGTCCACAAAGGCAATGGGTGATATGAATAAAAATAAGATGTAACTCGGAGACAAGTCTCGAAGGAGGATTGAGACGGAAGTCACTTGCGAGACAGAACTCGTCATGTATATGAATAAAGTTTGTTTCTCGCTAACGAGACTTGTCTCCTTCCGCTTGAGATGAGTCTCGCACACTGGCTCTGGTATCTGTCAGCTGACGAGTGAATTGACAATCAGAGAGCTACGAAGAGCGGTTTTGTTGGAACATGCTGAGCTATAGACATCCAGAACTCAATGGTGATAACTAGAGCCCGGATTTCAATGCACTATCAAATCTCAAAAAATGCACTATCATATGGCAAAACATGCACAATAAACTGGAAAACATGCACCATCAAAATTCAGTTCCTTTTGAAACATTGTACAGAAACTACCCTAATTTCTCCAAATTGTCTTGATTTAAGCCCATCCGTTTATCTGTCAGCACATTCTTAAGCACAGAAAATGATCTTTTTACATCACAGGAAGTGATAGATGCATACTTCAATGAATACATTTGACAAAATGAGGTCAAATTGTACATCTTTTGCATTTTCACCATAACACGTCTTCTGTAAGCTTGACGAATTCAAAATCAGGATTTTTTTTTTTTTTTTTTTTTTTTTTTTTGCTAGGGGCTTTACGTCGCGCCGACACAGATAGGTCTTATGGCGAGAAATCAGGATTTGAACTAAGTAATTTGTTCAACTTATCTCTAGCTGCGGCAGCTACTTCTCCATGCGATGTTTGCAGATAATTTGAATGTCCTCAATAACTGCGTTAACAAAGACGTGTGACGAATGAGGGTACCGGGTAGGACATTCCAAGATAACAACGGTAGAGGGTTCAATGAAAAACCTGAGTTTGTAAGCTGCTATCCCAGTAACGCGACGCCACAGAAGTGCGATACAAGTTTTCTTTTGTTCGTCTAACAGACGAAAAATGAGCCGTCAATGATTAATGCACAATTTACGGTTCAATTTATAGCAATGTACAACTGTAAAACTGGGACACCTCATTCCTAAGCATTAGATATCGACGTGGGGACTTCCGAAATACGTCATCATTTACTCAAGCAACAGATCAGAAAGTGTTTGTTTAATTGGATTATAGGACTTGTACCGTATGTAGGCTACTAACTTTGATTGTCACATAGGATGCCAGGAATACATTCTCTCCGTCTCTCAGTAATAGACATACTATAGCCTATAACGTGGAAAAACTGTCCCAAATTCTGCACACTAACATTCAGAAATGGCACTATCATGCATGTTAAGAATTTATATGCGTCAAAATCAGAATAAAGTCATATTATGCAATATTAAACTTCCAAATATTCGTTATTAAATCCAAAATCTTCCAAATATGCATTATGCATGAATTTTCTCCTAAAATGGCCAAAACATGCAAACATGCACGGGAAAAGGACGGTTATTTGGAATTGTTAAGTCGTAAAACGAATATTTGCAAAGTTTGAGAAGTGTAGCCAGCTTATTGAAAAACATGCATTTGCATGGAAATCCGGGCTCTAGTGATAACTGTTCTGCCGTGAAATAACATTTTCGTACCGGTATTTATTGACAGTAAATTTTTGCTCCAGTTGTACATGGAACGTGGTGTGTAGATGGCAGCGATTTCAATGAAACATGGTAGGATGATCAATTAAGACGTCAGAACATTGCTGCATGATTGACGTTGTTATATAGGTTACCCGCAGTATGACAAAATGAATCAATCTCAACAAGAATCCGAAAGTATAAGGCTATTTATAGCATGCAAGTTTATATACAAATGACGAGGATTTCATATTACATATTTTAGCTTCAATTGTAAACGACAGAGAAGTATTAAAAGCCTAATATTTTGAAATATTCATATCCTGTGCATGTTAGTAAAATGGGTTTGACGAGCAAGACATTCTGTTCATGTTGTCAAAATCTAATTTTCACTCTATAGCGCACTGTTTAATGTAACTTTAAAATAGAACTATCAGTGCATTTCTACACTGCATACGCGAGGTCAATACAGCTGCAAACCACCCAGCTTTCCTTTAGCAATTAATTATAACAATATCGTTGATTTTATGACAAAGTGAATATCAGCAATAAATTTAAGACAGGTAGATTGACAATTCATGGAAGTTTCATCGAAATCTGTCTGATCCAAACCAAATGCTTCCCTCGTAGTATTCGGCGCAAGTGAGATTTTGGTGCTATGGTTGAGAAAGAGCAGCACTCATAGAGGCAGCAAATCATTGGCCGAATAACGTCATTATGCGAATCTGTTAAATGTTGTGAAACCAGTTACAGCATATTTTTTTCAAGGGCACGAGCCGCCGGTTGAAACTTTTAAATAAACTTAGAAACAGTGCAATCGAAAAAGGCATGGGCAGGGAATTTTACGGCACTTAAACATAAATGGGGTAGCTTACACCAGGACCAAAGATACTTGCACATTTGTTCAATACCATTTGGCCAACATGTGATAGAGAGCGATAATTTTCAGACTTGAAAAAAATATCCTTCCAGATATCAAAATGTGAATAATAATAATAATAATAATAATAATAATAATAATAATAATAATAATAATAATAATAATAATAGATAATAATTTCATGTGGCTATTTCTAGCCTGGTACTGCCCTTGTAAGGCAGACCCTCCGACGAGGATGGGTGTCATCTGCCGTGTTATTGTAGTGGAGGATAGTGTTGTGTGTGAGTTGCATGAACGTTGAGGATTTAAGGTTAAAATCTCTGACCCGACAGCGAATCGAACCCGGGGGCCCCCTGAACCGAAAAGTACCACGCTGACCATTCAGGTAAGGAGCAGGACAAAGTGAATAATGAAAGCCTTGAATAATTGTAGGTCATATCTTAACCCTTTATTGCATGAATTATTTTTCGTTTTCGTTTGGTGAAGAAAATTTCCAGCTTCAATGTTCAACTTACGTTCAGTGTTTTAGATCTACCAGCAATTATTAACTAGGGCTAATAACTTAACACTCGTATGTGATGTGGATTGCCATAACGGGGTATATATACGATTTTTCACAATTTCACGCTAAGCTTTTAACATTCAAAGACCGAACATTACTGCCTACTGGCCATGGGTACGTATTGCAGGGCGCAAGTATACTTGCACAACCGTAGGTCGGTAATGTCTTTGAGGTTGAGCCAGAGGTACTCCTGAAGCCTGTGGTAATGTGATGGGGAGGGCCCACGGAAAATAAACGGTGGTTGGTACGCGTGGATGCTGACGGGGTGGAAGGAGTACCTTTGGTTGTAGGGCTGTTTTGTCTTATGTTATCTAAAAAAAAACAAGGCATCACTGGTATATGTCTTTAAATGACTGTACAGTTGAAGGTGTGCCGTAAAACTACCTCTGTCCACAATCTATTTCCATTTATACAGGTGAAAAGTTGTATGTTGCCTGAGGGCAACAGTATGCAGTAAAGGGTTAAACATAGCTAGGTTTTGTTTCGGCCTTTTCCGTGATTGTGAATTAATTTCATTTATAAAATGTTAGTCGTATTTTGTGAATAGAATAAATGTTAACGTACAGAAAAATATCACAAATGTAGAATAGATTAAGAATAATTAAATTAATTTAATAATTACTAAGAAAATTATCAGAATTGTATGTTGCACGATTTTGCATATTTCTGGCTTGATTTTGAACATCTTAGACTTTATGATGCATGTAAATCCTATCGCAAATGGCTATCATCGTCATCATCTTTATCATTATTGTTATATGAATATCTCGTGTATTGGCTCCAGAAAATGTGCTAACCATTCCACATTTTCTTTCCGGTAATGGTAGAGATCTTTATAATCATGTTCGAGAGAATTTCTTCGTGCTTTATAAATTCTTCTTCTCCGTTGTAAAAGCATCATAAACTCCGCCATCACGTTTTCAGCCTGATTCTATCGGCTTGAGTCACCTTCTGGGCTGTCTCAAGAAATTCCGAGACCAGTCTCCATTCAGAGAGACTAAACTCCAGTTTATTCATATACATTTGGAGCTGTGTCTCCGGGAGAATCCGCTAACGAGCTGTGTCTCAAGGAGCAAAGGTCCCTGCTGAGACATCGCTTTTTTATTCATATACATTCGAGACATCTCTTAATATTTACGAGACAAGAGATACGTCTCCGGTTTATTCATATCACCCTATGTGTGTTTCTACATTAAATTCCCTGGGCCGATTGCAGAAACGGTGTTTAGATGATGTCTACAGTTAAACAATGCCTAAGTATGGCTGCCGCATTGGAGAGATGTTATTTATCACTTAAACACTGTCTAAAACTGATAATTAAATAAAATAATAAATTTAAAATTCTAACAGTACAGTTTGTAACCTCATGTCAACAACTTTGAATTTGCCCCTTTCCATTTTGTCTCGCTCAATCTTAGTATGTGAATCTTAATTCTGTCCATGATATCTACAATCTCTTCACTTTTGCCTGTCAGAGTTATCACGTCTGGAGTTCCTACTCTCAGCTTGTGTTTGTATTTTGTCGTTCACTGATATTACTTCCTGTATTCCTAGGATTATCTTCAAACTCTGGAGAGTCATCATTCATTCCAAGGGTGCGTGGAGATAAGCGTCTGGCTCCATGGCTAAATGATTAGCATGCTGGCCTTTGGTCACAGGGGCCCCAGGTTCGATTCCCAGCAGGATCGGGAATTTTAACCATCACTGGTTAATTTCTCTGGCACGGGGGCTGGATGTATGAGTCGTCCTCATGATCATTTCATCCTAATCACGACGCGCAGGTCACCTACGGGTGTCAAATCAGATGACCTGCACCTGGCGAGCCGAACATGTCTGTAGACACTCCCGGCACTAAAAGCCATACAACATTTCATTTCATGGAGTTTGGCCTAAATTTGGTTTATTCTTCCATCTGAGGCTTATTCTTACATTGAAAGCAACACAAAATAACACTCTTCTACTAACCTGCTGAGCCTAACGCATCAGAGGTTTTTCTTTTTTTCAGGGTTTACTCCCTTAGCCTTCAAGGATCCCCTTTCGTGCTATACCCAGATAGATGGGTTGCCTCCTCCGCCGGTTCAGTCGTACTGAAAACTTTTATTTTACACCTTTACTGTCGTTAAGGTCTTCACACTTATCCCTGTGCACGAGGCCCATGTTATACTCCATGGGACTGGGTCGCCACCAGAACTTGGCCCCTACCACAGCTTTGACTACAGTACCGTCTGATGCCAGCTCCAAGGCACATGTGTTCCCACATCATGATATTATTACACTATATTACAGTATGTCATTTTTTTTAGCCAGTGAGCATGAGGATTGTCTGTCTGTCAATGCTGACATTCAGTATCTAAGGAGCTTGGACATTAATCTGTGAACTGTCTAAATATGTATGTATCCATGTTGTCCTTGTAGAGTTAATGTTGTTATACTGTATGCCATATGATTAATAACAATAATTTAAGTATAGTAACACCATAACAAAAGTGACTTTACCACTAATGAAACTCGAAGAAAACTGATTGTAAGACAAACTCCATTAGATGAGAAAAAACACACACTCTTCACAGGCTGATAATAAAGAGATGGATTATAGTATAAATATTCCTTCTTAAATGTATTACAATTATTATAACAGAAGCCATTCATCATCATCTTCTTCTACTTAGCATTTGTCCTGCAATGGAGGAGGGTCATTGATGAAGTATTTGTTTATTTGTCCAACCCTTGTACAGTTACTTTATAGAGTCAGGTATGAAATGAGATGACTCTCAATAGTGAGTTTTTATGACCAGATGCCCTTCCTGACATCAACTTCATCACAGGAGTTGCCCCCCTCCTTAGCATAACAGTTAGCGCTATTAGTAGCTGTCCTCGGGGATCCGGGTTCGATTCCTGGTACTGTCAGAAATTTAAGAATGGTAGGAGGGCTGGTATGTGGTTAAAATGGTACATGCAGCTCACCTCCAATGGAGTGTGCCTGAAAAGAGCTGCACCACCTCGAGATGACGAAAAGAGTTTACTTTATCACAGGAGTTAATGAAATAAAATTAATCACGTAATATATGACAGTAGGCAGGGGAAGAGACCACATGAAACTCAGTGTCGGCACATAGTCTATACCTGTCGAATAACACCAAGGGGTCTGCTCAAGACCAAACATCCCCACCCGATGGACAAACCACCATCAACAGTGTCATATTCCCTCACTCCATATGAACACTGTGGAGAGATATGGAATTAAATCCAGGCTTTTGACACAAAATCTAGTGATTAGAAATTCTGACAGTGACATTTTTTCCAACCAACGGGACTCAAACTGGCTAACCACGGTGTCAGACAACATAGATCTGATGCCTTAACGATCAAGGCCACCAGGTGGTTATTATCATAGGAGCCATTACATTTATTTATTTATTTAAAACGGATGCAGAAAGACATAACCTCTTTGCAGGTTGAATATAAAGAGATGGTTCGAACAGTAAATATCCATCCCTCCTGGAATAGCTTACTTGCAGTATTATAGCAGTCATTAGGTTTGTTCAAAAAAATATCATCTAAAATGGTTGTAGGTTAAGTTATAGCTGACGGAAAGAAAGCATCAATTTCCTTAAATAATTTATGTTTGAATAATATTAAATCGACAAATTGCATACACCATGCTGGGACATTGATGATGTAATTCCACAGTGTTCACAAACTGTAAGTCTTTGCACGAGATTTTAAATTGAAAATAATATTCAAAACCGGTAAAGGAAAAGCATTGTAAGTTGAGTATTCAGCCCAAAGGCCAATTTGGTCCTCAATAACTCCGCCATCAGATGTCATAGATGACCTACGTGTCACTTAAGAGATATACTAGAGATATTAGGAGTAAGATTCCCATTGCCTTCTACCCCAAGCCAGAAAGAGCAATTACATATCAGTCTGAAATACACACATCAACCATCCTCATTCATAACAGGCACTGGCCCACATAAAGAACAGCCTCAGTCACTTTCATAATATCATCAAAGCCAAGGATGAGACAGACAGGTCTATGAAGGTAACAAATTTGATCTAAAATCATTAAAGCTCGTTAGGCCTTTTCAATAGTGAAATCACAAGCGCTTCGCCCCATTACAGCAGTGGACTCATCAGCTGGATTGCCACACCCTTACAAGAAGCTGGCAGCTGATTTAGCCTACACCAGAAGACATAGTGCACTGTAAACACTAGGGCCCGGTTTCTTCGACTGTATGTTAAATTTTACTTAACAAATGTTAACAAACAATTGTTATTAATTTAACACTTCGTTTAAAAGTGCCCTGTTTCACGAACACATTTCCAACATTTGTTACAAAACAATTGTTAAAGACAAATTAACACATTTTAGTGAGATTTCTAAACGCGTTTGGCAGTGGGCGTCTTTTGTTTCTTTACATAAAGCGCTCCTAGTAGTGTGCTGAAATAGTATTTTGTCACACAGACACATGGTTAATATTATTACAGGTTATGGTTAGCGGAGACCGATAAGACATAAACATGTCAAGTAAGAAGCAACAAAAGCGCTACAATGAATGCGAGTTTTTTTGCTAGTTGCTTTACGTCGCACCGACACAGATAGGTCTTATGGCGACAATGGGACAAGGAAGGGCTAGGAGTTGGAAGGAAGCGGCCGTGGCCTTAATTAAGGTACAGCCCCAGCATTTGCCTGGTGTGAAAATGGGAAACCACGGAAAACCATTTTCAGGGCTGCCGACAGTGGGGTAAATGCGAGTTGTTAATTCATTTAATTTTAATTTAAAATTATGCAAATGTGCTTTAAAAAAAATGAAAGAACGGACTGTTATATCACAACATTCGATATACCGTAGCCTATTCTTATATTCTTATCACCGGGAAAATGTGATAATTGATGTGTTGTGAATGGTTTTCGGGCATTCTTTTATTGTGGGGAAAATAATGTAATGCCTTGTTAATGCTGCAGTGGCAGGAGGAATTCATTGCAGGATTCTACACACTTTTTCTTGCACTCGTAAACATAGTCGCCTACAATTACATGAAAAGTGTCTCAAGCATAATATCTAACAAGCAGAGGCCAGTCCCTGCGGTCAACCGATTTCACCGAGCTTCAATGTACTTGTAGGAAGATACTCAACGGTAACTCGTGTATAAGGGTTTAAGTCAATACGCTTTCATTTTCGAAAAAAATGAGGTCAGATGTCATTACACAGGATCCGCCTTGTTAATGCTGCAGTGGCAGGAGGAATTCATTGCAGGATTCTACACACTTTTTCTTGCACTCGTAAACATAGTCGCCTACAATTACATGAAAAGTGTCTCAAGCATAATATCTAACAAGTAGAGGCCAGTCCCTGCGGTCAACCGATTTCACCGAGCTTCAATGTACTTGTAGGGAGATACTCAACGGTAACTCGTGTATGAGGGTTTAAGTCAATACGCTTTCATTTTCGAAAAAAATGAGGTCAGATGTCATTACACAGGATCCGCCTTGTTAATGCTGCAGTGGCAGGAGGAATTCCTTGCTAGATTCTACACACTTTTTCTTGCACTCGTGAACATAGTCGCCTACAATTACATGAAAAGTGTCTCAAGCATAATACCTAACAAGTAGAGGCCAGTCCCTGGGGTCAACCGATTTCACCAAGCTTCAATGTACCTGTGGGGAAACACTCAACGGTAACTCGTGTATGAGGGTTTAAGTCAATACGCTTTCGTTTTCGAAAAAAATGAGGTCAGATGTCATTACATAGGATCCGCTTCGGACAAAGTGGAGGTGGAAGAACGCTAAAAGGCGAACAAATTTTACTTAAACATGTCAGGTCCGCAACCTAATAATTTCTGAAAAATTGATGAATCCCCGATTCCAATGCAAGGCATATATACTTGGGAGTTACATCACAGTGAAATGGAGTGGTGGCCAAGTGGTCACCATACTTGTCTGCGAACCCCGTAGACGTGAACTGGAGTCTTGTCGCAGCTATAATTGTTGCACAAAATAAATGAATATGTCCGCCTCTCTGGTGTAGTGGTTAGTGTGATTAGCTACCACCCCTGGAGGGCCGGGGTCAATTCCCGGCTCTGCCACGAAATTTGAAAAGAGGTGTGAGGGCAGGAACGGGGTCCACTCAGCCTCGGGAGGTCAACTGATTAGAGGTGGGTTCGATTCCCACCTCAGCATTCCTGGAAATGGTTTTCCGTGGTTTTCCACTTCTCCTCCTAACTTAAGGCCACAGCTGCTTCCTTCCCTCTTCCTTGTCTATCCCTTCCAATATTCCCATCCCCCCACAAGGCCCCTGTTCAGCATAGCAGGTGAGGCCGCCTGGACGAGGTACTGGTCATCCTCCCCAGTTGTATCTCCGACCCAGAGTCTGGAGCTCCAGGACACTGCCCTTGAGGTGGTATCCCTCGCTGAGTCCAAGGGAGAAACCGACCCTGAAGGGTAAACAGATAAAGAAGAAGAAGACTAATAAATTCATATTTGAGGGAACGTTAAGATAAAAATTGGAACAAAAATATTACGCAAATTGCAGTACAGTTCATTTTCTACCTGAAATTAATATAGGCCTAAATGTTCTCACAGTTACTCCTGGATCTCTTTATATATTAATGTGAGGTAGAAAATAAAGTTCCACTGCAATTTGATTATTCATTTTATTCGCATTTTTACCTTCACATTCCCTGAAACAATGATTTAATTTGTATTAAAAAGTGTGTCTATGGCGGGACTCGAACTCACGTCGTCGCAGTTCGGAGACAAGTACGATGACCACTCGGCCACTGCTCCACTTGTCTGGGTTGCAACTCTTCAAGTATATACGTGTTGCATTAGAATCGGGGGATTCATAAATTTTTCGGAAATTATTAGGTTGCAGTTCTGACGAGTTTGAGTAAAATGTGTTCGCATTTTAGTGTTCTATCACCTCCATGTGGTCCGAAGCGGATCCTGCCTCATGAAATTTGTCCTCACTGTTGGAAACTCAAACCTATTTTCAATATTGTCTAGTATCTTGTTCATTATGGCTTTGGTAATTAGAACTATATCTTCTGACAACTCTAGAAAGTAGTTATTTCTTAGTATGGGTGGTCCTTTGCCTGCTTCAGTTTATAAACAGTCTTCATATAGCAGTAAAGCTTCAAACTTACGTCTTCTACAAGCCTCCATTTTGAAATTTTAGCAGCTGTTAAGAGGTTTAACACAGGGCTGCTGCCAGGTTAATTTAACACAAGTATTAACAATTTGTTAGAGTTAACAATTCTTAATGAGACAACCATTTTTAAAAATTATGTGTTAAGTCTCCTTAACAGCAGAGTTAACACTTAACATTCGTTGAAGAAACCGGGCCTAGGTCTTACTAGCAAAGACACAGAAAAATATTTTCCTAAAATGCCCCATTCATGCCAACGCTAACCTACAGAGACATCTCAAAACTGTATAAACGGCAAAAGTTCAATTAATGCAGCAGTTTTTCAGCACAGATAACTAGGTGAGAATGCACTGTCATTTGTTTCTTCCCACTGACTTATTGCAATGGTCGTGATCGTGGGGTGCACAGGACTGCCAACACTTGAACTTAAGAACAAGTCGTACATTCTTAGGTGCACCGGCACTACTTTTGAACTTACGAACTAGTGGACTGGTTTGGACTGTGACAGAGCAAAGGCGGTCTGGGGACGTAAGCGCCCAGTAATAATGATGATGTTATTTGTTTTGCGTCCCACTAACTACTTTTTAAGGTCTTCGGAGACGCCGAGGTGCCGGAATTTAGTCCCGCAGGAGTTCTTTTACGTGCCAGTAAATCTACCGACACGGGGCTGTCGTATTTGAGCACCTTCAAATACCACCGGACTGAGCCAGGATCAAACCTGCCAAGTTGGGGTTAGAAGGCCAGCGCCTTAACCGTCTGAGCCACTCAGCCCGGCTAAGCGCCCAGTTAAGGACTGCAAAGCGGCTGTTAGGCCTCTAGCATTCCGTATGGTGATAACAGGGCATTCTACGTTGGATAGTGGTGAAAAGCTGACACGACATGGCCATCCTTGCATGCAGCCAATGACAAAGGAATAGTTTGTTCTGGGCAGCAAGCACTGGTCCTACTCCATTCCCAGCTTCAGGAGAGGGGAAACTCACTTTGCCGCCTACTTGGCAGAATTCTTATTCAAGACTAACGTTCCTGCTGATACGAAGGTGCACGATTTTTTTAAAACTGCAGACGTTCTATATCCTTTCCTACATTAAGGTAAGTTGAATAGAAAATTACTGTTATTCTGTTCTGTACACTGTTTCTTTACAGATTGGATTTAGTTGTGTTTTTATGGTGCGCAGGTTGGTAACGGACTGCATTTCAGAGGATTGCTGGGAATGACATCAAATCCGAATGTGTCTCAGCCAATGAAAATGCTATTGCATGCTTCAGCAATGAATAATGACGCCTGATAATTTATATTAAGTTTATTTTAACAATGGAATTTCAGATAATGTTATCAGTCCTTCTGATGTTCCTTGGACCTCTCTTGTTTTTAATTCTAATTAATGATTTACCAGAAAATATTTGCCACTCTGTTTACTTTTTGCAGATGATTTGAAACTTTACAAATACATTAGCGACCACCAATAATGTCATTTCTTGGTGCGATATTAATAATTTGTCTTTGAATCTTAGTAAATGTAAACACATGACGTTAACCAGGAGGAAGGAATTTGAAGTCTCAGCCTATCATATACAGGAGGAAAATTGGATAAGGTGTTTTTTTTTTTTTTTTTTTGTGCTAGTGGCTTTACGTGGCACCAACACGGATAGGTCTTATGGCAACGATGTGATAGGAAAGGCCTAGGAGTTGGAAGGAAGCGGCCTGGCCTTAATTAAAGTACAGCCCCAGCATTTGCCTGGTGTGAAGATGGGAAACCACGGAAAACCATTTTCAGGGCTGCCGACAGTGGGGTTCGAACCCACTATCTCCCGATTACTGGATACTGGCCGCACTTAAGCGACTGCAGCTATCGAGCTCGGTGGTATAAGTTTTGACGGTAAGCTAACGTTCAACAATCATATCAATACAACAACAAAGAATGCTAACCGAATGCTAGGATTTTTTATAAGAACTTCGAGACCGTTTACCCAGCCCTCTGTACTGAATAAATTATATATTACCTTAGTACGGAGCACACTGGAATATTCTGTAATAATTTGGAACCTGTATACAAAGCAACAAGTGAATGCTATTGAAATTGTACAAAACAAGTTCCTACGTTATCTTTATTTCAAAACTTTTAATACTTTTTGCCCTTTCGACACATCAACCCAGTTATTAAGGAATATATTTCAATTTCCTTCATTGAAAACCAGACATTCCCTAATTACTATACAAATACTAAGAAAATTGTAATAGGACGATTTGAATCCCTGGACCTGTTAAAACGCATTCTATTCCATGTTCCGCAGACAAGATCACGTCAGCACCAATTATTTCACGTTCAAAGGTCAAAAACATTGCATCAGTCAAATTCACCTTTCATAAAAATGACAACTCTTTATAACACTGTAACAAAAGAAGTCGATATATTCACCAAATCGGATAAAGAATTCAATAAGAAACTAGAAGCCTGCCTTTACAATTTGTAAATTTTTGACAATTCCTTCTTTCTGGTATTCATCATATTTCCCAGTGTACTCATTCATGTTTTAAGTTTCTTTGTTTTTTTGTATTGTCTTTTGCTTTGTATTACCGTGTGATAAGTGATTTTTTTCATTTCTTTTCAATTGTAAATGGTGTCATATATAATGTTAATTTTGTTCTATAATTTATTTATTTATTTTTTTTTTTGGTTGATTTTTAACTTCATAGATACATATTGTTACTGAATGTCAAGAAGGTACTTAATTGGGTGTAGAACCTGTGTTCACAAATAAATAAATAAATAAATAAATAAATATATAAATATAAGTAAATGTACTTCTGCGGGCTGGTCCCTAGCTGTCGCAGTGAACACATCTCTCCTCTGCAAGGTATTCCCATAAGATTTGTAACATTTCAAGTCCATTATGAAGCTATACATCATATACTGCACATACTGAATTTCTACCAAATCCTCAGATCTTCCAATGTTAATGCTAAGACACCAATAGGAAAATTTTCCAAAAAAAACTTTGTTCTACTACTTACTCTAACCGCATATGTAATCCCTTCTTTGGCAATTTGCTGATCGGAGTGTAACCATCCTCGAGCAGGTTTACTGATGAAACTCGCCCCCGCTGCTCCCTGACCCTCAGGTAGGGGCCGAGGCATTTTACTTAATGACTTGTCAATCTCGTTACCATTCATAAGATCTGACAATGTGGATTCTCATTAAGGCATCTCTTTTTCAATTAATGTTAACGACAGCTTGTCAATAAAATATCCTGAAAGTAAACAGGAGTCCTCCATTAATACAAAATTGAATACATATCAATTAATGACAAACACTCAAAAACAACTTATAAATATCATTTTGAGCCCATATGGGCAATAACTCAACTAAGGTTGAAATGAGAATTAAGTATTGGAAGGTGGGATTCTTCTTTAAACCTTAGTTAAATACTAAACAAATCAAAAATGTGGTCCCACTATCCCCAGGACTTTTAACAAGTAAAAGTGAGAAAATACTAAGTGTCAGACACTTAAATCCATTAGGCCTAATATGTGAAACTCCATTAGCATATAAGAAAGTGGCCCAGTAATTAGTCACCAGCAAACACAAATATCTTTCCAGAGGCACGCCAGAGAAAAATGTTGAAAAATAACAAATTTACAGAATACACATGCAACAATGCAAGAAATGCCATATTTGTAGCATCCACACAGAAAAATCCTGTCTTGAAAATGTTATCCTGGCTTTATTACGGCCCTTAGTACTATACATTATGTACAACAACAAAAAAGCACGAGAAGTATTGCAAACTACTTCTGGTAAACCTTCACCAGGATTACATGATTCAAGAACTGGAAAAAATCCAACAAAAAGCAGCTTGATTTGTTCTGGGTGATTTACAACAAAAGAGTAGCATTACAAAAATGTTGCAAAGTTTGGGCTGGGAAAACTTGGGAGAAAGAAGACGAGCTGCTCGACTAAGTGGTATGTGATTGAAATAATAAGTTAATTTAATACATATCAATACATGTCAAGTTAATAAATTAACTTATGGTTATTATTTCAATCAAATATCATCAATACGGATCAAAAATTATATTTATCACTTGTAATAAGTGGTATGTTCCGAGCTGTCAGCGCAGAGATGGTGTGAAATTATATTAATAGACAAGTAAGTTTAGTGGTGTCTTTAAAAGTAGGAAACATCACAATATGAAGATAAAGTTGGAATTCAAGAGGACGAATTGGGGCAAATATTCATTTAAAGGAAGGAGGGTTAAGGATTAGAATAACTTACCAAGGGAGATGTTCAATAAATTTCCAATTCTTTGAAATCATTTCAGAAAAGGGTAGGAAACAACAGATAGGGAATCTGCCAACTGGGTGACTGCCCTAAATGCAGATCAGTAGTGATTGATTGATTGATTGATTGATTGATCATCACATCTTCAAACCAGGGGAAAAAAGTCTTTAACATGTTGTTCCTCTAAATCACAGTGACATTATTTACACAACAAGCGTCCAGAAATATACAAAATTCTATATTCAAAATTAGATTTATAGTAGTACCAAAAAAACACAAAAATATATCAAAAACCTATAGTTTAACCAGAAAAAGAAAACATATCATAAACGTACAGTTTAAAACTAGAAATTTCATAATATAAAATACTGTCAGTTAAAAAGGTAAGAAAAGACCCTGAACATGCCATGAAGTTTCCACATGCGGAGAAATGCCCGTTATTTTTCGGCAGGAATGAAAACAGAATAGATTCAGAAAGATATGCAGAAAAGAAGAACGATGTACCTAGAAATCCAGGAAGTTGTAAAACGTTGACAGATGAGTCACATTCGTCTTCATAGGGAGAGACGGAGATAAAAGAGCATTAATACTTTATATGGCACGAACATGCATTCATTTTATCTGACAGTCGTAGTTTTGTGAACATTTGGAGGGAAATACAAAACAACTAGCAATAACACGAAGGGAACTAAAGCATATCGTACTAGTACAACGGCAATGAAAAAAGCACATACAATCGTATTATGACAATATAAATTACCCTGGAGGAAAGCTGGAAGAACAACGTATTAATAAACATATTGCAAAACCAATCATAAACAACGGAATCATGTCATACGTACCCACAAATAATTCACATATTACCATTCACAATTTTCTCGCAAATTCAATGTTTACGTTATCTCTTTGACATAGATCAACACTCCGTTTATTGTATTCCCTTTGCTTTCTTTCTTTTTATCTTTTTATTTTAAAAAATTCCGATTCCTAAGGCATTACATACGAAAGCAAAGAGAATAAGTAGTACGAAAGTCTTCTTCTTCTCCTCTTTCTGGTCTGTTCAACGAGCTAGAATGACTTAGAGAGGCGACACGAGGCCAACATCACGATCAGTTGATTGTAGGGTAGTTCGAAATCATCCCACAGTGACATACGAATAGGCCTCGAAATCGGAACAAGAGCGTTACCCTGCTTGGCTGTTGTGGTTAAGCGTAAATTAGAATAAAAACGATGGACATAAATACTTATGACAGAAAACCTTAAAATCATAGGTTACAACCTCATGCTGTTAATATTTTTAAAATTATTGCATCCTCGTGAGTACTGTGTTCCTTTCTTAATCTGTTTACCATCCCGGGTTGGTTTTTGCCACGGACTCAGCGACGGATCCCTCCTCTACCACCTTAAGGACAGTGTTCCGGAGCGTGAGACATTGGGTCGGGGGATACAACTGTGAGGGAGGGCTGCACCCGCTATGCTGAACAGGGGCCTTGTGGGGGGGGAGAAGGAAGCGGCCGTGGCCTTAAGTTAGATACCACCCCGCATTTGCCTGGAGGAGAAGTGGGAAACCACGGAAAATCACTTCGAGGATGGCTGAGGTGGGAGTCAAACCTACTTCTACTCAGTTGACCTCCCCAGGCTGATAGAATCCCGTTACAGCCCTCGTGCCCCTTTTCAAATTTCGTGGCGGAGCTGGGAATCGAACCCGGGCTTCCAGGGGTGGCAGCTGCTCACGCTAACCAGTGCACCACAGAGGCGGCCCATGAATACTTTACCACAATAATCGTTTAGTGTAATTATTTATTATAATATAGGGGGATATCATGTTTCTCCCATTATCATATCATACTGGGATTACTAGCTTGAAAGTAGTCCATTATGAAGTGTGGCATAGTTTTAAAAAGCAAGGCAACAGACATCTACAATAAAGGCTGTATACATTTCAAAAATAGCAGTAAAATGCTGTATTTATCATACTTGGTGTACGTTTGAACGAAATAAGTGATTTTTTGTGGTTACGTTTTCTTGGTGGTGGGCGTTCCATTTCCTTTATTTGTAAATGTGAATGCAAATTAAATAGGGCTGGAAATGTACAGAGCATAAGCAGCTGAATTGAGTGGGGTACCATTTATCTCTTTTCGCCCTCACAAGGCATTGTTCAGTAAATTCCTTGTTCTTTAAACGAGATCTGAAACAAAATTCGACAAATAATTACCGTGGCTATCCGTACTTTCGCTAAGTAAACAATAAAATGGATTTAATTACAAACAGAAATTACGAAAAGGAATCTCGGCTATAATTCAGTAATACTTACTTAAAGTACGATATATCCTTGGTTTTATTACTCCGATTAGTACATCCATACCCTGAGCTTACGCCTGGCATTCTTGAAAGCGAGAATCTATCTTTTCACTTCTTAAAACTTAGGGAATTGAATTGGCATGCACGATCTCCCTATCTTTTTTTTTTTTTTTTTTTTTTTTGGTGTTGCGGGCGCCGAAATGGAGAGTCCCAGGGCGAAAACTATGCCCTTTTACTCATCTGTTTCCTAGGAATAGCCGATGAGTCGGAAAATCGCAATCATGCACTGGCGGGGGAGAAAGCGATCTGTCTTGTAGGCTTAAGCCTGCAAGTCAGAGGTGAAAACCCCCTTTTCGTTAAGTAATTGTTATCAGTTAATTAAAGCCATTGGGTAAGCTGAGAAGAAGAAGGAGCATTCTTAAGAAACGGGGCTTTTCAGGGTGAAATTTCTAGGTATTTATTGAGTGGATAGAGTTTAATTTGGAAAAGGCCGAAATGGTTACTTAAGACCGGTCATACAGGAGCCAAGGGCCGCGATACTTGTAGCGAGTATTCGGCTTCTTGGTCCTTATGACCTGTTTTAATAGTGCGATGCCCTGATCAGTAGACTGGGCTTGGAGAATTCTAGCCCTGGTCATCCTTGTTAGCTTGTTAATCTGAGTTCTAATAGTCGGAATACGGACTTCTGTGCGTATCTTCCTATTAGATCTCAGAAGGGGCGCTCTTGTCATCTTTCTTAATATTTTATTTTGGAAAACTTGTAATTTGGAAAGAGGAGTCTTGGGAACATAGCCCCAGGCCTCGCACCCATAGAGCAGTATGGGCCTGGCACATGCTAAATAGAGTTTTCTCTTGATGGAAATTGAGATGTATCTATTATAAAGCAGAGGTGCCAGGTTTGCCACACGAGCCCATGCTCGTTGCAGGGCCTGTTCTATGTTCCCTCTCCAGATAAGACTTTTGTCAATTGTTAGGCCGAGATACTTGATATTTTGAGACCAGGACAGGGGGGTATCGTGTAAAATAAGATGGCCAAGGCTAGGCCTTCGTCGAGAAAAAATAATTGCTTGCGTCTTGCCAGCATTTATTTTAATTCTGTTCCGAAGGCACCACTTCTCGAACAGAGAGATCCAAGATTGCAATATGGTGATGGTATCTCTGTTTCTCCTTTTAGAGGCGTAAACAGCTATATCATCCGCATACTGCTGGATTTCTACTCCCTGCCACTGGGGTAGATGATTTACGTATAGGGCGTAGAGTATGGGGGAGATTTTTCCACCCTGAGGGACTCCAGCTCGTAGCCTCCGAGGGGTGGATTTTTCTCCATCTACAGTAACATAAAATTTCCTATGTGTTAAATAGGACGTTATAATTTTGATAATATTGTACCGGGCGGTACACCTCCACGCCGCTAATTCAAAAGGTGCGCCAGTTGAAACTCCTCTGCTGGAGGAAACCTGAACTTTATTGACGGTATTAATTTTTTACTTTCTCAGAAGATGTCACTACCTGTAAATTTCGGAGTTTTAGAACTGTGTCATTTTTGATGTGTTTTTGTTTTGCTTGAAGTAAGAAGTGTGAACTTTCTCTTCTAGAGGACACTACTGAAGAACTACAATAGTGCACCCTAGTGCGAAGAAAAAGAACTGTTCTTTGGAGAAATTTTTATTTCAAAAGTTTGTTTCTTGTTAAATTTCCTTCTGTTATGGTTTAAGTTGGCTGTATACCCCTCTCTTTCTCCTTGTTTTGTATTCAACCAATCCCGAATTTCTTAACTTAATTTTCCACCAATAATGTGTTTCTTCTTCATCTTGTGTAGGGGTTTCTCTTTATTCTCCAATAAAGTGATTGTGGGCGGGTGTTTTCATTCCCCTAACGCCTCGAACCTTCCGCGAGAGGATATAAACTGCTGATTTTAGGGTCTCTGCGCCACTTCTGTTCCATCTTTCAGTGTGTAAAGTACATAGCAGGGGGCGGGAAGCGCCTCTTTCTTCGGCAGCGTTCAAACAAGGTAATGGCCAATTAATAACTTCTTTCTTTACTAGCTCAGCAGTTTAACTCTCGGGGCGGGTCCGAAGTTTTTCCGTTATGTAACCTTCCTTAAAAATGTAAAGAATCTGGTATCTATTTTACCTTTTAAACTACGTATTGGGATAGAGAGTGCTTAACCCTCTCGATCTCCCACTCATATTGTTTTGAGGTGAACTTTTTTCTCAACCTATTCTTCCTTAACATTATGTAAATTTGTTTCTTTTCTAAAGTCACCTCCGTAGTATGGGATTAGCCCTTGCATCAGTGGCCTAAGAGCCAAATTAGGTTTTAAAAACAAAGTGTATTAGGAGTGCCGATCGCCTCCTCTCAAATTGTTATTTTGGAGGTCATGTAATCAACCTTCTTTTCATTTAATAGACCTCTGTAGGTTGGGTATTTTACCCCTGTGTCTATGTCCAGTGAGGACAACTCGAAGGTGGAGTTTGGTGTGGCCTTTGAGAGGCTTAAAGTTGAGAGCGAGTGGCTCTTTTTGAAAATTGAGTGTTGTATGCTTCGTGGAGGCTTTTCAGTGTAATTTGGAGCAAGGGCTCCTAGGCATGAATGGGGTTTTCTGCCCCTCTGTTGAAACTTGTGTTTGGGGTAAAACTGAGCTGATTGCCCAAGCATTGTGAAGTCAGGGCGCGAAGCCCAAATCCTGTAAATATTGTAACTACCCTTTTGACTTGCTACTTTGTACCTGCCATGCTTGTTATTTCCTTATTTTGAAAAGAAAATATAACCTTGTTAAATTTTAAATTAATTTTACTTTCGTAGCTTGAGACCCGTTCACACCCGCACCTTCTTTCACCTCTACCTACCACGGAAAGCTAAATAGAGTTTTCTCTTGATGGAAATTGAGATGTATCTATTATAAAGCAGAGGTGCCAGGTTTGCCACACGAGCCCATGCTCGTTGCAGGGCCTGTTCTATGTTCCCTCTCCAGATAAGACTTTTGTCAATTGTTAGGCCGAGATACTTGATATTTTGAGACCAGGACAGGGGGGTATCGTGTAAAATAAGATGACCAAGGCTAGGCCTTCGTCGAGAAAAAATAATTGCTTGCGTCTTGCCAGCATTTATTTTAATTCTGTTCCGAAGGCACCACTTCTCGAACAGAGAGATCCAAGATTGCAATATAGTGATGGTATCTCTGTTTCTCCTTTTAGAGGCGTAAACAGCTATATCATCCGCATACTGCTGGATTTCTACTCCCTGCCACTGGGGTAGATGATTTACGTATAGGGCGTAGAGTATGGGGGAGATTTTTCCACCCTGAGGGACTCCAGCTCGTAGCCTCCGAGGGGTGGATTTTTCTCCATCTACAGTAACATAAAATTTCCTATGTGTTAAATAGGACGTTATAATTTTGATAATATAATTTGGAATAACCTGTAGGTCCAAAAGTTTGGCTATTAAATTTTCGTGCCAGACGGTGTCAAAAGCCTTCTCTACGTCGCAAAATACCGCTGGCACGCTACGCCGTATGTTAAATGATCTACAAATATACTGCACGAGGCGCAGCGCCGCTAGAGGGGTGCTGCGCTTCGACCGGAACCCAAATTGCTCCGGTCGCAGTATATTGTGGGCGTTCAGGCAAGCATTGAGGCGGTTTAGAATAAGTCTCTCGAGTATCTTAGAGATGTGGGATAATAGGGTTATAGGTCTATAATTTTGAGGGAACAATCTGTCCTTCCCTGGTTTAGGAAGGACGACCACTCGGCCCGTCTTCCAAACCTTGGGGAAGTATCCCTGCTTAAAACATGCCGAAAAGATGGTTGCCAAAAAGATTACTGCTCTGTAGGGCAGAGATTTAATTTCTTTGTTGCTAATCCTATCATCCCCGGGAGACTTTTTCTCATTTAGGTCTTTAATAACCCTGCGGACCTCTGCAGGCGTTACGTCAGATATGTCATTGTCAGGCGTCCATTGTTGTAAAAAAGATGAGACCTTTCTGTGTACCTCTCGGGTCCGTAGTTCGTTATCGTCGTCGTCATCGTCAGAAAGATCGTGAGGTACACTTTGACTTTCGATTGTATCAGCGAAGGCCTCAGCTTTATCGTAAGGGGAGAACGCTAATCCGTTGCGGCCATGAATTGCACGCCTGGGAGGGGAGGGGCGATTCAGAGAACGAGTAACCCGCCAGAACTCGTGATCTGATTCGTTTTCGGTGAGGGTACGGCAGAATTCCTCCCATCTTTCCACCTTTCTTTCCAGTAATCGTTTTCGGACTTCTTGAGCGAGTTCGCGGTATTCCGCTCTGTCCGCTGGGTCCCGAAATCTTTGCCATCTTTTACGATAGGCATTTTTAATTTTAATTAAATCCTTAATAATTTCAGGAGTGGAGTCATCTTGGCAGGCTATGCGGCTTCCCATATTAACGTTATTATTATTATTAATATGGGAGGAATGACGTATCGTACGCCCGCCATGTTGTGTGGGCGTACGATTGTCATTGTTGCCCCTATCGCTATTTACTGAATTTCGAGCAGCTTTCAGGATGTATTTACGGGTGTTTTGCATCTTATTAGTAAGATGCTCCACGGCCCGGTCAATATCATCCCGGCAGTTAATTTCAAAAGGTTGAAGATTCTTATTTACATGCCAAGTGAACTTATTATAATCCAAGGATGAGTTTAACAATGGAAAAGATGGCTCAGATAACCTAACCCAAGAAAGATGAAAAAGAATGGGGTCATGGTCTGAATTTAATTCCCTAGGTAGTGTAAAATTTATAGGTTGATTATAAAATTTTGTCACTGCCACGTCTATGACATCGGGACGCGAACCATTACTGGGATAAATAGTAGGTTCGGTGGGAGCAAAGACTCCGATGTCGTTTTCCCTCATGTATTTATGTAGCGTTCTGCCCTTAGTATTAGTCACTCGTGAATTCCAATCTGGATGCTTGGCGTTTAAGTCACCAATGATGAAAGAGGAGACTCTGGACGGGTTGTTTAATAATAAATCTAGTTCCGCTGTATGTAGCGGAGTTTTGGGAGGAGAATAGGCCGCAAAAATACGATAGTGATAATTTCCATGTCTAATCTCGATACCGAGAGACTCAATAGCACCATGAGGAAGAGGGTCTAACAGGCTGTGCGTAAGTTTAGACTTAATCAGCACAGCCACGCCCCCGTGCTCATCGTGAAGCCTGTCTTTACGATAGACAGTAAAGTTTTTAATTTTAAAGGGCATATGTGGTTTTAGCCAAGTCTCCCCTAACAGCATTATATCAATATTGTGGTCAGAAATAAAAGCTTCAAGCTCATATTTCTCACCAACAACACTCTGACAGTTCCAAGCACAGATTGTTAAGTCCATGTCAGAACAGAATGAGCCTTAAAATTAGGGCTCTGAGAAATACTGCATAGCAGCATTTATCAGAGCCATAATTTTGTCCATTGTTGTCGGACATGTTCTTATTTTGGTCGCTGTGCCTTTAATTATAGGTATCAGCTTGGGAAAATTCACTTGCCTACAGAGGTCTACGATATCCCTCAGTCCCGAGAGGTCGGACGTGAGGGATGCCGCCGCTTGAGGGGCAGGGTCTGCTTTCGGCGCGCCAAGTGCGGCGGGGGCGGGGGGGGCGGCTCCTCCTGACGCTTGGGCGAAAGAGAAGCTGGGGTCAACTGCTCTTGAGGGAGGGAGAGTCTTAATTTTCTTAGTTTTTGAGACCTCCCTGGCCGCTTTTTGCTCCATAATGGAGACATATACAGAACAGCCTCTGAAGGAGGCTGGGTGGCTTCCTCCACAATTTACACACTTGGCTGGAGCATTGTCCTGAAGAGGACACGCTGCAGCCATGTGGTTTTCGCCGCACTTGACGCATCTTAGCAACATCACCTCAACATATGCTCTCGCGCCAATTCGCTTTGTTTTGACAACCGTTAACATGGCTGCCCCTTATCAACTTGCTTCAAGCAGGGAGCGCTGATGTCAGGTATACAGCCCCTCTATGTTATTCTAGCCTTCTAGCTCGTTCGGTCTGTTATTGGGCTTCTTCTTCTTCCACTTGGTTAGGTGTTGGACCGTTGCCTACGAGATATACAAACTACTAATTTGTCGCTGAAAACTCCGTTCTGTTCTTGGCAGACTTTAACATCGTGATATGCGGAGTAATTGTGTTGCTGTGTTGATTTTGTGCAATTTATTGTGAATATTGTTTCTGTCTGTGAGGTTGAGAAGAAGGTGCAATGTTGTGTACCTCTCTGTATTTCGGATGACACTAAAAAAATGAAAATTGACGTCCATAGTTTCCCTTCCAAGTGCGGTTTAAGAAAGAAATAGAAGCAAACTATTTCTAGGCAAGGTGATATAGTAGGATCTCTTTACCTAGCAATTCTTCTCATAAAACGGATTTCAGTGTAAGCACATCAATAAAGTTTCCTTCTGTTTTCATTGTGTATTCCTTCCGAGTGCGGTTTAAGGGAGAAATGGAAGCAAACTATTTCTAGGCAAGGTGATAAAGTAGGATTTCTTTACCTAGCAATTCTTCTCATAAAACAGATTTCAGTGTAAGCACATCAATAAAATTTCCTTCTGTTTTCATTGTGTATCCCTTCCGAGTGCGGTTTAAGGGAGAAATGGAAGCAAACTATTTCTAGGCAAGGTGATATAGTAGGATTTCTTTGCCTAGCAATTCTTCTCATAAAACAAATTTCAGTGTAAGCACATCAATCAAATTTCCTTCTGTTTTCATTGTGTATCCTGTTTACAAATAGGAAAATGTCAAACGCAGGAAGCGTCTAGCTCCCAAAAATTATGTATTGCCATCAAAATATAGTAACAGTTCCGATTCAGATAACGACGAACATACCATATCTTCATACGTCAGCCACAAACGAAAAAGGAGTACAAGTCTCGTTTCTATATTTAGGAAAGTCTACGAGTATCTCTGTTAAATCTAGAAAATTAAATACCAGATTACAGAAAACAGTCTGTAAATTGAGAAGTAGGACGCGGGTAATGAAATCAGGAAAAAAACGTTTTATGGTATCTGAACTTGACCTAAAAGCAAACCGAATTGAAAAGCATGTTAAAATTGGTCGTTTAGGAGCTTTATTCCTGTTAGAACGAATTGAATTTTCTTCTTCTTTCTTCATCCGTTTACCCGCCAGAGTCGGTTTTTTTCCCTCGGACTCAACGAGGGATCACACCTTTACCGCTCAAGGGTAGTGACCTGGAGCACCAGACTTTGGGTCGGGGGATACAGCTGGGGAGGATGACCAGTACCTCGCCCAGGCAGCCTCATCTGGTATGCTGAACAGGGGCCTTGTGGAGGGATGGCAGGGAAGAGGAAAGGAAGAGGCCGTGCCCTTAAGTTAGGTACTATCCTGGCATTTGCCTGGAGGAGAAGTGGGAAACCACGGAAAACCACTTCGAGGATGGCTGAGGTGGGAATCGAACCCACCTCTACTCAGTTGACCTCCCGAGGCTGAGTGGACCCCGTTTCAGCCCTCGTACTACTTTTCAAATTTCATGGCAGGGCTGGGAATCGAACTCGGACCTCCGGGGATGACAGCTAATCACACTAACTACTACACCACAGAGGCGAACACAAATTTGATTTTACGGGAAGAAAAAAGAGAAATGCAGTGAAACGACGCTAAATATTTGCGTAACGGGCATAACATCGCTCACCAAACAGCGGCTTCAATACGCATGTCAAAATATCGTCTATCTTAAATTCTGCGGGTGAAATGAAATTAGGTTCTACAAGTAAATCGGACTTAGAATTTGTGTGCAAGTAGGGACTTTGATATTTATCAAGTCTTTCACATTTTTCAACGTATTGTGGAACTTAGATTTCTCACCATCAAGTGTTATATATGTGTTAATGAACTTTGATATTTGTCAGTTCTTTAAATTTTTTCAATGAATTGTCGAACTTAGGTTTCCCACCATCAAGTGTTATAATAAATGTGCTAATGGACTTTATTATTTGTCAAGACTTTAAAATTTTTCATTGAATTGTGGAACTTAGATTTCTCACCATCCAAATAATTGTGCTAATTATTTCAAAGTGACACACTGCAACATTATGTCATTAACTGTGATGTTTTTCTGAGAGTGTATCTCGTTGGGAACTCAGTTCAATTTGTTTCATTTGGTACGCAAAGGTGATCTTGAAAATGCTTAAACTGCTTCGTTATAATAATACACGTGTTTGCCTATTGCGCAATTCTAAACTCGAGTGCTCCAATTCAGGTGATTGATACTGTGTTGAAGTGAATGGTAATCAATTCAAACTGGATTGAATTTATAACTGTACGTAATAATTTCTAAACTATATTATTTCATAAGTGTGGTTAACAATTTACCAGTTCGTTGCTAACAGCGGTGCCCAATTGATGAACTCTTGAGCAGCTATATTTTTTGTGTCAAGTGCAACATTATTTACTGTGGAAAGCAACCACGAACAGTGCACAATTCATGAACGAGCTTTAGTTTGGTTATTTCCAAAAGCCAATAACCATGAACTGTGATTTATTTTTTTCTTTCTTAATTCGATGCTTCCCGCATCTTCAACTTAAATTCTACTACCTACAAGTGACAAGTAAAGATCTGACTACTTCAAACTTCGTGTTACGTCAATATTAAAGCCAAATGATGGTGCCAAATAAATGTGTCGGAGGACTGTGTAAATGTGGACGCTCGTATGAGTAAATCACGATTGATTACCCCGGGACAAGATCGCCGGAGGGCTTCGAGATCATCTAGAGCTTCAGGTACGAGATACGAGTTCGATCCTCATGTTGGACATACCTGGGTGTTCCAGCTCCATTCCATGGTGACGAAAGGACCCTGCAGAACGGATTTGATTCCATGGTGACAAGGAGACCTGGGAGTACGAGGTTACCTGTAAGGCAATTCTGAAGACATAGAATATCTACACCAAGGTGATATGCAATTCAACCTGCACTTAATTTGAATAAACTAATTTCTTTAAGGACATCTCGATTTTCTTGTAGATAGGACCTATTCTCCTGTACCAAGCCCTAGCTAACTTTCCTCTAGGATTGCCCCGAGAAATGTCTTGTGCGCTCATAAAATCAACAGTAGAGTCGGACTATATTTTATTGGTACAGTATCCAATACCGAAATAAATTTATGAAGTGGGTTTTGGATAACAAATGTCTGGCAAGGAGGATCTTCGAAGAAATTACAGACGATAGCGTACCTGTGATTATAAACATCTATGGTAGTTATATGAAACGTGGCATACTAGGACTTTTGCGTATTTGTGTAATATTTTTTGACTTACTGGTAACCTAATTCATTTATTACATAATAGAGAATCTCATACCTATATGTTGAGATTTGTTTAATAAATTGTTAAAAATTAGCAATGACTATTTAACTTTACGTAGGTTTTAGCAAAAATAATAAATCAAAGAGCATCACACATATACCCAAAAATTCTAATATGGAATCGGTTGCATATAACTAAGTTCCGTAGAAATTGTATCATCACATTGCCAAAGTTAAACCTGCTGTACTATTTTCTAACGTATCGCCTGATTGTAAACCTATAGTTGTCAAATATCGTCGCTATTCTAATAGTGATTCGAAATTAATTGCGGCTGGAATTGAAACATGCTGAAGGAAGGTGTAAGTGAGAGTAGTATTTCCCCTTGGAGAGCACAAGTAGTAGTAATAGATTTATTTATTTCTCCAGATTGTACAGTTTTCAACCAAATTAATCTTTACGGAGAAATAAAAGAGAGAACAGCCCAGAAGGGAAACACATAGAAAGCAACCCACAATACAATCAAAACAAGATGTAAATAATGAAAAAAAACCTATAGAATAAGTTCTCCGCAACACGGAAAACAAAGCAAAATACAAACAAAAAGCTAACTATAGCAGTCCCTACAATGGACGTATGTTCGTGCGGCGAGCCCTTGGTCAGCTGACCGAGTCTTCCAACAGACTCAGGCAGCCAAGCCCTGCCAAGGCCGACGCTCGTGCACACCCATTATCTCCCCCCAACTCTGCTATCCACTAGTGTGAGGATCTTAATTCTCTGCTGCTTATCTCGTTACTCCGTGCTGACCTATATTCTCAGCAACACACTCGCTACGATAGTAAGAACAATATATATATATATCTGCCACACTACACTCTACTAATTTCAGTTTCCTTTAACTTCTTGATGCAGCGTTTTTGATAGCCTCTAAAAACTTGTTTAAGTTACCAGGTTCATTCCACTCTCTCCCTATCCAGTTAATAATCTTCCGGCCATTGCCCAACACTTTCATGGCTTCCAATTGTCCCTCGCTCATGAATTTCTCTCTCTCCGCACGAGTTCCCTTACATGCTATTAACAAATGTAACTCCACCCTGGCCTCTCCATACAATAAACAAATTGAGTTGTCGTTCATTCTTGTCCACCCTTTATTTCAGAGAGAACCCAACATCCACCAAATTATTGCTCTTCTCTCTTATCTATTCACATTATCTATTCTTACACTTACTATTTGTTCGATTTTAATAAACATGTTTAGGGACTCTCTTCTCCCGCAATCAGTCTCCAGCTCCTGTAAGTGAATATCTTTAATCCTTTTTAACGTGTTCCTCCAACAAACTGCATTCCTTCTTTCCCAATCCATCGCCCAATAAATTCCTAACCCCAACCTCTCAAAGATATTCTTCACATTGCCATTCCAATAGTCTCCAAAAGAACTCTTTATTTGGTGCCGGTAGACCGTTTGCAGGAGAAGACTGCCTCTCCCGTTACCAATCTTCTCCAGTACCCCCAACCTCTAAGCACACATTACACATGGGTCAGACCGCTGCGTTAGCCGTACAATTTGGGAGATCCAGTACAATTTTTCCAAATCTACGAAAAATCTGATTTAACATAATATAATATTATAATTTAATAATTTAATATTATACAATCCTCTTCAACTCCCCATATTTCTGCCCCATAAAACACCCTACTTAGAACCACTGTCTTAAATACCATTTTCTAAATATTGTAATCGACCGCTGGGAATTTATTTTCCAATATTCTTATAACTGAAAATGCTGCTATCCCCCTCCACTTAGCCTGATTAATTTGTTCGGACCATTTGCCATTCCTACTTATACAAACCCCCAAATACACTAACTTATTTGTCTCCTGTATTACCTCCCCATTTATAACCCAATGCTTCTTTGTCTTCCCATTCCTGCTTTTCCAACATACCTTTGTCTTAGTACTATTTACTCTCAACGACCACTTCCTGGCGTAATCCGCAACCTTATTTAAACTTCTCTGTAAACCTCCCCCCGTCAACGTCATCAATAAAACATCGTCTGCAAATATCAGACCTGGGATCTCTATATCACCCAATACAGGACTCGCCCACTCCCTCCCATGCCCTTCTAATATGTCATTGATAAAGATAAAAAAAGAATGGGAGATAATTTGCAGCCCTGTTTTAAACCTACATTTGATTCGATTAGACCACTTACAACCCCTTCTTCTAATCGTATACTACAGTACACTTCCTCATATATGGCATCAATAGCTCGTCTCATCTTTTTGGAAATTCCCACCCTACCCAATCTCTTAAGCAGCGCCTTCCTACTAACTGTGTCAAATGCCTTTTCAAAATCCACCGCTGCTATATACGCTTTGCTTCCTTCCTTCCTTCATCACATACTTATCAATTATTTTCTTCACTATCATCACGTTATCCATTGTTCTACGTATCTTACTGAACCAACTTTGGTAGATCGATAAAATAGACAACTCTTCCGCCCATTTGTTCAGTCTATTCGTTAATACACCCGTGTACACCTTACTCAACGCATCTAATATAGTTATACCTCTATAGTTACTGGGGTTGCTCCTCGCTCCTTTCTTTTTATATATAGTGCATATATTACCTTTTTCCAATCTTTCGGAAAATTGCTACCTTCGAACACCTTATTAAATAACTTCACTATACACTCCCTCATCCTATCATTCTTTATCACTTCTTTCCAAAATACATTTGTAATTCCGTTCCTACCCTCAGCTGTTCTATTTTTAGCTATGCCTATCACTTACAATACCTCTTCCACTGATATTTCTTTGTCCAACTCATAATTCCCTACTTCCAACCCCCACACAATCGCCTCCATCCCTCTATCCCCCTTCGATCTATCCTTCCCTCCTAACAGTTTACGGAAATATTCCATCCATATTTCGTAATCAATTTTAGGCTTACTATCCCTTCTCTGTCCCCTATTAATTTTGTTAATTCTCTCCCATACCTTTTCCCCTTCCTTACTTTTGCATTCCCTATTGATTGCCTCCACTTGACCCTTTTTCCATAACTTTTTCCTTTCTATTATCTTGGCCTTGTATTCCCTCCTCAGTCTACAAAATGTTTCCACTTCGTCTCCGCCTCCATGCTTCCTAAAGCCTTTCAGCGCCCTCATAACTTCTCAATCCCTTACAATCAATCAATCAATCAATCAATCAATCAATCAATCAATCAATCAATCAATCAATCAATCAATCAATCAATCAATCAATCAATCAATCAATAAATATTGACCTGCATTTAGGGCAGTCGGCCAGGTGGCGGATTCCCTATCTGTTGCTTTCCTAGACTTTTCGTAAATGATTTCAAAGCAATTGGAAATTTATTGAACGCCACAGTCTAACCTAGTCAGCGTTCGGGGACGGACGTATTGTGTGGAGGTCTCAGGAGAGTCAGCGTGGAATGTGAACGGTGTGTAGTATAGTAATTCGAGTGGGAAGAGGACGATGATTGGAGTGGAGCAATATCGTGCAGCTATTGGGAGATGGCAGAGGAAAGAGGGAAAGGAGATAGCTAGAAATAAAGGAGGTATAATGGAAGCAAGAATGATGGACGAGATGATATTAGCGGCAGCGGTGATATTGGTACTACTAACTATAGGAGGTGTAGAGGTAAACCCTGGCCCGACTTCTAGTGGCAACATGAACTGGGAAGACGTGGAGGTCATAAAAAAAGTGGTGAAAGAAGTGGTGGAAGAAGTATTCCCCTTTTGAGCAGATTAAGAATATGATGAAGGAGCAAATGAAGGAATTTGAGCATATACGACGGTGGATACAGGGACAAACAGACGAGATAATGAGCAAAGTGGAATCCAACGAGAGAGAGATTATAACACTCAAGACAAGAATAAGGGAGATGGAAGGAGAGGTGGTGAAGCTGCGATCGGAAATTGAAGACTGTAACCGAGAACGGAGGAAGAAACACCTATTTATATATGGAGTACCGGAAGATAAAGGAGAAGATAAAGTACTGACAACATACAAAGTAGTGGAGATTATCCAGAAAATGATGAGAATTAACTTTAGCGAAGTTGACATTGATGATGTGGAAAGGATAGGCAAAAAAAGGGGTGACAGACCGATAAAACTCAAGCTGTTTTCCACCTTGATGGCGGAAGCAGTGTTAAAAGGTGCAGACAACATACGTAGCACAAAAATTTGGATCAAAGAAGACATTGGCAGAGAAGGGGTAAAGAACATTAACACACTGAAGAAACATTTGGCCAGGGCTAAATTGCAAGGGTTGAGAGCCTATATTAAGGGTCAAAAATTAGTTGTGACTAACGGTATATGGACCAGAGTGTGGCCTGCGAAGAAATTACGAGAGATGGAAAATGACAGCAAAGACGAAATGGTAGTGGGGAAAAGTGTGGAAGTAAGACAGACCAGAGACAGTAAAGTGGGTGAAGATGGACATGGAGGTAAAGAAAGAACCAAGGACAATAAAGCACCGGATTCAAGCTCGCAGCAAGAAAGAAAGGGATGGATGCGATAGCTGAAGTATTCGAAGTAGCGAACAGGGAGGTATTAGCAGAGATGAGGAGGGAAATAAGGGAGACCAGGGCAATATTGAAGGAGTCCAGAACGGAGGCCAGTGGGAAAGAAGAAAGAAGAAAACAGGGAGCGATTGTGGGAGTAGAAACGCAGGATGTAACAAGAGCACGCAAACGAAGCGAAAATACGACTGGGAGTCAGGAAGAAGAAGCAAGAGGTGCCCTAATGAAAGGGAGAAGTTTGAGCTTAAGAGAGATATGGGGCAAAAAGAACAGAGAAGACGAAGGCATAGTGACAAGAAGTAAAAAAGGTAATTTGTAGTTGGAAGTAAATTGCTGCGTTCTGGAGAATAGTGGAGTGTGTGCATGTTATACATAGCCATGACAAGAGCGGTTAAATGACAAGTGGGTCTGAAGAGGCATGATACCAGATGGTGAAGTGTGTAGTGAATGAGGAAGAGAGTGTGTGTAACTAGGACAGGTGCTGAGGAGAAAGTGAATATATGGGGATGGTTGGAATATGAGCTGGGGCTCTAGTAGCCTAGTGATATGTGAGTTAATATAGTTTCATCTTAGTTGACGAATTGCTTGGGCTATAAAGGTAACTAATATAGTGAAATACTAGATGCTGAAGTGTGATTACCAGTAGAGAATCTTAAGGTGTAGTAAATGGCACTCAGGCATTACAGTGCAGGTAACACGTAGTCAGGTGTGCAACATAAGTAGAATATAAGAAAGGTCAGTGTTCAAGAGAGAATGCGCTGAATGAGATCCCGGCCGGAAGCGATATACTCTGTGGCCTAAGTGCTGATTCAGTCCGACACAGCATTGTACTCTGCCCAGTTATATGTTGCCAGTTTTAGTTTCCCATTACTAGTATTGCCATATTGTCAAATAGATGGAATTACCAATAGTTATATTAGTTTACGTTTTATCCCTCTTTATCAATAACAATATGGAGATCGTTGATATCTGAAAAGACATCAGTGAAGCATTGACATTTGATTATTATTATTTTCAATACTATCAGTTTTCGTTTTATCCCTGTTCTTAACAGCAATATTGAGATTTTTTTGAGGTTTGGTTTATATATGAAAAGACAACAGTGACTTATTGACAATTGATTATTATCATTTCCAGTAACTTTCTTTTTTTTTTTTGTGTCAGTTATTTTTACTATACGAGCTTTATGATAGGTGTACAGCAACTTAAGCAGACTAGGCTAGGCATTATTATTTTTCTTCTGTTAAGGATCAATAAGGCTTCATTGCTGTAGATCTAGTAGAAAAATAAAGATTACGATTACGATTATTGAACGTCTCCCTTGGTAAGTTATTCCAATCCCTAACTCCCCTTCCTATAAATGAATATTTGCCCCAGTTTGTCCTCTTGAATTCCAACTTTATCTTCATATTGTGATCTTTCCTACTTTTATAAACGCCACTCAAACTTACTCGTCTACTAATGTCATTCCACGCCATCTCTCCGCTGACAAATCGAAACATACCTCTTAGTCGAGCAGCTTTTCTTCTTTCTCTCGATTCTTCCCAACCAAAACTTTGCAACATTTTTGTAACGCTTATCTTTTGTCGGAAATCACCCAGAACAAATCGAGCTGCTTTTCTTTGGATATTTTGCAGTTCTTGAATCAGGTAATCGTGGTGAGGGTCCCATACACTGGAACCATACTCTAGTTGGGGTCTTACCAGAGAATTATATACCCTCTCCTTTACATCCTTACTACAACCCCTAAACACTCTCATAACCATGTGCAGAGATCTGTACCGTTTATTTACAATCCCATATTTTTGATTACCCCAATGAAGATCTTTCCTTATATTAACACCCAGATACTTACAATGATCCCCAAAAGGAACTGTCACCCCATCAAAGCAGTAATTACAACTGAGAGGACTTTTCCTATTTGTGCAACTCACAGCCTGACTTTTAACGCCTTATATCAACATACTGTGCCATTTCACTGTCACGTAAAGTTCCGGCCGTAGTAAGAACAAAGAAGGAGTCTAAACTGCCAAATACTAAATATCAAAACGTCTGGCGATACCGCAAGCTAAGGTGACAACATTTACATCAGGCGCTTGTGAAAGGATTAAGATACAGGAGGCTGTGCAAAAAGAACGAAAGGAGAAGATTGTTACGGACAATTATTGAAAAAAGAGACAAATTGGAAGAGAGCTACTTTTCAACTGAATCATATACGGAAAGCAACATCGTTTACTAAATAAAGAGGGTATCAACAAGAGATTCATCCAGCGGAAATAAGGAGTGGATTTTACTGATAGCTGCGCTGCAGATCATTAATAGAAGATTTTTTACTCGCTCCACGAAATTTAAATGCGTGGAAATCCAAGTACAAGGCTACGACAGGCTTACGTCACCACAACATTTACTGACGTATTACTTGATATCGTCAAACCTAAAGAATTAAAGAAGTGGGATTTCAATAGTAAACTCTAGAAAGAATATCTGAACATAATCTGTTTGTTTCGAACGTCATATTCAATCATTACCCCAGAGTTCTAGTTATCGATGAAATCAACTCTTTCAAGGAGACAATCTTTCGCTATAAGCAGATAATAACACCGCTTTTCCTATGATGATAAAGTTAATTAAAATTATATGTTATTCTGTTTCAACTAGTCCAGAAAAGAGCAAGATGTTCTAAGAAGATGAAGGGCTAGACTGCCCAAGTGAGCGCCGTCAGATGATATTGCCTGCCGCAAGATGACCAAGCCCAGAGGAGACGTATTCGAGCCTTCCCAGTTTACATAGGGAAATGAAAGGAGGCGTGTCCATATGTCCTGTCACCTGGACATAACCGGCTACAGGAATTACGGAAATTCAGATAAGTCTTTCTTTTAAATTAATGTATTAATGATTGATGTTCTTTTCTTTGTTCATTACAAGTTTACCGAGTTATTCAGTGTATAAATAATGAGACGACATAAATAGTGGATTATGAACTAGGTTAGAGGTGGTCAGGTAATCTTCACATTCTAAATGTCAAATCCGTAGATAGGTGGTCAGTCAGTGACAAAAACCTACTCTCGAAATATGATCCATTTAATGTGAGAAAAGTTGATTTCGCTAACGTGTTGGTAAATGGTGTACCATGTCAAGAGTAAACTTAGGTATGTGTGTGCGATGGTTGTAATCAAAGAATGTCAAATTAGACAATCCGTAGGAAATGCTTGCCAGATGAATATGTGTGTATTGTTACGGAACCACATTTATTCCATGGACTGCCGTGTCATATCTTACTGGCATATCTATGAACATTACAAGTGACACAATACTGTTTATCTTGTTTGTGTAATCTTTGGTTGTGGTATAGATCATGGCGTACAATGTATCTCTTGGTCAGTGCAGTGAATTGTAAACTTGTTTTATGTAAATAAATTGGAGCATTTGTGTTAAATTGTGTTAACGTTACATTATAAGCACTTTTCTCAACATCTGGCGACCGTGACAGGACTAGTTTCCGCGTAAATATGGCAGAAATTATGAAATTGAAAAGTGAACGAACACAATTGCGCCGATTGTTTACACGTGCTGGCAATGACTTTGAACAGAAGTTAAATGCAGAACAACCCACAAGAGAAGAGGTCTCCGCAGGATTCAAGATCTTCGAGGACAAAGCTGAACGATTATTCGTGCTCGATGAAAAAATTCGTGATGTTTGGTACGCCGGAGAGCACGAAGAAGAAGAAGAGATCGCTGCCGAATACGAAATCATGGAGGGATACCGCGAAAGGTGGTTAACCTTAAAGACCAGGTATGAGAATTTTTTGCATGATGACACACTCAGTGACAATGGGGCAAATAGTATTGCTAGTACTAGTTCTAGTAAATCCAGGAGTAAAAGAAATTTAAGATTGCCGAAATTAGAACTTAAACAGTTCGATGGAGATGTGCGCAACTGGATAGCCTTCTGGGGGCAGTTCAGAAAGATACATGAGGATGATGAAATCGAGGAAGAGGATAAATTCCAATACCTTTGCCAGGCTACTGTACCCGGGACGTCAGCTAGAGAACTCGTGGAAAGTTTCCCACCCTCAGCTTCAAATTATCAGAAAGCTATAGAGCAATTAAAATCGAGGTTTGCAAGAGATGAACTTCTGATTGAGATTTACGTTCGTGAACTCTTGCAATTAGTACTTCAAAAGAGTAGCATGCTAAACGATATAAGTCTACGGAGTCTTTTTGATAAACTGGAGACCCAGTTAAGGGCACTAGAGTCACTAGGGGTTACTAGCGATAAATATGCGGCAATGCTCTACCCGCTTGTAGAATCAGCACTACCAGATGACATTTTGAAAGCATGGGAGCGGTCTCGTATGTCGCAGGCATGTAAGAAGGGTGACCAATCTAATTATCTCGAGACACTTTTGAGATTTTTGAGACAAGAGGTAGAAAGTGAAGAACGTCTCCTTCTGGCTCGTTCTAATTTCCTAGGTGGCTGTGGGAGTGCATCGCAAAACAACAAAGAAAAGCTACCGACAGCAGCAGTAATTTTCTCGAGTGAAGAGAAAAGGGGTGATAGGGCATGTATTTGGTGCGATAAAGGGAACCACATGTCTCAGGACTGTTTTAAAGCTAGAGGTCTCACTACAGAGAAAAAACAAGAAGTTTTGAAAAAGAAAGGAGCATGTTTCCATTGCCTCAAGGTGGGCCATAGTGCAAAAAAGTGCAAAGTTGTGCTCAAGTGCTTGATTTGTTGCAAGGGGCATCACACTATTATGTGCAAGGGTTTAAAGGATATAATTCCAGTCGATAGCAGCAAGAAAAGTTCAGTTGAGAAAGGAAACGAACCAGGTAGAACAGAGAACTTACTGTCTCATCAAAAGGGTCAAACATTGTTGCAAACTTTGGTAGTTAAAGTGTCGGTGGACAAGGTTGTTAAGTTGGCAAGAGTGTTACTAGACTCGGGATCTCAAAGATCATACATCACGAAGGACAGTGTTCACAAGCTTGGGCTGAAGAAGATAGGGGAAGAGACGTTAATACATAATCTGTTTGGTGGAGTAGAGACAGGGCGAGAAGTGCATGGTATTTATGAAGTTACTCTTAGAAGTTTAGATGACAAATTTGAGTGCACCATTCCTATGTTGGACCAACAGAAAATTTGTGATTTTGTACCCCGGCTTGAGACACAGCGGTATTACCCAGTGCTTCGAAACCACAACATAATCTTATCAGATGTAGGCTATAATGTTCCTGAGGTAAAGATATTACTTGGGGCAGACGTAATGGGGCAACTGCTAACAGGCTGCAGATTAGTTTTAGATGACACGATGGTTGCTCTCGAAACTAAGCTGGGCTGGACGGTGATGGGGCAACGTAGAATATTCAGCAACTGCAATACAGTAACTGACCTCTTTAGTATGGCAGGTTTTAATGTAGCTGATTTGTGGCGTCTGGAAGCCATAGGCATTAGTGACCCGGCAGATGTCAAAACCAAAGAAGTTCTAGAAGCAGAGACACTTGAATTCTTCGAGAAGACAGTGAAAGTTGACCAAGAAGGAAGATACGAGGTTTGCCTTCCCTGGAAAGAGGGGCACCCGCAGCTGAGGGACAACTACGATCTAGCGGAGAAGAGATTGTTGAGTGTAAGCAAAAGACTAGAAACCATTGGCAAGTTGGAAGAGTATGATGAAATCTTTCGTGAATGGCTGCGGGAGGGCATAGTGGAAATGATACCCTCTGCCAGCAAGAATGATGGTCACTACCTCCCTCACCAGCCAGTAATAAAGGAATCTAGTTTGACCACCAAAATTAGGCCTGTGTTCGATGCCTCAGCCCAAGATAAAAGAGGCAACTCACTTAACAGCTGTCTGGAAAAAGGGCCCAATTTGGTGGAATTAATACCCAAGCTGTTGATACAATTCAGAAAACATGCTATTGGAGTGACAGCTGATATCAGAAAGGCATTTTTACAAATCAAGCTAGCCCAAGGTGACAAGGATTTTTTAAGATTTCTTTGGTGGAAGGACTGTCGTAACAAAGAGGTGGCAATCCTCAGGCACTGCAGGGTTGTCTTTGGAGTGTCGTCTAGTCCATTTCTACTGGGTGCGACTATATCACATCACTTGAGACATGCGCCTGAGGAACTGAATAGTACTGCAGGGCGACTCAGAGACTCTTTCTACGTGGACAACTGTGTTACCAGTGTAGCCAATGAAGAACAGTTGCAGAAATTTGTGAGGGAAGCTACTGCACTGATGTCTACAGCACAATTTGATCTTCGCGGATGGATCAGCAGCCCCGTTCATCAAGAAGACAGAGCTGCTATGCAAGATGGAGTTGTTCCAGTCCTGGGTCTCTTATGGGATGTCACTACAGATGAGCTTCTCTGTGATGTCAAAACCATTGCGATGACCACTTGTCGAGTTACCAAGAGGAATCTGTTGTCTGTGGCTCAGCGTGTTTTCGACCCAATTGGCTTCACATGTCCGTCTACCTTACTACCAAAGCTGATGCTGCAAGAAACATGGAAACACAAATTTCGATGGGATGAAGAGCTTCCGGATAGCATTACAAGTAAATTCAAGAACTGGGTGGAGCAGATGCAATGGTTAGCTAGATGTCGCCTTCCAAGGAGAATGGTACAAGTGGACTGGGGAGCGGAAGATATCAGTCTTCATGTATTTTGTGATGCGAGCAAACTTGCTTATGCAGCTTGTGTATTCTTAAGGGCAAGGAGAGGCGCAGAGGTATCGGTCCAGTTGGTCCAGGCTAAGGCGAGGATTGCTCCTGTCAAACATGTCACTATACCACGTTTGGAACTGTTGGCAGCAGTCATTGGTACCAGAATTTCTACCCAAGTGAAAGAGGCGTTGGGACTACAACGGTGCAGAACATTATTTGGAGCGACTCGTCAGTAGCCTTGACTTGGATAAAGCGGGCGGACAACTGGAGTACATTCGTGGGTAACCGTTGTCATGAAATACGACAGTACACCAATACTGAGGATTGGCGCCACCTACCGGGGACTCTGAACGCAGCAGATCTTCCATCAAGGGGATGCAGTCCAAAGGCACTCTTTGAGAGCAAATGGTGGGAAGGACCACGGTGGCTAAAGGATAATCCAGAGCAGTGGCCTTTTTATGAAATTGCCGCACCTGAAGACGAAGTCAATATTGAGAAACGGAAGACAGTTATATCGAGTGTGGCGTGTAGTTCACCTGACTTTTGCTCGCGTCTCTTGTATTTCTCAAGTTATGTCAAGATAGTCAGAATGATTGGTTGGATCATCAGATTCTTCCGCAACCTTACTAAGGCAAAACAAGCAAGAAGAGGTGAACTCACTGGTGAAGAAATGCAACAAGCCGAGAACACCTTGTTGAGAGTTGTGCAGCAGGAATGCTTTCGAGATCACGAGCAGGAACTTGAGAAGAAAGTCAGGGTATTCAAGGACGAAATGGGAGTTCTGAGGGTTGAAACAAAACTTACCTTTGGGGAAGAAAGTGAAGCATTCACGAAACCCATCTTGTTGCCGTCAAACCATGCCATCGTGACCAGATTGGTTTGGAAAGAACATCATCGGTCACAGCATGCAGGGCTACTGACGCTGTTAGCTAGACTCAGGGAAAGATTCTGGATTCTTGGAGTTAGGAAAGTGGCAAAAAGAATTATTGCAAGATGTGTCAAATGTAAAAGGTACAAGGCTAGTCCTACAGCACCAGCTTTTGCTCCTTTGCCCAAGGATAGAGTGGGCTCAACAGCAGCTTTCGAGGTCTCGGGAGTGGATTATGCTGGACCGCTGTACCTAAAGTCTGGAGAAAAGGCGTGGGTTGTATTATTTACTTGTGCGGTGTATCGTGCGATACATCTGGAGCTGGTGCAGTCTTTGACAACTGATGCTTTCATTCTGGCGTTAAGAAGATTCATTGCCCGGCGTGGAAGAATTTCTGTGCTGTACTCAGACAACGGGACCAATTTCATAGGACTTAATAATGCCCTGAAAGCGTTGGATTGGGATGAGATTGTCACCCACTCGGCTGTGAGAAAGATTACTTGGAAATTTATCCCACCTACAGCAGCCTGGTGGGGAGGATGGTGGGAGAGACTAATCAGAACAGTGAAAGAACTACTGCGTCGAATCTTGGGACGAGCCTCTGTGTACTATGAAGAGTTATATACTGTGTTGTGTGATTGCGAGGCGACGATCAACTCTAGACCACTTACATACATTGCGGACCATTCGTCTGAACTAAAGCCTTTGACACCAGCAACATTTCTGCAGGGTATTGCTACAAATGAGACTCCAGATTTGGATGCAGTTGACAAGGTTGACTATGTTAAACGATGTAGGTACCTCCAGAAACTACGTGAGGACCTACGACAAAGATTCAGGAATGAATACTTGGCGCTCCTAGTTCACCACGGCCAGAGGAAGACCAACAGCATCAAGGTGGGAGATGTGGTATTGATAGGAGCAGATTCCACAAAACGTATCAACTGGCCCCTCGCGGTCGTCGTGGAAGTGTATCCAGGGAAGGATGAGGTAGCAAGAGTAGCCAAACTGAAGACATCTGAGGGAGAGCTGATCAGACCACTCCAGCGTCTCTATCCATTGGAGGTGCACACAACTCCAGAGGAGTGGAAGCAGCCTGAAACTGTGACTATCACTTCGCCTGAGACAAAGCCTCCACATGAAGAATTCAAATTGTCAAAAGGGGGGCGGAGAATTAAAGTGCCATCAAGACTTGATTTGTGAATACTCTTGATGTGACCTTGCTTTTTGTGTTCATTTATTTATTGTGTTATGTGTTTTTGTTTCAGTTGTGGTACGGAGTATTTTGCAATTGAAAATAACAATTGCAAGGTGGGAGGATGTTACGGAACCACATTTATTCCATGGACTGCCGTGTCATATCTTACTGGCATATCTATGAACATTACAAGTGACACAATACTGTTTATCTTGTTTGTGTAATCTTTGGTTGTGGTGTAGATCATGGCGTACAATGTATCTCTTGGTCAGTGCAGTGAATTGTAAACTTGTTTTATGTAAATAAATTGGAGCATTTGTGTTAAATTGTGTTAACGTTACATTATAAGCACTTTTCTCGACATGTATACAATGATTTAGGGTTATGACAGAATCGAGGTCATAATGTTGTGAATAAGTCCACAAGCCATGGTAGAAATAATAGATACTTCGTGAGGGTGAGGAATAAAATATATTAGGTAAATGAAATGTGTTACATGTTTAACGAGCAGTATAGTAGTTATTTAAAGAGATGTTGATATGAGATTGGTGATTAAGAATGGTGATAGTTATTGTTTCGTCGTGAATACGATAATGGTTATGTAGTGGTGGACTTAATTGTTTCCAAGTTGAGTTTTATGGAACGGTAATGAGTTCGTTGTGGTTCCTTTGATTATATCGTTAGTGAGCAAGCATAAATATGGTAATATATAATCGGAGTGACACCTGTTGGTTAACCAGTATACCTGAAAGTACCAATAATTTCACGGTTAGGAGGATGAAGTCGAGAATGTTAATACCACCACAGATATTTTTCAATTCTGAATTTATTCTCAAGTAAAAGGAATGTAGTATACTTCTTAGGCTAAATCCCATATCACTTATGGTTGACTGTAGGTGCATGAGTTATCACTATGTGACAGAATTTTCACACAAAGTAGACCACACTAGCCAATGCGTTTCAGATGGAACTAAGATAGTATCCACTAGAGAATATGATGAAATTGCACTAGTACTCATTTAGAGTAAGCGGTATACTCAGGTTAAGAGTGGTATTTAAGCTTACAGGTACTATGTTGAATCATTTATTGAACGTATGCATAAATTTAAAAAAAAGGACTTATCAGTATTCACACAACAAAATAAAGAAACATGAACATTCATGCCTCTTAAGATCCAGTACTTGTTATAATACTAGGAAAGGATTCTCCCGAATCAATCTGAGTGTGTATCTGTATCACTATGAACTGAGAGAGAAAAGAATTACCATATTTAAGTAGGCCAATATAGACTAGAATCAAGAAAGAACAATTAATTCGAAGGCTTCAAAATGTAATATAGGAGGGTTATGATTCCAATTTTTAAGATTTGGTTCTAAACATGAAAGTGCGTCCTGGATATTTAAAAAACCACCCTCAGTCTACAGCTTTATATTGTACCAGTAAAAGAGCCGGACTCTCAGATTAAATTTGATAGGGGCATGAAATAGAAACTCAGGGTGAAAAACTGGGTTAATTGTAGCTAGGGCTCGGTACAGGAGGTAGGGTCCTATCTACAGAAAAACTTTGACTCTGATTGTATAAGAGTTTATTCAAATAAGTCATGAGTTGCACATCACCTCTGAGTAGAAATGGACTGTCTTCCTCGTATTCCAATAGTATGGCTTGGGTTCTCCAGCTCACCAAGCCAAGCTGGTTGAAGCACGTTCCAGAGGACTCCAGGGATTCCAGGGACTCCAGATACTCCAGACAGAGGCAGATGGACTGTCTGGATTGATGGCAAGTAGAGATGTCTCGAACTCTGAGGCCCGGGTTGAACCCCGATGATCCAGGCGATGTTGTAGATAGTCACGTACTACCTCAGCCCAATGAGACTGAGAGGATTGATGTTCCCAAGGTCACTAGTAGCACTGAGTCCATGAACACCTTGGATGATCAACTTATAAGCAGAGATCTTGATAATTGTACATCAAGTCTTCCAACGCTCCTAAAATGATATGAGTGGTATTAATAATTTTAGAGTTCATCACTAGGAAAATCTTCGTGTCGGAATAACGTTTGGCAACGAAAAAATACAAGTCCCTTCTTGTGAAATTATAGTTAATCTCAGAGTTCATTACTGGCGAAGGTGCAAGTCTTTGCCTAAACTCGAACAAAAAAAACACAAGTCCATTCACTTGGAAGTCTGAATATATTTAAAGTTATTCACTGGTGAAATTCATATAGTCTTTGAGTGACCACTGACGAAAACACAAGTCCATTCACATAAATAAATTCACTGACGAAATTTATAAGTCTTTTAAACCAACACTGGCAAATGTACAAGTCTTTGAGTAAATGCAAGTGAAATCCTAACTCTGTTCAAAGCCGTTGGAAAGTTAAAGTTCATCACTAGCAATGTTAATCAATCACTGTCTATTAGAAGAATGAGTTCCTCAACAGTTGCAAATATTCCACGTTAAAAACATAAGTCCATTTTACGAACACTTAGAAAAGTTCCAATCTCGTTTACGTGTAAATAATATAAGTCCGTTCAGTGAACACTTAGAAAAATTCCAACTTCGAAGATATGTAAATAACACAAGTCCATTCAGTGAACACTTAGAAAATTCCAGCTTCGAAGACACATGAAAATAATGCAAGTCCATTCAGTGAACACTTAGAAAATTCCAGCTTCGAAGACGCGTAAATAATACAAGTCCCTTCAATGAACACTTGTAAATATTCCAAGTTCAATTACGAAGACTTAGAAAAATTTCTACCACACTCGAAGTCTTATGAGTCCACTTTATAAAACTTTGAAGAATCGTCTTCCCACACTTGTATAATGACAGAGTTCCACGATGATAGTAGCAGCAGTGTCCTCGCTGACTACTCAGCTGAGACTGTGTGAATAGGCTACAGCAGGTCCCCTTTTTATTCAATCCGGGATGTCTACGTCATAATACAGTTTGATTGAATATCTCCCGAATCCCTCGATGGATTTGCTTGAAACTTGAGCATTGGGACTTTTAGGTGATCCCAAACAAGATGACATATCGCTCGACACGCTAGCGCAATTATTATAGAAATTTCCAAATTTTCTCCATCGAACTCACTAGAACAAGTGACGTGGAATCCAGAAAATACCAGTCAAGGCTGGTAACACGTGTTGAGACGAGCGGGTGGCCTAGCTAGCCCCTGTGGCTACGTCACAGCTCACAGTCGTCATACACTTCGCTAGCTGGTCCTCGCTGTTGGTAGACAAACCATCCGCGCTCGGAACATTACGCGTGGAAAATAAACGTAACTTATGCTCAAAAAATACTTATAGTTACCTTGCCATACACGAATTTCAGTATCTATAATAATTTAAAATATTACGTTGACGAAAGTAGAGACTAAAATTAAAATTCATTTTCTAAGAAAACGGGGACAAAGAGGGGTCCCGACAAAATTTGTGGGACACCGCGACAACAGGTCGAAAAACGGTACTGTCCCGTTCAAAACGGGACGTCTGGTCACTTTATATGAGAGGTTAAGGGGAAGATTGAACGTGTTTATTCTGAGTCACGTAAAGAAAACATCACAAATCGAACGTCATGAAATGCAAATCATTATCTCAAAATATAAATAATTATGGACTAAAAGCAACGTTATCACATAATTCCATTGTAAATATAATTGTAATTTCGGTGAGATAATAACGAAGGGAGAATTATATTATCAACATCAGGTTGAAAAACACAAACAAAAAATATTTCACATAGGAAACTCCAGACAGCAATTAAGATAAATAGATGTCAACGAATATTTATTAACCTTACATGAAATACCATAAAACATAATTGTTAACCACATCCCATTATGTAAACATTTCTCGAACAAAATTTCAACTTTCCAAAATTCACCTAAATTGTTGATTAGGTACAGTGATATTGACTGACTTATTTCCTTTAATTCCAGGTGGAACATAGGGCCTCGACGAAATTTCTCCAGCTTTATCTATCTGTCCCCAATCCTTTCACCTCCCTTCATGTCTTGTTAACTCCAGCAATCTCCATGTCTATGGTTCTTTTCCCGGTCATTGCAAAAGTCTTCTCAATAATATCCGGCCGGTACAAATTTCGTCTGGTTTCTGTAATAAGTTTAATTCACGTGTGCGAGTTATTAGCCCACAGCACCCTAAGTCCAGTGGAGAGGTTGCCTTCCTGTCTGCGCTAGACCACAGGATTTTTCTGTAGGGGTTACGTCCCTTAGGCTATAGAGATCCCTCTTTGCCACAAGGCAGTGGTTTCTTCTTTATTTATCCCCAAGAAGAAGGGTTGCCTCATCCACCATCTTCGCCGTTCCAAAAGGACTTCTTCTCCGACGTTGCAGCCGTTGAGGTCTTCACCAGAGCCCCGTTAGCCGTCACTTTACAGGGTTCCTGTAGGGCCTTCACTGCTACCGTAGCGGTCATGGGGCACACACAGCCTCCACTGTACATCACCCCCCTACAGGCAATCCTCTACTTCATGCCGTTGCCCACCTCGCACGACGTGAACGAGGGGTTGGCCTTGTGGGAGGCACAGTGATATTAATTTGCAAGATACCCTTGAACATTTAAAGTACTAGTCACCTTAAAACTCACCGGAATCGATAACATATAACATACCATTTTCTCCTAGTTTATAAAAAGGATGTAATACTCATTTCAACTCATGAGGAATGATATTAGGATTCGTTTACGTACATCCGTTCAAAAACACTGAAAATTATTCAATTGCATCATTCTTGTGCCCGTTTGAAGTGATATTCATATCTCAGTCGTAACTCTCTGTCACGATTTTTCGGATTTTCCCGGGACTGATTTCATTTTGTAGTCAGGTATGTTAGGTTATTTGGGAAAATGCAAGGATAGGCATAATTAGGAAACTTCGTAAGTTTACGCGGCACCAGAACTTGTTCAAAAGCTTTTAGGGGTTTAATATCTTCCCTAACAATAAATTTGATGTCAAAATGAGGAATGCACACAACTCTAGTATCACTTGTTTTAATGTTTTCCCTATGAATTCCCCTAACCAATTTATCCTAATATTAGATCATTGGGAAATCTAAACACTGAAGCTTTTGCTCTGCTCCTGTACCGGCAACTGAAAATATAAAGACAACAGGTTCTGAGGAGAACATAAGGACAATAACCTTACCATTATCACCACCAGAATTGCACGTATACATACGCTTTTTAAGAACAAACAGATTCTTGCGGCGCAGAAGATTATAAATAAGTATAATTTTGGTTTAATATTATTCAAATTTCCGTAGATAATCGGTAAAAACACGAATTCCACTAATCAAAACCAATACAAACTAGCACTCCAATTGCCGACATTATGGACAGTTTCGATAGATTGATTAAGGTCTGAGGCAAGTCCGACTCCAATCCTCAGACCAAGACCAACTACAATACCTCAGAATGTAACCGACCTATCGAAACTGTCCATAATGACGACTACTGTAATGCTATCATGCGTTCGTTTTGGTTTGTGTAAGACGTGTTGTTACCAAATATTTACGGAAAAATGAATATTATTAAGGTCGATTCACACATCTCCGGGACGTGACGGCGCTTTCCGTGACGTGACGGCATCTTCCGTGAAAATAAAATATCGTCGCCATGTAAACGAAGGGATGAGTTCCTACACTTCCGTTGACGTCATTCGACGTAAGCTTCAGTGCTTCTCCGTGATCCGTGCCGGCAAAACGTATTCGCTGGCCACCAACGAGCTAGCTAACTCGTTGCTGGCCACCGATATTTTCTTGTTTTCACGGACGTGATTTCTCTCTTCCCGCCTTCCTGCTTCTCTGCTTTCTTCGAGTACTGAGGTTATCTGTGTATGTTTAAACAGTTATTTACCTCCCAAAATGAAGGACAAACTTCTGATTGAATTAGTGATGATGATGATGATGATGATGATGATGGTGATTGTTTAAAGGGGAAGGAACACTCTTTTCTATATAATTTAGCTGATTCGAAATATATAGATAGTGGTTTGAAGAAGCATGTATGGGACGGAATTGGCAAGAAAATGGAAGCTGAAGGTAGTTAACTAACATTTTTTGCTTTTAAGATTAAGGAAATCAGTCTGTCTGTACATAGGCACCGACTTTGGTGCGGCAAGGCACTTTCTGCCCCAACCAACAAAGTCAGGGGTATTAAAATTAATCAACGATTTCATTTATTTAATTTTTCATGTAATTAAAAGCAAATGTAGTATATCCGTGAAATTTTACTTCGTCGTCCTTCAAGCACTTATATAGAGCAGAAAACTCTCCTTCCTAACCCCTGCGTTTCCATATAAGATGAACCCAATGTTTCTTCCTCTCTTTCTCCTCTTCATTCAAAATTATAGCTATCATTAACAGTTAATCATCGATAAAAGAAACTCATCATCTAACACTTGATTGCCGACTTATAACTGCACGGAACTGAAGTGTGAGAACAGACGTGAAATATTCATATCGGAAAGTACGGATACGGACACTGAGAGCGCCGTCACGTCCCTGAGATTTGTGAATCGACCTTTCATCGTACAGTATATTTATTTATAGTCTTAAGAAGGTTATAGATCCTTTATCAGTCCAGTCGATTGGAGCCCTGCAAATGAAGCAGACGTGTGTGCGGAGTGCTGAGTGTTGTGGCGTAAGCATGATGGGAATAAGCATAGAACTCTACCGAGCGGTCATTGGGCGATGGAACAATCGAATAAAATATCAGGTATGTGGTTTAAAATGTGATATAAAATACTCTGAAATCGTGCTGGCAGCGTTAGTGATTGCTGCATTATTAGTAATTGGAGGAGTGGAAAGCAACCCTGGGCCACTGAATTGGGAAGATATGGCTAAGATCAAGGAGGTGATAAAAGAGGGCAGCCAAACAGACACAACGAGGGAACTCATTATGGCACAGAATAAAGATATTCAGGATATGAAAGACAGCCTTCGGGGTGATATGGCAGGTATAAAAGAATCTCTAGATAAATACCAGGAAGAAATGAAAATTGCTAAGGAACACCGACTGGTATTGGAGCAGCGCACACGGGAGCTGGAGATGCAGGTCCGGAGTTCAGTGCTTGCCCAACGTAGCAGATGTCTGGTCAAACATGGGATTAAGGACAATAGAAGCGAGGACAAACTGGCGTTACTAGATGCTGTGTTGGAAGTGTTCACACAAGGAGTGAAAGTAAATTGCACGGAAGCCGATGTGGACGACGTGCAGAGAATAGGAAGGATCCAAGGGAACAGACCGATTAAAGTACAATTGGTATCTGGAATGAAAACCCACCAAATTCTCCGGAATGCCAGGAATTTTAAAGGGACGGAAGTCTGGATCCAGAGAGACATGGGAATTGAAGAAAGGAAAGAGATGAAAATCCTACGATTCCACTTGGGGAGAGCAAGAAGGGAGGGCCTTACAGCGTTTATTAGAGGCAAGAGACTATTCATCACAGGCGATGGTTGGAGAAAGAACTACA